>NC_090990.1:88046845-88684529 GCF_041146395.1 Eulemur rufifrons
TGTGTAGTTTTGTTTTTGTTCTTTTTTGTTTGTGTTTTTGATGTTTTTGGTTTGGTTTTTTGTGGGTTTTTTTTTTCTTCTCTTCTCTTTTTCTTTTCTCTTTCTTTTTCTCCTCTTTCTTTTCTTTCTTTCCTTTTTTCTTTTTTTTTTCTTTCTTCTCTCTTTTTGCCTTCTAACTGGGGAGCCACGATGAGCTTCGGAACGGGCCAGGCCCCTGGCTCTGCTACATACCGGATCCTGAGCAGTCACCCCCAGCGCCGGCGATCTGCAGGCGCGCAATCGCCATCTTGGGGCCCACAGCCAAGTCACTGCAGAGCAATAGGGTGCCAAGAGGCTCCCTGGACGGCCCCCTCCCCTGGTCCACGGAACTTATATAGGGGCCCCGCCCATGTGTAAACACTGAATACTTCTCCAGAAGCGAGAGTGTGGAGTCTGGTCCCTGGGGACATTGGGCCAAGGGAGACTTTTGCCCATGGGAGCTGCAGCAACTGGGGCGCTGAGCGAGCAAGGGCACCATCCACTCCCCATAGCTAGTATCTTTCCTGCGGATAGAGACAGAAACCACCCCTATAGAGGAAGAACCAAAGGGAAATAAACAAACAAACAAACAAAGAGAATTTCGGTCTACTACTAGTGTGGACCCTGCCTGCCTTCTGAAAGACCACAACACAGTGTCCTAACTCGCCAAAGCGGTCTTGGATCACTCCAATCCTCTAGGATTGGACCCATCAGAAGCAGTCCCCCAAATGAAATAGAAAAATCTCTAAACAATTCACAACAGTCTCCCCCTCTTGCCAAAGGAAGCAATATACCTAGACTGCTTCACAGCCTAAGAATAGAGCACAAAGAATGCTGTTAACCAGACTAAATCTATAAGAAAAGATCCAATGATAAATCCAGATGGGAAGGGCCCAGCGAAAAAACACAGGGAGCACAAAGAATCAAATGGAAAGATCACCTCCAAAGAGAAATAGCAGCTCTCAACCATTTGACACAAACCAGACTCAAAACACCAACATGTCACAGGAAGAATTCCAATTATGGATTACAAACAAGCTGAATAATATACAAAAATCAATGGATAACCAACACAAAGAAACCACAAAAAAAAAAAAATTACAGGATTTGGAGGAAAAATTCACTAAAGAAATTGAAATATTGAAGAAAGACTAAACTGAACTCCTAGAAATGAAAAATTCTCTCAGAGAGCTACAAAACACTGTGGAAAGTCTCAAGAGCAGGGTAGATCAAACAGAGGAAAGAATCTCAGAAATTGAAGATAACTCTTTCCAACTAAATAAGTCAGTCACAGAGATAGATCAAAAAAGTAAAAGAAATGATCAGAGTCTTCAAGAAATGTGGGATTGTGTGAAGAAACCTAACTTGAGAGTTATTGGCATTCCTGAGGGTGAAGAAGACAATAAGCAAGGGTTGGACAAGCTATTGGAAGACATAATCGAGGAAAATTTTCCAGGCCTTGCTAATACTCTAGACATACATATTCAAGAAGCTCAAAGGACCCCTGGGAGATTCATAGCAAATAGGAAAACACCACGCCACACAGTCATCAGGCTGACCAAAATATCCACTAAAGAGTCCCTTCTCCAAGCTGTGAGGAGAAAGAAACAAGTAACTTACAAAGGAAAACTCATCAGAATGACACCAGATTTCTCAACTGAAACCTTACAAGCAAGAAGAGGTTGGGGCCCCATTTTCATGCTTCTGAAACAGAATAATGCCCAGCCTAGAATCTTGTACCCAGCTAAGCTAAGTTTTCTATACGAAGGAGAAATTAACACATTCGCAGATAAACAAAGGTTGAGGGAATTCACCAAGACAAGACCAGCCCTCCAAGAAGTACTCAAAAGAGAGTTACACATGGATCAGCACAAGAAAGATCCATGAATCTAAAACTACTCAAGAGCTAAAGATCAAATTCGAGATACCACAATGGCTCAGGAGAGAAAACATCGCAATGAAGTTCTACCAAACAAGCTGAACAAAAAACTGTCTCACTTATCAGTTTTCTCAATAAATGTGAATGGCTTGAATTCCCCACTCAAGAGACATAGACTGGCCCAATGGATAAAAAAACACAACCCAAGTATCTGCTGTCTTCAAGAAACCCACCTAACCTGCAAAGATCCATTTAGACTGAAAATAAAAGGATGGAAATTGATATTTCAAGCAAACGGTAACCAAAAGAAAGCTGGTGTGGCAATCTTAATTTCCAATAACTTAGCTTTCAAACCAACAAAAATAATAAAAGACAAAGATGGCTACTACATACTGGTCAAGGGCACAATTCAACAAGAAGCCATGACTATACTCAATATATATACACCCAACCTAGGTGCACCTAGATTCATAAAGCAAACCCTACTAGATCTCAACCAAATGATAGATAACAATACTGTAATAGCTGGAGACTTTAACACCCCACTGACAGTACAGGAAAGATCCTCTAAACAGAAAATAAACAAAGACATAATGGACCTAAATAGAATGCTAGAACAAATGGGCATGGCTGACATCTATAGGACACTCTACCCAAAGTCCACAGAATATACATTCTTCTCATGAGCTCACAGGACATTCTCTAAGATTGACCATGTCCTAGGACATAAATCATGTCTTAAAAAATTTCAAAAAATAGAAATTATACCATGCTTCTTCTCAGATCACAGTGGAATAAAAGTAACAATGAACACAAACAGAAACTTTCACTCTTACTCAAAGTCATGGAAGCTGAATAACTTTCTCCTGAATAATTATTCTATAAAGGAAGAAATCAAGATGGAAATCAAAAGTTTCTTTGAATTAAATGACAATGGAGATACAACTTATCAAAATCTATGGGACGCAGCTAAAGCAGTCCTGAGAGGAAAATTCATATCCTTAAATGCCTATATCAAAAAGACAGAAAACCTTCAAATAGACAACCTAACGAATAGACTCAAAGAGCTGGAGAAAGAAGAACACAACGACCCCCAACCCAGCAGAAGGTGAGAAATTACTAAGATCAAATCAGAATTAAAATGAAAAGGACAACAAAGAAACTATAAGGGAAATTAATAAACTATAAGGGAAATTAATAAAACAAAAAGTTGGTTCTTTGAAAAGATAAACAAAATAGACACACCTCTGGCTACACTAACCAAGAGCACAAAAGTAAAATCTCTAATAACCTCCATTAGGAACATGAAAGGAGAAATCACAACCGATGCTACAGAGATACAAGATATCATCTATGAATTCTACAAAAATCTTTATGCACACAAACTTGAGAATGCAGAGGAAATGGACAAATTTTTAGAAACACATAGTCTTCCCAGGCTCAACCAGGAAGAAATAGAGTACCTGAACAGACCAATATCAAGAACTGAAATCGAAACAGCAATAAAAAACCTTCCCAAAAAGAAAAGCCCTGGTCCAGATGAGTTCACACCTGAATTTTACCATACATACAAAGAAGAACTGGTGCCCATCCTGCATAAACTATTCTCCAATATTGAGAAGGATGGAATTCTCCCCAACACGTTCTACAAAGCCAATATAACATTGATACCAAAACCAGGAAAGGACGCAACAAAAATAGAGAACTACAGACCAATTTCTCTCATGAATATAGATGCAAAATTTTTCAATAAAATACTAGCAAATCGAATCCAAGTACTTATCAAAAAAATAATCCACCACGACCAAGTGGGCTTCATCCCAGAGATGCAGGGGTGGTTCAACATACTTAAATCTATAAATGTAATTCACCACATAAATAGAAGCAAAAACAAAAACCATATGATACTCTCATTAGATGCAGAAAAAGCATTTGAAAAAATTCAACACCCTTTTATGATAAAAACGCTTAACAAAATAGGCATTGATGGAACCTACCTAAAAATGATACGAGCCATTTATGACAAACCCACAGCCAACATCATTCTGAACGGGGAAAAATTGAAAGCACTCCCACTTAGAACTGGAACCAGACAGGGCTGCCCACTGTCCCCATTACTTTTCAACATAGTATTGGAAGTCCTTGCGAGAGCTATCAGGCAAGAGAGCAAAATCAAGAGAGTCCAAATAGGGAAGGAAGAGATCAAACTCTCACTTTTTGCTGATGATATCATGCTATATCTGGAAAACCCCCAGGATTCAACCATGAGACTCCTGGAATTGATTAACGAATATAGCAAAATCTCAGGCTACAAAATTAATATACACAAATCAGAGGCATTTATATATGCCAATAACAGTCAATCGGAAAACCAAATTAAAGACTCAATACCCTTCAAAATAGCAACAAAGAAAATAAAATATCTAGGTATATACCTAACTAAAGAGGTAAAGGACCTCTATAAGGAAAACTGTGAAAAACTGAGAAAAGAAATAGCAGAACTTGCAAATAGATGGAAAAATATACCATGCTCGTGGATCGGAAGAATCAACATTGTTAAAATGTCTATACTACCCAAAGTGATCTACAGATTCAATGCAATCCCTATTAAATTACCAACATCATTCTTCACAGACATAGAGAAAATAATTATACACTTTGTATGGAACGAGAGAAGACCCCATATAGCAAAAGCAATTTTAAGCAACAAAAACAAAATGGGAGGTACTAATTTGCCAGACCTCAAACTATACTACAAGGCCGTGGTTCTTAAAACAGCCTGGTACTGGCACAAGTACAGGGACACAGACCACTGGAACACAACAGAAAATCCAAATATAGAACCATCCTCATATAGTCACCTAATTTTTGACAAATTGGGAAAGAATATACTCTGGGGACAAGAATCCCTATTCAATAAATGGTGCTGGGAGAATTGGTTAGCCAATCTTGTAGAAGACTGAAACAGGACCCACAGCTTTCACCTCTCACAAAAATCAAATCACAGTGGATAACAGACTTAAACCTTAGGCGTGATACAATCAGAATTCTAGAAGAAAATGTAGGAAAGACTTTACAGACATTGGCCTAGGTAAAGAATTTATGAAGAAGACCCCCCAAGGCAATCACAGCAGCAACAAAAATTAATGAATGGGACATGATCAAATTAAAAAGCTTCTGCACAGCCAAAGAAACAGTCACGAGAATAAACAGACCACCTACAGAATGGGAAAAAATATTTGCATACTACACATCAGATAAAGGACTGATAACAAGAATCTATTTAGAACTCAGGAAAATCAGCAAGAAAAAAATCAAACAACCCTATCAAAAAGTGGGCAAATGACATGAATAGAAACTTCTCAAAAGAAGATATAAGAATGGCTAACAAACATATGAAAAAATGCTCAACATCCCTAATCATCAGAGAAATGCAAATCAAAACCACAATGAGATATCACTTAACCCCAGTGAGAATGGCCTTTATCAAAAAACCCCAAAAATAACACATATTGGCGTGCATGTGGAGAGACAGGAACACTCATACACTGCTGGTGGGACTGCAAACTAGTGCAACCCCTGTGGAAAGCATTATGGAGATATCTTAAACAGATTCAAGTAGACCTGCCATTCGATTCGGCAATCCCATTATTGGGCATATACCCAAAGGAAAAAAGGTCATTCTTTAACAAAGACACATGTACCCGAATGTTTATAGCAGCACAATTCACAATAGCAAAGATGTGGAAACAACCCAAATGCCCATCAATACATGATTGGATTAGTAAGCTGTGGTATATGTATACCATGGAATATTACTCAGCTATAAGAAATAATGAAGATACGACATCTCTATGGTTCTCCTGGAGAGAGTTGGAACCCATTATATTAAGTGAAGTATCCCAAGAATGGAAAAACAAGCATCACATGTACTCACCAGAAAATTGGTTTCCCTGATCATCACCTAAATACAAATCTGGGAACGACACCAATCGGATATCAGACTGAGGTGGGGGGTGGGGGAGGGGATGGGGGTATGCCTACACAATGAGTGCATTGCGCACCGTTTCGGGAATGGTAACACTTGAAGGTACTGACTCGGGAAGGAGGGGGTCGGGAAGGGAGGGATATATACCTACATGATGGGTGCAACGTGCACTATCTGGGAAACAGACACGCCTGGAACCCTAACTTGGGGGGAAAGGCGGTACCTGGGCAACGTATGTAACCTGCAATTCTGTATGCCCCATAACAATAAGATGAAATAGAAAAAAAAAAAAAAAAGACTGACACACACAAAAAAAGAATGCCCATAACACATTCTCAAATAATGCCTGTTACACAGAAAGCACTCAATAAATATTACACATTACTATCTCAATGAAGTAACAGATACAGAAGCATGCAGAACAGTGCCTGGCTCAGAAGCCCATGGAACATTGCTCTCCCTCTCTCACCCATATAGGCCATGGAACACCCCAAATATTTCTCCAGATGTGCTTCATTGATGCCTGAACCTGGATTAAACGCTACATCTCCACAGGCTTCTTTCCAAGTGCAAATGCTCCTGGGTCCTGGGCAAAAACTCGTAAGTGGCTGACGGTGCAGAGAAGATGATCACATCAGCGCAGTCCCCCTAAAGCTGGAGGCTCAGGACTCCAGGTGGAGGCAGTCCTGGACTGGAACTACACCCGCCTGACCACTGTGCACGCAGCCGGCTTAGCTGTCTGACCCACACGGCCCTGCACTTCAGGGCAGGGGGTGGTGTCAAGTCATAAAAATGGGGGGTTCTTGTCACCTCCAAACTGTTTGTCTATAGAGTTCACTGCCTTCTTCGTCAAGCAGCACCTTGAGAGTTTAGCGCATGAACTCCGTGAGACTCCACAGGTTCAAATACCAATGATGCCACTCACCATCGGTGAGAGCTTTGGGCAAGCTGCCGAACCTCTCTGTGCCTCACTGTCCCCATCTATAAAAATGGGGATAGCCTCACCGAGTTGTGGCAAGATTACAATACAGAGAGCTCTCAGAAATGTGCCAAGCACAGAGTAAACCCTCAGGGGATGTTAGCTATTATTATTATCTTTACCTTCACTTGTTAGATAAGAGCCCATTGAGGATCCCATCACTAGAACTTGTAGGACAAGAGATGGCCTAATAGCTGCATGGAGAATGTAGGGAAAAAAATCTCAGCAGTTTTGCATCTCTAAAGAAAGAAGATGGATCAATTACAAAAAATAAAATAAAATAAAACAAAATAAAGAGTGTAAAGATCTAGGAACTAGAATAGATTCATTAGCAAGACAGAGTCCCAAGCTAAGCTCATGACCATTTTTGAAGGCATGTTTAGGTTAGAAACTCAAGTGTAGGCACAGAAGTCAACTTCCTTGCATTCAGGAAGGCATTCACTCACTGGCTTAGAAAATGTATTGAGTGTGCATTTGGGGCCAGATGCTTGACCAACTTTTTTATGTGTACTAGATGGAAATATATTCAATGACTGTATGCACAGTTGATGAATTCCTGTGTGATTGAACAGGGTAGCCTACAAGTTTTGAGTAAAGGGTTAAGGTCCACCTGCAGAAAGGTCTCTGACCAAAGCAGAGTTTGGCCTTGTTCTCTTTAACATTTTCATCAGTGACTTGAAGAAGGTCACTGAATATATGTTAATTAAATTTGCAAATAACATAAAGTAGAAGGGATAGCTAATACATGGGATAAGAGAGTCAAAATTCAAAGGGTTTCAATGGGCTAAAACTAAAATTTAAAAGGATTTTATTTAAGACCTGTATCTAGGTTAAGATAGTTGACCATAGTCTTGAACATACTTTGTCTTTTTTTTTTTTTTTTTTTTGAGACAGAGTGTCGCTTCGTTGCCTGGGCTAGAGTGAGTGCCGTGGCATCAGCCTAGCTCACAGCAACCTCAGACTCCTGGGCTTAAGCGATCCTACTGCCTGAGCCTCCCGAGTAGCTGGGACTACAGGCATGCACCACCATGCCCGGCTAATTTTTTTCTATATATATTTTAGTTGTCCATATAATTTCTTTCTATTTTTTTTAGTAGAGACGGGGTCTCGCTCTTGCTCAGGCTGGTCTCGAACTCCTGATCTTGAGCGATCCACCCGCCTCGGCCTCCCAGAGTGCTAGGATTACAGACGTGAGCCACCGCGCCCGGCCTACTTTGTCTTTTTGACAGTAGTCCCTGTCAAAAAGATCTCTGGTTGACCACAAACTTAATATAAGCCAACACTATGACTTTTCTGTTAAAGGTCCTAACACAAACTTGGCTTAGAATTCATTAATAGAAAATACAGGGGAAGAAAGAGGCATGATACATTTTACAGAGTGATTTGATGAGTCCTGGGCAACATACTCAAAAAGATAGAATGTCAAACTAGGGAGATACAGAAGATAGCTAGTAGGATCTTTAAGAGATTCAGGAAACTTGCACTCCAAAGAATAGTTGAAAGAATGAGAAATATTTCAGAAGAGAAGACTCGGTGGAGAGATCATCCTATATGCAATTGTCTGAAACATTAATATGTAGCCAGCTCATGCGCGGTGGTCCTATTTGTTCATCGGCACCCACCCCACACTCTACAGCAGATGAGCATACCTATTTTTCTAATCCATACAAAGATACCATATAAACTATCAGTCCTGAGCACAGGAGAAGCAAATCAATACATTCCTTATCGTTCCAAAGGACAAAGCTGACTAAACTGGTGCAAGTTAAGGAAAACACAGTTTGACTCAGCCTGAGGAAGAACTGTCTGAGGATCTGCATTATCACAACAGACTGAGCTGCCTCTTCTAATAATGCAGCCCCTATTACTGAGAGTGTTGAAGCAGTGGTCAGGCAGTCATCTGCTAAACAGGCTGTAGGAAACTGGATGATATGACCTGGAGGTGGCCTTCCAACTCTGAGTGTGTTTAGAATTGTCACCAATCCAGCTGATATTCCTACTCTCACTTCCTGAAATTAGGAAGGTGCTTCACCACTCCATGAGAGAATCTAAAGATCTAATTAGGTTCAGAAAACAGAAGTTTGTGTAAATTCTGCCCAAACCACCTCTAAACTTGGTGACATATGGAAGACAGTCACTGCTATTATCCTTAGGTATTGCTTATGAAGGACCACTGAAAGATGGGCACATTTCTTCTTTTATTTAACAAATATTTATTGACCACCTGCTCTGTTCCAGGCGGCATGTTAAGGCATGACAATGGGGTGATATATAAGAGACATTGTTCCTGCCCTCATGGAATTTACATTCTAGAGGTGGGTTATTCCAAACCCAGCTGGCAAATTGAGGTCAAGGTCACATCACTTGGTGTAAATTCAAAGAATGTAAGTGAAGCCAGGACCAGTGCAAAACATCAATAATGAGGATACTCACTGCTATCACTTATTGCGTGCCTGCATATTTTATGTAACATTATTGAATGCAACACATCTTATTGAGATTTTCTTAATAATCCTTATAACAACTCTATGAAGTAGATACTATTATTCTAATTTTTTCTGATAAGGAAATTGAGCTTATGAAGGTTATGGAGCTGGCCAAAACACAACATTTTTATGTAGAAGAAGTGGGATTGCGCCAAGTCTGTCTGATTCCTCCTCTGTGCCATTCCCGCTATGCTCTGCTGCCTCCCGTAAAGATACACACGCAAGCAAGTGAACCCTCTTGGAAGTGAGGTGTACATAGTCACATGGCTAGGATAAAACAGTTTGACAAAGGCTATTAAGTAAAGTCAATTAGCAATATCCAAGACTAGACCTGGAAAGAAAAACCTCAGCACATGTCTCAGGCCACCTTCTCCCTAGACCAGGTCGCTTGAGGGAAATAGATGGCCCATCCTTCAAATGTGAAGAAGATGTCACCCCAGACCCACTGGGCAAGGGCTCTGAAACCTTTGCCAATAACAAGGACTTTCCTTGCTGTTTTTGTTTTATTCTCCTACATTTGTGCCCATAAACAGGCACATGCAAATCCCTGGATAGGGTCCATGGTGCAGACTATGCCGTGCCCTCTGCTACAACAGTTCATCTTGACTTGAACCCATGGTCCTGACTTCACACCAGCCACATCACAGAGGTTGTCAACAGCAGATGCTTGTTCCCACAGACAGTTACCAGCCTAGGGCCCCTCAGGATATGACCAATTGAAGTGGTTTTTCTTTTAACCTGAACTGGGCAACAGCCAAGGGCATTGACTATATTTAGGCCTCCAGCTAGGTCCTCCGACTGACTTGTCACTCTCTTTGGGACTCTCCATCATTCTGAAAGAGATTCTCAACTCAGACCACATACTTATCATTGTTTTAATTTAGGCCTCAACCCATGGAGCCTCTGCCCCCAGAGCCTTAAGGGTGAACCACAGCCCTCTCTCCTGCTTTTGCTTTGAGACTCTCAGGAGCAGTAGCCCTTGAGAGGTGTGGCAAAAGAAAGTTCTCATTAGGGACCTCTTTTCTTGCCTATGGGACTCTCAATATTGCTGCGATATTAAACAGATTCACTTGTATAATGGACACAATAATAGTTCTTACTTCACAGTGCTGAAATGAGAAATAAATTTGGTGGTACCTGAAAAGTATTTAGAAGAGGATGGTGCATTGTATGAACTACATAAATGTCAGGTGTTGTTACTACTAGTATTAATTTCATTGCTGTTATTACCGTCCTGTGGCTACAGGACAGAGGGTGGGGAATGCAGAGCATTACAGTTCACTGGTATTGATGTAAATTCAACTCCAGGTAGGCGTTTGCCAGTGTACAATATGTTCCCATGTGTGAACATCTCACAACGGTGAGTGCTCACTCCCTTTAAAGTCAGCCTTCTCTCTTGGTGACAATCAAGAAGGTCCCTGCTGTACGTCATGGTGGAGGAAGGCCATGCTGAGAATTGTGGTCTGCGCAGCCCCGCGGGAGACTCCCACCTCTAGTGGTAATCGGGCTACTGCAGCCCTGGGGCATTGAGCAGCTGCTCACCACCTCTTCCCACAGTTCTGTGCAGCCCAAATCTAGCTACCCGCTGACACCCAAGGGTCTTAAATCCAAGGGCCAATCCCAACTGGTGAGCCTGGTGTTGGCTGTATTTCTTCAAGACAACAATGCTACTCTCAGGGTAGAAAACCATGTGGAAAGGTTAATAAAGGAAGGACCATAAGGGAAGGAAAAAGTGATTCCAGTTGCTGAATTATATTGTGGCTTAATGAAAAGGCCTAGATGTTGGCATCAGGTGGTTCTGTTCACCACCCTGTGACTCTGGTCAATCTTCTACCAAACCTCAAATCATAATATGCACCTTTCTCACTATATAGACATACATGTGCATAGGTATAGATATGCATGTATCCACACATGTGTAAATATATGAACAGAGGAAGGGATTTAACAATGTAATATTATTCTGTTAGCAAAGTATTGTACCTAAACAAATTAAACATCCGTGTAAGTGCTCTGGAGAGGCTGGCACTTCAGATGGCTTGGATTTTCTTCATTTTGCCACTCTGTTTGTTTCTAGATTTTTTTTTTTTTTTTTTTTTTTTACCAATCACATGCATTCCTTTTGTAAAATAAAAAATATAAAGTAAAAACCAATCTATGCAGTGACAAAATATTTGCTCTCTACTTTTTGAAGTTATATAAAGTTAAAAACTTAGGAAAATTAATTATAGTATGAGTGTTTGAACAAGAATAGAAAGTACTTGTACAGGAAGGATAAACCTTAAGATTATTTTTTCTTTTGTTTTCATAGAAATTGTAGGTAGAATAGATATCACAACTTTATTACCTCTTTAGAAATACACAGTTTATAGGATTTTTATTGAGATTAGTGATATTAAAAAAAAAAAACGCTGAACACAGTGCCCAGCATTATATGCTTAAGAAATGACAGCAATTAATTAGCATTATATGAGGGATTGCTCCATCTTCAGTGACATTGAAGTTATACTATATTAATGTTGTGTAAAGTGTATGAGTCACTAGATGGAGTTCAAACAACTTTTTATTACACACAGACTTACAGAGATGTTTAGTTTAGAAGACTTTGACCTGAATGTTAGACACTGAACCACTTTTTTCTTTCCTCTAAAAATAGTTTGAATTTGAGGGTTTTAAGTTAGTTACTAACAATAAATTCCCCAAGGAAAAAGCTTTAGGAATAAATCATGTACCACAAAGATACTTTTAAAGCTTCCTCCTTCATCCTTTTCCCTTATTTTGTGATTATAAAATAATACATGTTCATTGTTAAATTATGAGAGAGAACAAAAATACACACAGAATCAAAGGGGTGGTAGGAAGCACAAGTTTTGATGCATAGAAAAAGAAATTGGGAGAAAACACGCCAAAATGGTAATGACAGTTTTCTCTAAGCATGGAATAATGAGTGGATTTCTTTTTCTATTGATTTTAAAGATAAATAGCCAAAATCTTCAAAGCCAGAAAAAAATAACAGCACTCTCAAACCTAGTATTCTTAGACTGCAACCCAAGGAAGCTAAGGTCCAGGAGCATTTCTAGTGGAAAACATCCATGCATGCAGTAGAATATATAAATTCAGGACACTATCTGGAAAGCATAGGCAAGACATAAAACATTCATTTCTATAAAATTGAAACAATTTATCTTCCATTCTTGAGCAGATGGGAGGGTAAATTGAGGTTGATTTTTTTCACCCTGGTGGTCATGTTGGAGGAAATATGAGTGTTCCCGCCTCCAGCACTGTTTAAAATAAGTCTCTTGGTGCCGTGACTGGACTAGTCAGAGCCAACAACGTGATCGAGGCCCACCCCTCATCTGGAGGGTGGGCAGTACTGTAGGCGGACTCTTGTCACTTGGGGGGAGCACAAAGATGAGTCCCCTCAGTCCTGTGGAGGAGGATGTGGAGAAGCAGGCTGTGGACTATAGACTGTCCACCTGCCTTCTACAGCTGATAACTGCCTTTCAGAGTACTACACACTCCTCACATTACTCTCTCTTCTATAGCTTTACTTACCCAACACCTAGCTGTCACTATATATATATATATATATATATATATATATATATGGCTTAACCATCAGCTATGTGACATTGGACAAGTTGCTTCACCTCTCTGGACCTCCATTTCCCAATTAATAAAATGCAAAGATCTTTTAGGATGCACTCAGCCACTAGTCTACAAACCCATTCTTATTTTCATCGGAAGAGGATCGTACACTGATAAGAGGACGCCCTCCTCACGTGCCTAGAGTCTCCCTGTCTTGCTTAAGTCTGGCTGTGCTTCAGAATCATTTGGGGGAGTTTGTCAGATGTACAGATTCTGGGCCCTCTCCAAGACCTATGAAATTAAAATATCTGGGCAGAGAAATCTGCAGTCAGTATTTTAAGTAAGCTCTCCAGATGATACTTACATAGCCGTTCCATGGTCGAGAATGCAGGAGTCACTCACCGGGGCCTATTTTGCTCTGGTATTATCTGAGTAATAAAGAAGGTTACAGTTGCCTCTAGGAGGGGAACAAATGGCATCACCCCAAATGACCACAGGGTCAGCACTAGCTCATCAAAGGCCTTCGTGTAAATTAGAAAAAGGTCCCCGTCTGAACAAACGTGCCCTTGTCTCAGAGGTGGATTGCTTTGGCAAGCAAGGGCTAGGTCTCAGCTCTCCACTGCTGGGTGGACATCCTCTTAGCCTGATGTCTGTCTGCAAAGGACAGAGCACATCATCATACTCACATGACTGACCACAAAGTTTTTGTGAAAACAGGTCAAGTTAAACATGTTTTCACTTGGGAAAAACCTAAGCCAACTGGTTGGGGGCATGATGCTATTAAGCCTGTCCACGGAGGACATCCTCATAGGTGCAAATCCACTTTCAAGCACTCAGTTCCTACCTTGCTCGCCCAGGTGAGGGTCTGTTCTTCTCCTAAGGGGCAATTTTGCTGCTGAAATCAGGTTACACCAGGGTCTCTCCAGAAAGAAGGAACTGGGAACTTTAGGTTTAATCCCAAGAGCCTCTTTATCTGTTTTGAGACTAAAATGGGTAGGAGAAAGGGCAGGCACATTTTCACTGACTTCTAGGGAAGGAGGAGGAGATGGAGGTAAAAAATGAAAAGGAGGGAACAAAAGAAGAACAAAGAATAAATAGGCAAATCAATACACTGGAAACTCTTGTTAGGAATAATTGACAATGATGAGGGAGAGAGAGAGAGAGAGAGAGAGAGTGAGAGACAAAGAAAGAGAAGAAAAATTAAAAGAGAGCTAATGGGAAGATAATCTCATTTGTGGATGGCACGATGACAATGACAGGAGCTAGGCACAGACACAGAAGTCTGGGCTGGAGGGAAGGGGAGGAGGGCACCCAGAGATAAGGCAGCAGCTGCAGCCTGACCAGCAATCTTGTTTGAGGGGTTGGAGGAAGGAGAACGGGGCAACAGTGACACAGAAACAAACACGGGGGGTGGGGGGAGAAGAGTAACAGCGACGCTGAGCTAGAAATAGGCACAGAGAAGTCAGAAAAAGTCCTATGTCACACAGGACTGTCTGACCTTAGCTGAGTCACTGCTGAAGAGACTCTGGGCTGGTGAAAGAAGCTAGACACGGCCCAAGACCTGGGCTTAGAATTAGAGCTACTCCTCAGCATGCCAGTCGCTGCACTAAAATGATTTAGCATTTGCACTTGGATTGTCAGGCAGCTGGGAAGAGGTTCTTGCTCAGTTTTAGGTGGCCAGAAGAAATGAGGATAGGTTTTGGATTTTTTTGATAATCAGTAGAGGTTGGTCTCAGCTCAATAGCTAGAACTCAGAGGCAAAGGTATCCCCTCTACTGGACTCGGCTATTGTTCTGTTAGTGGTCTCTGGAGAAATGTTAAGGATGGCATCATTTGGGCAGGCCCCAATAAAATTGCCTCCTGTCAAGGACATGTTTAGAGCAAGACAGAGGAATGAGTTCAACCATGGTGAACACAGTACTCATTCTTGGTTTTAAGTGAAAACTGGCTTCTATGATTTGGGACATGTGCTTCTTAAACAGATTTAGAATCCCTAAGCAGTCATTCCTGGGAGGGTGAGAAGTAGGGAGAAGCTGGAGAAATAGGAGAGACAGTAGACACCTGGGCAATGGGAAAGGCATATTGAGGCAGCATGGGGAGTGTATAAGAGTGTGTGTGTGTGTGTGTGTGTGTGTGTGTGCGCGCGCAGCTACCTGGGCATGTCATAGTAACTGTGTTGCCTCCCAAGCAGGAAGGGTAAGGAGGAGGCATTCCGATGAGCAGGACCATTCTTGATAACAGCTTTTAAGACTTGGAAGAAACACCTGTTTATTTTCCACCACAGGTCTCTTCTCATCTCATGAATTACCAGTCTGTCTCCATCCCTCAACACTGAAATCTAGTGATATTTTATATTTTTCTAGTGGGGAATCTCCTTGGTGTTGCCCTCTGGTATCTGAGATGCCAGAATAAGAAATCAGGCTATTACTTACCTGGAATCTTCAAATACATGAATTTAATCTAATTGTGTTATTCTGAAAAATGTATCTAGAGGCCCTTGAGTGTACTTTTAATTTAATAAAAAAATTATTATAGCCTTTCTTCATAATCTCCAAAGTAGCTAGATAAATTTGTTTTTTATCCTCTAATATTTTCATGTAAATCAATCTCCTTGCCTCCTCCATATTCATTTATTGTTTTCATTTCTCTTCTGTGAAAATTTTCAATTTGTCCTTGTTGTCCTAGCAAACAAATATCAAATACAGACTTTAATAGTCCCTGGCTGTGTCTATGCAGCCACAGGGATGAGGCTGAGGAATTATTCAGTGAATTCATGCAGGGTAGACAGGAGACATGGTTAAGTGTCACACAGGGGTGGGACCTGTCCACCCTGGGTCCTCTGCCTAGCAGTTGGGTCACAGGGGGTGCTGTGGCAGGGAATGATTGATTTTGTTGCTAACCTCAAAGACAGAGGATGTAACCTCAAACATCCCATGTTCTTTTAATAATCCATTAGAAATCTGTCATCCATGACTTTGTTTAAATCTTTCTGAAGCCATCCTTACTTTAAGTGAATAGAACCTTCTTGTGTAATGAATTCAATGATCTTACAATCTGCCACCAGGCCCCTGCCACCTGGCTGAGCAGGAGTGACTGGCTTCACCACCCAGACCAACACGGAGTGTCTCGACCTGCCTCACTTCTCCCTGGGCATTTTTGGCAGAACTGAAGTCACCGGGAAATGACTCCAACCCTTTGATTCACATACGTGGTATATATGGTCTCCAGTTCTCTGTCATTCTTGGCTGTTTGGTAGTGAACACTTTTATGTACAGGATAACTTTAGGAATATTTTTCACTTGGAGAATCCAGGTAAGTAAAAATCTAGATAGCTCCAAGGGGTTTTGTGTTTGTTTTGTTTTTTGTTTTCTTTTAGTATTATTTAAATTTATTATGAAGTGTCTCAAAAAATAATATATAGTGCAGGGATATTCTGCCCCAAATATACAGAAACATTGGAACTTCTCCCTCTTGCTAATAATTCTAGGGTTCTGTACATGGGAGCTCTAACATCCAAAGCCTTCCTAAACAAGACCTCCTTGAGATCTAGTCTTTACCAACTTACCAGCCTCTTTTCCTGTGTCTGTACACTGCATTCTTATTCGACAGTCAGCTACTTATTTGCTATTCCTGGAAAACCAAGCCTATGGAGATCTCTGTGTCTTTGTACGTGCTGTTCCCTTTGCTTAGAATTGTCTTTGTTAACTGTCAAATAGAACAGTTCAAAATCCAACTTCTCTATGAAATCCTACCTCAGATTCTTTGACCTCACATAAATCACCCCTTAAACTTTAATCTCACAAACCTTCACTCATACAGTTATTTTAATAGATCTTTGAATTCATTGCAATTACTTGTTATGCTTCCAACTATCTATGTAGACTTTTTTAGTTCTTCCAGGGCAGGGACCACATCTTCTATAAATAGCGACCTCACATACCCTGAACACAATAAGGAATGGAGTGAATATGTTGAAAATATGAATGAATGGGAGAATAAATGATGGAGTGGTAAGAGGATTCCTATAGGAAAAAAAATGGCTCACTCTCCTGCACACGCTCACACACATACACCGTGCAATCATCCAGATACCACATATGCACACACACCACACTCACAACACACACACACACACACACACACACACGCACACACAGGACCAGGGAACTGGAGTGAGGCGGAGGCTGGATGAATTTGCAGGTGGAGCCCCTCCGCATCAACGAATCACCCATTTGTAACTTTTTTTATTAGTGTCCTTGATCAATTTTCTTCCTTGTCTGAAAGTCATGAATGCTTATTGCTACTTTTCTCCTGGTACATTAACCTTGATTTGTCATGAAGGAATTTGCTTTAAGTATTACTGGCCTAAGGTTTGGTTGTTCTACTTCAAAAGAATGTTCAGCTATTTTAATGTGTGCAACACAAGAATGCAAAGTGAAAAACATAAATATCCACACATGAGCTGCTTACCTCCACTTCTGGAACATTAAATAAAGTATTCAGGAAAATCAGGCCCACCGTTGATTTTTCCGTAATACCCCAGTATGTATCATTAGTTGGCAATCTATCAGACAGTTTTCAATTCGAGTGACAGTCTTCACATTCAAACCAATTACGATTAATTTGTGAGAATCACTTAAAGAAACATGACATCAGATCCTTGATTTAAATCAAGATGTATGGCACCTTCCATTTTTCACTTATCTTGTCATTTTATGAGGAGAAATACAGTCATTTGTCTGGCGCTTTTGTATATTGTATACAGATAAACTCATACTGCTTATCACTCCTGGGTCCATTATCCTCAAGATAGTCACTTTTTTTCCCTTCTCCTAACAGTTGTTCCATTATTTTATTAGTGTCCAAACTGAGACCTCATAGACAGTGATGATCATAGAATAATGGAAATTAGAGATGGAAATGACAGATGAGGTCTCCTTGTCTATTTCCTGGGGCTAATGTTCCTGTCAGTCTGTAAACTCAGTGCTTTAGCTTGCCTTGTTTTGAATGACACCAAGGCTGGGGCCTCCACTGTCTCCCTCGAGGCTCTTGTCTACATCCTAAGAGTGTCTCTACACACAGCCAGAGGGAATGAGGAAGGGTTATGCAATTACCAAGCAAAGTCAGGCCCCTCCTTGCATGATCTGTCCACAAGGCTAGGCATGTGGAGGCTTGAGTGATTAACCACCAAATCCAATCACTGCAGAAAGCCAGCCTGGATCATTCTGGGCAAAATGGAAATGCTATTTTGTCATTGTTTTCTTCGGCAGCAGGTTTGCAGACTAAGAGATGCGGAGGGCTTATCCATCACCCTTTACACTATTTTACTCAGTAAGAGCCATAATCAACCGAGATTCCCACCAGGCCATGAGCTAAAACTCTCCCCGTGACCATGTGAATGTTTCCGGGCTAAGGAGGGTGAGGGCACCGGGAGAATTTGAATAGCCAGTGACATTCTTCATTCGTACCTGCTTGACACCTGTCAGCCGAGTCCTCTGCCCTTCCCACCGATCTTTCAGTAACAGACCACCTCATACAGATTTATCCTTCTACAAACATGTCCTCTACATTTTGTGGACTGCCTCTCATGATAATGATCTCAAATTCAGTCCCAACTGAGCAATCCTTCATTTTTACTAACAGAAAAAAATTTCATGGCATTTTGACTTCCTCAAGTTTTCTGAACTGTGACTCAGATTTCCTTTCTCTAACTTCATTCTCTCTTGTCCTTATCCCTCAACTTCAACCCGTTCCAGAACATTTGCCCTCTTCTAACGCCTATGGGCATCCATCATGTCTTGACTTAGTCATCAGCTCGCCAAGTCCTCAGAGTTGAGTTCTCCTGTCTCTTTATCATAAATCATGCCCTTGGGCTCTTCAATCATTTTTATTGCTCTTCTCCAAACTCTCACCTATTTGTCACCATATTTATTGCTTCCAGAGTCCAGAACTATATTCAATATCCTAGGTTTGGGCTCATCAGAGTCACATAAAAGGGGCTGATCACTGACCTTAGGGATGTGACCTTCCACAGCAATGTCTGAAATGACATTGGTTTCTTTTTTCCACCTGTCAGGCTGCAAACACATATCTAATTTGCAGTCTAAGCTACCACTCCGAGGTGCTTTTTGCCTTGATTTCTTCCTAGTTTTCCCTGTTCCATTGATTGCTATTATTAGTTAGCATTTATGTATCCCTTTCTCCTCTCCCCTCCTCTATGACCTGGCCAATGCAGAAAGTAAGCTCTCAGCTTCCAAAGACTTTTAAAAAGCAGTAGAAGGGCCAGGCGTGGTGGCTCACGACTATAATCCCACCACTCTGGGAGGCCAAGGCGGAAGTCTCACTTGAGACCAGGAGTTCGAGGCCAGCCTGAGCAAGAGCAAGACCCCGTCTCTACAAAAAGTAGAAAAATTAGCTGGGTGTGGTGGGGCGCATCTGTAGCTCTAGCTATTTGGGAGACTGAGGCGGAAAGGCAGGAGGATCGCTTGAGCCCAGGAGTGTGAGGTTGCAGTGAGCTATGATGACACCACTGTACCCCTGCCTGGGTGACAGAGTAAGACTCTGTCTCAAAAAAACAAAACAAACAAACAAAAGAACAGCAGTACAAAGTGGATAGTGGTGACAGTTGCACAACAATGTGAATGTACTAATGCCACTGAATACACACTTTAAAATGGCAAAAACAGTAAATTTTATGTTATGTGTGTTTTATCCCAATAAAAACATTCCAAAATGTAAAAAGTGAAGAAGGAATGAGGATAACTACTTTACCCAGTCATGTGTGCCTGGCGGAAAGCAAAGCTCTTACAGGGAAATGGTAACTGGAGATCAGGCAAAAACACTCTTTTCCTCAACACAGAGCTGTCCCCAGTCTTCGCATGTCACCTCTGCTGACAGTCCTGGTAAAAACAAGTTTCTACTCACATCAGTCTCACAAAGCTCATCAGGCTCTGGGAGACCTACAGTGGAGTCTGTGTGGCTTTGCGCGTGTCTCCAGCAAAATCACCAGCTAAATTCTGCCTGTGGAATCCTTGTGGCTGGCAGCAGTGTGAAAAGGAAGAGAGGGACAGCTTGATTTGCAGATCCCAGCTGGAGGCTGTGGGGCTGCTGGTCAGAGGCATCATCTCTTGACTCGTAAATAGAGAAAACGATGCAGACATCATTGGAATGGTATAAATATGGAAAGGTACAGTGACATTTTTACCCATTGACTGTTCAGAATATAGCCACCCTTTAGCTCTGTTCCTCTCCATGCGGTTGCTCCGTGTCACGTCTGAGTAGGGAGCAGTGACATGTGGGAACTGGCTCACTTGCCATCCCCTCACTTACCCCTGGTTTGTCCCCCATTCGTTCCGAATGCAAAGGTGCTTGTGTACGGGATCCTTCATGTAACCTTCATAGCAGAGGCATTCCCCTTAGAAGGAGGGTAGAGAGGAAGAAAGAGAAACGTGAATGAATTGATTAACATGTCTGCATTTGAGAACATTGATATGTGATGGTCAGATTGAATTCAGACCCTGCTAGTGGCACGAATGAGACAGTAAGTCCCATTACATCATCCACTCCCCTCTCCACCACCTACATGGTGAACCCAACCACCAGACTCTCCATTTTCCGAGATATGATCATTTTCACTAGAGGAGGAAACGAATCTTTAGAAAGCACCTATTGTATGTAGTCTGTAAGCACAAAGTCCAAAAATTCTTTGAAGGACGTGACTTTTTCATCTCTATTTTCTCAATGCCCAATATACTACAAGGCACACACCAGGTCATCAATAATGTTTACAGACTGCATAAGTGAGTTATTTCATAATTCTAGGAACCTTGAAAAGTAGGTATTATGACTATGTCATGCTGATGAGGAAAGGTAAGGTTTGGAAAACTTGAAGGACTTGTTCATAGCTTGCAAGTGGCAGAGTTAATATTTGAAACTCTGTGTGTCTGTTTTACCCACCAGGCCATGCTGCTGGCCCACAGAACAGCTGCTATCTTTAGAGGAAGCCACTAACACCTATTACTGTTTTATAGGAACTATGGGTTTTAGCTTTTAAGTGAAAATGGCTAATTATTGTGGAGCTGGTAAACAGAAGCATCTCTACAATTCTACAATCATTTAGGATATTATTATGCTTCATTGTCATTGGTTACTCCATTGGTATGCCAAGAGGTCCATGAACCCTCTAGAATTGCATATAAAATTGTACATATGTGCATATGCATTTTTCTGAAGGAGGGTTTGATAAAATTCATCTAATTTACAAGCAAATTCAAGATCCCTAAAAGGTTAAGAATCACTGGTCTATTTAGTACTGATCCTGAAGAATATGGTTGCTGCTTCCTCATGCAGTGCTATATATATCCCCAGACTACTAGGTCCAGTTACATTAAAGCACTGGCTTTTACTCTTTTAATATCTGATTATTTAATTTATAACTAGTGAAAAAACAGAATGTGACTTACTGAAATTTGTAAATCACAAAGGTGCCACGCCTAAGGAGACCATGGACATACCATTGCTTTCTCTTTCACAGAAGAGACACTTAGAAAGGATATAGAATAATAGCTTTAGGTACTGTTTTCTCTTTCTGAAAATACAACCCAATAAAAATGAAGGGGCCTCACAGTTAAGATTGGATAGGGTTTGAGCAAGGGGTTTGTTTTAGCA
Source organism: Eulemur rufifrons (assembly GCF_041146395.1). Classification (NCBI taxonomy): domain Eukaryota; kingdom Metazoa; phylum Chordata; class Mammalia; order Primates; family Lemuridae; genus Eulemur; species Eulemur rufifrons. The sequence goes on from NC_090990.1 coordinate 88,068,451, forward strand.
TCTTGGCTTAACCACTCATTTCAAGACTGACCTGCAAGTTACTGTCCCTCAGAGCCTCACTGACCAGGTACACCCATGTTCATTCCCCAACCTGCTCAGCTCAGTGTGCTAAGGAGTGGAGTGAAATGAGTAACTTCTTAATTTATGAAAAATTAAGGGAGCATTAGATCAGGATATTGTCTCCTGCATGGGAATTCTGGCATCCGCAGGGACTAGATCCACAGTAGATTCAAATTTACTGGTTTCTGTGGTGCTGAGTTATATCTAGAAGTGGTCAGGGAGCTCTGAGTCAAACATAGAAAGACACAGCTTGAAATTAGGCAGCTGATATGGCTTGCGGATGAAGGCTGTTTCTCTGATAAAAGGAAAGGTAAAAAAGGCAAGTACAGGAAGGCAAGAGAAGGACGTGCTAGGAGCCTGACTTCATACCTTCTCAGTTCCAAAGAACGCCTGGACCCCAGACTGCCAGTTACACAGGGCAGACTATCAGCTACCCACTAGGAGCAGGCCTTTGACAAATACTGGGTAATGGAAAATAAATTAATTAATTAGAGAGTTTGCCCTAAATGTACAGATAACACCACCCGCCCCGCTCTCAGGATGCAGATATCTAAGTCAATTAATAGGTCCAGGGCTCAGATATACTTCTCCCTTAGAAGATATTCTCCTGATTGTCCTTATGGGAAAATAGCCAAGGGCAAGATATTTTAAAAAGCAGTAAGCAAACTCAGGAGGTTGGCAAAACCATCACGTGGTCTCGTAAAATGGTTTCGGCTGGACACCTTGCCTAGAATTAAGGAATGACCAAAAAGGGAGTCCTCTTCCACATTTGATAGCAAGTTACCACAAAACGTGAAAATAAATGCTGTAACAACTCAAAGAGTTCAAGCGGAGCCTTATTTCCTAATGCTGGCACTACCTGCCCTTTGCATGGTGCATTTGCCTTCCCAAACTGCCTTCTCAGTCATTCTGGCCTTGCGAGGCCCCATCATTCAGTACCATGTGGGGACACACTGCCAACAACACATACAGCTTTTCTCCACAAAATGGCACACGCAGCCCAAAGTCCGTGAAACAGAGAAATTTTCAAACACATCATGCTTGGGTTCGAGAATATCCAAAAATTTGCCTCTCAAAGCATCCTCACTTCCGGAATCCACCAAACTCCCTTTATCTGTGTTCCTCCACGAAACCAGTTGGCCATCTACCCTGAAAGGAGCTCAGACTTGATGAGGAAAGTTGCTATGGTAACCAACTGCTAAATCTTGACTTTAAGAGGGGTTTCATGCAAGCACAGGCTCCGACTGTTAGCTGTGAATTTTAAAGACCCCACAAGGGTGTTGGATGCCCTCCTAAGCTAGAAGTGTTACAGTCTCTGCATCTGCTGTGACAGATGGCGGGAACACACGAGGCGCAGACTCTGTGGTGGCGCACACAGGAACCCAACGGAGAGACGACGTGTCGTGGCACAGAGGAGTCCCGGCCAGGACACAGTGTGCCCTGCAGGAGGCACGTGGGCAGCTGCACTGCCAGAGAGAAGAGCCCCTGAAAGGTGGTCCGTGCAGGGTCTCAAGACGGCCACACTTGATTTGTGCTTGGTGCCCCGAGGTACTTCGTATAATGGGTAATGCCTTTGGTCATTCCCCGTTTAGTAGCTGAGGGACCAAGGCGCAGATCTCATCCAAGTATTAAAGACCCTGAAACTAGGGCTCCTCAGACACGACTGGGCTCATTACACGTTCTTCATAAGGTAAATGCAGGTCGAGGCTAAAAACCCGGAGTCACCTCTACACTTCAGGGAGTGGCTGGCTTTGACTAAATGGAATTGGGTGTGCTCCATCTAAAAAGGGAAATCTTTGTAAGACATCTGGACTCAGGTAGTATCTAACTGCTGGTCTCTCTCCCCTGTGGAGACATCAGGCAAAAGTCAGGTCTAGAGTCCAACAGCCCCTGTGACTCTGGGAGGGGAGACAGAGGACAGGTGCCAAAAGTATATCCTGAAGGAAGGGGCTGAAATAGAGTCACAAAGTGAGTCTGGAATGAGTGGGCAATCCAGGTGGCAGGAACTGAATGAGGACTGAGTTACCTTGCCAAATCAGGTTCAAAAACCCAGGGAAGATTAGAGAGAGAGGCAGCGGTTGAGGGACAGACAAAGGGGAAGAGGGCTAAATTGAGTCAGAACGCGGGTCTAATGCCCCGCAACAGGTTCACACATGTCCCCACAGCTGGCTCCGGCCGATGGAAAGACCTAGGACAGAAGGGATCTCAGTGAACATCTTGGATGGAGATTAAAACTTAATTTAGCTTGGAAGCCTGTGTTCCTTGCAGCACCATAAAAGCTACATATCTTGAAAAGGGCAATGAGGGTCTGTGGCCAGGACTAGGGCCGTGAAATGAGGCAGGTGTGTGGGGCCTCCGCAGCTGTCCATACGGCAGAACAAAGGCCAGGAATAGTGGAGAGAAAAGTTGCTGAAACCAGGCAGTCTGTGTTGCCATCAAAAGACAAAACAATCACATACTCATACAACCACAACAAAATCCCTTAGAAAGTAAAGGAAAAGTCAGCCTCTGGCTGGGTCCGGTGGGGCTCTAAGCCATAAGGCCTTAATGTGTGCTGTTGGCCCAACTTGACCAGAGACACCTGCGGCTACAAACCTGGGAGGGCCTGGGAGAGAACGTCAGTGTGTAGTTGGCAAAGGGCTTCATCAGAGGGCTGGGGCTCTGCCACAGCCACTCGGAAGCAGAGTAATTCTAAGCCTTCCAGCCCGTTCCCTTCCTGAAGATTGAGCAGTGGGGTGGACTTCCGTAGTGATCAGGAGTGGGAGTTTTGAGTTAGGCAGCCTGAGTGTGGAGTCCAGCTTGGCCATTAACGAGGCAAGTGACCTTGGGCAAATTTGCCAACATCTCTGTAAAATGGGGATAAATGTAGTGTGGACTTCACAGTGTTACTGTGAAGCTTCAATTACATAATTTAAGTAAAGCTCAGTGCTTGACACATAGTGAACTCTCAATAAATATCCCTCATCCTTATTTACACTGAAAACCATTTTCCCACACATTTCCCCCTGGTTTCCCTGCCTGAAAGGGCGGTGTGGAGCTGGAGCACAGGACGCTTTCTGCAACTGTCAGCGGGGGAACCTAACCCACGTGCATCTTGAGTTTCCACACCACCAAATGCTAGGACACAGCTCATCACAGGTCCAGAACTGTTAGAAGAGGGTCACGGAGTTCAGTGAAAGGTTGGAAAGGGCAGATCAACCCTGGAGTTCAAGCCTGCCGTTCCTCAGGTACATCCAAATTCAAATCAGAAAGTCTGCGGACCCTTGATGATCAGAAGAACATTTGCTAGTGCTTACTATATTCCAGGCATTAGGCTAGGAGCTTTAGGTACATTACATCCCTCCCAGGTAGCACGTTGCTAGAATATAAATGGAGAGGGAGGCTGGAATGGAAAACAGATCGGCAGGTTTCCTCCAGCTCCAGTTCTTCCACAGCTTCCTGACATATCTTTAGAAGGTCCGTAAATTGGGCCGGGAGATGTGAAGAGGGAGCATAACAATGCTTGTTCTTTCTCTCTTTCTCTTTTCTTTCCTTCCTTAGTGTGTTAGTTTTCTATTGCTGCAGTTAAAAAAAATAACCAAAACTTAATGATTTAAAACAGCATAAATTTATCTTACAGTTCTGTAGGCCAGAAGTCTGACATGGTTTTCACAGGGCTGAAAGCAAGGTGTCTGTAGGGCTGTGTGTCCCTTTGCGGCGGCGCCAAGGGAGAATCTGTTTCCTTGCCTCTTCCAGCTTCTAGAAGCTGCCCACATTCCTGGGCTCGTGCCGTCTTCCCCTACACCCAAATCCTGTAATAGCTGGCTGAGTCCTTTGCACATCCCACCACTCTGACCTCCTCTTATGTCTCCCTCTTCCACTTTAAGAATCCTTATGATTACATTGGTACCATCCAGATAATCCACCCAGATAATCTTCCTATTTTAAAGCCAGTTGTTTAGCAACCTCCATTCCACACACAATCTTAATTCTCCTTTGCCAGGTAACATGACACACTCACGGGTTCTGGAGATTAGAATGTGGACACCTTTGCGAGTCCATTATTCTGTCTCCTATACCTGGTGTTCAGGAGTGTTGTACAGGTGACAGGTAAATGCGTGCTCAGCTTTGGGAAGGTCTTAGGAAGGGTGCCCGAGGAGGGCTCCACCCGCACCAGAGGCAACTCCTTTGTGGTGACTGAGCATCTGTGTTTGTGTGTTGCTTGTGTGTTTATGCACTTGCACGGGTGTGTGTGTGTGTAAAAGTATACAAGTGCACTTGCACAGCTCCACACATCCATATGGGCAGACCCCTCAGCGTGGCTGGGAAAGTACGTGTCCCAACACTATGACATTTCCAAGGAAGCTAGCTGGAGGATTGCAAAAATAATGTCGACTTGACTTGAAGCCAATTCCCACACTCAGCTCTTTGGAGAAAGGCTCTAGGATGGAGTGTGGGAGGCGATAAAGTTCCTCACTGATGAGTGTGTGGGATGACCACATCATCCCTTGTGCTGAAGGAAGCAGGGGGAGGGCTTTCCAATTCCAGCATTCATGAAAATAAAAGTATTTACAGCATTGTTTCTCAGCTGTTACCCAAAATGTAGACGTTGCACCTTAGTTTTGTTGTGGGGTCTGAGTTCTTATTTTCAGTCTTCCTCTGTGGCTTTCCACTTGGAAATTCATTAGCTGTCACGGACCCTGGGAGGCCATTAGCAGGGGAGGGGCTTTCCAAAGTCATTTTCACCAAGGATCAGAGATGAGACATCTGGAAGGGACTGAAGAGTTGATGGGAGAGCATCGCTGTCGACAAGCAGCTTCCCAGCACATGGGACAGCAGCGTTTAGTAATGGTTGGTGCTTAAATAGTTTTGAGTGACAAATACGTTGGATCTGATATGTCTGGAGGAATGAGGCAATCTTTTGTAATCCCACCTTTGCTCTGATTTCATAACAGATAGAACATAGACTCTGCTTTAGTAGCTGCGGGACTTTGGACAAGTCATGTAATTTCTCGAGGAATTTAAATGCTAATTGAAAGTAAGGAGGCAGTTTATCACTAAGACCTCTTACAGCATATAACACCAATCCCTTCTTTCCACATGGAATTGGAGGCATTTTCTGTTCTTTAAACCCAAGTGGAAGCATCCAAGGTCCTCTGGAGATCATGCTTCTCTCAGAAGTGAGTTTAACAACTGAGATTGTCCCAAATTCTTCTAATCCAAGCCAGTTGAAGAGGTAGGGTAAAAGAGACCAACTCAGTTGCATGGAGAGCCCTCACCTCTGAGATTAGCTCTTTTTAATTTATCTTGAACAAACTAGCTTTTAGGCACGGTGCACAGCCCATCTGTTTGGTGTTTGCCTGGCAGTGTGGGAGGAGCAAGTAAGCAAGCACAGTCTTAGACATCAGATGTTTAAAATGTTGTACTTTCTCCTCCATATGGGGGCTGAGAATCTCTGTGATGAGCCCACATAAAACAAATTTAAGACCTAAGAAGGTGAACTGTAGATGTTGCAGTTACCTGTTACTCTCACAAACAGATTTAGTAAAGGATTATAACAGAAGTAAGGACTCATCCTCTAGTAAGATCCCTCTACCTTGGTGCCTGAAGAAGGGGGGTGTGTGTGTGTGTGTGTGTGCCCGTGTGTGTGTGTGTGTGTGTGTGTGTTGGGAAGGGGGGCTGCACATCACATACAAAAATCTTGAGGAGTTAGCCTCTAACTCTGGCAACATTTTGCTTGGGGGTCTTAGATACCACTTCATCTCTTTTCTTTGCTCTGAGACGTCATGCTACTCCTCTGGGAAGTCTCTGTGGTACTCAATTTACTGGAAACTGGTCATTGTAGAGACTACTGTAGACAAACCCCTTCTACAATGAAAGTGCAAAGCAACTTGAAATAAGAGATCTGTACTCCTGGATATATTGGAACCTGAGGAGCAATGTGAGCGCTCTAATTCATGCCATATCTGAATTTAGACCCTCATTCAGAGAAGCCCAGCCCCATTTGGTAGTGTAATAGACTTAAAGATGTTCGTACTCTTTGACTCAGTAATCTCTCTCTAAGATCTATCCGAATAACTTCAAATGTGCTCTGCATTTATGTGTAAAGATGTTTATTTTAATAGTATTTATAGAAATTAAAACGTTAAAGCACCCTAAATGTCAAATAACAGGGGACTGTTTAAATGAGCTACGATATAGACATCCAATGGAATAACAAAAGGCCATTAAAATTATGTTGTTGAGGATTATTTAATGATTCTGAAAAACTCTCATGATAGAATGTTAGGTGAAAAAAGCAGGAAAAGTCTACTAGACTTGGTATGCTTCAGGAAGCCTCTAAACATCATGCATAAAAAAGAGATTCAAAGGGATGATACTAAAATTTTAAAAGTGATTTATCCAGGAGCTAGAAATATAGATTAGTATCATTTTCTTCTATAAGCTTTTCTAAATTTTCCAAATTTTCTACAATAAACATGCATTAATTTTATAACCATAAAATGTCTAGCCCCAGTAGCTATATATCCAAAATGGATGACAAATGGGCTATGGAGGGAGGTCATCCTAAACCAGTGTTTCTGACTTGGGGCTACAGTTAGGATCCTTCCAAGGCTTCTGCCAGAAAATGAGCACACAGTGTTGGCCAATAAGGCCTCGCCTGCATGGCCGAGGCTCGAGATGGCAATGGGACGGTGGAATTGGGAGGGATGGTCTGAGCTTCAAGGGAGTGATTGCAAGAGGCATGATCTCTCTGACAGTTACCCGCTGCCCGGTGCTCCCGCCTACCAGTTTCGGGGTCACATTGGTGTTCGCAGGGGTCCAGGAGCCTCCGGGCACAGAGGTCCATGGCCCAGGGCCCACTGGAGTTCTGCTGAGAGAAGAGAACCACCTGGGCAGGGTTCAGCCAGTCGCTGGCATCCAGCTGACTCCCCTCCAGCAAGATGAAGCGGCTCCCTGCAGGGGGAGAGAGAGGAAGCATGCCTGTGTGTGCACAGACAGCACACGTGCACAAGTCACTGAAAACAGAGGAAATCCCAGTCCGAGGATTAGTCCCAACCCAAGATCATTACTCCCACCAGTCCTTGCCTGTCATTAGCCCCAGAATGAGGGATCAGCTGGAGGCTTGGCCATCACCTGAACTGCTGTGAGACCAGGAACGTTAGGCCCCCAGCTACCCTGTCCCCACATCCAATTTCTGCAGGGTGTTCTTAAGGGACACAGGGACAGAGTGGCTCTGTGGTGGCCATAGCATGGCATGGCTCCATCAGACCCAGCCACAGGCACTGGCACTCATCCAAGGAGCAGCCCACCCCCCACTGCCTGTCCCCACGTGCTCTAAGAAGAGCAGGCCCTCTAAGGCTGCATGTGCAGTGCCCACCTGTTTTCAGTCCTACAGCAACAGAGAGAACAGACATTAACAAGTCAATTAGGTGCTCTGAGCTTAAATGATTCAGGGACTCTCAGAACCTATATTACTCCCTCATTATATTGGGGTCCCCCTGGATGAAAGTAAATTATTACTTCTGAGTTCTAGGCTTATACCAAGTTACTGCAATTAGGAATTTCTCACCCGGGCATACCAAACTGAAGCATGGCTAATCCTTAAACACCTCTACTACTCCACGTAGCTTTTCCCTTCCCAAAGACTAAGAGAATCTTGGTGTCTACCTACCTGTAGCCAGTATGCTCTGCATTTCTCTACAAAGACAGGAAATTATTTAAAAATGAACAAGGATGAGAGTGGGCACAGAGAAGAGGAGGTGATCTCTTCAGCTTATTTTTTAACCTGCTTTCTGAGTTCATCTGTGGGCCATTTGATCTTGTCCTAAACCTTATGTATTTGAATTTAGTTTCCCTGTAACTATAGTAACAGGCAAAGTGACCACTGGCTTTCTAACCTTTGCCCAACCTGAACACCTTCCTTTCTAGAGGAGGTCGCATCCTCAGAAGAAGGGGCTCACCATCAGCGATCAGGTGCTCAGGGACATGCAGGGTGATCTTGACAACAAGAGGGCAGCTGACATGAGAGGAGCACACAAGGCCAATCACACAGCTGGTGATGCTGATCAGGGTCAAGGTGGTCTTATTCACAGGACTTCGGGGAGAACCCACTGAAAGCAAAACATAAGCAAGACACATGGCGGTAAAAATCTTGGCATTGAGAGTCCAACTTGACCTTTTGTTGCCCAACCCGGCAAACAGGGGAGGCAGTTGGCAGATTTAGCCCAGGGTGGCAAATGTCTCTGGCTGTTTGACCTCAGCAACCTTCATCCTCATGGGCACCATGTCATCAGTTGGAGTCAGAGAGGATTTGGCCAACTGATGGCCTTTGGGGTCAACAATGGTCTGTTGATCACTGTTACTCTTCCTGGGCCAGGTTCACAAGAGAAATCATGGTTGGGGGCATCCTCTCCCTCCCATTGCCTTACTGAGTGCCCAGCTCTTGCCAAGGGTGGTGGGAACGCTTTAGCCCACGCTGAGCTTCCCATGGCTGTGCACAGAGGGTGCTCTCCCCAGGGTGCCCGCTCACACTCCCAGGACGCAAAACACCGTGCCAGGAAGACCTTCCTGAGCTGGAAGAGCTCCTGCCTGCTCTATGTGAGAGAGCCCTACCATCTGCCTCTTACTCTGTGGGGCCTGCAATGAGAAACAGGGAATGTCTGCTCTGCATGAGTAGATGGTGTTGTCACCCCAGAAAACGCTGGAGTCCCGCAATCTCTGGAGGAAATAGGCGCTGCTGGGGAATGGGGAGTACTCCCAGGAAAGCGGAGACTGGGACAGGGAGGGAAGGGCTTGTTTGTTTGTCTGTTTTGGGGTTTGGGGTGTTTTTCGTTTGGCTATTTAGTTTTTTGTTTGTTTGTTTGTTTTTGTGGTGGAGAGTTTAAAATGATAGTCATCAGAAGGACCTGCAGAACAGATGCTTAAGAAAGCAAGGCAACAAAATATGTGGCTTCTGTTAATATTTATTGCCAATAATACTAAAAGGCACCCATTATGGCAGGCACTATGCTAAGTGTTTTACATACATTGTTTTATTTTTAATACTTGTTTCTTTACAATAAACCAATGAGTCTGTCCAGTAACTAACCACTTTAGAGATGAGGAAAATAAGTCTCCGAGATGAAGCTCACTGTGATAGTCAACACGTATGAAGTGGTGACTGTGTCAGGCACCAGTGCTCGGGGTATTACAAGGCTCACACCATAGAACAATGACCCCAACCTTAGAAGGCAGCTCTCCCAGAGGGTTAGAGAGGCTGCAGGGTCTAGGGCCAAGCAGCCACTCCCATGAGTGGTGCTGGGACCAGAACGCAGGTGCAGTTGGACTGAGGCCCACAGAACTGGGCACTGTTCAGTCTTTGGGCCCAGTGGAGCCTTTGTAACTCCTGTTCTCAGGAGCATATGAATGAACTTTTGGTTCATGGCTGCACCCCTCCTTTAAGGGAGCAGGGCCCTATGAGGGGGTGTGTTGGCATTAGCTGGGAGAGAGACTGGAGGACAGAAGGTAGCCTCTGAGTCCTCTCTCTTTGCTACCTGGGAATATTCTATGCATGCTACTATCTTTTCACAATGGAGTCTATCTCCCCACACGTACGGATCTCCAGCCCAGCCCAGGCCTCAGCAGCAAATTCACCACCAGAACATCCCTCAGGCATTCAGATGCAACATATCCAAAACTGGCCTGGCCACCTTCTCTTGAACCTGGCTCCCCTCCTACTTCCATGGCCCTGCCACCTATCTGGTTTCTCAAGTCAGAAAACTCCACCATGCCTAACTCTTCCTTCTTGTTCACAGGCCACACAGCCTCTGCACCAACCCTCCACTGACGCTGCCACATTTTTTCATTTTGTGTCCAAAGTTTCTCTGGCCTCCATTTTCTCCATCCATACCTAACCCCTGTCATCTCACACCTGGACTATAGCAGCTGCCACCCACCTGTCTCCCTGCCTCAACCTTGCCCACGCTCACCTGCCCTGCATGCTGCCCCAGAGGGACCCTTCATGAAGCAGAGTAGACAAGGAAAACTCTCTTTGAAAGCTTTAGTGACTCCAATGAAGCATCAGGTCCAAGTCCCTTGCAGTGAAGGCCATGTCCATTCTGGCCTCTGCTGATCTTCCAGCCTTATTTCCTACACAACCCACAAGCTTGCACCCTAAGCTTCATTCTAGTAAACATTTTACTGCTCCCTGACTAGACCATCATCGTTTATGTCTCAGTGACTTTGCACATATTATTTCCTCTACCACAGAAGGCCATTTTGTCACCTTGTCAGCCTGGTATACACCTACTCTTCACGTCTGAGCTCAGACAACATCTCCCTGTAAACACTTCCCTGAAACCTTCAAGAACAGATTCTCACTCATTGGTTGGTGTTCTTCTAGTCCTCCATGCACCCTGCTGTTACAGCTCTTATCACAGTGTCCTCACTCTTTACGGACAATTGTCGCCCTGTGATTGCAATGACTTGGTACTGATATTCCTGTCTCTGTGGTCTTTCTGCATCATCACCCCATAATCCAGCATTTCCATCAGGCTTCTGAACCTCCAGTGGTTCCTTTCCACCCACAGAAGCAAGGGCAAACTCAGACAAGTGGCCTGTGTGTGACCCTCACTAGCTAGCCCATTCTCTAGCCGCACCCCTACCATCTCTGGGTGCTTAGGTACTTATATTCTGGATGACAGCTGCCACGCTCAACCACTTTTACTTCCTTGAGAATACCATGTTCTTTTAAGCATTCAAGGCTTGGCATGTGCTATTTCCCTTTACTGAAATGCCTAGATTTCTCTTTCAAGAAATCCTATACCTTATACGTAACCAATTTCTAATTCTTTTCTTTTTTTTTTTCTTTTTTTCTTTTTTTTTTTTTTTGTGCTTCCTATTGCTGTCAGGTAGAATCATCTGGTCTCTCTTCTGAGTACTCAATTTACTTTATTTATATTATTAAATTAAGGCTTATCACTGTGCCATGTTTCCATGTTTCTACCAACTTATTACAAAGCCTTACCCATAGCAGGGGGGTTATAAAATATTTTTGCTGGTCTGAGGGATATATCCATCATCCAGTCCACTTTAACAAACACAAGCATCTGCTATAGGCAAAATCCTTTGCTAGGCACTTTGGAAAAATAAATTAGGCAAGCAAGGCCCTATCCCTAAGAAGCTTCTAGTCTGGTTAATAGCAGTAAACGGTCGATGCATTAGGAAAGCTTGGTATTTAAAAGAAACAGTTTCATGAGGTAAAGAAACTCATTCTAATTCCTTACCATGGATTTTTTTCAAACAAGACTTTATTAAAGCAGGAGACATCCTGCTTTGATCAGGCCTAGGTTGGCTGGGCCTAGGTTGAGTACCTGCTATTTATAAACATGAAATGTGTATCAGAGGAGATGGGGAGACCCTAATCCACATCTCACTTCAGGAAAACTGGGGCATCAGACATCAGAATACCCAGAGCCCCACTGATCTCTTGGGAAAGATGGTGGAAAGAACTTTTATTATACTGATAGCAGTGAAGCCTGTAGAAACTGGGATTTACAACTAAAAGGGCTTCTTCCAGTTTCTGGGAAGAACACATTGGTATGAAGGGAACTCAAGTGGGGGTAGGAGACAGCCAAAAGGCATATGTCTTTTGGGGGGCATTGGCTGACTGTTGGTTGAGGGAAATGCTATTGAATGTAGTATAAGGTGATGCCACTCAGATATCCTACATTATGTCTTAAGGGACTCTGTCCAAAATTCTTCTAGACAGGGCACTGTAGAAACCTGAGGCTGCACCATGGAGAGTTCTAACAGCAACAATGGTGGGAATTTCACAGCGCTTTAGCAGTCACCTAAAAAGGCACATTTTAATATAATTTAATCCTAATGTAGCCCTATGCATGAGCTATTGTTAACTCACTTAATGTGTGAAAGAATTAGGCTCAGAGAATTTGTTGTCCTAATCCAGTATCACATAGCAAGTAACTGGTGAAGCCAATTGGTGCGTGAACTCAGAACTTCCTCTGTGATGATGGTGATACCAGCAAAATCATCAGTGGTGGCAGCTGCAGTTGCCATAGCTACACCTGAAGCCACTGGACAGGAGAGCGGAGAGGCCCAGATAGTAGCTGTTCAGAAGGATAGCTCTGCCAATGCTGAGGAGGATAGACTAGCTACCTGAGCCCTGCCGGGAGGAAAGAGGAGACTTGGAGGCTTAGGGTCCTGTAGTTCTACCAGGCAGGGGTGTAGAGATCAAAGACCATTGCACACATTTTCAGGCCATAGATCATCCCCCAACTACCTGCCCCATCCTTGCCTAGCTCAATCCCAAGGCCCATGTGGCTGAGAAGGCAAGGGGTACATACACTATCCATTTTTTCCACATATGACATACTTTATCAACTTTATTTCCTTTGTCTAAACAGCAAAATATGACTCTCGAGGCTTTCAGAAGGAATTGAGAATCTTCTGACCAAGAAATAGCCTTTCAAACAACTTGGAAACTTGTTTGAGAGTGCCATTATCTGGGAGAGATGATTCTCTGAAGATTTCCACTCTAGGCTCTTCTGTCTTCCTTAGGAGGAAACACCAGGTGTGGTCCAAGAATTCTTCCTGCAGAAACTGGCTTTGGTCCACAGAGCCTCCTACCGCATCCACCACCTCCACTGCTCCCCAACTCCCCGTCCCCGGACCCCCATCACCCCCTCTGCCCCATTGTCCTTCCTACCTCTGCTGCGCCTCCGGCTCCTTGAGGGGTCTGTGTAAAAGGTCAGCTGGGGGTCGTTTTCTGCCTCTGTGCTAGAGTCCCCTTCAGGGTTCAAGAAGGCAGAACCAGCTGTAATGGGAAGGAGCACGGCCAAGACAGCATTTTCAGTGTTGTCTTCATGACACCAAATCATCAGGCAAGTTCAACAGAAAACTCGATAAAAATGGGAGCAAGTAAACTGGCAATCTAGGGGAAGCAGCCAAGGGGAGTGGGACCACATCACATACAATTTGTTTGAAAAGTAGACCCTTACGACAACAATCACTGGAGCCCTGCCCCCCCAGCCACCTCCCACTGACTAGGGCCATTTCTCGCACCTACTGACCCAAGGGGACCCCCAGGGAGGGTGGCTGGAAAAGGAAGAAAGGTAAATTTCCTTCATTACAGGTTATGATTCTGTTAATATGAGGTTTAAATTACGTTTTAAGAGGTGCAGAATATTACATTTCTATGAATTTTGGGGGGGTTCTAGAATTAAGATACATATTTAATGCAAAAAGAAGAGAATAAAGAAAATACATAGAAATGTGGTAAGGGAACAATCCTGATGTCCTTTGAATCCCCTAAATCTGAGAAAAAATCTTCTAATATTTGATATATATACTCCCTGTCTTTTTCTGATACAGAAACAGGTAAAGGTTTTTTAATCCCCCTTTAAAATGACATTATACTGTACCTTCTATTTTATAACCTCATTTTTTTCTCATTTAATAGATGGGTGGGCAAGTTTCCATATTAACAAATATAGATCTATATTATCATTTCAAATGGCTGCACGGTGAGCCACTGGACAGTAGACAGATGTGCCAGGTAGTTAACCAATTCCCTGTTGATGGACATTTAAGCTATTTCCAATTTTTCGCTTGTTTAAGCAATGTTGTGATGAACAGCCTTTTACACACTTCTTTGCGCACTTGTCCAATTATTTCCTAAGGATAAATTCTTGTTGGTGAAATTACTTGGTCAAAAGGTTTACACATTTAAATTTTTTGGTAAGTAGCATTTAACTGGCCTGCAGGAAGACTGTGCCAGGGGATAGCCCCTCTAGCCATGCATGAGAGTGTGAGTAAAGGGTATTAATGGCCCCGTCTCTGCCAATATTAAGGAATCCACCGGCAAGCCCTACATCAGACATGCATACCTCTTGCTTTGTTGTTGATCCGCTTTCTCTGACTGCTGGAGGTGTGAGAGAGCAGGGTGGCCTGTTGGTGGTTGGAGTCCACTGGGCTGGTGGCAATAATGTTATCTTTATACTTGTTCATCAGCGACAGCTTGGCATTGTCACTGCCTGCATAAGGAAAAGTCAAGGCAAAGACTTTAAGAGAAAAAAAAAAAAAAAAAAAAACAGAGAAAGTGAGAGCAAGAAAATCAGCATGAACCCAATAGATGAGGCTTCACAGAATTGAAATAAGGAACCTGCAAAGTGAGAGACCGGCAGGAAGAAACTGCCAAATACTCCTCTTTGGTTCTAGGGGACTGCAAAGTTATAAGAGAAGCAGTGAAGTCAGGGATTACAACCAAAAATCCAGTTCAATTAATTCTATATTGATAAGGTCACCACTTGTAATCCTTTGGCTAAATACAGACTGCAGATTTGTTTCTTTTGGTCAGCACAGGGTTTTAAAAGAAGTGGAATCTGAGAGCATTCAGGCAGAACATGTCCTCTCTCTTTCATGACAGTCGACACCATTCCCTATTGTCTGACCCCCGCTTCACATATTTGTGTTGTCTGTCTGCCCCCTAAAGGCATTTGGAGTTGGTAACCTCTGAGCACCATATATCTCCCCTATTCTCAAGGAGTTCCCAGACTTTAAATCTTATTAGGAATTGGCTATTCATATAGACTCTCTTCTAGATAACAAGCAGAATGGAAACCTCTGTGTGATTCCACTCTTTCAAGCCCCACTGAAAGTCCATCTATCTTAAGCAACATTCAGCATCATACATGTCTTCTTTAAAGATAATTGGGCAGTGCTTTGAAGAATCACCATCAAGCTTTCATCTATGGAGATTTGCTTCTTCACAGAGGTTTGAAAGAGAGACAGGTGGGCTACTGTAAAAGAACAGTCCTTCTCTCTCTGCATTTTTTAACCCTGATCTTGTTCAGCTGGATTAGGTCAAGTGTCTTCCAGCCAGTGTCTCCACAGATACACAATGCATCTGAGGTCTGATACCTTGATTCCATTCCTTCATTTTGTCTTTAAAGAAGTACATCCCTTGTAGACACCACAGGGATACAGGCAAGAAAACACAACTAAAGTATCCCAGGGCCAATTCTCAGAAGTCATAGAAAACAAACAAACAAACATAAAAACTACCCCCTCCACTTCATAGGAGAATTAAATTGCCAAAGCAAATATACGATATACAGATAAGTTGTACAGTTGTACACATATGTTGATTTTTCTTGCTATCTGCTTATTGCCCAGAGTGTTGCTCTTTATACACCAAAAAGGCTCCTCTGTTGGATATAAACATATCTCTGCACCCGATGTCTGCTGGAAGAGGAAAGGGATTCAATTTACACTGTTCTTCTGATTTTCAACATTAGAAAACACCTCCCATTGTCTCAGGAAACAAGTTATTCTTACCCACCAAAGGGGCTCTGGTACATCCCACTATGCAGGACAATCAGCTGTTGCTACCTACTCCCCAGCTCCCTGAGACAAAGGCCCAGACAGCCACCTCCACCCCTCACCTGTCTCCCATCCCCACCTGGTGTGAGGTCCATCCCTGCCTTCTCATTGCAGCCCTGCAGGGAGTCAAGGGTGCGGGTGACCTGGCTGGCGAAGTCCTCCCCTCCGTTCATGCACTCCCGCTGCAGGTGGTGGCGCAGGTCAGTGATGTCGTACTCATAGCCATCCAGGATGGGTGTCTCCCGGATGCTCAGGGTGCCGCTGGAGTTGTGGCCCTGCACGCGGGCATTGCGCAGACTCTCCCGCCCATGCCCGCCGATCAGCACAGAAGGGATGTAGTGAATCTCATTGGCTGCCTCGGCGCTGGCGCTTTTCTGGGGCTGGGGGACCCGGCGGCGTTTGCACCAGCGCCGACGAGTGTACAGGATCATCACCAGGCACAAGATGGACAGCAGCAGAGCGATCATGCCACCCTGGGAAGAGAGGAACAGGGATGGCTGTGGGCAGACAGGCAGGCTCTTCCCAGAGCCACTGCCTCTTCTGCTACCACCATTCATCACTCATTCATTCATTCAGGTGTATTAAGCACTTACAGACATCATCACTCAGCAGTGAAGGGACAGATTGCACATTGCTGTGATCAGTGTTTAAGGGGAGACAAAAAGGGAACTGGGATGACCAGTGCATCCTTTTAAGTGATCCAATTGCTTCTGGCTTAGCAAACAGTTTGAAGAAATAAGTCTTTGTGATTGATTGTAAGTGTGTGTGTGTGTGTGTGTGTGTGTGTTTGAGAGAGAGAGAGAGAGAGAGAGAGGGAGATAGCAGCTACAGAAATAGGGGAGAGAGTTTATGTGTTAAGGGAAATCTGCTACACATAAAGCTGCTTTCAGGCCATTTTTTTTTAGCAGTGCAGGGTGGCATCTGGTTTCTTCTTGTCTCACATCTAAAAATCAATCACAGGTAGATTCTAAAACTAGCTCCACCAATTATTATAAATTTTAAGCCTCAGATTCCTCCTTTGTATAATGGAGAAGACATCACTTAACCCCCCAGGGTGGTTGTAAGAATTAGGTTAGCTAACTATGTAAAGTGCCTAGTGTAATACATCACACATAATTAAGGCTGTTCTCAGTATAACCTTAAACATTTCCATCTGAGTAACTGGCCCAGCGGGGAAAACCATTGACAAATCCAAAGAGAAATTTTCATCCATCTGGAATTTACCACCAACTGCGGGCAGGAATCTTACCATTTGAACATGACTTTTTGGGCCACAGCTTTCCACTAATCACGCAGTCCTGAGTGACGCTCCCTGTTCTTGCTAACACTCAGGGGAAGGGAACGAGACCAAGTCCTGGAGTCAGGCTGGCAGAGGGGTTATCTTCTGAACCTTCTGGTGCTCAAAGGCCACCACCTCGGCGGCCGTTCCTTACAAATCAGGATGCCACTCCGGCGTCTGCCGGAGGCGATGTTGCAGCGCTCAGTGAGACACCCTCTGGGGCAGCGTTTGAAGGGAGGGCCTTGCAAGCCCGTGACTGCACAGCACTCGGAGCACATAGATCTTCCCGTGCACTCCCTTTATTTTGGTCAATATCCCTCCAAACCTATTTCATTCGGCCAGGGTGTGCCACATGGTTCTGCTCTCAACCTTGGGCTTCAATCATGCCACCCTACCATATAGGCTGGAGATGGAAATGCCTGATTAATTCCCAGGGGGCCCACCCACACAAAGCTAGGTCAAGAGTATTCCCCCAAACACATAAAAGGGGAATTTTAACAATCTCATAATAATTATGTTTTGGATTCATAAAGATCATCTCCCTGTAAATTTTATTATTTGTCCTCCCCCTCCTATCATCACTGTGAGCAAAGGAACACACACACACACACACACACACACACAGACACAGCCACTTTCACACAAGCAGCGCAGAGGAACAGAGGCATGAAGCAACAGAGTCAGCTGCCAAGTGTGGCTTGTTGGGGAGAGAAGTACACTGACCTCCTGATTTTCAAATTTTTCTTTTATCTACAGAACCCCTTCTCCTGGTGCAATCTCTCATACAAGTACAGAGAAAGAGTAAACGTGCTTAGGTTATATTGTGGGTGGGAGTCCAAAGCCAAGTATTTATTCTAGGTCCTCGATAACTGCCACCTCCTCTGCCATCCATCCTGGTGGCCCTGCAAACACACATACAGAGCCCCTGGGACCCCGCAGAACACTGTCTAGAAGACACAACATCTCAACAGTGCATAACAGAGCCCTGCACTAATTTACTGACACTTGAGTGTTTGGGTCCACCCAGCAGTTTCTCAGCAGATCCTGTATCTCAGACACACTCTCCTTTCCTTCACCCAAAATTGAAACTGCAACAATAGGTAATTAAGCCACACAGAAGGAGTAACTTCCTGACTGAGAGAAGTTGTCAGACATTGAATTAGGCTAGTGAAAACGGGAGGTAATTTTATTCCCTGAAGAGCTGTAAGAGTAGCATAAGCATCAATCTCTGAGGAATGGTTTAACACCATCCTTCCTGCTCACATAGGGGTTTCTAGGGCTTCTTCCACTGTTCCTTTCTAATTCTTCTTTCAGATGGTCACAACAGGCTTATGGTAAGATCCAGGGCACAGGTTCATTCTCCATATTATGCAGCAATAAAACAAGATGACCTGTTCTTTATCAGACTTTTACCAAGTATCAGACATTTGTCTAAAATGTTCTGCACTTTTAACTGGAAGAGGCAGGGTCGGTTGCTTCCCCATTTCACATCTGAACAAGCTGAAGCACAAAGGTTAAATTACTTGCCCAAAGGTCACACAGCAAACAAGTGAGCGGTAGGACTGGAAGGGGACTGCAATGACTCTCATTTCGGAGCCTGCAGTCTTCACTACGGGGCTCCAGTCTCCCCAATGAGCTTTGCTCACCAGAGACATCTACACCTTCGCGTCTGTCTCACAGACCATAAGAGGATCAAGTAGGAAAGTGAGGAGGACCCTACACAGGTCTATCCTCACTTCCTGAAGAAAAAATTGTACTATTCAAAGTGCATATCTCACTGATGGTGGGTTGAAAGAGGAACTATCATAAACAAAAGACCCTTTACCAAGCACCTACTAAGTACCCAAACCCAAGATTAGTTGGTAGTAAAAAGATGACACTCACGTTTCAAGTTCTCTGTGTTAAAATAAGACTGTGTATATCACACATCACTATGTGTCTGGAAGACACCATAAGGTCCTCAATTTAGCTGGATTTCAGCAGAGAAATTTGTGCTCTCTTTCATCTTAGGGACCCACTGAATATCTCTAGGTTCAGCCCCTTTCTTTTCTGGTGAAGAAACTAAGGCTTAGAGAAACTACAGATCTAGAGAGTGCAGAACTAGTTCTAGTCCTGGATCCTCCACTCTTCTTCTTATGGCCCCATTTTGGTAAGTTTGTCTAAAATTCTCTTCACCTTGTGCAGAGCCTAGACACTCAACTAGGACTATTTTATGTTTATTTTTCCAAAAAACATAACTTATAAAGAGCTAAAACACAAGTTTTTATTTGACTAAGCCAGTGTATTTAGCTTCTCTAACCTTGTTTTAGTAATACATTTCCTCTGCTTAGAGCCAGTGACTGTCGACAACCTCAGCTTTCTAATAATCAGTTACCAGTAATAAGCTTCAGCCAGTATGGTTTCTCTGCTTCTCTAACCCAAATTGGTGACAGGTGTCACCACAGTTTGCAATGACTTACTAATTGTGGATTATTATGCAAATAATAATATACACACTGTTATGCAATATTAATATGTAATATTATTTAATAATATTTTCTAACAATAATTTATAAAAATCATGCTATATAAATTCCTCTGAAATACTTACCTATTCTATTTAGTGCACAGATAAGTAGGTAGGAGAAATATAGGCCCTCCTGTAGACTAAGAAAAGGCATGAGTCTATCCACCTTGATAAATGCCATTCTATAGTAAGGACTTGAACAACCAGTGCTCACGTTCAATTACTATCACATTACTGCAATAAACTACAATTCCTTGACATTTTCATTATTTTTAATCTTTCTTAACCTTCTTAACTATTGTTTTTAACCTGTTTTCAATGAAAGTGGATGTTCTAGGATTTTATTTTTTTTAAAGAATTTAGTTAAATGAAGAGGCAGTAGATGGAATGGGGGCGGGGGTGGGGTGGGGGGGGGGGAAGCCTAGGCCAAAGTATGTGGCTGGGAGCTTCCTGATAGCCAAGTCAAAAAGAAAAAGGCAAGATACACACATCTTATCTGACAAAGGAAGGTTTATTGGGAGGAAGAAACTTCCTTCAGTCATTCAACTCCAAATAGACTTCTACCTGTCCTCCACCCATGAGCACACTGACAAGATGGGTAGCTATCACACAAGGCTTTACCCAGTGCACATGCCTCGCCGTGGGTTTTAGTATTAACATAGCTGTGTTCAGAAAGTATTTTTCATTTTATTGTGTTAGCTTCAATTTTTATGGCATTAAAACACAGGAACAAAACATTAAGGTACATGTGAACTCAAGCAACAGAGGCAAGATGCAAACTTTGAAACTTAAAAAAAAAAAAAACACTGACTGCAAGCACTGGCTCCAAAACATAGAATTGTTTTGCTCTTTATTCATCTTTGCATGAGTTTTCTGATTATTCTATTGATTTTTCTCAAAACTGTTAACATTTTGTACTAGAAGTGCTTTGGGGGTATATGAGAACTCCACATCTATTAACGAATTCCTTGCAAAAAAGTGACATTTTAAAATATATTTTTCTTTAAAAAAATCAATAAATCATTTCTACTGGCTTTAATAGAGATCAAACAAATGAAATCAGTTTTTATTTTATTATGAAATTGACATTTTCAGCATTTACCTGAGAGACTGATATGAGGTTTGTCAGATCATTTGTAAATTTTAGAATTTTTATGTAACAATGTTTTATATAACATTCATGATAATTGCCCAGGGATGGAAAATTCTAGGCAGATCTTTCTTTTATGCTCTTTCCAGCCCTCCAGGCCAATCACAAGACTGTCTCATTATCTGACCCTTATTTTCATCCTGGGTCCTGGGTCACTCCTCCCTCTCTTAGCTAACTCCTACTTATCCTTCAAAGTCAGTTCAGGACACAACCTCAGCCAACTCTTCTCTCGTCTCACCGCACTGCCTAGAGAACACTGCACATAACTCTAACCACAAGTACTTTTACCTTTGATTTGCTTGTTAAGCTCATCTACTAGACTAGAGACTTAGCGAGAGCAGGGACCATGCCTGACGTATCTCTTGTAGCTCCAGGGTCAAGCACAGTGCCTGGCATAAAGCAGATGGTCAATGATTATTTGTGGGACAAAGGAAGGAATAGAGGGAAGAAGGAAAGAAGAACTCATCAACTTTGAATATATCTCAATATGGGCATCTTCTATGTGTCTGCATGCTAAGTTTATATAAGTCAGCTGCTTACCAGATTCATCCACTCAATTCATCACCACATCATTCAACAAGCATTTCCTGGTACCTACTTTTGCAAGGCATTTTTCTAGTGGTCACTGTTATGGAGACATTGCAGTGAATAATACAGGTATGCTTCCTCATCTCATGGAGTTTCCATTCTACATAGAGGAAGTAACTGCCATGATTTGGTGTTTAAAGGTAAATGCAGGCACAAAAGAAAGACAAAAACAGATCACAGGCACTGGTAACAGCTAGTCATTTCTTCTCTTCTATAAACCAAAGAAACTGCAGTGGGTTTAGACATCTTGGACTAGAGGTGATCCTCTGGTACACCCCACGGGCCAGTGGAAGACTTCCCAAGTCAGTGTCACATAATCAATAAATCCTAGAATAAAAGACTCTGGGTCTATTAAATGTCACCAAAGTTTAGGGAGTCACTTGGGTTTTGTGGACTCTTGGCAGAGAAATGGAAAAGTGGAGATTATGTTTCTAGCTACCATCTGTCAAGAGACTGCAGCCAATCAATCAGCTCACATTTCAAAGCTCACTTCCGCCCTAGAAGTAAGCAGAAGAGTGAATTAGGGACATAATTAATTATTCCTCAAGGCAACTGGACATACTGAATTCAAATTGTATTCCTACAGGAATTAAATGATGATTAAAAAATAAGAATCACATACACAAGTTAGGTTGCTCATGTCTTCTATTTTTCCTCCATAACAATGCCCGAAGGTGAGGGGCAAACACACTCTCTCTACGTGCCAACAACCACTCACATCTGTGTCTGGCTTTTACAAGACACTGGCCAAGAGCAGGAAAAACTGTGTAAGCCCAAATGGAAACTATGGTCATATTCTAATCTAGAGCCAAAATGCCCCAGGGATAAGGGAGTGGACAAAGTATACAGATAACTTTTCAAGGTCCCTTCTGCTCCTGTGATTCTAGGAGCCCACGTAAAATTAGACCTGAATTACTAACAGCATGAAGGTTCCCACTAGAATCACAGGGCCAAGCAGCTGCGTGACTTGGTGCAAACTACATCGCCTCTTTGAACCTAACCCAGGCCCTCATCTACAAAATGAGGTGACTGAAAGAAATGCAGTCACTCTAACAACCAGAACATTTTCCAATTGCAACGCTGATCCCTGTCAAACAGGAAATGACACTAAACTGGGAAATTAATGGCAGAGAAAGTTGCTGTGAGTTCTTCCTGCCCAGTAAAGTCCAAAGCCACAGGACAAGGAAGTGGTGGACCTGCTCCTTCAGAGTAACCATCAACTCCATTCAGCCTGGAGCCCTTCGTGCCCAGACCTCTCCTTCCCTCACTAAAACCAGACGGTGCCGTCAAACTTGTGGAAACGTATTCTTGACCTTGAGGATCTCTTTCCTGCCAGAAGGAGTCACCCCAGCTAGCAGAGCAAAAGCCATGGTTTGCATCTCTGGCAGCATCTCTTTTCTGCGGAGGCTGGTGAGTAGAAAACCATTGTCCCCTGCCCGTCTCCTTCTCCAATGAAAGACAAGTGAAAACACTCGAAGCATATCAAGCAGCAAGTTCAATTGATAAATTATTAGGAACATTACCTCCCCTCGGGGCTTCTCTGAAGTCTTTAATCGTGTGGAAAGGCCTTCCAGTTGCCACGGGCCACCACGGTAACTAAGAGGCCTCAATATGTCTTCTGGGGCTTCTGACATGAGCTGCACATCCCCAGCGGGGGCCAGCCCTGCCAGTCCGGGCAGCCTCTTGCTGGGGCGCACCACTGCTGTTGACAGCTGCCTCGGCACCTTCAGAACCCCTTTGCCACCCTCCCAGGGCCAAGTATCCACGGCTCAGGGAAGAAACAAGTTGTTTCCCAAGATCTGATCTCAGTACAATGCTGTTTGCTGGTTAAAGATGGGGACCAGGCAACCTTCCCTCAACAGGAGACAGACTCTGAGACTAAGAGCCTTCCAGGTCAGGCAGGTTGGTATTCTAGCGCCCTTCCAACCTAATGGGGTTATGAGCACATTCTTCTCAGGAGAAAACGCAACTTTATAGCTTTTTACTTGCTTAATTAAGTAAATTTAATTTAGTTTTATTTTGTGTTTTTCCTGGGTCTAGAAGGTTTAATACTATTAGGTTTGATCATTGTCTTTCTTTTTTAACCTGGGCAGTTTGTCTTTAATCCCTTTATGAGACTTGAGGAGTTTCATCTAATGAGCCGGGAGCCCTACAGGGACAGGCTGGAGGCCAGTGTGCTGGAGTCAGCCGGGCTATTTCGAGTCGTTCTCCTTTGGATCTTTTTATAGAACTGCTTTTTTGGGTCTTGAGATTTTTCCTGCCTCAGACCCTTGACTTTGCTGTCTCAAGGCAAAAGTAAAGGAGCACATTTGTCCATCAGCCGCTTAGACTCTCTGATCATGAGCAACTTGGGCTACCTGTTGTTTGCCTCCATAAGCATGTGAAGGCCAGGAAGGGCTGGGTGAAGCAGAGTGACAGAGAAGCCACTTGCCATGGGCTTGGCTGCCAGCCATGGATCCCCTAATTCCAAAGGCTGGCCCACATCTCTGCAGTGTGGGAGAGCAGTGAGGAATGAGGCTACTGGGGCAGAGCCAGGGTCCTCCATCCCTCTGGATGTAGATGGAACAATTTCCTGAGAGACAATGGTGCCTAGTCAGAAATGGTGGGTGGGGCCCCAATCAGTGTCATGTGTTAAGAGGCCGGCCCACATATAACCCATGTGTGGGGTGTGCGTGTGCACAGACATGCACAAATGTGTATATTATGCATGACAGGCAGGCTGAGAGGTAAAAGGGTCCACACAGAAGCAAAAGCACTCCAGGTCGCTGTCTCAGCAGCTCATGGGCAGAGCTGCGTGAGACAGGCTCCCTCCGTGAACTATTGCAGCAGTCCTTTAAAACTTCACAAGCCAAGCATGAAGCCAGTACATAAATATCACCAGCTGGATAATGCTCAATGCTTATGCTTGGCCACGTTCCTTTCCTCTCTTCCTCTTTGTTTTTATGCTGTAGGTGATTGTGATGGGATGAAATAATAACATAATTTGTTCCATTAGGACCAAACACTAAGGGAATTATTGAACAAGTAACAGAAAAGGCAGAGGGCACAGTATATGCTAATGACCACTAGACTTCGCCCCTCTTTCCCTCTGATCATAGTGAAGTTATTAAACCCCCTTCCTTTCATTTCCTCAGAAGTCAGGCAGCCCCGTCGAGGGGAGGAGAGGAGGTCTCGGGGAGCTAAGAGCTCCATGGGACACAGCTGGGGCTAAGAAAATAAAAACCAGCAATATTAAAAACCAGTCATCACTGAGGGCAAACCTAACGCAAGGCACATGCGAGGATTCCAATGACGTCAGATAAAACAGCCTATAACAGAGTTGGGAAGAGCAGGGGAGGGAGAGTCAAGGTTTCTCTGAATTTGGTACACATTCATCAATAGCACTGTCTGAACCAGTGAAGATGGAGATCTGCTTCCTTCCCAGCCAAAACCCGAGATGGGCCCTTACAGGCTGCACTATTCAGAGACGCCTGCTGGCCAGGGTGCAGGTGGAAGGCCTTTCACATGGGGTGTGGCTTGATCATAGTCGGTCTCACACACAGTCGTACAACTTGATCTTCATGATGTCTGTTGAGCCAGGGTCTAGTCAAGTATTCAGGGACCCTACCCAGGTCCTCTTTTACAGCAAAACTTCCAATGGCACAGTCCTTATACTGAGAGAGGTGAAGACCACATAGCTGATGGTTAGTTTTGTGAAGATTTCAAAGGCCACAAATCACTATGAAATGATTGAGCAGCTCTCAGCTTCCTATAGTAATCCTGTTACATATGCCTTGTTCCTACTGCATTGGTACAATGGAGAAGGAATACTAATAATAACTACTGTTTGTTAAGTGCTTACCATGTGCCAGACATAGCACCTAGTGAATTACATTCATTATTTCATTTAATCCTACCAATAAATATAAGTAGTAGAGATTACTATTTCCATTTTTAGATGAGGAAACAGAAGATCAGAGTAACTTAAGTAACTTCCCCAAGTTTACACAGTAGTATGAGGCCAAACTAAGACTCAAACACTGACTTTATTGATATTATTTTATGACCTTGTCATGAAGGAAAGAGTCCCCCACTGTAGCCTGAGCTGTAATCACCCAACTTCCCATTTTCTGTAAAGTACACTTTGGACTCCCTTGTTCTTACACCTAACTCTTGGGTTATACAAGTGAGGATCCCCGAATGTCTACACTTAGTACTGTCTATACTGCCTTCCTCAGATTCCCCCAGTCTTCCTCAGTTAAGCTTGATCATTAGGTTGGCCAAATGCAAAGCTTCAAACAATAATTTAACCAGTATTGCCACTGGGGGCCATACTTGTCAGGCTGTCATTGTGATACAGGCAGAGGACATCTATGGAGATATCTGTTCTTGGGTAGATGTTTTCTAAAGTGTCTTCAGAGCCTCAGGACACAGATGCTCAACCATTTCCTTAAGAAGAGTCTGACACATGTGAACAAGACTAGGGCCTCTCTGCTCTCCATAATCCTTGCTCTGGGATGGGAGACCTAGGAGGAATAGTACATGGTTTGCACAATATAGCAGCACACATATATGGCAGATTGAGGAGAAATGTTGGACCTGACTTTCAAAGAAACTAGGAATTGCATTATAGTCAGGTCACCCCTCCCCCCCCCCCAAAAAAAACAGTGCTGGCCAACAGATTTGGAGAAGATAGGAGAAAGCCTGCAGGTCATATTTTGTATTAGAACCTAAACAGTGACAGTGGTCATTCCCAGTGAAAATCATTCAATGCTGATCAAATACAGAGCACAACACAACGTTCCTACTTCACTTTGTGCTCATAAAACTCCTCCAACTAGTAACTGATTTGACCCACAACACTCCACATTTGAATCACAAGCCCAAAATTCAAATCCAAACCCTGGGGAGAACAATGAGCACTCATAGTCATCGTCACACTCCAGCTGTGACTCAATCTTGGCACACAAGTAAGATGCATATTAGAGCCGAAGAATTGCAGCAAAGGGAACAGGCGAGGAAATTAAGGACTCAGAGGAGATGCTGACGTATGAGGACGATTAGAGCATCATATGCCAAGATCCTTCCAGGCCCCTCGCTCTTTGCCAGCCGGCTTTGTCTGGCATCAGAGAACAGAGGGAGAAGGAAAGACTGGCAGTCAAAGACTCTTCTCTTGGGCCGTGCACTGAGTGCCATGGTGGCTCTTATTTTTCTATCTTAACAAATTATTAAATTTCTGTGGAACTAATCAAGCACAGCCCTGGAGAAGAGGCTGGTGTGTGCAGGCAATCACTGAGTGAGGCACTGACACTCTCATTACGGCAGGCTTCATTCGCTAAACCACCAGCTCCAACATCAGCAGCATATTGTCTTCAGCTAATTACATTTTTGCTGGCAAAGCTGTTGTATAAGTCTTCAAATCCTTTTCATCGTTAATTTTGAAAAACAAACTAAAAAAAAACCCCACAAAAACACCTCACTGCCCCACTCTGCCTCCTCCGTCCCTGGCACCCTGTAGCCACATGCTATCGGCTTGGTTCTTCTGGTTTCCCAGCCTTCCTGACTCGTGTTTGACTTTTTCTGGAGCGACGAAAAGGGGGATTGTCACAAAGTGAGGCAGAGAGCTCGTCTTGAATGCTTGATGTCTTCACAAGCTGACCACGGCTCACTCTGTTCCCCGCCAGGCGCCAGCCACTTACACTAGGACCTTGGGCACAGGCCCCGTGCTCGCAAGCCAAAGATAGGGCAGAGCAAAGGGAAGCTGGATGCTGAGCCCCAAGCCCTCCCCACCCTCCCACAGAAAGTGACAAAAGGCTCAGCGCCGCTATTGTTTGTCAGATTTTGATTTACCGATCAGTGGCTCCACCATGCAGAGTGAATCCACAGGTCAGCCAGAGACATTTCCATGCTACAGGGGCAGTCAGGGGTTGTGGCCTCCAAGGCAACTGATGAGGCAGATATCATCGCCCGGCCAATTGCCTGATCCTGTACGTGTTTCCCTGACTCCCTGGGGCCATTCCTGGGCAACCTGCAGCATCATTACAAATTAATTCGTAGTGTAGTGTTCACAGAGTTTAATATTTCTACGTTTGAATAGTTGGCATTTATTTTTCCTACTCAATATCCAGCTATATTGTAAGGGAGAGAAGGAGAGAGAGAGAACAGGTATGGGGTGTGGGGCTTGGCTGTGCCTATCTCTGAACCCTCGCTCTTTCCTCCTCTGACACGTTCTTCCTGGCCCTTCTCCCTGGGCCCTTCCCAGCCTTTAAGCTCCCGCACCAGTCCTGCTCCGTCTGCACCCTACTTGGATGGCTCCAGTCTGCAGACATGTCGCTCTCTGCCAGCTCCCAATGCATTGTGTGAACATTTCTTAAGCGGCTCTTAATCCCTTGTTCTGCTGTTCCCCCAAATCAGAGCCCTGACTGGACTTGCAGGCAGACACCACGTTTCCAACAGCCCCCGCAGCCCCAGCCCTGGCACAGCGCAGGCGCAGGGCCGACCCTCCGTCGGGGCTGCCGGGGTAATGCAGGCGGCTCTCGGCGGGCTTGGCGACGTTGCGGAAGCACGCACGGCACCGCGTTCATGCAGTTTGTCCACTGAGACTTGAGGCCTTCCTCTGCAAGCCGGCCTTCCGACCTGCCTTGGAGCAGCCAGGGCCACTCCTTGGGCTGCAGAGGGAAAAGTTACCGCCTCGCGGTGGCTTCTTCACCCACGGGATGTGCGAGTGGGAGGATGCGCGTGCAGAACCCTGACGTCTTGTCTTCGTCCAGCCTCACTCCAGCTTGAACCGTTCGGTGCCATCAGCAAGCGACTGTAAGATGGCCGAGGGCTCACTCGAAATGACAGAATTGTTTTTTCCAGTAAAATTAACTGACCTCCACTTGGATCTAACTGCTCCTGCTCCTGCTTCACAGCATCTGCGTGAGCACAGGCTCATTGCCAGAGAGGTCAAAGTTTGTCATCACATTTGAAAACATCTACGTAGCACCTAATTCTAGGAAGTGCTGTACTACAAAGTGAATGGTGCAAAACAAAGTCCCTTCTCTTGGAAATTAAAGTGCTAATTGTTGTTTTTATTTATGTATATATTTTTCTGTTTCTGCAGAGTGACTGCAGGTAGGATGCAGAAGGTCTTGTTAACTCCATTCTGTAACTGGGGAAATTAAATTTGGCTTAACAGGAGGACCAAACACTGTCAGGACCAACAGTCTCCTAGTTTCCTCTGCCACCACACCGTGACAGAGAGGGCTACAAACTGGGCAGTGTACTCCTGGCACCAGCCACATCTCCATTTTTTTTTCTCTCTCTCCATCAAGAAAGCATATCAGAATGCAAGTTGAGTGAGAATGACCTTATTATAGGTCATTTGTAACTTTGACTCCCCTCTAGTGAGAAAACGCAACCAGTCACAATTTCCAGCACTTTCCCTATGATTTGTATCAAATGCACTTGCCACATCTCACAAATGACAGGGACATACCAGGTATCGTGACACTGTGGCAGAAGTGTGAAAGGCAGTGAGGACAGGAGAGAGGAGGAATAAGGAGCTGCTGGCTTTGCCCAGAAGGCTGGGCCAGGGACTGCCAGGCAGGGGCGCCCCTCATTGCACACCTGGTCTCGCCCGGTCCTCAGACCACTCGGAACTGGAGTTCTTACTCTGAAAAGCTTTCACAGTGATTTTGCTCAGTATCAATTAGAAAATTATATTTATACATGCATATATATACAGAGAGAGAGAGAGAGAGAGACAACGAAAGACAGAGAGAGAGACAGAGACAGAGAGAGATGATCTTGTGAGCCGGCCACTTCTGGTGTGCATGACAGTCTTCCCTGAGGTTCCTGTTCCATGAATAAGTGGAGGGAGGAAGCGGTGAGGGTTTAAAGGAGAAAAGGAGCAACAAGAGAGGAGACCTGAATAGAAAATTCCACCAAAGAACAGAGTAAATGTATAACAATACAGAGGAGGGTGCCCTGACGGGTCCCCTGGCTCCTAGGCCACTGACCGTACCACCTCTCTGAGGGCATCCGGGGGCGGGCAGGAAAAATTTCTTAGAGGGAGTCAAGGGACAAAGCTGAATTTTTCAAAGACTAGGAAGAAGTGATCCCACTCAGAGGGGAGGAAAGACATTTTAAGGCAAAAGGCCAGCGTTAGTAAAATCACAGAAGTATTAAACAGCAGGGGAGGTCCCGGACATTGGCCGGGGCAGCTTGAACGCAGTGGAAGGCCACGGGGGAGGAGAGCATGGTTAGGCCATGAAAGGTTGAACACCTTGGGAGTTAGCCTTCCCAGGGGAGGGACCTACTCAAGGCTCTTCACCAGGAAGGGGCCCTCGTCCGAGCTGCATTTTATTAGGAACAGCCTGGTGATGGTGAGAGGGCCGTTATGAGGAGAACGAGTCAGGAGACAGAAGTGAACGGGCAGAAACCCCTGCATCGGTCCAGTGACAGGGGACAGGCCCCGCACCAGCAGGGATAGTGGAGAGTGAAGAAAGAGAGATTCTAGAGACATCAGTGAAAGGCTTAGTGAAAGGGAGGGCATGAGAAAAGAATCCCACAGGCATGCTGGGCACAGGGACTTGAGTCAGAGGGTGCAGAAAGCAGGATACGGGGTAATAAGAGCAGCTAGGAATGTTGAGATCCATCTGTCCCCCAAAATGAAAATGCTCTATTTGTGCAGAAGATTTTCCAGTGAAATGACTTAACTGTCTTTTTCCTTTTGACTGTTCTTTCTCTGCAACCCCAGTGACCTGGAATAATTAGCTAGGTAAGGCGGCATCTAACAGAGATGCTGGTGAACATTTCTGCATGCAAAAAAACATGCCTTTGAATGCACTTACAGTATCACAGAGGAATAGTTACATGGCCCACTTCTCACTCTCACTTTTTTTGATTATATGAAATCAGGTGAAAATGAACATCAGAATCAAGTCTGATCAAAGAGACAAAGGAGCTCTCACAAGGCAGCTGCCAGAGGGGCTCAGAAAGCAGAAAGAAGCAGGAAAGCAGAGATGAAGTCTCCAGGGCCTCGGAGAGGAGCCTGTCTCTTCTGACAGCAAGGGGCTGGGGCATCCACCCCGCCTCGTCCTGCTCCGGACGCTGTCCTGAGTAGCAGTGAGGCCACCTGGAAGGGACTCGGGAGGTCCTTGCAGGGCCTGGCACCACTACCCAGCATGGCAGAGCCCACTATCCTGTCAGGAGTTTTCCTTCGAAAGCAGATTTTCCCCCAAGGTGTCAGGGCTGTCCTGGGAACAGGCACGGGGCAACTAAGCAGTCACTTCCATGAGCAAGAAACACAGACATTCCTGGGCTCGCCAGGAATCTCTCTGCCTCTGGTTTCACCCCAGTCCTTTTAGGCAGCAGGGTAAACATCCTCCTGTATAGTACTCGAAGTCCTCCAGCGGTGACTCTGGGAGATTTCTTTTTTCCAAATCCCCCCAGAGCTGGAGACCAGAGGGCTTCTTCATGGCTTGCTCCCTCCCACCATATTGGGGCCACTTCTCCAAGTCCACCCCTAGGAGGCCCCTGGAGCACTTCAGCAGGCAGAAGTTGGGGGTGTGTCAACACTCCCTGGAGACACTGAGACACAAGGCTGACTGCCCTCAGGTCAGCAGAGAGGCCCCAGCGGGCCACATGGAGGGTGCACAGACACCAAACTCCTCCCATGGGACCAGCAAGAGGCTCACAGTGGGAAGTGACAGCTGCTTCCCAGGATGGATCTTTTTCCATTCAACCCAGCCTGTAGCCACACAGGCCCACCACCTTCCCCACGGACCACCACCTCATGGTGGGGGTGAGGGGGAAGCAGAGTTGCCGCAGGGAATGGAAGAAAGTTACTTCATGAATTCTTTTTAAGTTGTGTCACCAGGGACTGCTGGGGTCCCGAGTGCCCTTCACTTTCACGTTCCTAGATGTGAGAGTCAGTGGCTTGCCAGGGTAGCCAGCCTGGGCCTCCCAAGGCACAGGACACAGCCTATCTGTGCTCTGGCGCACGGCATGCCAATGGCTGGGGAAGGCATGGAACATCTCTATGCTATCATTTGTTTTTATAAAATGTTATTTTTCTTAACCTGTATTGAAATAATTAACTGTAACATCAAACCTATGATTTTATTGACATTTTCATCTCAGATAAGGCTTTACTCTGGAAAAACCATTCAATTTAAATAAAATTATTCAGAAAATACTGATATAGATTGCATAAAAATGCAACAATAAAACATGAATGCCTAATATTTTGAGAACACTGATCTCACTGAAGCCTCTCATTTACAAGCGAGAAACCTGAGTCTCAGGAAGGTCCAGAGGCTTACCCGAAGTTTTACAAGCTTTTGGAAAAAAATGACTATAATCAGAGCATCCTGACTTCAAATTCAGTGGTCTTATCACAACATCAGTCTCTTGCCAGCCTTGCTGCAGCCACTGCAGAGGAGAGGAGCCACAGTTTACGAGAGCACAGCTGGGTTTCAGCCCATGGTGCTCTGCTGTGGGAGCCAGCTGTGAGCAGAGCCCTGGCTGGGGCTTGCTGGGGCTGCCCCGTGCCAACCGCAGGTGGAATCCAAGGAGGGTGATCCTGCCCTGGCCGGGCTGAGAACTGAAATGCTGAGGCCACTTGCATCCTCGAGTGTTGAGGAGAGAGGGACTGGACAGACACAGCCACCTGAAAGTTCGGGGATGGTGACTTGGATGTATACTTTCCATGACATTTAGGGAACAAAGAGAGAATAAAAGAGGGATGCTTTAACATCACTCTTAGGGTCCAGAGCCCTTCCGAGTTTGTTCTGTGTGACACCTTACTTCCCTTTGTAAGAATGTGTCCAAAAGCCCACAAATGCCAAAATCTGGCATATCCACTCTTAGAAATCCCAAGTGCGTGTACGTCTTAGGCCAAAAGCCTTCCATCTTCTTCCTCAGACAAAATAGAGGAATGCAGGAAATGAAGGGTGAATCCTTTAGTAAGCATCTGGTGTCTGATCTCCCATACAGCTCCATCTTCTTCCTGCCACTGGGGGAGCAGAACTCACATCTCAGGCTACCGTAAGCAGTTATATGAATCCTAAATGCTGAGAAGGGGAGCCAGAGCCCAGCAGGTCCCAGACACCATTCAGTGAAGCACCTGCTGCTGTCAGCCATAGTACATATTAATAAACTGACATCTGACTCATCCCAAGTTAGAAGGCTACTTGACTCATCTATTGCTATTCACGGATGTCAGCAGCAGTGCTAGAGGTATCAGAAGAGGAGATCCTAAATAGCAAGGCAGCAGCAAGAAGCACCTGACCTCCTCAGATTCATCATGGCGACCCTTATGCAACCTCAGGGAGGGTTACTGACATCAGCCTCTCATGTAGATGACGCGTTAATGAACTTTAGCAGATACTTAAAAGTGTCACAGCTGATTTTATAAGGCAAGGTGTAAAAATGCCTTGTCCACACTGAGCCTTATTAGCAAGACCAAGAGCCACCACTAACTCTTAAATTAAAGACACATATCAGTCCCCACACAAACCAGCTTTATCATGACATCATGTCTGGAAGCATACTTCTACTTTTATTCCCACACATTTATATTAGGTATTGTGCTATAAGGGGATATTTTAATATATCCAAGTATTTCATAAAACTCTACTCTGTATGTCAAAGTTGAAACCTAGCAGGAGCCATCAGCCTCACAGGGGAGAAAAATAGCATATTTGCTAATAAGTACCCTGTTTATACTTTTCTCGTCAAGTCTAGGCATAGTTTTGTTTTCATCAACATCTGTCTCTGCTAAACCCATCAGTGCCTCTCAGGAGAGGCTAATGTGCTTGGATTTCACCTGAATTTGTGAATACCACATGCCTTGAATTTATAGTAAGAACAATCTTTGTCAACGCCTGCCGTAAGTGACAATTATAATCAACGTGTGGGGCTCTGGCTGTAGCTAGCAAATTATTATCTTATGGCTTGTAAATAGGACCCTAATGCTTCTACCAAGTTGTTAGATTTTAGTCTTTGTTTAGTCTCTGTAGACAAAATGAGGAGGATGTACTAAATCAGGGTCAGCAAACTCTGGCCTCCAGATCAAATGTGACCCACTGCCCATTTTTATAAATAAAGTTTTATTGGAACATGGCTATACCCATTCATTTACATATTGTGTATGGCTGCATGAGCACTACAGTGCCAAGAGTTGAGTAGTTGAAACTGAGCTTATATGACCTGCCAATCTGAAAATGTTTGCTATCTGGTCTTTTACAGGCCCCTGGCCTACATAATTTTCTGCCATTGTCTATGCAAGCATCCTCTCGGTGGATATATGGCTGGCTACATCTGCTATACCTAAGTCTAGTTTCTCTCCAGCCAGGGCCCATGGGCATAGGTTTGAGGTGAGATTTAAAGGTGACCTCAGGCCTGTGAGAGAATCCCAAAACTTTAGAGAGGAGCAGAGGATGAGGGAAAGACACTAGAGAAAAGATAATAGCACCAGAAATCAGAATCTCTGAGGTTTTCATCGGTGTTGGCTGTCAGCATCACCCACCATGCTATACCTTATGTTCCCTGCTGTGAATGGGAGTAATAAAATCATTATATGGGTCAATATTTGGGTAGAAAAGGAATTCACATAATGACATAATTTGATTGATTAAATATAAATAAATTAGTGAAGTTCTTCCAGGGAAGTTGGAGCTGGGATTAGCATTCTAAACCATGAGATGCCTGCTAGGAAACCCTGTAAACAATAAAACAAAGGTGGCCTAACAAATGCCCTAGAGTACTTGACTGCATTTTCGTAATGGGTCTATTCTGATGCCCTGATGTTCCTAATTCCCTTGGTCTTTTCCCTGAGCACAATCCTCTAGGACTCTTGTGAGAGGTTGCTATGATCCCAGCTGGTTCTCTAGCTCCCTAAGGTGGTAGGCCGCTGGGTCACACACTGCATGCAGAATTGTTACAGGCAGCTTGCGTGACACACCCTCCCTACCCGAACCTGCCCCCCAACCCCTGCAAGAGCCTACCTACCTAATATTTACTGAGCACCTCCCATTGGCCAGGCAATGTAAGAAGACCTTGTAAGAATTATCTCGTATAATCATCAAAACATGCCTATGACATTAGGATTTATTATTATTCCCATTTTATGGATAAGGAAAGTGAGTTTAGAAAGATTAAGCAATTTCTCCAAGGTCACCAAAAAAAATCTAGTAAGTAGTATATGTAGGACTTAAATTGGTCTTTATGATAGCAAATTCCTTTCTATAAACTACCACAATAAAATTGAATAATGTAGGAAAATTTTTTATTACTGCTTCAATCTCATTGCTTATTATCAGTCTATTCAGGAGTTCTGCTTCTTCCTGATTGAGTCTTAGGAGCTTGTGTTTCCAGGAATGTGTCCTTTTCCTCTATGTTTTCTAATTTATGTGCATAGAGACTTTCGTACTATGTGCAGAAGATGTTCTGTGTTTCTGTGGTGTCAGTTGTAATAGCTTGTTTTTCATTTCTGATTGAGTTTATTTGGGTCCTTTCTCTTCTATTCCTGGTTAATCCAGCAAGAGGTCTATCAATTTTGTTTATCTTTTTAAAGAACCAACTTTTTGTTTTATTCCTTTGCATTGTTTTTTGTTTGTTTTTCATTTCATTTAGTTCTGCTCTGACCTTAGTTATTTCTTTTCTTTTACTGGCTTTGGGTTTGGTTTGCTCTTCCTTTTCTAGTTCCTTGAGACGGGTCTTTAGAAGCCCCAGACCAGATGGATTCACAGCTGAATTTTACCAGACCTACAAAGAAGAGCTGGTACCCACACTGTTATTAAATATTAATAACATTGAAAAGGAGGGAATCCTCCCCAACTCATTCTATGAAGCCAGTATTACCTTGATACCAAAGCCATGAAAGGGCACAACAAAAAAGGAAAAACTACAGACTAATATCCCTTATGAATATATTTGCAAAAATCCTCAATAAAATACTAGCAAACTGAATTCAACAGCACATCAAAAAAATAATCCACCATGACCAAGTGGACTTCATCCCAGGGATGCAAGGATGGTTCAAAACACATAAATCAATAAATATGATTCACCACAAAAACAGGTGCAAAAATGAAGACCATATGATCATTTCAATAGATGCATAAAAAGCATTTGACAAAATCCAGCACATTTTCATGATAAAAACCCTCAACAATTTAGGCATAAAGGGAATATATCTCAAGATTATAAAAGCCATATATGGCAAACCCACAGCCAACATCATACTGAATGGAGAAAAGTTGAAAGCATTCCCACTAAGAACTGGAACAAGAAAAGGGTGCCTGCTGTCACTTCTATTCAACATAGTGCTGGAAGTCCTAGCCAGAGCAATCAGACAAGAGAAAGAAATAAAGGGTATCCAAATCAGGAAAGAGGAGGTCAAACTATTGCTTTCTGCTGACTGTACGATCTTATATCTAGAAAATCACAAAGATTCCACCAAGAGACTCCTGGAATTGATAAATAAATTCAGCAAAGTCTCAGGTTACAAAATCAATGTACACAAATCAGTAGCATTCCTACACACCAATAACAGTCAAGCTAAGGTCAAATTAAAGACTTAATACCATTCACAATAGCTACAAAGAAAATAAAATACTTAGGAATATACTTAACCAAGGAGGGGAAAGATTTCTGCAAAGAGAGCTATGAAACACCGAGGAAAAGAAATCACAGATGACGCAAACAAATGGAAAAAACATATCATATTCATGGATTGGTAGAATCAACATTGTTAAAATGTCCATACTACTCAAAGTGATTTACAGATTAAGTGCAATCCCCATCAAAATACCAACATCATATTTCGCAGACCTAGAAAAAATACTACACTTCATTTGGAACCAGAAAAGAGCCTGAATAGCAAAAACAATCTTAATCAAAAATAACAAATCTCAAGGCATCGTATTACCAGACTTCAAACTATACTACAAGTCTATAGTAACCAAAACAGCATGGTATTGGCACAAAAATGGAGACATAGAACAATGGAATAGAACAGAGGACATAGATATAAGACCATACACATACAGTCAACAGATCTTTGACAAAGCAGACAATAACAGACACTGGTGAAAAGAGGCCCTATTCAATAAATGGTGCTGTGAAAATTGGATAGTCACATGCAGAAGAATGAAAGAGGATCCCTATCTCTCACCACTCACAAAAATTAATTCAAGATGGATAAAGGACTTCCATGTAAGGCATAGAACCATAAGGATTCTAGAAGAAAATGTTGGAAAAATACTTCTAGATATTGACCAAGGCAAAGAATTTATGAAGAACACCCCAATGGCAATATGACAACAACAAAAATAAGTAAATGGGACTTGATTAAATTAAAAAGCTTCTGCACGGCTAAGGATAATATCAACAGAGCAAATACACAACCTACAGAATATGAGAAAATATTCACAAGCTATACATCTGGTAAAGAGCTAATAACCAGAATCTACAAAGAATTCAAGCAAATCAACAAGCAAAAATAAACAACCCCATTAAAAAGTGGGCAAAAGATATGAACAGAAGCTTTTCAAAAGAAGATAGACAAATGGCCAATAAACATATGAAAAAATGCTCAACATCACTAATCATCAGGGAGTGCAAATTAAAACCACAATGAGATATCACCTTACCCCAGTTAGAGTGGCTTTTATTAAAAAGTCCAAAAACAATAGTTGCTGGCATGGATGTAGAGAGAAAGGAATACTTATACGCTGTTGGTGGGATTGCAAATTAGTACAACCTCTGTGGAAAACAGTATGGAGATTCCTCAAAGAACTAAAAGTAAAACTACCATTTGATCCAGCAATCCCACTACTGGGTATTTACCCAAAGGAAAAGAAGTCATTTAATCAAAAAGACACCTGCATGCGAATGTTTACTGCTGCACAATTCACAATTGCAAAGATGTGGAATCAACCCAAGTGCCCATCAATTCATGAGTGGATTAACAAAATATTGTACATGTATACTATAGAATACTACATACCATGAAGAAGGATGAATTAAGGCCTTTTGCAACAATTTAGATGGAACTGGAGACCATTATCCTAAGTGAAGTATCTAAAGAATGGAGAAACAAACACCACATGTACTTGCTATTAAATTGGAACTAACTGATGAGCACACATGTGCACAGAGGGAAGTAAGACTCAGTGGGAATTCAGCAGGGGTGAGGGCGGGGAGGAGATTGGCAAAAACCTACCTAATGGGTACAATGAACACTATCTGGGTGACAAGTACACTCACAGCCCTGACTCAAGCATAAGAAAATTGATACATGTAACCAAAAACATTTGTACCCGAATAATATTAATTTTTTGAAAAAAAAATAAAATTCAATAATGTAGAACTTACTGTCTTTGTTGGCTTCTCAATGATCAGTGTATGCTCAGAGCCAAACTCAGTCTTCTTTGCAATGCTTGGTCTTGTTGCCCATTTTTTCCTTTACTTTTTGAAGTAGCTCATAGACCCCACCATGATAGCATTTTGCCCACTTCCCTATGTGTCTTCTTAATCTTCAAGTGAGAGGTTTCTGCTATGTTAGCTAAAATAAGTAAAATTATTCCACATCCTGGAAACCTGGAGAAACCAGCCAACCCTGATGGCACCAAGTAGGAGAATCTTGTAGCAGAGTGGAGTCTGGGGTCAGATACACTTGCCTTGAATCCTGGCCTACCTCTCATGGCCTATGTAACTTTGGCCTCTGATTTACTTTGTCTAAGTCTCAGTGCTCCTGTCTGAAAAATGGGGGAATTAATACCTATTTTATAAGGTTGCTATGGGAATTGATTGATGTTATGCATGAAAATGATCCCATACAGTGCTGGAGACACAGTGAGGGCTTAGCGAGCAATAGCTTTATTACTATGAATATTACTAGTTTTTAATATTGATTGAAACCCAATGGAGATTATAGCTCCTGCTTTAAAAAGAATCTTCAGGGATTTTTGGAACTAAGTACTTGAAAGTAAATCGTTGGCTTCTATATCAAGTGAGCTAGATTGCTGTATAGAATATTACATTAACTTGTTAAAAGACATCAGTATCCTTTTGAAAATTTGGCCTCTCAGCTATTTTCTTTGCTGTCTGGAGAGAGGAGGACAGCTTAAGGCCTCCTCTACAAACTTCAGAAAAGAGAAGAATATAATTGCAAAGAAGATGTAAAGAATGGAAAGGAATGGAAAAGAAGGTAGACACTCCACTTGGCTCTCAGTTCTGCTAAGGGCCATCCTCAAATATTAAATATTAATAATATGATTAAATGCTCCCTGAAAGCAGAATCCTATCTTATTCATTTTCTATGTACTTAGTATCTTAAAAAAACACTGAAGTCTAAAAAATATTGGTAAATGAAATAATCACTATCTGAATGAATGAATGAGTCAATGATTCTTTTAAATCAGTAAGTCAATAACATTTTAAAAACACTTATAGTTTCTAAAAAGTCCCTGCAAAACATGAAAGTATGTGTATGAAGAAGCCTAAGTTTGTTACGTGACTTTCACAGTTTTAGAGTTGGAATTCCCCAACTCCCCTCTTCCCTTCCCTGCCAATAAACCCCCTGCCAGCTGTGAGGCAGTGCAGCTGAAGCCAAGGTTAGCAGGTGGGATTAGCCAAGCTGAACAGAATCTGAGCTTCTGGGGTTAGCTGCCTGGTGTAGCTACGGAAAGATTTGCGTTCCACAGTGGTTGTGGGCCCTAGTGTTCATAGAGTTATTAGTGTCAAAGTAAAAATGGGGAAAAGTGTCAGAAGAGTCTCAGCAGTCAAAAGTCAACAAAACAACAAAAGCTGATAAAGGACATATGACAAATACATATCGGGTACTCACTGTGGGCCAGGGGATGAGTTGGGTGTTTCTCAAAAGATAGTCTAGATTCTGCTAGTGCCTTGATTCAAATCCTGACTCTGCAAACCAATAGTTGTTTAATTTTGGGTAAGTGACTTAGCCTGTCGGTCTTTGGTTTCCTTATATGTAAAATGAGATAATAACCAACCCTACTTTATGGTATTGTGATGAGAATAAAATACAAGTTAATATCTATTGAAAGCACTTAAAACAGTGTCTGGCACATAGTAAGTGCAAAATAAGATTTCGATAACAATGATGATGATGATGATGAAGTCTATCTTTGATTCTTCGAACATCTCTGCGACTTAGGTCTTCATATGCTTGTTATATGGAACAAAGAAAATGTAGAATCATAGTTTTTCAGCCTTTGCTAAAGGAAATGGCTCTGAGCTGTGCCAAGAGCAGGAAGGTGCCACATAAGCCCACCTCCCCACTACAGCCACCAGGAGGAGGTTAGGATCACATCCACCTATGGGACAACTTGAAAGAAAAAGCTTTGAACAAATGGGAACTACAGTAACAAGCTGGGGCCACCTGCTTCTTTCTCTGATGAGTTGGAATGAGGGGCGAGAGCGAGGCGTCGGACAGCAGTGGGAACAAAGGTGCAAACACTGCAAAGTAAGGGAAGTCAGGATGGGTCAGGAGTGAGGTGACATGATGAGTAAGTGGAACTTCCACCATATAAAGGCATCAAAATGGAGTGAGATTTATAGAGCAGACAAGACAAAGAAGTGACTCATAGCAAGAGGAGCAGCAGAAACAGGTGAGCAGAGCCACACCACACGCCACGGAGGCTGGTAACCTGGATCTTCAACAGCCTTCCAGTTCCAGCCTTCATGAAAATCTGCTTTTTGAATTTTTTTTTAAATCAGGAGAGTGCGGTCTCCTTTATCTCCATATGAATTTCTATGGTAAAACTCCATTTCAGAGAAGGTCTAAGTGGATCTCCATTCCCTAAAACTAAAAAAACCTAACCAGTGTATTCATTTCTTCAGAGATAATGAAGCTTCCAAAAAGGCCAGCAAATTACCTGAAGCGGTAAAGCCAGGATTTGAAGCCCACTCTTCCAACTCTAAATGCAGTCTTTCTTTCCACTACACCCTAGCTCTCACTCTACTGGAATGCGGGAGGGCACCAAACAACCACAGAATATATGGGCAAATGAAACAGGACTCACATGTACTTGTGCCTTGTGCACCTTAGCGAGAGAGGCAGATCCAACCCGTGGTGCGGGTGAAGGAGGTTTGCAAGCCAAACTTCACTTGGCTTAGTCCCTAAATGGACCCTGGCATTTCCAGATTTTTGCACATCAGTCTTTCGGAGACAAAGAGCAAAGAGGTTTTGTTTCAGGGATTTTACTGATTATTTTAGGAACTACCCACTGTTTCTCTAAGAGAAGATAAAATACACAGTGATGACAGGTGGGCAGTGTGATCAGTAAGTCAGTCCAGTCCCATGATGGATGGCTTAAATTTCAATAAAAATCTTCCTTGAAGTGAATGGGAATCTGTCTTTTGGTATTTCCAACTTACTGCTCTAATTCTATATTTTTTGGTAACATGAGACATTTCTAAATGTCTCCATTTGTTTCTTAAAGATCAGGAGGACTGGATCTAATAAATTGGGCATACTAAGTTGAATAAAACAAAGAATATCAATTGACCATAAAGCTGCAAAAGTGACCTTGATTAATGAATTTGCTAATGAATTTTTGTAACAGATTTGCTAAAGGCAAAAGTTACTGACAGAAAAAGCATCTAGCCCTGCCTCCTGTGCCTGTGGACACTTAATAGGTACCTAATGATCTTGACACACAGTGACGGCCACCCTTGGAACTGCTCTTCTCTACCCCGACAGTGGCTGTGCTCTAGGAGTGAAACAAAGCACATCTCCAACCAAGTCACGTGTGAGGTGCAGGCAGCTGGACGGAACTTGAACGTAACAGTGAGAGCAAGGATGGGGGGTTGGTACAAAGTTGTTATGCAGCCCTGGAAACATGATCCTAGAGGCCCCCATCTGTGGGCTTTGTGCTAACTCAGCCGCAAATGTTTCTTTTCCCGAATGTACCTTCCTAGAATGCTCATTCTATCTGCTGAACATTGGGACTCCGTAATAGCACCTTTAACCTCTTTTGTCTCCAAACTTTGTTCTCTACATTGTTTCTCCCAAGAGTGAACTCTGTACCCTGGGCTCACCTGGGGGTTCCCAGAAACAGGGGTCCTGGGTCAGGCTAAGGCCTCTGATGGCAGCCAGCAGTTGAAGGCCATGGGGGCCTGCAGATGCTGGCCAGTGAGCTTAACAAGTGGCCTAGTGGTCCTGAGCTGCACCCAGGCTTGAGTGATGGCTTCTGTTCACAAAATGTTCAGGGGACAGAACTCACAAAGTTTTTTTCCCCACAATTGTGAATTATGCAGAAGAAGGCTGAACTACAAAAGATATTCTCTACCAGTGGGAGTTATTAATACAAAAAAATTGTATATATACACACACATTCACATATATATGTAACTGAAGCATTTTTGAAAGGCTGCTTGCTATGAAAAATGTACTTAACCAACCTGTATGCATATAGGAAATCTATTAACACTTCCATAATTAATTACAAAGATGAAATATATAGATAATACATTTAAATTCTATTATGCACCATTAAATTCCTTTGCATACTTTAAGCAGAAAAATGTATTTCATATGGTAAATTAGCAAAAATGTAACATGGAAGTTTCATCCCCACAAAGTCTGAATACCTGATATGAAGTCATATTAAAACGTAGTCTTCTATGGAGTAAACAATTTGCCTTATAGTTGAAGAATTTCTTGACTTTGAGTTTAAATTCACACTCAGTTTTCATTTACTGATTCTGCTTTCACTTGTCCAAGAGTTTGCAAAAGAGTATCCTTGTGTACTTTCATAGTTCTGAATGTCAATTATCTTGTAAAATTTGAAATAAATCTCTTCAGCCAAGTTTGAATCATGCAGGAGGTTAAAATACGTCGTTTGACCCTCAAAGCAATAATGTAAGATTTCAGTAGGGAAATCCAATTATTCTATGCAAGGAAGAAATAGTACCTCTTTGGAAAAAATAATTCAAACATTTTAGGATGTGATTGAAAAAGAAGAAAAGCAAAAGGTTTTTCAAAGTTTTAAATTGCCAAGCTCCCAGCTTGGGTATTGGTTTTCTGCAAGCCCGTGATTTTGCTGATGGTAGATTTATACTGTGCACCGTATAAGAGAGAACTTGAAGATTCTCATCTGTACAATGTCATAAGGACACAAAAAAGGTTTTCTTTTATTTCTCATTCTCTCGTTACATATAGTTTGTGTTTAAAACAAAGCAAAGTCAATGCAAAATATAGAAATGAACAGTGATCTCTGCACTGAGGTAATGTGGATGAGAAAAGGATAAATAAAAAATAAGAGAAATGTAAACTTTAAGGTTTACAGAACCGTTAACTCCCTATACACATATTGGGAATATTTGGGATTACCAGTTAAGCTTTTAAATACACATTTTCTTAACAAGAGAGGAAAAGTTGGACATATTTCATGTTTTGATAATAACTTTAACTTTCCTCTTCTTCAAATTATACTATTTTGATCCAATCTGAAAACTGCATCAGTATTGATTGACACAGTTAATGAAAAATAGCTTTGTTTCTGTTACTTCATAACTAACAGAGTTTGGGTAATAAGATTTCATTTAAGTGCATTTCACTGCACAACACTGTTACAAGCCAAAGAATTTTGCTATATTCTGACATTTATAATGCTGTCATCCAGGTGCCTCAAATAGCTGCCTGCTTTATCTCCAAAGTATATAGTATAATGTGTATTAAACAAAGTCTACCAATCCTTGAGTATCCTAAGAAGAAGCCATCAGAGAAACTAAGAATGACGTCTTCAAACAGGATACCCTCAGGCTTGATTTCTACACTGAGGGCAGATACACAACTTCAGACTTTGAAACTGTTTCTAGAATAGAGTCGTAAGGATAAAGAGGTAGTGTGTGGGGTATGTGTGTAGAATGGGAATGGAGGCAAGGTGAGATGGCCAGGTGGGCTGCATTCGGCTCCACTGACCAAACCGTCTTTGACAAGGATGGGAGGGAATACTTAACATCTTCAGTTCACCCTGAGATCCCTGTCCTGCAGAAGTCAAAGCCCTTCCCACATTTTTCATGGAGATGTGGGCCTGTCCACTTCCAAGAGGCCAAGCCAGAGACAAAATAAGACTTTCCCACCCTCACCCTTTGCCTATGCCTTTTTAACCTCTGTTTCCTCCAGCCTGGTTGAAAATAAATTAGAAGAAACTAAAATAAAGCTGAAGGAATAATCTCTTCCATTTTACTTGGAAAATAGAATGTCACTGTGGCCTGCCATGGGTGGCCAGTGGCATATGAAGGAAAGATCTCAGAGACAGGGTTAAGGCTGACTCTGGTGCTCTCTCCATATCAGTGTCCACTGTCCATCAATCCCTGCCCAGGGGATCTCTTAAAAAAATTAGTGATGGTGGGGATGGTGGGCTTCTCACAGGGGTTGTTTTATTTTAAAGGTATAGCCTATTTCCTAAAATCCTTTGGCATTTTTGATCAGCATAATTCTATCTTTAAATCCACTCACCTCCACCTACACACACACACACACACACACACACACACACTTCTCTAGATAAATTATTGGAGCACCTCATTCTGAGGATAGATGGTAGGGT
Organism: Eulemur rufifrons; assembly: GCF_041146395.1. Lineage (NCBI taxonomy): Eukaryota > Metazoa > Chordata > Mammalia > Primates > Lemuridae > Eulemur > Eulemur rufifrons. The sequence goes on from NC_090990.1 coordinate 88,111,950, forward strand.
CCTTGCTACACTGAAGATATGATGCAGCAACTAGGACAAACTTCACACTATTTGTCTTTATGCAGATACTCATACTATGCTCCCATATCCCCCACTAAACTCCTCTTCTGAGATATCACCTGTCTTAACTTCTTGTAGTTAGGGATTGTCTTTCAGACACAGTCATACCCAATATTCATCTTTGGAGATGGCTAGGTACTTCTTCACCCTAAACATTCCATTGGTGTGACAAAGAATGGTTCTTTGAAATGGTCTTGGATCAAAAAAAAAAAAAAAAAAAAAACGAAATCCAAACCAAACAAAAACCACACATAACCACAATTGCTTCCCACATTGATGGCAAGATGCGAATGGCTGGTAGGAAAACATCCCTTTTCTTAATCAGACTATATTATAGATGTGAGGACAATCTGGCCTCTACATTTGTCACCCTAGTCAATGCCAGGGCTGATTCAGCTGACTTACCTAATCTCACCACTCTCTGGAAACTACAAGCTACAAAGAAGACAACCTTTCATGAGAGCAGAAACACTGGTCTTTGAATAAAGATATACAAGTCCTATAATGCCTATGCTATAAACCTCAATTAATTTGTCAATATGAGGCAGAGCAATCTCATTTATTCTCCTGCCTCTGGCTTTATCTGGATATTGAGGTTTAGATTTGCTATTCAAAGAAGCTTTTCTCTACCATATAGTTTAAACAAAGTGTATCGTGTACATGGAAGTAACCTATCAAGCCAGTTATTTATGGGGACAATGGCTGAGGAAGAAATGAAAGAATTACATTCTGCGACTTTATCAGAGATTTTATGGGGAGATTTTCCAGCTCAAATTTTTAGATAATGGACATTTGTATATGTCTATTTGTATATGTCCATAAAATGTACTCGGTTTCTGTCAGTCTCATGTAAAAAACCAAACAGCATATAGTGACAGTACCAGACCAACAGATGAATTAAGGTTTAGACTGAAGCCTGGGCTGGCTCAGTCCTCTGTGTTGAGTTTCCCTACAGGGAAATGGCACACGCCCTCCCATGCTTATGCCCGTGGATAACCAGCCAAGGTCCAGCCTGCCATCATGCCGCCCTAGGAGCAGATAATGTGTTGGTTTGTCAATACAATATTGATACACAAAATATTAAATTAAACAGGTATTTTCTCCCTCCACTGGGAAATTCATTGGCTTATTTCACAAATATTGATTAAGTATCAACTAGTGATACACATATAAATACAGCAGCATCAAACAAAACCCCTGCCTGCCATTGTAGCACTTACTTTCTAGTGACATTCTAGAACACAAGTTCCTGGGATTCTACAAAGAATATTTTCATTTTCTAGGCTTCAAAATTTTAAATAGAAAAGAGCCTGATGGGGAAGTTTCTGAGCTGAGCTAGAGAGAGGAGCGGGCATCTATGGATATGGCCTTTATTGTAAGAGGAGAGAAACCCAGGTTGCTGACCTCCTCCTGGCTGGGAAAAGAGGAAAGAGGGCTTGGTAGCAGCAAGCAGCTTGGAGATTCAGTTATTCAACAAATATTTATGGCACAACTATTTAATGCTTTATGATATTCAGATATACTAATATTACCTCTGATTTGTAAAAGCTACTCCATATCTGAGCATCTTTCTAGAGAGAACAGTTGGGGAATGGTACTATAGAAACAGCTGCAACTTTTACTTATACCACAAGTGGATGCATTTCCCACAAACAGGAGATTTGCTTATTAACATGCTCAGTGATCATTATGGACTTGGGTATTATAATGTAAAGCTACGTTGGTGGCACCAAGACTCACTGTCAAGTAACATAAGCTATGGCCGAGAGGCTAAGGCTGTGCTGCTCTTACCATGACGGAGATATGGAGGATCCTCAGCTCCTCTTCTGCAGACTCATTCTGGGGCTCTTCAGTTGGGTCTTGTCCAGGGAGGCTCGGGGCACCATCTTGGTGATGGATGTGAAAAAGCAAAGTGCCATTCTCCAGCCACTGCTGCCTCCAGCGCACCAGAGGGATGTCCTCTGTGTTCCCTGAGATCTCTAGAGGATAAACACCACAAGTATAGGTAAGAATTTGGACTGGACCAAGTTTTACACCTTCCTAGCCACTGGTACCAATTAGCCAGTTTTGTCTGAAGGTAAAGGGTTCCAACCACATATAAAGTCAGACTTTACTGCTGCTCCAAACCTCAAGGAAGGGAAGAGACCCTGAGAAGAAGAGAAGTAACCCCCATAGACTTCCCACCATAAACCTACTGAGCCAGGCTCTCACCCATTGATAAAAACTCCAAGGTGAAAATTCAAATTCTTCGCCTTATTTCTATGATCAATCGCATCTTTTACACAGCTCAGTTTGAATACCTGATAAGCCCCTGAGGTAAATACAAGGTTGTTTGTCTCTAGTAAATTTGAAAGTGTGAGTTCTCCTGCAATTACTCCTAGATACACTAGTAAATTTACCAAGGAGAGAGTTGGTAATTACTTTGCAGAAAACTGGCATTTATGGAACAGTCCTGGGAGGTTACCGTGGAGCCACTGGGGCTGACAGGTTATTTCTAAAACCACAATCATTTGCTGCATAGTCCACTGGGGATGTTGGATAACTTGCTGTGACAGGTAAAGGAATGTTTTAATTCCCTTTCATTTTTCTCTTCCGTTTTGCAGAGCAGAGGTGGTGAACATGCGGAGGGCGGGGAAGAAGTGGGCCCTTATCTCAGACATGCTCACCTGCTTCTCAGGGACCTAATTCAAGATGGGAATATCATCAATGAATTAACAGCAAAATGCCAAAACCTACTTTGCCTTTTGCACTGTAGTAGGTGCTAAGCTAGTGTTGGAGAAGTACACTCTGTATGTGCCCCTCTCTCATATTCCTAAGCAATATCATATCAAAACTTTGAGACATCCCACAGTAGAGTAACCTGATTAACCACAACCTCTTCCAAACTTCATTTGGCCCTAGGCCATTTATACCTTAACAACTAGTCCCGCACTAGGGAACTAGTATTCTGTTGAACACACTTTAGCAAACCATTGCCTTATAAAATCTCATTTTTTGTAATAGCATGGTTTCTTCTCCCCAAATTTATCACCTTTGATCAAAAAAAAAATTCCACAGACATAAAAAAGATTTAATAAGACACTTTTAGAATGTATTCTCATCAAGTACCACAATCATAAGTAGGAAAGCAATTTTAAATATTTATGGAGTTTGTAAATATCTTCCAGTATTTGTGGGAGGGCACAAATGATGTTATTGATTGATTCAATCATTCATTTATTCAGCAGACACACATCAGGCACATAATGCAGACACCGACCTAAATGAGGCCCACAGCACTTGTCCACAACAGGCCACTGCGAGTGAGTGTGGCCAGCCTGGCACCAGGTGCATAGCGAAGTCTTGTGGGAGCACAGAGGAAGGAATGAGTGATCTCGCCTGGGTGTAGGGTGGAAGAGGGGAGGAAAGCAGCCTTCTCAGAGGAAGGTGGTACTGGTGCTGTGCCTGAAGTGTACATGGCTTCCTTACAAGAGGAAGACAAGCAGGCAAGGGATGCTCAGGTACTGACGGGAGAGTAAGGAGGAGAAGGGGGAAGTCGGTCGCTGGTCCTCCCAGGGTGCATCTGTGAGAGGGCTTTGTATGAACCACAGGTCCTCAGCCTGTCCCAAAAGACACTGATATGAGTCCCTACCTTGCCCTCCCATCCCACAGACCAGGAGCGAGGGTGAGGGGGCAGCAAAGACAGTGATCACAGCTCTCCTGCATCCTTGGAACCTCTCCCTCATCAGCCAAGGCACCCAGTCAGCCCGCTGGGTGGCTAGGCTGTCTGTGATCTGGGGCATGGCTGGCACGAGCACCCAGGAAGCTGCAGTGGGCACAGGGTATGCGCATGGAAGACACCCTGCTTTCTGTAGGTACAGCCCCATCTTTTCAGTGGGGCAGTGACACAGGCTTCCCCATGAGAAGGAGCTGCCTTTCCGCTAAGGACGCTTCCAGATTTCCAGGTGAGGCAAACCCTCTGGGCATTTCTCTAAGGATGTTTGTGGAGCAGCAGGAGCTGGCAGCTCTCCAAAGGAGGCCCAACAAGCAAGCCCCACTCCCCACTCGGGCACTGACTCTGCCAGCCGCTCCTCATGCCTTCACACCAGAGCCTTGGGAGTGCACCCTCCTTCCCCAAGTCACTGCAGGAGAAGCCAAACATCTCCTCACCGCAGATACAAAAATCATTAGCAGTCACAGCTCCTAATAGAGCACCTAATGGCATCATTAAATCACCTGGAGCACCACAGGTCCAGCCTCCTGCCTACACCCGCTCCACCCCAGCCCAGGATTTACTCCCAACACATCTGGGTGTTACTCCATCCTTCCTGTAACTACTCAAAAGATCCTGCATCTCCTACCTCTAAAGCATTTAACAAGATTTCTATTTCCCGGGAGATCCTTATCAAGTAGGTCAAGCTCCTTACCTCTGTTCTGACTGTGTAGGTAAAGGCAAGGAAATACCTAGACCAAGGTCCTCCCACTCTGACATAGAACAGAGACTGAGACAGATGAGCTATTCAGAGCCCCTCCAGCCCCAACAAGCACCAGACCACATGACCTCAGAACACGCATGAAGAGAGGAAGCACTTGAGTGGAAAACCCAGGTGGTCTTTCAGGACCTTTTATGTTGCAAAATTTTGATTTTTTTGTGCAAGATTTTATTATGCCATGATTTCTTTTAAAACTGGGATATAATTCACATACCATAAGATTCACCCTTTCAAAGTATATAATCCAATTAAGTTGTGCAACCACTACCACTGCTAATTCTAGAACATTTCATCAGCTCAAAAAAACCCACCATATCCATTAGCAGTCCAAGACTTTTCATGAGGGGGAAGGTGTTCTGCTACAGTGTCCTAGGTATGGTGGCACCAAGGAAAGAGCAGAGTACAGTGGGGGTTTGACAAAGCCCCATGCGGAGGTGGGCTGAGAGCACAAAGTCTCTGGTCTTGGCTTCCAGGCCGGCCCTCTGAACCTCCTCTTGGGTTACTCCTGCCCATCTCTGTGGATGTGAGATCATGATTCTACCCTGATTAGACTCACCATGGAGGGCAAAGGGTGAAAGAAGGCATGCACCATGCCTGCCAAGGGTTCATGTCATCCTTTAGTCTCAAGATAATTACCGACTGATAGCTCCTTACTTGGTTTTTTCCCTCTCCTGGCAAGACCTGCCATAAAAGTGCTAAAATGTTAAACCAGGAACTTATTTACTTATGCTATATCTGGCCTGGGTCAAGCAATAAAAAAACCACGCAGGGCACAGTTAATGTCTGGTGACTTTCTTCACCAATGGGGCCGCAATCACAGCTTGGAACATCAACGTAATCATTGCTGGTCTGGATGGCAGTAGAATAGCTCAAGAAGAGGAAATGCTCAGAAGTTGCTTTACCAATGCAAGCCTGCCCTGAGACTCACAGGAAGCAAATTTGGGAGGTGATAAAATAGTTACTGCAGTCCAAGGCCAGCTGAGGGTTGTCAGTGAGGCTCAGAAGAACCTTGGCCCCAATGTATTGAATAAAATAAGTGCCCACAGGATCCTATACAGTCATCTCAAGACACCACAGGTGGCAGAAGCACCAATGCCAGCATCACACCGTGGGGCTGAGACCCCTGGAAAGGTAAAATTGTCCTGAACTTTAGCACATACACTCTTCCCCTCCACAAACCTCACCTCCCTCAGCACCTCCCAAAATCATGGAACTGCCTGGAACACAAGGAAACCAGGTATTATTTATTCTTATAGACAGTAAATACTTTTGGAGCACACTATATTTGCCACATTCAGCAAATTGTGCTATATGGTCCCTCCTCTCAAGGAGCTTTCAGTCTAATAGGAAACTTGATATGTGGCTATGAACACATACTCTATGTAATGGCAGTGCTGAGTGAGAGGGTGGAACTTGGCTGGGCAAAAGCAGATGGGAAAGAACAAAATGAGAAAAAATGTTGGAAAGGCAATTCCAGATGAAGAGAGCAGTGTGCACAAAGGAACAGAAGGGTAATGCATGTTTTCTGAACCACAGGAGGTCTTGTTAAGCAGCAGGGGGGTGATGAGGAGAAAAATAGCTGAGGACAGAGGCTAAAAATGCAGATTGGTGTCAATCATGAACATTTTGAATACCAGTTTAAGGAGTTCAGAGCTAATGGAAAGTCACCCACAGTTAGTTAAGCGAGGAGTGAACTAAGCCACAACTTAGAATGGTCAGGAAGAACAGGAAAGAAAATGGCATTCAAACTGGACTCAATCAGGGTCTCACTATGACTCTGATCCTATACTCTGCAGTGAGTAAAATAGTGAACTATGGCTCAAGACGCCTAGGCATGGTATGAGTAACCATGAATGAGTTGCCTTGCTTTGAGTTTTCTCATCTGTATAAGGAGGATCTGTGTAAAAGAACTTCAAGATTCTGTTGTAACTTTGACATTCCATGATTCTAAGTCCAAAAGGGTATGCCTCACAAGACCACCTATGCCGATCAGTTCAACGTCTCAAATAACACCCAACGCTCTCTCAAGTCTAACCTGTACTCCACCCCTCTTTTCCCTCTGCACATAGGGTGGGCAGGCTTGTGAGGATTTGATCAGAGCCAGGGCTATCTTCACACTGGTCCCAGGCTGGTACAGATACATGGCTTCTAAGAAAGAAATCTTAGAGCTTCTGTATGCAACAGAGAACTAGAATGATGACACCTTGGGCAGGGAAAGTCACAGTACAGCATAATCTGGGATAGGGAAAGGCAGAGGGAAAGAGAATGAGATAAAAATCACTTCTAAATTAGCCTTAGTCATTGTTCTAAAGTTAGCTTGTGGGCTGTGAGTTTTTAGCATGTCCTTTTGTGGGGTTAGTTTAGGACACCTGAAACTTTGCTGCAAAAATTCTTCTTCCAGGCATTACAACTTCCCCACACCATCCAAGAACCCTCTTTCTTCTTTGGGCATCCCACCATGCTGAGATTCCCTGAGCAAACTGAGCTGCTAAGAAAACATATCATGTCAGGATCAGACTTTCCCCAAAATACAATCTCATTGAGGAGCAGATCATGATACCCTCTTTCAAAGAATTTGGCAATTTAAATTCAAATATGGATTTGAACTGGGGAAATTCTCAAGGTCCTTTAATTCACTGAATTGCTCAGAGTGGCTTAGAGCAGTACTGGCATTCTGGGGCCCTTTTCACCCCTGGCGAGGCTGAATTTCAAACTGAATCCAGCTGGGTAGTAATGAGGTTGCTGTGGTTGCCAAGGTCGAGGCAGGAGGAAGCATTAACCAGTCCATTTTTAGCCTCATGTTGCGGGCACCTGATGAACTGACCCTGCATTCCTCCAAGGTTGCGGCTGACACCTCTGATGGCCATTGCTGACTACTGAAAGAACTTGTTGAGATCAGGATTTTCAAACTGGCTGTTAGTCTTAAAACCTTTCATCCAAACCAAATCTAAAATAGTTTCTGAGGGGGTTACCCAGATCACAGTTGGAAAAGAGTGGAATCAGTCAGAGAACAAATAAAATCCACTGCTATGGAGGGCCCCTGGCTTTAGGGGGTGGAAGATGTTTATGGTTATTACCTGTGCTTGGTTGTTTTTCAATTTTATCAAGTGTGGTATTATGAATAGCCCTATATTCTTTATGAAAGAAATATAAAGGAAAAGCACATCTTTAAAAATAGCATCTAGCTACACCTTCACCCTGTGCTATCTCAGTGGCCATTATGAGTTTCTTTATGTGATAAAGATTCAGCTCAGAACTTTAGTAGTGGTAAGCCTACTGTCTAAAACTAACAGTAACAAATGGGTCTTGTCTATCAGATAGTGACTATCATTAAGGTTACCAAGGATAGGCCTATGATAGAACTACCCTTCTTTTCTTCTGTTCTTTTTTTTTTTTTTTTGCGTTGCTTTTTCCCCTTCTAATGTCGGGGTTTGAAAGATATTGATGGTAGGTATAGTTTCCCACATGGTTTCATAATGGTCTTCTGGCTGAAACTATTAACAGTGGTATTAACTTTCAACACCTTTGTAAGAAAATAGCCTGCTTAAGTCAGGGGTTAATAGCAGTAGAGGATCACTAATTATCCCGCAACTCTTCACCTTCGTATCAAATGTGACTCAAGTCTTTAATGTCTCTAGAACAGCATCCTCTAAAGGCCCCAACTTGTTTCATAAACATAATGACAGCAGCACATTAACATCCTGGCCATCTGTGAAGGAAGACAAGGGACAGATGAAAACTAAACAAAGGAGAAGGATGCAGAGAGAAAGGACAAAGTCAAGAGAAGTGAGGAAATGAAACTAGCCAGAAAAACAATGGCCCTTGGGCTGAGTTGGCTGGGCCGCCACACCTCTCACCAGAGGGACTGTCTGGTATGGAGTTTTGAACTGACACAATCTTATATTCCAGAGTGAAAGCCACATAAAACAGGGCGCCCTGCTGGGCCTGAAGTCAGCCAGCACAGATGTCAGGAACACTGATTGTCTGCATGAAGTTTGTGCCTATCTAGACCTGGTGAAGTGAACAACAAAATGGGAGCTAGCACAGCCAGGAAATTCTTTTGTGAAGATGTTCAGAGACCAACTGGTAGTGGAGCTCTCATTGTGGTTCCTGTATTCAACTCTGTCTGCCACAGAGCTGCTTCCTCTCATTTCATTCCCACTCCTCTGCCTCTAAACAGGCTTCAGCAATGGCTGTAGAATTATGTGGAGCAAAAGTTTAGAGAAAAATAGCTTAAAATTTCAGAACTCTCTCACCCAATAGAAGCACAGGAGGTTCATTTTTCAAGTAACTAGAACCTTCTTGACTTGCTGGGATTTAGAATAGAAATTTCCACCTGTGACCAGGTGAAGGATAATTGAATTTCTATATCCTCTGCTTGGTGACATTTGCCCTCAATGGCAAAAACAACAGAGACTCCAAGCATAAGTGATCCAGTGATGAGAAATGGAATGGTAGATTAGAGAGAGCATTGGTCAGGAAGCCTGGAGAACAGGGCTGCTGTAATCTCTCTGGAGCTCACTTTTCTTATTTTCGAATCGTGGGACTAGAAAGTCTCTGGGAACTCTCCAACTCTAACCATGTCATTCAATAGCACAAAACCAGACATGACACTTGGCTCCACTTAGACCCCAAATCAAATGCACACTGAGTATATTTCTGCATGCCAACTGGGTACAAGTCTCTGTGGACGTCTTTTTAAATCAGACTTTTCTCCTGGTGTTTGGAATGTTTCCAGCTCAGTCTAGCCTATTAATTTATAGGTTAAGGATTGGCTGTATTGAAACTCAAGAGAATGACCTATTAAAACTCTGGTCGAGGGTGCCCAATAAGAAAAAGAAAACCATCCACATATAAATGCTTTTAAATGGTTTCCAATAAGTTATTAACCTTTGATCAATCATGTTTATGAGGATGAGGGTAGCCTGATCTCTCTCGGCGGCCCCACCCATATCCGTTTATAGAGCTATACTCTAAAAATCTGAAATGTTAACTTCCTTTGAAGCTGCCCACCCACCCACTTCTCCTTTTCCAGAAGAGGCTAAGATAAACTAAAATGAACCAACACGGGAAGCAGGAGTGATGAGAGAAAGAAAATAAGCATCCCGGAGAGTCCATAATGTGCTGTCTCTGGGGGCAGTTGGGGGTGGAAGCTGCAGGAAGCAGAGGGTGGCTTTCAAATCCGCCTTGATGGAAAGCAGTGAAGCTTTCTATGGATGCTGCTTGGAAGTAGGTCAGGCCGCGCTGCTCTGTGCCGACATGAATAGCAATGGAGCAACCACACGAACATTCTATTTACCTAGCCATGGAGATGAAAACATTCCTGTGGGGGAAGAATGCAGCCAAAAGGTTCTGACACAAGCAGAGAGATGAGGAGGCATTCAAATGGCTTGTGATTTCATCCAAAATGATTTGCTTGTTCATATCACCGTGTTTCTCTGGATCTTTTCAAACCTCTGCAAAGAGTTTATCCACATGATACTCATTAAAGTCGCATTTAAAAAGGAAAAAAAAAAAAGCCCAAAGCTCTTTGAAAAAGGCAGGGTTATCTGAGCCACAGATGTACTGGTAAAAGGATTTTTTACATATATCTATTCCTATTCTCCACTGCCACTCAACTGACCTTTGTAAATTGAGATAACGGTATGCATTTAACAAAATCTGACATCAAGCAAGATGGGTAATAATATTTAAACTCCATAATGTTAAAATATGTATTTACAGATCATTTCATACATCATAATGAGAATAAGTCATTTTGAAGGCTGAGGTTTTACAATTGGAATTCTGATTTGAGCTTCACAAGTCTTTGGGGTCTACTTTCCTGTAGTGAGGAACTGGAAGCAGCATGGACACCTGGGTCTTGGAAAGCCAGAACACGGGTGCAGGATGATCACAAGGAAACTGCCTACTAGACCCTTGGAGAGCTTGTTCATTCTAAATCCTCTCTCTTATGCTCTTGGTCTTTCATTAACAAAGAGTTTAGTATTTACTATAATTCTCTGATCCTGAACTATTTCAGTAATTTCCCCTCTATGGCTCTTGCTTTATAAAATGAATGGAAAAAGGAACTGATAATGACAAAATACCACCTATAAATGACTTGCAAAGGGGGAATAAATAGCATGTTGTTTGTCTTAAACGATCTTGATTCATCTCCATTTCTAGTTAGTCCTCATCTGCTTGTATTTCTGTTCTTATCGTCTATGAATTAACAAGTAATGATATACCCATTATGTACTGGCCCTGCCAATAAGCTCTTTCAATATTCGTGAGCTAACTTAACCCACAATGACCACATAATGTTAGCATTTATATCCCTATTTTACAGATAAGTAACTTGAGTTCCAGAATAGTCAACCTACTTGACGAAGTTCACCCAGTTAGTACATACTAGAATGGGGAGAGGGACCTAGGTCTCCTGGTTTTAAGGCCACTGTCCCTTTCACTGTCTCAACATCCATTCCCTTACTTTCCAAATCTCAGTCTCAGGATAATGCAAGCAAAGTGCTTAGCAGTATCTTGCATTTAATGAACAACAATAAACATCAACATCACCACCATCATTATTAACTCTGTGTTTGTTGCTGTCATTATTAATACAACTCACATAAATCCTAAAATTGAACAATAATCTTATGCAGACTTAAGCAAATAAATATCTCCAGCTGCTTAAAAGTCTTCCTCAGTCCAGGAACTCTAAGTCCAGGAATCAGCTCGGTTCCAATTGAGGAACCTGGGCCAAGTCATATTTGTACATTTCTGTAAGTGCTTGTTAGCAAATTGAACATTTTGTAGATATCTGATAAAGCTCCACTTACACTATCTTTGCTTTAAGACCCAGCCACAGGGGCTTTCACAGAGTGATGCCATCCTATCCATGCCCATCCAAGGCTGGCATACAAGGCCAGCCTTAGGGAGCTTGTTGGCAGGCACTTAGCAAGACATTCATGAATTACAATGAGCAGTTCTTCCAAAGAAACCTGGGAGGGCTAACTGTGGTCAAGGAAGAGGGAAGGGGTAAATGGAGGCAATATTAAAATAGCAGCTAAGCTTTCTTCAGTGCTGAACGGAGTCCTTCTCTGCAGACTAATCCGTATAAGCACCTGCTATCATAAATGCCAGCCCACTGCACTCAAGCAGAACTTTCCATTCTCATCTTCACCCTGGGAAACAAAGTTTTCCATCCAATTCCCACAGATGTGGAACTTATTAATACTTTGCTGATCATGAACATTGCCTTTTTGGACATACACATAGTTCGGAAACCTGAGGCTGGAGGGCTGGTCATTTCTCAGGCTCTTCCCTCTTAACCATTTTCTCCACAGAAAAGGGGGCCTAAGTCACCTCTATAGTCTCTTCTCACTCTAAAATTCTCTGATTTTATTTTATTTATTTATTTTTTATCTCCCTGTGATCTGCAGTTGCTGTCATGGGGGCTGGGCCTCAAGTTCCTTCAAAGTGAATATGCAATGTGGTAATGATCTTAGGCATCTGTCATGTTACCCAGCCTGAGAATGTGGAGTGGAGAGCGAATTCCACAGATTCAAGCATGAGAAAAGTGCATTGTCTCTCCTGTGTACAGCTGGCAAAAGCCTTTCTTGTCAGGCCCCCTTTTCATTCATCAATCCTGTGTGGTAGGTCTTAGAGAAGTACAACCAGAAGGCCAAGGAGGGTAGCTGACGATTTCAAGGGTTAGAGCTAAGGAGATGGAGATAGCAGGGACGGATCCCAGCCTCTGACTCCTAGCACAGTGCTCTCTCTATCAGACTGTGCTGTCTACCAAAGCAGTGTTTACTTACACAGGGAAATCATGAGCCACTGTGTTTGCATTTCAGCTTAATGAATTAGATACACAGACGATATACATCAATAGTGAACACTGTCAGGATTTTGAAGAGTTTGGGCTTATAGACTCAGGAATGAAATTGAGTTATTAACTAATTCTCACTAGCGTACAAATCATATGACAATCTGATGAGATTTCATCGTGACAGGCTCCCCTGAAGGATCGGATCTTAGTCCCTGCTTCCATATACTGGTGCGAAGACTCTCCACGCTACCTTGGGCCGTTTCTGTAGGTTAACTTGTGTAACTGCTCATTACAGAAGGGGTTGACATGATCTCTAAATGACCTGACAGACAAATCCCCATGGACATGTTGATCTAGCCATCTAGTCGCTGCTGAGTGATTTTAAAAGAAATACAGGTCACTTGATTGCTAAGGTGTGCTGCGGATCAGCTGGGAATAACCCACATGGACAGGACCTTTTCTTCATTATCATCCTTTCTGCATTTTCTATCTTAATTCAGAAGCCCTCCCACCTCGACAAGCCCCCCCCACAAAACACACTTTAAGGTGCTGGCGATGGGAAATGGAGCCATGCATGCCACACGAAGGATGTGTTTTAGAGAGTGATGTCTGTGTGCCATTTTGCATTCATCGGTGGTGCCACTCCTCACACCTTGGCTCTTCTATCCCTCCCTTGTGCTGGGCATGGCATTGCTGTGTGTGTCTGAATCCGTGTGTTTATATTCTCACATACACTTCACAATAGCTCTGGCCTATTAATTAGAGGCTCCAACTAAAACAATGTTAGTTGAGTTTAGTGAAATGAAAAAAAGTGCTGGTTTTCTGCTTCTGATGTATAAGAGCACACTCAAAAGGAATACAGCTGTAAGTTTCATAAATAAACTGGATTGTGAACAGAAGTGGTAATAACTGGGATGAGCGAATTATTAGGTTTAAGTCAGGACACAAAGACAGAAACTTAGGGACAGCTACACAGCATTGATAGCTTCTCCAGCTACTCCTCTTCTGTAGCCAAAAAGGCACAGAGCTGGCAGGCGATTCTGTGCCAAGGGACTTTATCCTCCCTACTTAGCAACTAACTCTGTCTCTTTCATTTGTAAACAGTTCAGTATCTTTTTTCTTTTATTTACTACACGTGTATTTTCTGATTGTACCACATCTTGGGTAACAAGTTTCATATGAATAACATCCATTTGCCTCTCCTTCCTTGGGTTTCCAGAGCGTGGGATGCTAGCAGTCGAGTGTGTGGTGAGCAAGGTCACATATACTGTGATGTGATATACGTGAATCACGTTCCTCTCCTAGTCTTTGCATTCTATCAGGAGACTCATTCATATTTCTTTTGTCCTTATTTGGTTACCGCATCCAGTATGTGTCAAGCTTTTCATTCTCCCTTCACAGAGCCACACCCACTTCCTCTGCCTCTTGCAGTCGGCTTTCTGTGCACTCTCAGTTCATTAAATGCATTCCCGAGAGTGGAGTCATGTAACACTGCAGAAATAGGAAGAATTCTAATATCAGTCTGAGGCAAGGCCCCTGTATGTATGTTCTGCCTCTGAAATCTTTATGCCTCAGTTTTTCTATCTTTCAAAAATGGGGAAAATAAAAGCATCAACATCACAGGGCTATTAAAGTGACAGTACATATGGAAAAGCTTAGAAATATGAGTCATAGTTATTGTTAATATTAACATTATCATTAAAGTTAGTGACAAAAATATTATAATAACTTATTTTATTCCTGCTTAAAAAAAATCAATACAGTTCTACATAAGTGTAGAGTACGGTTAGATTTCCCGTGTCCTTTGTAAAGACATTTTATTCTCCTTTTTTAGCCAGGACTTAATACTGGGTTGAGGTTTTCAGAGAATGATTTTAATGAACTCTAGGTTATTTTTCTGAATCATTAATGATATGGCAGAGATCCTTTTATTTTATAAGTATGGCTGGATTCTTTACCTGTGAGGGCATTACCTCAAGTTGGTCACAGGAAAACCATCTCCCTCTCTTCCACCCTCTAACACAGATTCTTATGATCTTCTTACAGTCTGTCTCCATTAACTTGATTTTTTTAGTATATGAAGTTCAGTATCATCTAAATCATTTATAAAGACTGTTAATTATAGTGTTTCATAATCGAGGCTTCATGTCTGCAAATATGGTGGTAACTTACCATTTTTAAAAAAATAGATTTTAAAGCTAGAACCTGTCAAAAGCTTTTTGAAAATCTAAGTTGATACCCTGATCAGTATGTACAGTACACACTTAGAGAACATTCCTCATTCGGGATTGGTTTCTCTTTCTAGATTCCCACTGTTACTATTCCCCTGCACCAACATGCCCCCTCACACGCTCGTGCTGGTTTCAGTCAGTGCTGGAGTATTCATGAATCTCATCTGTCAGCTTCGACAGCTTGCCTTGCTGCGGGGCAGCCTCCTCACAAATGGGACGTCCGCTGGCTAAGGCTGCTCTGGGTGCTCTCACACCAGCTTTCCCACCTTCAACTCCAAAGTGCTTCAGGATGCATGGGAGTGGTCTACGCAGCTCTAGTGATTGAACTCATCTTATTTGGTTACCTGATTTGGAATATTCTTAATATTCACTAGTACTTGTTTTAATACTTCAATTTCAGAAGGTAACTTGCTTGTTGAGATATTACAAAGTCTTATGTAAAAACTGAAAAAAATGTACTCCATCAGTTACTTTTTCATTTTTCCCCTCCACAATCACACTTGATCTTAGCTAACAGGCCGAGAAACGATTCCTTCCACGATCATAAAAGAGTTTGGGGGTTTTCTGACTAGCATCATTTCCTCATATTTTGTGAGAATCTCTTACACCTTTGATGGTTACAAATATCTATTTTGCCTCAATTTCTATTTAACACCCATTGTTTCATACCTAGTCATTTAGTAATCTATTAGGTTTTTCCAAGTTCTTGCTTTTTAAAAAAAAATGATATTTAAAAGATTCCATTTGTCCAAAACATGTACTTTGTTTTCTTTGCTAGAAGTTTCCTTAGTCATTTAAGGGAAGCATTATACCCCACTTTGTGTTATCTTAGGTTTTTCATAAAAAGCTAGACCTGGATTTGGCGGGAGAAAAGCTTCTGGAATAAATATTGCTTTTCCTTTTCTGGGCAAACCTTTTGGTCTTAGAGGACGGATCCCAAACTGCAACAGAAATCCCTCATGCCACCCACCACCCTCACAGAAGCAAACCAGCTGTCTCCCCTTTGGAGCGAGACAAACTGAGTGGGAAATCCAGCCCTCGCCAAGATGGAGAGCCGGTGGCTTGAGGAAGGGTGGGAGAGGGAAAGAAGTTTCCCGTCTAGAGTTTCTGAGACTGTGTTATGGATGATAAAGTTGAGATGAGGGGACTTTGAAGAGTAGCTGGCTCTGCTTCTTTAATTACCCTGTCTAGAAAGAAAGTCTGTCATCAGGGCCAGAGACTGGCTGTGCTCAAAAGATTGATTGAAGTAAGAGACTTTTGAGCCCAATCTCAATTGCTTCAGTTTTCCTGGAATTGAGGCAGGCCATAAACCTATTAGTGACTCAAGAAAATTGAAGCAATTAAGTCTGCAGGTGTGCATATTTGTCACATTAATGATGGATCTGTGTTAATATAAGTCACAGAAGGCTTCCGCATGGTACACTCACTTCTGCTGGAGGTGAAACTCCCCAAAGGAGGCACCACAACTCCACAATGCTGACATCGGGGACCCCCACCCCCTGCCCGCCCAGAGTGACGCCCACCCAGCACTGGCTGGGGATGCTCTGCCACCGCCTCTCCAGTTCCAATCAGATTATTTCAGGGATGCTTAATTTGACTCAGGTGAAGAACATGCTAGTTAGAGATACCTAGTTAGATGCAGGAGTACAATTTGCAGGCATAATTTCAGAGCCAGACATTCCTGGTTTGAATATCAGCCTTTCTGCTTCATACTGGCTCGTCTTGAACAGGTTATTTAAGCCCGATAAGTATTATAATATCTACTTTATAAAGAGTTGTCTTGAGGAGGAAATAAAATAATAAACGTAAAGCTCTAAATTTAGTGTCCACCTGGTTTTGGTTACTTTCATGATTTCTCCTTTTCTGATCTTAGAAATGTTTTAGCTCCTAGAAATTATTTTCTAGTCGTCCCTCCCAGGCTGCCAGACGACTTCAGAGTGAGGAACAGTATGACCGAGGTTCATGGAAAGACAGGCAGGCCAGGGCACCGCAAATGTCAGTCCTGGTGCCCGCCCTCTCCTCCTCCCCTCCTTTGGCAGCCTCGCCTTGGGCCCTTCACTCCACGCGACCCCTTCGGGGTGGTCACCTCACCCGAGAGCAGCCCGTCTACAGGCTGGGCGGTGACCCACGACATGGTTTGGCACGAAGAGATGAGCAATCCGGTCTCACTGTGAGGAGTGTGAAACAGGGAGCACGGGACGGAGCAGGCATTCACCAGCAGGAGCGGAGCTGGGACGCTGCACGGTGACAGAGCAGATGGGCAGTCTGGGCCATAAGGGCCGCTTCAAGCTGGAGAGGCGCGGTAACAGGAAACACATGAGTAAGCAAAGCTCTGAGGTGGAGAAAAGACATGGAGTGTGGAGGGACCGCTGGGCGAGGTGGCAGGGACAGCAGCAGGAGCAGACACACGGGAATCCCCCCGAGCCACTCCCGGAGCCCCAGCTGTCCCGGATCCATCTCTCCCTGCCTTGAGGCTTGGCAGGTGCGGGCCCCTGTGCCTTCCTTCTGGTGCTGCCACTGCCTCTGGCTGACGTGTGCGTGTCCTAACAAGAGTCCTCACCATGGAGTGACTTGAGTGGGTCACCGTGCACCGCCATCAAAGGAGCCCCAACCCCCCTGAGATATGAACACCCTTCAGGGGCTCTGCAGTGCTCAGAAAATCCCGATCTCTGGCTCCTCACTCGATGGCCTTGATCATAGCACCCCACATAGGCCCCCTCTGATCCTGTCACAGTCTACGGAAAAGTATTTTTCCCCCGAAACAACAGGTAAATATATGCCACTCTACATGACAGAAACCATAAAGAAATCTTTGTTTAGACAATGAAAGAATAAACTAGATCCCAGAATCCTTCATTATCATGTCTTTTCAAAGTCTAGGTATGGCCCTAAAGTCTATTGGTAACACACACACACACACACACACACACACATATATTTATATATATATTTGTTTTTGCATCTGCAAAATGGGAGTCGCCATGGCACCAACAGTGTCAAACTGCAACATGCCGCGTGTGTAAGGTCATACAAACACACAGGTAGACAATGATGCTGGAAAGGCAATACATTCTTTTTTATTACAAAAGAAAAGATTTTCCTTTGCCAACCCACATAACTTAACAGTCAGCAATAATGAAGAAGGAAACAAACAAAAAAAAAAAGCACTGTACAGGACAGCTAAAATCGGAATTTGATAAAATATCCTACATCTAAAGGGATACTGTCTTGTAAGAAAAATCAGTTTGAGTAGAAAAAAATATGGTTTGTTTATTAGTTTTGCTCCTAATGCCAACAAATGGACTTCAATCTGAAATGGCTTTTGAAATCAAATTTGCTGTTCTCCAATTCTGCAACTTACTCTTTATGCTAATTTGTCTGCACCTGCAGGGACAAAAAAACTGGCAGCATCGAGCATGAGATCCAGGAAGAAAAAGCAACACAAAGATTCAGGAAATGAAACCAGGACTAAATCATATTAGGTGCATAAAGGTTGGAGTTTTTATAAAACAAGGAAGGGGTGGGTTGAATGTCTGAGAGAGTATTCTGACTGTGGAAAATGCTAGAGCCTTGGCGAGGGAGCTGCTATCTTTCCCAGGTCCCGGGAGGACTGCGCATGGGGTGTGGGACAGCCCCAGAGGCCAAGTGCAGGGCCACGCAAGGTCCCTCTCAGCCTTCACATCCCTTAATCATGACAGTTACTGTAAACACATCTTAAAGAGTTTCCTCCTTCAGGAATTTAGCCTCTAGGAGTTAGGGTTAATTGTTCCTTCCAATTTAAAAAATCTCTTTTTGGAAGGTTCTATTTTGAAAGAAGAAAAACCATGATTTTGAAGAGAAAACCCAGTTACCATTTTCCCATTGTTCTGTTACCTGGGCCCCCCAGTGTCTCCCTTCTGCTTTTTCCTGTCACGCAGCCTTCAGGTATGGTCTAAGGGTACCTGGAGAGCAAATCAAGTCTCCCAGTCATCCTACAACCTGAGGACGAGGATGCAAGTACTACAAAGGGACTCAGAGATACTGTCCTCATTCATAGATGCTCAATCTTTCAACAGCATAAACTGCACATCCCCACTTAAATTGCAACAAAAGCTCAGAGAGTTAAGTGTTGAGTCCAAGTTTACACAGGACATTAGATCATAAGAAATCCAGAGGAAAAAAATCCCAACCCAGGCCTCTTTCTGTTATACTGCCTCTCAAAAATCTAGAAAAATAAATCAAAAATGTAATTTTTATATTTTAGGATGTTTCTACTTTGACTATTTTATCTGTTGTTCTGTCTAGTGTATTTAATTTTAGATTTTCTACATTATATAAAGTGCTGTCAAAATTCAAGTTCTGTCAATAGCTGGTAACTGTTGAGGTCCAATGAGTGCTGCGAATGCTACGCGTTCAATGCTCAGGCAAAAATGTCAATGTTCACCTTGGAGTCATTAGACCCAGAGAAAAAAAATCAACTGGGCACGTAAAATGTTCCACGTCCACACGCCTACTGTCCTTCCTCTTCCCTCCTAAGCAGCTCTTCATTCCTTTCTTTCTTTCTTTCTTTTTTTTTTTTTTTTTTTTGCTCCATTGCCTGGTGTAGAAGAATGCAGGGATCACACCGCTTAGCAAAGGCTGTTTAAAATTAAATAAAATGGGAATCAGTTTTTTATTCACTGTTTGATTTTCATTAGACCAGCTGTCTTATTTCCTTTAGACCAATACTAGTTGGTCTTACAGAAATAAGGGTACTTTTATGGTTAGTAATTGCATAAAATGCACTTCTGTAGCAAACAACACAAACTCATTTGGAAAGTGACTCTTTTTCGTTAACTGATGAGGAAAGTCAGTGTATCCATATTTGTGAATTTAAGGAAATGGAAAATAAGAGGTTAATTAACTTTCTCCAAATCACACCATGGAACAGGCTTTGAGTTAGGGCTCATAGCTCCTGCCTCTTCAGTCGAATTTGTTATTGGAGTCACAGAGGAATGTCTTTTAGTGAAACTTCTTGAGATTTTATGTCCCTAATTCTGTTCTGTTTCCCTAGGGAGGAAGTATAGTGAAGGGGAAAGAGAATGGGCTTTAGAATCAGGCAGATGTGATTAGACTCCCAATTCTGACATTTGCTAGTCATATGATCCTAGGCAAGTTACATAACCCCAAAGCCTCTGGGTCTTCAATTATTATATGTAGGTAATAAACACACTTCAAAGGGTGTGTAAGGATTAAATGAGACCATGTATAAAGCATACAGAAGGCACTCAATTCATGTGTGTACCCCTCCTTTCTGTATCTTTTTTTCTTGGACAATTAAAATATAATTGAGTCACAAGAGATGATAAACTCTAGAAATTGGGGACCCATTCTTACTTATTTCCAATTTGCTTGAGTTTTAACCTTTAAACCTGAAAATAATATAAATGTTGTAGAGAAAATGCATACATGGTACCACTTTAAATGCCAGGACTTCCTCACTGGACAGCATAGAATAGGGAAGATATGAACTAGAAGAAGGAAAACCAAGGATCTCTTGCTTGACTTGGCCACTGATGGTCTGTGTGAACCTTCTTTTATTCTTCATGTATTCATTCCTTTAAATACTGAAGGTTACAAATATGAAGGAGCCTGCCCGCAAGGAATTTATATTTTGGAATGTGCAGGGGAAAACATTAAGAATGCAATGAACAGGCAGTGGTAGAGGTATCTATGCAGGATGAGGTGAGGATATAAGGAAAAAGTGGCCAGTCTTCTCAAGGAGAGAGCATCAGGAAGCCTTAGAAGAAGAGGTGATGTTTTCACTAAGTTTAAAGATAAGTGGGTTATACTACAGGGCGTGGGTGGCAAGGGGAAGACATGCTCGCCACAGTCTTGGCTAAGATGCAGAGCCATGTAATGCTGGCAGGGCACCTTCTGAGAACATGCACATGGCACTTGGTGGGCTACATAAAGATGGGGGCCCACTGGAGACCAGGTTACAGAGGACGTTGTGTGCCACATTAAAGAGTTTGAACTTTATACCCCAGGCAAAGAGGGGTGAGGGACACGGCTGGATTTGTGCTGTTAGAAAGATAGCTAGGTAATGTAAGAGTCAAGCTAAGAATGGTTAAGGGCTTGCCTTATGGAAAGAAGAGAAAAAAGGCAAAAGAGAAATGGGGGGAAAGGAATTAGCAGAGTAGGTCACTGCTTGGACGTGGGGGTGTGGGGAAGGGAAGGCATGTGGACAATGCCGAAAGGCCAGGCCCAGGTTTATACCGTTAACCAGAGAAGAAACAGGCTGGAGAAGTGCGCTTGGCTTGGGGAGCAAAGGTTTGGCTGTGCTAAGTGTGAATTGCACAGTGGACCTCCAGGTGGGAACATCCTATAGACATTTCACTGGAAACATCCAAAGTGCATGGGAAAATTCTCTTCTAGAGGCACACACGAGTCATGATATGCTGTAGTCAGGGGAATGCATGAATTTACCCATGAGTGTGCAGTATGTCAAGGAGAGGGGCCAGGGATGGTATCTGGGCCAACACTACCCCTTAAGGGAAAGGCTTCTCTGGACCTCATTTTTCTCTTCTATTAAATGAGAGGGATGGGCTCTGTGTGTCCTTGGGTTCCTTTCACTTCTAAAGTGTCTCATTCAATGCTTTTTAATTTGGCTCGAGTTTTACTCACGCAGCTCTCTTTTCTTTCTTCCATCTTTGTTATTTTTGGAAAAAGCTGTCTGAAGCTTAAGCTCCTCTGAAGTGGCCCCTTGATCTTTCCATCATAAGGGCACTCATACAAAGAGTGCAGCAGGGAGACTTCACAGAAGAAGAAAAGAAGAGCGAGAATCAGGGCAGGTCTCAGTGCCAGGACGCTGCCCTTCTCGTGCCTTCAAGGAAGCCACAATAGCATGGATTTCCCTCCCACTCTTCAGTGGTTCAGGGGAGGTGTTTTTGATGCAAACCAGAAGAATAACACTGGCATCTTGCATTAAATACTCCTGGCTTCCCTGCAGTACGCTCTCTCCTGTACTCAAGGGAGTTCCGCCACTACAGATTGCACCTAAGCATTACTTGCTGGTAGATTTAAAAATTATTAGGACCATAAAATTTTCATTGGCTATATCTCCATTTATCATTTTACCCACTCTTCCTCTTATTGATGCATGATATTTCCTATTTTCCTACATCCTGCCTGCATGAGGCACATGTAGATGTTCTCTGTGGAAAGTACACCCAAATTCCTATTAAAACCCAAGATAAAAGAGAGAAAATTCAATTTATTTTTTGTATACTGCCCGTTTCTCATTAGCCTTGACTTCTTAAGCCCTCAGGTTATGGACCAATGCTTATTTTCATGGCTGCATTACTAGATTTTATTACATTTGTACCGAGAGGCAAGATAGTCTCATTTTATATCTGGAGAGATAGGTTTAGTGACCTGGTGACAGCAACTGGCCATGGATCAGTATATTTTCCTTATTATGTGAGTCTAGGGCCATGTGCTTTGGGTTGTCTAGGCAGAGTATAAAAAATGTGCTGCTCATCACATAGAATTCAACTCTGGTGATCTGTTGCCCTCTCTCGGGAACCACCCAGGATCAGGAGGCGATGGGCCTCAGGATTCTCTCCAATTCCGTAGGGAATCTGTAGATATCAAAGCATCATTTTTTCCTCTATGCCAATTCAGGTCATGTGCCACTGAGAAAAAAAATGCTTCATCTCATCTTTAAAAATAAAAATGTTGATTTTCAGTTTTGGAAGTTAAGAATTCCAAGTGTGAAGTCAGAAATGAAAGAAATTGCAGCAACTGGGGCTTTCCCCAAACAAAGCTGTGACTAGGCATTAGGTTTCTAACCCCTGCAAGCACAGGCTTTCTCTATGCTAAGGACCTTTGCACATCAGGCTAGCAATAAAAGAGTCTTTCCCCCTTTTTTGCGGAGATAACGGGATTCAACAAACTTCCCCAAATCCTGAATTGTCAGCACAGCCTCTTAAGTGGACAACTTACTCTCAGTGGTAACCAGCTGGGGTCAAGAGATCAAGATCGTAGATTAAATACAGAACTGCAAGGAAGTCCTAACACCACCTGGACCAAATTCCTGAGGGAAGCCCTTCTGCTTCATAGGTACTCAGACAAATGAGGGTCTGGTGGTCTCCAGGGACAGCTGCTCTATATCCCCCTCCAAATCCTTTTCTGCAGCACATTCATCCTAACCGACTAAGATATTTTTCTTCTTTTGTCAGAGTACTATCTCCCTTGCTGTCATTTAAGCCTGTTCCTTTTAGCATTGCCTTCTGCGGAGATGGAATGTAAGTAGTTCGGAGCTTCCTTATTGTATCTGCAAATAAGTGACCACCGCCCTCTGCAGTGCCATGTGCCTCTGACTCCACAGTATAGCACTGCT
The DNA here is from genome assembly GCF_041146395.1 of Eulemur rufifrons. Taxonomy (NCBI): domain Eukaryota; kingdom Metazoa; phylum Chordata; class Mammalia; order Primates; family Lemuridae; genus Eulemur; species Eulemur rufifrons. The sequence goes on from NC_090990.1 coordinate 88,134,888, forward strand.
GCAGGTCCTCCTGAGGGGGACTTAAGTTTTCATTGTCATACTTCAGAAACTCCATCAAGGAGTTAGTGAGTTGAAGGTGTCACAATTTGCACTTGGGAGGAAAGAAGGACAAAGGTCCACCTTGACCAAGGCAGGCGAGCGGTCTAGTTAGGCTTCATCGCAGTCCCCGCCCTTGCATGTCTTCCGCCAAAGACAGACAGCTGCTATGTGAGCTTCAGGGTTTATGCAAACTCCCAGTCACAGAGGTACCAAGCAGCACGACCCCTCCCAAAATAAGAATCTCCAGAGTGGGCATATTCTGAGCCCAGTTCCTGTCTTCATAACAGAAAGCTGTTATCCCAATCCCGATCTATCTGTAGAAAAAGTTAGCTTGCTAACTTCCTGGCTTTTTGCTTCAAGATTTTTTCATTTCTTCGCTTTCCCATGCATATCGTTTCCATCTGGGAGGGCAATCTATTCTCTATTCTATTTCTTGCCAAGGGTGACACCTCTTCCTGAGCCTTTGATTTCCCCCCTCCCCCCACAATCCCTTGCTTGCCACCTCCAGAGATTCTGCTCTCTTATCCTGTCTCTTTTAACTTCAATCTCTCTTTCTACTGTTTCTCCCTTCTTGGTCTAGAATAATCCTAAAAGTCAGCCTCACCCCCACCTTCTCAAAAAATACGTTTGACTCTGATTTTAGCTTTTCTTACTGTCTTCTTGTTTTGTTTTGTTTTTCCCATTAATTGTTCAACTCTTCAAAACTTGAGCCTGTGTATTGGTTTTTTCTATTCATTCTCCCATTCACATCTTAACCCACTGACATCTGCTTCTGCCCTGAAGAATACAGGATGTGGACAGAAGGTATCTGTGTAAAATACTGTGAACTTCTAGCTGGGCCAAGAGCCTCTCGAAAACATGACCTGGGCACAGCAAGTGACTGCAAATGCAGGAAGGACTGAACACAGAAAAGGGATGGCTCTTGTTACACGGCTGGTACTAGTCCGTGCCAGACGCCGTGTTAGGTGTTATAAATACTTGTCTCATTTGATTACAGATGACTTGGGTTTTTAATTTGCTTCTGCTCCTAACCATCTAAATGATAGGAACAAATCAATTAGCTTTTCTGGATCCTAGTTTCCTATCTACAAAACAAAGTGGCCGGACTAAAGGATGTCTTATGTTTTTTGACATCTAAAAGAGGTGAAGGAAATGTATTTGGTTGCATACACTGGCGTAGACCTTAGAAATAAGATAGTCTCATGATTTCTTGGGCATTTTTATTTTAAACCTGACAGAGATCCTTGTATCATATTTTTCTTCCTGTTTACCAAACATTTATTGGGTAATAACTTTTTTCTCTCTTTTTTTAAAAGATGTATATATGACTGGGGCTATATGGGCCCAGGGATAAGATCACAGCTTTGCAGCCAGGCAGTATGAACTTAGACCCCACTTTGCCACCTACGAGCCATATGACCCTGGACAGGTTACTTAACTGATCTGAACCTAAGATCCTCCACCTGCAAGATGCAGCTCGGGCAGTGCGGTGCACCTGCAAAATCCCTGCCTCCCAGGACCGTAGTCAACATGGCTGGGATATAGGATGGAAGGCCTTGTTCACATAATGCTTGGCACAGAAAAGGCATGAAATAAATATGAGGTTCCCTGGTGTTCTTTTTTCTCTCTTTAATAGCATGGACATTGTTTTCATCAGGTTCATACTTTCTCAGAGGCTCCTAGATGGGCTGCTGTCTTTCATGGGAACCACTGATCTGCTCTAATCTCCTCATTTACATGATGAAATAACAGAGTTTGGACACATGTCCAAGCCCACAGGGTTACTTAACGGCAAAGTCAAAATCAGAAATCAAGTTGTTTTACTATTCATGTGGTTCTTATTCACCCCCTGCCATGATGCTCCTCAAAGGGGATCTACAGGACCAATGTTGGGTTCCTTGTGGCCCTCAGAAGTGGAATATTTTTCATACTCAATAGTTATGATTGGATCCAAGATTTCTCTGTACCATTGATGTTGTCAGATGTCCTGGTCTTTTATAATAGCAGAGAAGCCCTTCCGTTCTCCCTGGCCCCGCTGCCCACCTTCTCCTAGTGGTTTTCTTTCCTCTTTCTTGTGTCTCTAGTGGCACCTTCTCTGTAGTGTCACGAATCCATCCAACCAACTCCCCTTCACCTTTTAACTTTCTTCTCATGTCAACTAGTTTTAGACATAGCCCCAAATTTTTGAAAAAGGGAAAAAATAACAATAACTCTACTAAACAACCAAATCAAACATCAACAATTAAACTTTAAATACATATGCATTGTGGAAAATAATTATTCTAAAAACTTTCTTTCCTACGGTTAAACTAGCATACACTGCAGTCCATTTAGTTGCTCAGTAGAAGGGACAGATAAAAGATGTTATGGACACATGATGGAATGCTAGGTGACACTAAATGCCATTGACCATCATATGTTTCAGAGAACATTTAATGACATGGCAAAACACTCACAATATAAAGTCAATTAATTCTTTAAATAATTGTTTTAAAATGTGCAAAATATGAGCTCAGTTTGTTAAAAAGACATTTTATATGCACAGAAAATTGGCAGAATTATATTTGCAGCTTATCTCTAGAAAGTAGAATTATGGGTGATTTTAAATCTCTTATTTTTTTGTGTTTTTCCCCTAATATTCCATTTTCAATAAATAGGTTTTAGTGAAAAGAAAATAATAGTTGTAATTTTGAGAATACAGATTGTTAAGTACCTTTTATGATAACTAATGTGCGTACTTTGGGTGTTTTGTTTGCCAAACTACCAGCGCTATTTGCATGGACATAGACTACTATAGGTAGAAAGAACTCGAAAATAGCATCTATTCTCAAACCATTTTGTTTTTATAGCAACAATGATATAAGAAGAGCCTCATCCCAGCAGGGTTAACGGGCACTGATTGTCATCATTCATTCCCCTTCCTCCCGGCAGTTGAAGCACATTAATGAAATCCTTTGGACTCTGAAAAACATACTTTGTAAAGATCCTGATTTGGTACAATGTCTCCATGCCACAAGTGAAGAATCAGGTGCCAAGAAAGGCTGCAACCTGTGGAAAGGCATCAGGTTTCCTGCCCAGGCCAAAACAGAAAACCCCGATTTTCAGACTCCTAAGTCAGTTGCATTAACGACTTGCCTAGATGTGGAAATCATCTTTCGGCTGTATTCTCAGGATCTAAGACCAGCAACAGTACCTGGGATGCTGACCACGAATAGTTAGCCATCCTCAGCAGTACGCTCAGCAAGCCGTATGCCAAATTCTGCACGTTCAGCAAGAGCCTGAACATTATTTATTATTTAGAGGTGACCATGGCCTCTTTTATAACCTTCACACTTTGTGAATCTCCTTTAATCCCCACCTCCACCCGTGGGCTGCCTAGGTTTACAAGAAATACTAGTAAATCCTTTCCCCTGGTTGCAATGAATCAATGTCCCCATAGTCTGCTAGTCGTCAGCCGTGTTTCATGCAGAGCCAACTTTTGGATGGAAACATAAAACCTCAAATCTTGCTGAAGCTATTCAGAGAGCACAAGGTACTCATGGGAGCTGGGGAGTGTTAATCCCCACTTGCAAGGCCAGCTCCTACTCTGGTAATTACATTTTGCCTCGGAAAAGTGTCCCTGCCGCTGCCGTTAGATGCAGTCTTCATTTTCACCTCACCGAGTGAAGTCTGGAGCTAAGGTCTCTCTGAGGGTGGCTTGCTGACACCGGAGGCTGCTTCATTCAGGGGAAGGCTGCATTTCAGCACTGTCTGCACTGGGTTCTCGGTCCTGGGATTTGCTGAGCGGTTTGCAAAGAGCTTTGGATTAATGAAGTTGTGCACCTGTAAGGTATTATTATCACCTAATCTTTTTCCATCTTCGATTCCAGTAATGGTGATGGGGAACCAACCTCATGAGCCTCAGAGTTTCAGTTTAGTATAAGCCTAAAGGTTTGGATTTTGAAAATATATCTGAGCCCCTCAGATATGACAGAATTGGACTGGAAATCTATTTAAGCGGCCAAAGAGAATAGAAGGCTTCCTGCTGTTACACATGGAGATACCTGCCTGCCTGCTGCTTCCGCCACCTCCAAAAAGCCAAAGCAAAATTCTGTTGTCAGAGACAAGTAATAGCCACTCCTCAGTGTCCAGCCAAGCTTTCTTGGTGCTCTCCATTCCACGATAGGGGAAACTGAGGCAGTTCTTTTAAGCTTGGGAATCAAGCCAATAAGCCAAAGACATAGAAGGGTTGAAGCAGCTGTGACATTCACCATGTGCCTGACTAGATTCTCCCTCAGTGTCATTAGTATCATGATCAGTAACAGCAGGAAGGGAGGATGTTCACAAGGGAAAAACTCATGTTTTTCTGGAGTTACCAGCAATCCAAGAGATGCTACTTTAATTTTTCTGAAAAATCCTACACCCACTTGATAGAATACCACTTTAAAATTATTTTAAATATTTTCACCTAAAAATGTAACATGCTCATTCTAATAAGTCAAACAACCCAGAGGTTTTTGAAGAAAACTTCAGCCCTCCACCTTCTAATCCCACTCCCAGAAGTACCTTACATCAAAGTTTGAAACATATCTTACACTCCTTTCTCCAATTCATACAAATGTATACACACATGGAATTTTCTTTGCTCTCTTCTTCCCCTCTTTCATCTCTTCCTTCTTTTCTTTCTTCCTTCCTCAATGGAACTGGGTATGAAAAACACCAAAATGCTTTCACTGAGGTTGACAGCAGTAATCCTCATTTGATATGAACCATTTCAGCTGGCCCAGGGCCAGGACTAGTCAAGTTACTACATGTGTTTCCTCTCTCTCTCCCCACCACACTCCTCCACTTTATGAAAGGACAATGGCAGACACATGGGTGGTGAGCAAATGGGAGAGGATGAAGATTTTTCTTGGTTATGTAATTAGCCACAGCCAGTCCTTTGCCCCCAAAGCAGAGGTGACCCAGAAGCCCATATCCTAATCTCATCAGTGCAGAGGCATGGAGCATGCTGATCTCCACGTTAGATGCAAAGACTCCTTCAGCTCAGCAAGAAGCTTACCCTACAGGGTGGTCCTAGAACTGGATTATTTCTGAAAGGGGCCCGATTTGACCCTTCCAATAACAAAAGCTCCTTTAATTTTCCCCTGTGAGGGAAAATTAAAGCCATTTGTTATCATTTGGTTGATCAATTCATCTCTGACCCATAGCTGAGATGTGAGGCGGAGGGAGAGAGGCAGAGACAGAAACAGAGAGATGTGCCTTAAGGACATCAAATCTTGAAAATGTGTGAGACAAATAAGATCAACATTTGCCTCCCAATTCTCAGAGTCCAGTTCACAAAACACTAGCAACCTTATCTGATGTCCTTTAGGATACACATATTTGCACACTCATACCATCCTCTCTCTCACACACTTGCTGCTCACACATAGACACATGCATGAAGGGTTGCTCTGTCTTTATCCTCACTCTGTGGCCTCGTCCCTGCACTGCCCTGGCCCCCTTGTCTGCCCTCCACCTGTGTGATACACTCCCTGGCACTGTCAGGTTCACAGAGCCCTCTGGGCTTCTTCCACAACCCTACAAACCCATCAAAATGGACTGTTAGAAAAGAGTTTGACATCAGAGACACTAAAATAGAAAGGTGAAGTCACTGACATTGGTCACCATTTCTAGGGGGTGTTATCAGTCAGTGGTTGAGCAAAGCTTTCACTGTGATTAATAAAATAGGGCATCCTCTTCACTTCTGACACCAAAAGCATGAGCTGCCCATATATCATTAATAATTTGGCCCTGCTCATGTGAGCATGAATGTACTCATGTGTAAAATGCACACAACACACACACACCCTCAGTCAGTGCCACCATGATCAATACAGTAAAAAACAATACAAAACAAAGTTCTCAGAAAGTTAGAAAGGTATGATTTACACACAGTTATAATTTCTGCAATCAAGTTTTACCCTATGAGCCAACCATCACCATATGATAATACCCTGGAATGAGGGACTTCACAGACCTGAGAATCAGTAACCCACACAACAGCACTCTGTTCATCCATTATAGATATTTATGGTATTATTTTGTTTCTCTGTCTTCCCTATTGAAAAGATCACTAACATGGAGCATATATTACATGCTAGACATATGTATAGCTTTACAAACATCACATCATTTAATCCTCAAAGTAACTCCATGGTGTTGGTACTCTGACTATTCTTTGTATACTGTGAGCTTCCTACAGGATAACATCTATGAGATAGTCTGATGTTTTCAGTCCCTGGTAGAGTGTCTAATGGGTAAATAAACCATCAGAGTTGCTTGGTGGATAATTAATATCATGAATAAACCTTAAAACTAGAAAAGATTGCAAAGATCATATAGACCTAATATCTATCCTATAATAAACTCCTTCTAAACAGTCATCAACCTTGTGCCAATAAACCTCAGCCAACTCTCACCTTTGGATGAAGACCATCCATCCCTGGAGAGCCCTCCTGAAATGCTCTCCATGTGGAGTCAAAGCATCCCCTTCTCTGAAGCTTCAGTGCATAAATCCCTCGTGATACTCATTTGTCCTTTCCCACATCTGTGTGAAAACCTTCAAATATTTGAAGTCAGCTCCCATGGCTCCCAGATCTTTTTCTGATCCAATATAACCAATTTGTTCAATTGTTCCTGTCTTTCAACATGACTTGGGACCCCTTCACCATTCTGTTTACGGGCCTTTGTTTCCTAAATTGGGGAGGGGAGGGGCAGTGAGCACAAATATTTGTAAAAAGCAGCTGTGATGTGCAAGTGTGAGTCCCATCCTGCTGGATAATGGAGGGATAATGGGGCTGGTGGAAGGAAAAACCCTGCCCTACCAAAGTGCCTTCAAATGAGAAAACAGACTTTGCGGAAGCCAAATATAGTACGTGTTTGGACTGGGTTCACCTACTGAACTAGATGCTTCCTGAAACACAGCAATCAGAACTGACCTCAAAATTCTGAGTGTCATTTGACGAACTCTCAAAACACTGATGTTAATTCCTCTTTGGAGTAAATATACTTCTATTAATGCTGCAAACGTTGCATTAACCTTTTAGAATGTGACATTCTGTTGACTCACATCAGGCTCTCTGTGAACTAAAGCCTGGAATTATTTTTTATAGGACTGTTATTAGTTGTTTTTCTTGAATGCAGTTTTAGGATTCTATGTTTATTCCTACTAAATTTCACCTTGTCAGATTGAGCAAATCTTTCCACTCTGTCAAGATTCCTCTGAGTACTGACTGCCATCTTCACCATCCAATGCAAATACTCCCTTTGCTAGTTTCCTGTAGCCTATAATTATGATAAACATGTCTTTTTTTATTGAGACATAATTTACATACCACAAAGTTCACTCTTTTAAAATGTGCAATTTAGTGGTTTTTAAAATATTCATAAAGTTATGCCACTGTCACTATTCTCTAATTCTAGAACATTTTCTTGTCCCCAAAATAAAACATTCCCATTGGCAGTCCCCATCTTCCCTCCCTCCATCCTCTAGCAACCACTAATCTACTTCTAATCTGTATATGTTTGCCTATTATGGACATCTCTTATAAACAGGATCACTTGTGTCTGATTTCTTTCACTTAGCATTACCTTTTAAGATTCATCCATGTTGTAGCATGTTTCAGTACTTCATTTCTATGGCCAAATAACACTACATGGTACAGATATAACACAATTTGTTAATTCATCAGTTGATGGATACTCACTTCAATTTTTTGAATATTGCGAATCATGCTGCTATAAGTTGTATAAGTTTTTTGTGTGGACTGACATTTTCAGTTCTCTTGGGTATATACCTGAAAGTGATATAGCTGGGTCATATGGTATCTCTGTGTTTAACTTTTGGAAGAAATGCCAAATTGTTTTCCACATCAGCTGAAGCATTTTACAATCCCACCAGCAATGTACAAGCGTTCCAATTTCCCCACATCCTCCACAACACTTATCATCATTTGTAGTTTTGATTGTAGCCACCCTAATGGCTGTGACGTGGTATCTCATTGTGGTTTTCATTTGCATTTTCTAATGACTAATGATGGTGACCATCATTTCATGTGCTTATTGGCCATTTATATATCTTCCGTGGAGAAATGTCCACTGGATCTTTGCCCAATGTTTAATTGTATTGTTTGTCTTTTTTATTATTGAGTTGTAAGAGTTCTTGATATATTATTATTACAAGCTCCATATGAGATACATGATTTACAAATATTTTCTCCTATTCCATGAGTTGTATTTTTATTTTCCTGATGGTATTCTCTGAAACACAAAAGTTACAAACTTTGATGAAGTCCAATTTGTCTAGTTTTCTTTTGTTGCTTTTGCTTTTGGTATCATATTTAAAGCTCATTCCCTAATTTCATATCACAGAGATTTATACCTATATTTTCTTCCAATAGTTTCATATTTTTAGCTCTTACATTTAGGTGTTTGATTCACTTTGAGTTCACTTTTGTATATGGTATGAGGTAAGGGTCCAATTTCATTGTTTTATATTTTTATTTATGCTGGTACCACACTGTCTTTATTGCTGTAGCTTTGTAGGATAAACAAGTCCTTGACTGTTACAGGAGTCAGTCATAGAAATATTAAATAAGACAAGGCTGAAGAAAGAGCTCTCCGTGGCCTGACATTAGGACCTAAGCTTCATGAAGGCAGAGACTTTATCTCCTTTGGTTACTGGTGCATGACAAGTACCTAGAAAAAGTCTGGCACATGATGCTCTGAATAAATATTTGTTGGCTTACTGAATAATTGATGGAAAAATATAACTAGAATCCACTTTCAAATTTCAACCATATATGAATCTGCTTAGTTGGACCAGCATTCTGCCTTCCCTTTCCATCATGTCTGTAAAGATAGTATGGAAGACCTTGCCAAATGCTATGTAGAATTCCAAAAGACATTTATTTTAACCCTCAGTGCCAGAATACTGTAAGTAGCATCCATCATCTTAGAGTCACCCAAAGAATGATTTTTGACCAATCCTGGCTCAAGCAGGACTTCACCTAGTTGTTTATGAAGGAAATCATCTACTACCTATTCCTCTAAAACCATTATTTTACCAATCTAGAGGAACTGCAAAATTCTAGGGCAACCACACTGATATCATTTGGTAGGTCAAGAGGAAATAAAGAACCACTGTCTGGAGACCTATTATTCTGAGGTGGCACATTTGCCCTTTGTGAAAGAACGAGCCCAGAAAGCAACAATGGAAAACACACAATAGAAGACCCTGCACCTTCAGAATTGGCTGTGCCAGGGCTCTCCCTGCTTCTGAACAGGACCTGAATGAGTTCAAAAATGACCCAGTGGGAAGTTTCATCAAAAGATAAAAGAAAAATCAACAAAGAGAAGGCAAGATTTCAATCATTTCCCATAGATTAATGACTCTGACAGAGTTTTGTTTTTGAAAATTCAGTTTTTTCTTAATTGTATGTGTCAGATGACTTTTCAGTTGTGGGGGGTGGGGTGCTGTTAGGTCTCTGCATTTAATTGGAGGTTTATGCTTGAGGTTTACGTCTTGGGTGCTGATCTACATACAAATACTAATGCTGACGTTGGCTTCCTAGAGAGCCTGACTTGTGGAAATGTCCTTGCCGGAAATTTCAGGAACTTTTGGGCAAATCCTACATCTCAGATAATCACATCAGCCTCATGTACTAGCACTGCTTTCTTATTAATACATGATCACCACTGTCATTTGAGATTGCTACACAGCTTATCTCATTTAAGCTTTCAAATGAGATAGACATTATCCTCCACTGTATAGATGAGAACATCAAGCCTCAGAGAAGCTAAGAAAATTGTCAGTTCATAATTAGAGGAGCAAGGACTCAAACCCAGGTCTGTCTAACACCAAACGGCATGCCATTAATTACCGTCCTACCTTGACTTTTTTAAATGAAGAGAGGCTTCTTGTGCACATGATTGCTTCCTGGGTATAACCCAATTGTTCCTCTTCCTCCAGTTCCCCATCCTAGTCTTGGCCACTCCAAAGCTACATAATCCCAAGACTTACCTGCTTATGCCTCTCACATTCTCAATATGTACTTTCATTCTTCATGTTGCTTATTTTATTGTGATGAAAAACATATAACATGTAATATATCTTCTTAACAAATTTTTAAGTATATAGTACAATATTATTAACCATATACACAGTGTTGTACAAGAAATTTCTAGAAATAGTTCATCTTGCATGACTGAAACTCTAAACCCATTGAATAGCAACTCTCCTTCTGCCCCTTTTCCCAGCCCCTGGCAGCCACCATTTTACTTTCTCCTTCTACGAGTTTGACTACTTTAGATACCTTATGTAAGTAAAACCATGTAGTATTTGACCTCTGTGACTTACTTGCTTCACTTAGTATAATGTCCTCAAGATTTACCCATGATATAGCATATAACTGGGGATTTCCTTCTTTTTGACCATATAATATTCCATAGTGTGTGCATACCATATTTTGTTTATTCATTCACCCATTGATGGACACTAAGGTTGATTCCATATATTGGCTATTGTGAATGTTATTGGGAGTGTGAATATCTCTTGGAGATGCTGTTTTTAATTTATTTGGATAAATAGCCAGAAGTAGGAGTTCAGGATCAAATGATAGTTCTATTTTTAATTTTTTGAGGAACTTCCATACTATTTTCCATAGCAGCTGCACCATTTTACATTTTTATCAACAATGCACAAGGACCCCATTTCTCCACATCCTCAACACTAATAAGTGTTACTTATTATTTGCTCTTTTATGTTTGTTTTATTTTATTTTTATAATGGCCATCCTAACAGGGATGAGGTGATATCTTAATGTAGTTTTGATTTGTATTTTCCTGATGATTAGTAATTTTGAACATATTTTCATATACCCATTAGTCATATTTATGTTTTCTTTGGAGAAATGTCTATTCAAGCCCTTTACTCATTTTTTAATTTGGTTATTTGGGGTTTTTTCTATTTTTTTGCTATTGAGTTGTAGGAGTTTCTTGTATATATTTAATATTAACCTCTTATCAGATATATTGTTTGCAAATATTTTCTCTCATTCCATAGGTTGCCTTTTCACACTGTTGACTGTTTTAGTTTGCTTTTTAGTTTGATGTAGTCCCACTTGTTTATTTTTGCTTTATTGCCTCACACCCTTGCCAGGATCAGTGTTATAAAGCTTTTTTCCCCATGTTTTCTTCTAGTAGTTTTATAGTGTCAGGTCTTACATTTAAGTCTTTAATCCATTTTGAGTTGATTTTTTTAATATGGTATAAGATAAGAGTCTAATTTTATTCTTTTGTATGTGGATATCCAGTTTCCCAAAGCCATTTGATGAAGAGATTATCTTTTCCCCATTGTGTAGTTTTGGCAACCTTGTTGCAGATAATTTTACTATATTTGTGTGGGTTTATTTCTAGACTTAGAGTATATTCTGTTCCATTGTTCTATATGTTTGTCTTTATGCCAGTACCATACTGTTTTGATTACTGTAGATTTATAATATTTTGATGTCAAAATGGAAAGACATCCCATGTTCGTCAATTGGAAGATTTAATACTGTTAAAATGTCCATACTACCCAAAGCAGTCTACAGAATAAATGGAATCCCTATCAAAATCTCAATGGCATTTTTTTTACAAAAACATAAAACAAATCTTAAAATTTGTATGGAACCACAAAGGACCTCAAATAGCTGAAACAATCTTGAGAATGAACAAAGCTCAATGTGGGCTTTTAATCCTTGTTGCTTGTTAATAACCAATCCCTTCATGAGACCACAGCAGGAAATTTCACACTTCTATGACACTCTTTGGACACTAGCTTTGAAAGGAAATTTGGAGTTCATTCAGATGCATGTATCCCAGAAAACTGAAGCCAATTGAACAACTCAAGTACTATAGAGCTAACTTCTAATAGATAGCTGCTATGGTTTAAATGTTTATATCCCCCAAACTTCGTAAGTTGAAACCCAACCATCAGTGTAATGGTATTAGGGGATGGGCCTTTGGGAGATGATTAGGTCATGAGGACAAAGTGCTCATAAAAGGGATCAGTGTTCTTACAAAAGAGGCCCCAGAAATGTGCTTTGCCCCTTCCACACATGAGGACACAGTGAGAAGGCACCATCTACAAACCAGGAAATGGGCTCTCACCAGACACCAAACCTGCTGGCAACTTGAACTTGAACTTCCCAGCCTCCAGAACTATGAGAAATAAACTATTATAGTTTATAAGACATTTATTGTATGGTATTTTAACAGACTAAGAACAGAAAATTGGTACTGAGAAGTGGGGGTGCTGTTGTAACAAACACCAAAAAATGTGGAAGTGGCTTTGGAACTGGGTAACAAGTAGGGGCTGCAAGAGTTTCAAGGTCCATGATAAAAGGGAAAAAAACCTATATTGCTGTAATGGACTGTTACAGGGATTCTGGTGAAGGGTCAGAAGAAGAGGAGGTCAGCTGTAGGAAAGCCCTGGTTTTAGAGAATACGTGAATGATCATGAACAGAATGTTGGTAAAAACATGGATGGTAAAGGCCATTCTGATGAAGTCTTAGGAAGAAATCAGGAACATGTTACTGGAAACTGGAAGGAAAGTGTTCCTTGTCATAAAGTGGCACAGAGCTTGGCTAAATTATGTTCACATTCTAGTGTTTTGTGGAAGGTAGAAGTTGTGAGTGTTGAAATTGGATATTTAGCAGAAGATATTTCTAAAGAAAGTATTAAATGAGTGGCTTGGCTTCTCTTGAGTGCTAATAGTAAAATGCAAGAAGAGAAAATAACTTAAAGATGGAATTGTTTATCAACAGGGAAGCAGAACCTAAAAATTTGGAAAATTCTCAGCCTATCCACATTGGAAAAAATGATGAGAAAGCTTTTCCAGGAGAGAACAAGGGTATAGCCAAGCAACCTTTTGATAAGGAAATTAGTATGGATCTGCTATCTCAATGAAAGCCTGCTGCTATTCATCAAGATAATGAAAGAATGGCCCCAAAGGTATTTCAAAGATCTTTGAGACTGTTCCTCCCATTATAGGCCCAGAGTGCAAGGGCCTAGAGGGCAGAATGATTTCAAGGTTCTATTCCCCAAGTTCCAGTGCAGTATACCCTGATGGCTCCAGGTGTATTTCCACTGGGCACAGGTGCCGGGAAGGCATTATGCCCACCACTCGGGAGGGTACAAGTTGGTAAACATTGGTACGGTCACTGTGGTGCCATCTCTGTTGGTGTGGAGCCCAAGCTGTGAAGGCATGGCTACCTCCACCTAGATAGATCTGAAGGATGAAGCCACCTAGGGCCTTGGGATCACAACCCAGGCAGAGGGGCACTGTAATGGTAGGGCCACCTCAGAGAGTCCCCACTAGGGCAAGGCCCAGTGGAGCCATGGAGGTAGGGCCAGGCCTGCAACTCCAGACCAGTAGAGTCATTGGCTTGCAATTCCAGCCTGGAAGAGTCCCAGGCAAGCAATGCTGGACCCATGAGTGATGCCCCATGGGTCCAGCAAAGCCAAGGGATAAGGCTGCCAGGAGCTTTAGGGGCCCAGCTTCAGTCGCAGTATTTCCAGGAGGCAGGACATCAAGTCAGGGGAGGTTATTCTGGAGATTTAAGATTTAATGTTGCTTGCCCTGTTGGATTACGGCTTGCTTGAAACCTGTTGCCCCTTTCTTCTTTCCTATTTCTCTCTTTTGGAATGGAAATGTTTATTCTATACCTGTCCCACCATTATATTTTGGAAACACATAACAGGTTTGATTTCACAGGTTCGTAGCTGCAGAGAAATTTGCCTCAGGATGAATCATTCTTTGAGTCTCACCCATATCTGATTTAGAAAATATTTAGATGAGACTTTGGACTTAAACTTTACATTGGCGCTAAAATTAGTTAAGACTTTTGGGGCTATGGGATAGAATGAATGCATTTTTCATGCAAGAAGGATATTTAGGGGGCCAAAGGTAGAACGCTATGGTCTGAATGTTTGTGTTCCACAAACTTCATATGTTGAAACCTAATCACCAATATGATGGTGTTAGGAATTGGGCATTTGGGAGGTGATTAGGTCATGGGGGTGGAGCACTCAAGAATGGGATTAGTGTCCTTATAAGAGAGGCCCCAGGGAGCTGCTTTGCCCCTTCTACTATGTGAGGGCACAAGGAGAAGGCACCATCTATGAACCAGGAAGAGGGCCCTTACCAAACACTGAATCTGTTGACACCTTGATCTTGAACTTCCCAGCCTCCAGAATTCTGAGAAATAAATTTCTATTGATAAGCTACCCAGTATATGGTGTTTTGTTATAGCAACCCAAATAGACTAAGATAAAATCCCAATTTAGAGCAACCCATAGAAAGATCTTAAGTGATTTCCTCATTTCTTCCCCAGTCCTAACAAAACTCCCATCCTTTTTACTCACAACTATCATTTCTCTCATTATCACCACTGAAGGGAATACGTTGGGATATTTTGTAGGAATAGTTAGTCCCCTTATTAATTTTTTCCCCAACTGCCAAATGCCTCCACCTTATTTCATACAAAATTTTCTCAATATGCGTTCAACCTGATGATTGCAGCTTTCATGAACACTCTGAGGTCAGAACCTGTGTCTCTAGGGTTAGAACCTGGTTTAAACCTCAGTCTCATTATCTACCAGCTGTATGTCTCTACATAACTCACTTAATGAACCTAAGCATCAGTTTCCTCATCTGACAGTGGCTATAATACTGCTATGATATTGTGATATAATAAGAAGTATATCTTTGGTCTTTGTCCCTTTGGTTCCTGGCATAGAGCTTATGAAACACTTGGAATTTCCTGAGTGACAGGGGTGAGAGGAGCATCTTTTGTTATTCATAATAAGGCCCTTTCAATTATCCTTGAGTTTATGCTAACGGGGTAACTCTAGAGGAGTACCTAGATTGCTTCAGGATGGGGGCTGGTTGCCTGAAGAATCAAATAGGTGTTAGAGGTTGGAACCTTCAGCCCCACCCCTGACCTCCAGTAAGGGAAGAAGGGCTGGAGATTAAGTGACTCAATCACCCATGAGCAATGATTTAATCAGTCATGCCTGTGGAATGGAACCTCCATAACACCCCTAAAGCACAGGGTTCAGAGAACTTCTGGGCTGGCAAACACTGAGGTGCTAGGAGGGTGCATGCCCGGGAGAGGGCGTGGAAGTTCCCACACCTGTGCCCATTCTTTGCCCCATCTATCTCTTCCATTTGGCTATTCCTGAGTTGTATCCTTTATAACAAACTAGTAAATGTAAGTAAAGTGTTTTCCTGAGTTCTATGAGGTATTATAGAAAATTATCAACCCTGAGGATGGGGTTGTAGGAAATCCTCCCCCCCTCAACTTTATAGCCGGTTGGTCAGAAGTATGAGTGGCTCAGACTTGCCGCTGGGGTCTGCAGTGGGGGCAGTCTGTGGGAACCAATGGGTTGTGATACCACCTCCGGGAAGGTAGTGTCAGAATTGAATTGAATCATTGACCACTCAGTTAGTGTCCAGAGAGTTGGAGAATTGGTTTTTGGTGTGGAAAACCCCCACACATTTGGTGTCAGAAGCATTGTGAATAGAAACAGATCATAGCAGTAGAAGTACCTATATCAAAGGATTGTCATAAAGATCAGATAAAACAATGGAGTGCCTAATACTTAGCAGAGCCCGCATGTTCGCCATTCTTAGTTGGTATTGTTGACTTCTCTGGATCCTCTGACCCACCACGTTGCTTTGCCTGATGGCAGCCTCTCTCCACACCGTGACAATGTGACTTCTCCCTACACGGCATCAGCTGTGTGGGGTCAGTGCAGCAAATGCTGGGTGGGAAGAAGGAAGCAAGGAGAAACACGAGGAGTCCAGAAGAGACAATGAGGGTAGAAAGCAGAGGGCCAAGGTAAAATCATTGTTTATAATCTCCTGTAATAAACTCATCTTCCTTCCTTCACTCCATCTGACTCAGGACAGGGACATCAATAACACTGGGCAGACCATGAGGAAATGAAGGTGAGAATGCTTCTCCCCTGACCTGTTGCTAACTGGCTGGCTGCTCATCCAAACCTCCTAAATGACCCAGTCTGTGATTCAGGTTCCAAGAGGTCATGCAGGAACCCAGATCGTCTTCTCTTAATGTGAAATGAGCCTATAAGTGCACTTCAGGCAGCAAATCAAAACCACTGTTAGCAGCTACTGCAATTCAGGAGGCTCTGTCTCTTAAAGGACCAGCTGCCCTTTCACGAAAGACCGTTTCTTCTATGAATAATACATATACTACTAGGGAAGAATATACATTCCCATTAAGCAATATTAATTCTCAACACACTGCTTATATTTTCTTGTATTGCTATAATTAAAAATTAAACACAAAGTATAATGTTGAAGAAACTCCAAAGCTGATTTTTATGCACTCTCTTTTTTCTCCAAAAGCATCATTCTGACCAGCTTTTTAATATAATTATATTCCAGGGAAAACAGGCAGAAAAAAAGAATCAATCAATATATAATCTTTCTTTAAAGTCCTAGCTTATATTTTATGAGCTGCAAAGGCTGTTAAAAAAAAAATCAGGTCTGAAATTTTCTATAATGAACATACACTATCTTCTTTTTTTTATTTTAAAAAGAAAGTCACATAAAAAATCAAATCAGCTGTGATCTTAGACATAAGAGACGGTCACAGGGTTTCATTTATTGTGAAGGCTTCTGTTAACCTATTTTTTATTATAAGTGTCTAAAATATAGCTGGTGCTTAACGGATTTTCCAAATGAACAACATTAATGCTAGTATTAATATTAAAAATAAAAACTAAGAAGATATTTGAAGTCTGGGAAATTCAATATTTTGCCTTCATATTAATAGCTGCCTAGTAGATTTTCCCCTCCTATGCTGCACTTTCCCTTTTGCTAAACAAAGAAATAGAGAAATCCCAAGGAAACTAACACTGGGAATTGGGAGGATTCTTATTATTGGCTGTAATCTACTTAGGAGAATCATTCTCATTTTGTTTATCTAAGAAGGCCTATGAAAAAGCTTATTGAACTCGGAAAAGTGTGGATATCTATCTTCATAAACTATGAGGGTAAGGAAAAAAAATCATATATTTCATTAAAAGGAAAATTGGACTATTTGCACTCAATCGACATATCCAAACTGCTTAAAATTTAAAACAAAAAATTTTTAAAGCTGGATATGCTTTTACATGTCATGGAACCTAGCCATTCTTAAAATTGTGGAGGCTGAGATGAATGAAGTTAAGTGATTGTCTCAAGGATTCAAAACTAGTAAACGACAGTCAGGACTTATTCTTAGGCACCTAATTCTAATAATTCTAACGCATGTTCCATTGCATCACACTCTCCTATAAACCCCTTAGTGCTTTATGGGCAGATAATAAAAAGTAGTTAACAAAGATGATGATGAAAATGAAATTTCACTGTACTGGAAACAGAAATGAGGTCAGTTAGCTGGCATTTGGTGATGCTTTTGTTAAGGCATAATGCCTATTACTTTCCAACTCACTCTGCATTAAAAGAAAAAATCCGTGTACTTTGCTAGGAAGAAAAAGCCTTGGGCAACTAAATATCATTCATTAAAACATTTAAAACAAGTGACAGCTCTTGGTAATACATTTCCAGAACAGAACAAGCAGGATAAAGATAGCTTAGAAACTGCATACACACAGAATTCTTCCACTGATACCCTAATCCCCTGCTGACCAATTTTTAAAAGTGGGCTTTTATTGTACCATAAAAATGAACAAGCTAAGGTTTTGACATCGAGAGAAAGGTTGGTACCTCCATGGAAGATATTTTGCCTTCAGGAATCTAGGATGAGAAAAAATTACCATTGGGTAAGGGCAACTATTGTGATGGAACTTGTGAATGGCACAAAAACTACAGCTGGAGGAAGATGATTCCATTTCTAAGTAGAAGTTCATTACTGATGCAAACTGGTTTTGGGGTCCTTTCACAGTGTTACCACTAATATAACCTTCTCCTTTAAAAATGTGAAGATCTAGCTTTGGAGAGCTAGTTGGCCGTAGCTATGAAAATTCAGCACTTGCACCCACGATAAGCCAGAAATTCCACTCATTAGTATATATCTAACAAAAATGCATTTATATATGAGTCATAAGACGTCCACAAGAATGTTCATAGCAGTCTGATTCAAAATAGCCCCAAACTGGAAACTACTCAAATGGCCATCAACAGTAGAATGGATAAATACATTGTGATACATTCACACAGTGGAATACTATTTTTCAATGATAATGAACAACCTACAGCTGCTCTCAACAACAGGAACAGATTTTCACAAAGGCCATAATATTGAGTAAAAGAAGCCATATCCACAAAAAGTTTGCTCTGTGTGATTCCTTTATAGAAAATGAAAAACCATCACATTAATCATTCAAGTTAGTGGTTCTCCTGGTGGGGGAATGGTGACTGGGGGAGTGGTGACTGGGGGGTGACAAGCAAGTTGGTGGGGTTGGTGCTGTTTTGTTTCCTGATCAGGGTTCTGGTTACACATGGTTGCTATTTTTGTGAAAACTCTGTTGACCTATCTGCTTATGATGTGTGAGTTTACATGAATGTATGTATATGTCATTTAAAAAATATGAAATTCTAAAAATCGTCCTATAAAAACATGATAAGGAGAGAGTGACAAATTAGCAGGAGAGATGGTCCATTAATAAGGCAGAGAATGATTGCACCCACAGGCAGCCTTTCCTCCCTTGTCCTTGTCTTCCCTCATCATTGATATGAAACTCGTCACCAGCCTGCAAAGGAGGAACACAAATGTATAAATGTCACATTCTTATTCAGGAACCAAATTGCTCACTTCTCTGTGGCCCAAGGCAAGATTGGGTCTCAGTTTTCATATTCTAAAAATGGACCTATTAGGATAAAGAGTGAGTTCATGTCTGTCATTTTCAAATTGATTGCTGTCAGTCTGCAGTATCAGAAATGGGTCCTGTTAATTACAAAGAGAAATCAGACACATTCAGGAACATACATCATTTGGGGACATGGACTAATTGGGCATTTGTCCTTTGTGCTCCATCTGTAAGATCTGTTGAGAGAACAAAGAGGTCTATCCTCAAGGTTAAATAAAGAAAGGAAGGAAAGGGAAAAACCTTTTTAAAGTATCTGTTAGAAGTCAATACAGGGTTAAACAGTAGTAGAATCTTCACAATAGCTTTCCAAGGTAGGTACTATGCTTTTGGCCTTATTATACAGATAAGGAAACAAACTCCGAGAGAGGATGAAACTGACGCAAGCTATACTCCTAGTAAGTGAGGAAAGGTTCAAATTCCAGACCATCTGACGCATCAGGCTCTTTCCATGCCGTCATGCACTTTTCTACCAAGGTCGATGGCTTTTTGCCAAAATGTCTGCATTCCTCAGCACAGGTTCCTTTCAACTTCACTTCAATACCGTCGTAATATCAGAGAGTATTTCAAATGCAAGGAAAAACATAACCATCATCTTGCCTGAAAAAAAGTCTTAAATAGCTGGAGTCATGCAAATACAAAATTATAATAATTGTCATCATCGAGTCAGACCACTCTCTCTATCCAGACCAATGTTCTTTTATAAATGATGATATCCAAGGGGTGGTCTGTGAAAGACCTTCTAAAAAGCAGGCCTCAAAAGGTTAGGTATAGGACTGGTTAACAGCCAAAGAGGAAAAAACCAATGATGTCATCCCAAAAGACTTCAGAGAAACTGAAAACCAGATGCACTGCTTTGAGTTATCAGAACTCAGATAGGGAACAGGCTGTTCCTGGACCATAATAGCTGCTGCTATGACCTGGAATGAGTGTTTGTTTCCCCACACTGCAAAAGGATAACAACACCTACCTGCCTTTGAGTGTTACAAGAACTTAACTAGTATCTACAGAAAGCTCTGAGGGTAGAAGCACCATGGCAGTGCTAAGTTCCATGTGACCCTCGGTGCAGGAAGCCCTGAGCAGTGCAGATTGGTGTTGGTGTTTGACAGACCTCACATGTGCACAGCTCCCAACAGAGAAGGTTTGAGAATGACTTCATGACTCATAACGAGACGCAAAGGCAAACAGATGATGTGAAGTTGTTTTTGGAGACTGAATGGATCTCGAAGACAGAAAAAAAAAACTTACAGTGGAATGTGCCAGGCTGGAGGAGATCTACGGTGAGCCTTGCCTTTGCTCACAGCATAGACATTTGTCCTCGGGACTCTCTCTGGCAGGCTTAGCAGAACGGGGCCCTGGGAGAACTGGCTGAAACCACACGGGGAGGCTGGTAAGGAGAGAGCAGCCACAGAGACTCTTAGACCTAAAACCCAATTTTACATGAGAACAAAGAGGATATGCTGAGCTACAGAGATGGGGCAGCAGATACCAAATGATTATGCAAATACAGCAGAACAATAGATAAATCAAACTTAATAGCTGGTGCGTGATTGGGTGACTCTCTTCTCTAAGGCTTCCATCTTGTGTCAAGCAGAAGTGAGTAAGAACAACTTCCTAGACCCTGAGTTGGGTTGTTTTCCATGTTTATTGTAGACCTCAAACCAGCCCCGGGGAAGCGGGTATTATCATTTTTAAAGAAATGAGGGTCAAAGTGACAGTAACTTGCCTAAGACATTAAGAGGCAAAGCCATCACTAAAATATAGGTCTGGCTGACACAAGAGCCCTTGTGCATTAAACTTGGCCCTCCTGTCTCTCAGTACAGTTGTTCACAGTGTGGACGAGCTCTGAGCAGCTCTCTAGGCCAACTTGGTGAGACATTCAAACCATGGCTCTGCTTGGGAGGTAAAGGGGTGGCCTGGAGTGCAGTCACTCATCCAACAAGCGTTCGTGGAAGGCCTCGAATGGCCCAGGCCTGTGGTGGGCCCGACTGATACAGAAAAACAAGGCCCTCTCTCTGGCCTCCGCATTGCCCACTGACACCCCGACAAGCATGGCAGAGTAGACATCCAGCACCGTCCCCATGGCCAGACCTCAGCCGCAGCTGGCAAGACAGGTAGGCAGCCACAGAGGTCACGGCCTTCTTGAATGCCATTCTCAAGGAGCCCCTTAGCAAACAGAGTATATGCTTTAGTCTGAGTTTTGACAATTCTTTATTAATCTCCTGAGGATTATGGTTAAAAAACTGCTGCACATTCCTTTACTTTTAATTACTGTCCTAAGAAAGGCTTGATCTTTTTTTTAAAACAAAGCTAGTAAAATGACTGCAGAAGAAAGAGAAAGCCCTTAATAATTTATTCATAATGTTATTAAGACAAAGTCATGTTTTATTGGACCACGTGTGTTTATGTTGTGACGCAAGAGTCACTAAGGGGGAGCGTTAGTCATATGTAATATCCATTAATATTCTCTGCATGTGTTCACCAAACAGTGTCTTAGCATCAATACATGACTCCAATTTAAAAGACGTGATTTTCCCAGTTTAACTATTTCCTGCGGCAACACGGCCGCAGACACACTCCCAGCCTTTCCTTCCCCGGGAAAGCAACTGCGCGTGCGGGGAGAGTGGTAGCGTGGGCGAAAGGCTCGTCCAGGAAGGCGTTCTTGCCTCAGCTCCGACACTAGCTGCAGGTGACCTTGAGGTCTAGACCCTCTGTCCTTCATCGGCAAGATGAGGCCATTCAGAGGAGGCGATGCTCCTCTCCGCCAGCCTGGCAGCTGCGCACTAGCACTCCTCCGGGCCTGCGGCCACCCCTGCGTGCTCACCGCTCCCTCTCCTCAAGGACCATTTTGAAATGAGTTTCCTTTTTCACAGACGGGCGCTGCCCACGCTCCGGAGCCTGGCTCCCGGACTTGGCTAGGGAGGCAAGTGGTGGTTCTCTCTGATTTGCTGTGTGCCCTTGAACAGTGAGGCACTTAGGAATTCCGGGCCGTCGTTTCCTCACTGATGGGGGATTATGTGACAACACTCAGCTAGCACAAAAGAGTGAGAGAGGATTAAATAATGTGCTTGTACGGGATTTAGCCAATACTTGATGTCACACTGGATACGCAGTCATAATTACCTTTTGAGTCCTCAGAACTCACCTGAAATACCTTCCAGATTCAAGGGCAAATGGTTCCTTAAGGGGGTTTAATTTCTTTTCAATTCCCAAGGAGACCTGTGCCAAACACTGAAAGCCTTGATCTGCCATTGGAAACATGGATTTCCTTCACCTCAACGACGCCTTCTTTCTCTCCTCAGAGTCACTGAAGAATCATGACCACAATGTTGTATATCCCCAAATTATTTTTCCCATATTCCTTTCCAGATAGCTGCTTATTATGCCGAGAACATAAAGGAGAAATATCCTGTGGCTATTTCAGCACTATTAAGGCCTCCCTCCCATACCATGACTAACTTAGTCATCCCTCTGTAAACCAGGCTATTGAAGACAGTATGGCTTCAAGAAAAAAAAAACAAAAACTCACATTTATGCAGGAAGTAGACCTTGGTTAGATGATGATAATTATTTTTAGCACTGATTGTGAAATTGGCATAGTCTAGGATTGTTCTTAGTAACTTCCACTTATAAAGTCCTTTATTCCTCAAGACAACCCTAGGAGGTTGTTACTATTTCATTTCCATTTCAACGCATAAAGAACATGCCGTGCTAGCCGGGTATGGTGGCCAGAACACACCAGTAGTCCCAGCTACTTGGGAGGCAGAGGCAGGAGGATTGCTTGAACCCAGGAGTTTGAGGCTGCAGTGAGCTATGATCGCACCTTTGAATTGCCATTGCACTCCAGCCTGGGCAACATAGTGAGACCCCATGTCGTACAAAAAAAAAAAAAAAAAACAGAAAACATGCAACTCAGAGAGGTTAAGGGCTTCATGAGGCCATGTTTCCAGGAACTGGCACACACCAGATTTGAATCAGGCAATCTCATTTAGAGTCAGTACTCTCCATCATTATGCTGTTCTTCACAGAAGGTGTGATGATCTGAAAGAATATGTGTAGAGAAATGGCCATATTGCAAGCACCCTGGAAATAGTATTTTTATATTATTTAGGTTAAAATAACTATTTTCTTAAATGTTGCTGCCTTTTCAGTTGATCATGACACAAAAGTATCCTTTATGTTCCCCTTCTCTTCCTTAACTTCCCATATTTTTAACTTTACTGGCCTCATCACTGTCTCAGTCCATGAATGCAATGTCCCAGGGGCGTCCATGGTCATCCCAGAGATATCCCCCCTTATATCTTGCTGGTACCTTCCCTAGGTCCCGGCTTTCAGAACTCTGCTGCAGCTTACTGTCTGATACAAAGTTCAGAGGAACAAGTCCCTCCTCTCTTCCACATACTTTTCTCACAACTTGTAGAGGCTTAAGCCTCCGGTAAACTGGTCACTTATTTTACAAGTGCTGTTTATAAATTTTGCTAAAATCCCATTGAACAATAGAGCTGAGGATATATTAACAAACCCCAAATTTTAGTCTACAGTACCTTGCCCTGTTAAAGGGAAGCTTACTCTAAGATTCCAGACTCCACATTTCCTGCAACTCAACAGATCCAGTCACCGAAACATCATTGGCTTATTTGGCTCAGGTAAACATCCACCTGAATTGTGTTCCAACAAATGACAGCAACAGCGAGGCAGATAGCAGAATTTATAGGCACCATTCTCAGAAGATAATCATAGTAATTTGCTGTCCCCATTTCCTCACAAGTCCAGGAAGAAGAGCAGTAGGAAACAGCATACAGAAGGCAGAAATGTTGAGGTTTGGAGAAGTACCTGGTACACTTGAATCCTGGGAGCTACTGGCAAAGCCAAGAAATAATTAAGCAGCAGAGGGCAGGCCATGCAGCAGAAAGGGGGACCCTCCCACCACCTCACCTACCTAGTTTAGGGCAGCTGGTGGTTTATCTAAAGACCATTTCCAAGCGGTTCAGGGCCTTACTCTCCAAATTAGGTCCATGGGCCAGCTGCATGGGTAGCACTTGGAGGCATGTGCATTACAAATGAAGACTCCTCCCAGACCTGCCGAATCAGAATCCGCGTTAGGAACTGGTTATTCCTGAGCACATTACGTGCTGAGAGGTGCTGACAGAGGATTCATAGCTCGGGGTGAGCTAGGCCTGACCTATCTATACAATAGACTCCACTCTGAAAATTCAAACAAATAAATAAGTGCATATATAGGTTAAAACCAAAATAAAGAGGAAAAACATACTGTATTCAGTATACATGTGGAGATGGCAAGAGCTCTACATGGAAACCCAGTAAGGATATTCCGTTTGCTGCTCCAGACTTGACAACTGCTTTTCTTCTCTGTGCTCTGTGCCCAGGGAGGCTGACTGGTAAGGAATTCTGCATAGCTCCCTTGCCATCTGGTTTCTGATTGGGTTCCCAGGAGAGCAGCGTGAGATTCCCCATGGGCTGGCCTTAGGCTGGCTGTGTCCCTTGGTGAAGGCCACGGCTCTCTCCAAACAGCCCTCACCATCTCTGGGTTCCAGCAAGTATCCCCTTCTTCTCTACTTCAGGCCTAAGGCTGGCTGCAGCACCTGCTGTTACTAGCCGCTGCACACTGCACTATTGCTTCCTGTACCTTGCTAATAATGCCTCAATAAACGCTCTCTATAAT
Organism: Eulemur rufifrons; assembly: GCF_041146395.1. Taxonomy (NCBI): domain Eukaryota; kingdom Metazoa; phylum Chordata; class Mammalia; order Primates; family Lemuridae; genus Eulemur; species Eulemur rufifrons. The sequence continues at coordinate 88,159,514 of NC_090990.1, forward strand.
ACTCAATTGGAGTATGTCACCTGTTTTCTGCTGGGACGCTGGCTGATAAATTCAGACAAAACTTCCTACTCACAGAAACAAAGGACAATGGAAAGCAATAACCTATCACAGGGGAGGAAACTTTAAAAAAAAAAAAAAAGAAGAAGAATACAGAATGAAGGGAGTTGTAATCAATTTAACCAGGGGCTGATGCTCCATCACACCATAGCTATGAGCTTTTTTGTTTCCATCGCAACATAGGAAAACGTTGTGAACATGTCTAAGAATAAACTCCCCCTTCATCTTTTAAGAAACCCTAATTCTCAGAATGGGGTTCCATTGCATTTCAATTCAGATTTTCCATCCATCAAGCATCTGCTATGTGTGTCTTCTGGACAACCTCCCCATAGGTGCTTATCTAGCTTGCACCTACGAAACAGCCTCAGAAGATAAGCTGTCTCCTGAAAATGTTCCCTCTCCTCCTGCCCTTCTCTCTCAAGTGCAAAATTGATTAAATAAGTCACTGGTTTCCCTGTAAGACCATCCTTTCATAATCATCAATTTATTCAGTCCTGCCTCTCCCTTAATTAACTGACTCCTACTTTCCAGAAGCCTCCAGTAATTAGATCTGATCAAATTTCTCTTTGACTTTCTCATATCACAAAATGTGTATGCTCATTGACTTACCTACAAATCACAATGTGCCTCCCACAGAGTGGGGTGTGGCACAAACCCTTCCAGAGCGCCACTTCAACAGCCAGCGCAAGCAGAATGGTCAGGCGCAGATGCTTCCCCGCAGCCCCCACGCATCGTGCTGCTCCCACTGCATCCCAGAAGCCTGCATCGAGAATCTTACCTCCAGCAACCGCTTCTTAGCTAATTCTACAGTACCCAGCACTCAAGGCCCTTAGCAAGGCCCCACATTCTTTGTAAAGCTTTCCTTGCAACTCTAAAACACAAGAATGTCTCCTTTATTCAACTCCTTTAGAGCTTTCTCACTTCTAAGTCAGGACCCAGGGGATTTCCTGTAAGCACAGTACATGTGCAAATATATATGGCTATACTGGGCAAGGAGATTCAAATAATGATTTCTAGGTTCCTGGATTAAGAGTCTTGGTGCAAGGTGCTGTTGTTTATTTATTTTTTTAAATTTATTTGTTTTTGTCTCTTAGATATCCTCTATTCCATAGCAACCCCTCCCTCCTTCTCCCCTTTTTCCACGCCTTTGATTTTTTAGAGAAGCTCCATCATTTGTCCTGTAACATGTTCCACATTCTGGATTTGGCTGATTGTTTTCCGTGGTGTCTGGTAACATGTTCCCTTACTTTTTCTTGTCTTTTTTTGATTGTAGTGAAATATACATGACATAAAATGTACTATCTGAACCATTTTTAAGTGTATAGTTCAGAGACATTACATTCACATTGTTGTGCAACCATCACCACCATCCATTTCTAGATCTTTTTTTTCATCTTCCCAAACTGAACTTCTGTACCCACTAAACACTAACTCCCCCTTCTCCCCTAAAAACCACCACCCTACTTTCTGTTTCTATGTATGTTACTACTCTAGGTACTTCATATAAGTGTGATCATCCAGTGTGTGTCCTTTTGTGACTGGTTTATTTCATTTAATATAATGTCTTCAAGGTTTTTCCATGTTGTAGCATGTGTCAGAAGTTCCTTCCTTTTTAAGGCCGAATAATATTCCATTGTGTGTGTATGTGTGTGTGTGAATATATACATACATACGAGGGCTGTCCAGAAAGTATCCAGCCATTGTTACTATAACGAAAAAGTATTCAGCCAGTTTACATGGCTGGATACTTCCCGGACAGCCCTCGTGTGTGTGTGTGCGCGCGTATGAATGGCACATTTTGTTTACTCATTCATGTGACAGTGAGCACTGAGGCTGCTACCACTTTTTGGCTATTGTGAATGATAAGTGGTATCATTTATTGAGGTAGGAAAAGCTAAAGGAAGAGATTTAGAAGGCAAAAGGAGAAACAGGGAATCTAGCTTAGGGCATGTTAAATTTCAGTGCCTGTCAGATATATAAATGCTAATATTCAGTATACAAATATAAGGATTTCAAGCTCAGGAAAACATCTGGACTGAGGGATATAGATTTAGTAGTTGCAGGCATTTAGGTAGCAATGGAAACCAAGAGAGTGGATGAGGGAGAATAGGCAGAGGCCATGGGCTGAGTCCTGGAGAACTCCAATTTTGTGGCTAGGTAGAGAAGGATGAGCTGGAAAAGCATACAAAAATATAGAAACAAGGCCAACAGAGTGTGGAGTTATTTGATTCCAAAGAACACGTGGGATAGACAAAGGAATAGAGAGATTTCTGTAAATACTTGGATGTCAGTCCTCATCAGTTTGGTAAAACTAAGATTGAGAAAAGATATAATTAAAATGTATTAAATTAAGAATATTGGTTTTCACATATGATATGTCAAAATTAAAAGAATCCACTTGAGGCTTGCAGATAGTAGGTAGTAAACCTGAGAAACCCATTTGTTCAAGGACTAGTAGGGAAATATAAATACTAGGAAAGTGTCTATAAAATCATTGATGTTACATTTGTGATGAATTGTTAGAAGATGTTTGAGATGCACCTGGTAAAACTTTGGAAGTGGTTTTAAAGGAGAGAAATAGTGCTTTCACACACACACACACACACACACACACACTCTCTAATATAATATCTCAAAAGACAGACAGTTCCATTGCTGCATTGGATGTAAGAATACCCTAGGATGGCATTTTTCAACTCTATCCTGTAGCATTATACTATCTATAAAATTAAGTGTTGAATAAGAAACATGGGACTTTCAGGATGAGCTTTGTGTGGTTGAAAATTGTTAAAAACTGAAATGCTGATTGGACTCAAGAGGCCATGGAATATCTTCCCCTAGCATTGGTTAAAAGCAAAAATGGGTTCTCATCTGTCTGAAACTAAGTGTGAGCATGCCTCAAGATAAAGGAGGCAGACGTGAAGCTCTCTCACGGGTCCTCCCTTTCATAATAGTATGATTCTCTCCACTGTTTTACTGCTTTGGGTGGAAGAGCTTTCATCTTTCCAATTTCCAATCTACTAGAATAGATAGTTCAGCCAAGTTTCTCAGACTCACTGATTTTTCTATTCCCTGAAAAGCTCAGTAGAAGGCGTCTTTCATCTTTAATTATACTTCTGAATATTTTCCCCTTCTCTGCTTAATAGCATTTACTTGCTGTTTGTCCTCTATTCTCATCCTTTCCCTACCTTATTTATCTACCAATAAAAGACATTAATATTTTATTCTTTCTCACTGAAGTGTTGTATTTTGAGAACTCAAAGTTGGTGGGTAAATACGAACTATACATCATGTGTGGAAAAAATATTAATAGGGATTTTACTAGGTCAGAATTGCACTGCTTTTGGCCAGAGGCCATCATAAGACTTACAGGGAAAGACTACATACAAAGAAACCTTTAAAATAACTTAGAAAGATCAAACGAGGACTAAGTTATTATGGAATGAGTTCCTAAGTGTAAAAATATGTAAGATTTCAAAGTGAATTTATTAAAACAAATCATAAGACCAATATATGATTGTACCATTTTGGCTGGAGAGTCTAACATAACATTAGCTCTGATTCTGAAGTGGCCAGTAAAAACATCAAAAATAATGCACATGTGTCTGACACACAAACTTGCCTTCTCCAGTGATATTCTAAAGTAAATATTAGTTTCATTATCTCAAAAAATGGTTAGAGTTATTTGTAGATACAAAAGGAGAGGAAATAAATATGTATGCAGCACCTACTATGTGCAAGGCTCTGCCATTTCGTAGGAATATAACTTTTCACTTGATCTTGGCAATGACCCTATGAGATGGGGATTTATCAGCTCCATAAGGAAACAAAGGTTCAAAGTGATTAGGCAATTCCTCCAGCTCCCACATTAGTAAATGGCAGAGCCAGAGTCTGGACCCAAGATTGTTTAAGTCCACAGTCCATGCAGTTATACCAAGATCCACTTTTAAAAAAAGAAATGTTAAAGGTCCTTTGATTCCAGGTTGCCTCTAATATGGGCTCAATGGACCAGGAAATAAGCCAGTATCTTGCCTTTAATTATGAAGTAGACATGATTTAGAAAAAGATTGCTGTGAAAGCCTGGCTGAGTTTAAGAGAGGTGAGATCGATCAAGCAAAGTGAAATTCTATGTAACCCTCTTCTAACCCTTGCATACACTGGTTTCTGTAAAAGCTAGCCTACTGGGGACAAGGGGCAGGGTATTTTATTCGAAGGTCCTTTAACAAGATTTGCTAGTAGGGAGAGAAACATTTGTTAAGCCCCTCTCTTTGCCAGGCACTTGATATCCATGCACTGACTGAATTCTCACAACCACCCTGGGTTGTGATTTTACAGTGAAGAAACTGAGTCTCAGAGCAGTTAGGTTTTTTGATCAACATCAATAAGTAATGGAGCTAAATTTGAATCTAGGGCTAATTCCACAGACAGTGTTTGTTCCATAGTAATTCCAGTAGACAGAAGGAGTGCTGATGTCATGTAAGGCAGTGTTTCTCAGTCTTGCATGTGCATGTGAATCACCTGGGATCTTGTTAAAATGCATGTCTGACGCACGAGGACTGGGGTGGAGCTTTAGATTTTGCATTTCTAACAAGCTCCCAGGTGAGGCTGATGCTTCTGGTCTCCAGACCACTCTTTTTTTTTTTTTTTTAAGATTTTTTTTTTTTTATTTCAGCATATTACGGAGGTACAAAAGTTTAGGTTACACATATTGCCCTTGTCCCTCCTCCCCGCCCCTCGAATCAGAGCTTCAAGCGTGTCCATCCCCTAGAAGGTACACATCGCACTCATTATGTATGTATGCACCCGTCCCCTCCCCCGACACACATCTGCCTGACACCTGATTAATGTTATTCCTAAATGTGCTCTTAGGTGATGATCAGCGAAACCAATCTGATGGTGAGTACACGTGGTGATTATTTTTCCATTCTTGGGATACTTCACTTAGTAGAATGGGTCCCAGCTCTATCCAGGAAAATACAAGAGGTGCTATATCACCATTGTTTCTTATAGCTGAGTAGTACTCCATGGCATACATATACCACATTTTATTAATCCACTCATGTATTGATGGACACTTGGGTTGTTTCCACTCTTTGCAATTGTGAATTGTGTGCAGACCACTCTTAAGAGTAGAAATGATGTTATTATTTACAAACCAAACCCTAGAAACGTGCGCCTGGACACAGCACTCCTCTGCTAGGTGGCTCCCGTGGAAGCTTTGTGCTTTCTATTTGATTACTGTTCTAGTTGATGAGATGGTAATCTTCTCTGATACAGCTGCTAAGTATAGAGGGTGGGCACATCAGAGATTGGCATGGGAATTCAGCCTTCACCTCAGTTCTACAGATATTTGGACAACTGCTAGTATAGGAAAGATTCCGCACAGGATTAAGCAGCCTCGTTTTTGTAATGTAGATCTGTGGTGTGTCTCTGCTGATCTTAGAGACTGCATCAGTCCTTAAAGTGATCGGGATCCATCTGACAGGCCCACATCCACAGGGCTCCACAGCACGCAGCTGGGGGAGGGGGCTGGCAACTTGGAGGTGTTTGGTGCAAAGGTGCTTTGCGACCCTTGGCTGTGTTCCAGTACTCTGCTTTGAACTTCACAGTCCTTTTCCCCCCTCCTTCTCTGGCTCCAAAGTTTCAAACAGCCTCCTTATCAGAGCTGAATGGCAGGTGACTCTCCTCCAGGCCTGCAATCCGGCTTCCAGGCTGGTTTCCACGGAGTGTTTTGTTATTTCAGTGGAAACCGACTTCAGAGCAAATTGCTCTGGTTACCACTGGGGTCACCTAGGTGTTTGCGTAGTCTGTGGTAATTGCTTTATTTCAGCAGGAAAAAAAGTAGTTATTACCATGTTTTTGCAGCTGACAGTGGCTTTTGTGTAGAGAATTCTTCACATCAAAGGAAGAGGGAATATGTTGACGGCGCACACGCCGGCTGTTTCCAGGACCTCTCACCCCTACCTGCGGCACCTGCTCCTGGTGCCTGGCAGAGGCCCTGCTCACCGGGGTAGTTCCTTAAGACACTCTACATTCAGCAGGTGTTGGGCAGGGGCGGGTGTCACACAGGCGACTATCAGACTGGGGACACTGACTCAAAGGCAGGTGGAGGTAATGAAGTCTGATGGGAGAAATGGCTTCAAATAAATTCTTTCTGCACTTGATCAATATTGCCACAATGAGTGGATTTTGCTCCCTCCCAAACAGGCATCACTTTTCTCTTCATCTCCCATCCCTAATGCCCTGGGGTTTGAGATTTCAGCCTTGGAAGGAAGGGAGGGAAAAAAAGCATGCTGTGCAGACATCCCCAGTTCTAATGAGATGACCGAGTTACCTTTTATCTGTACATTTCATGCAGCTTAGATAGTCCCGGGGTAGCCCAGAATCCTTCTCTCTTTCCCTGTTTTGAGTCAGTTTGTTATATCTTGTGCTCTTCTCGCTAATTTTTTTTTTCCCACATCATCTCCTGCTCCTCCTTCTGCAATGACCTCTCTCCCCTGTGGCCGGTTGTGGAGGTTCTCTTTCATTTTCCCTGTAAGGCCATCTTTGTAGAGCTAACTTTAACTAACCAGACCAATGCTTTCCCAACCCTGAACAAAGTGTTCTGTGAAAAGGGCCACGTAAGCATGCACAGAGCCAACCCGCACGAGGTCAGCAGCCCGCCTTCCTCTCCAGCCTTCTCCGCACACGCTCTGCATCTTCCCAGCCATCGCCTAGAAACCACCTCTCTTCATCACAAGCAGTTCAGGCTCAGAGCGGCACTGGGGCAGTCAATTCACCACAGGAAACAATAACTCATAACCACCACATTTGCTCCAAACCAGGCCATAGACACCTAAGGTTGTTTCCAGCTTCCACGTGGCAGAAAAGAGCCCACTCTCCCCTAGAACTGAAAAAGATCAAGTACAGTATTAGGAAATTCAAGCTCAGTGATTAAAGTCTTCCAGCAACGTGGAGCCAGGGCCAGTGGGGGACTGTGTCACTGCCCACGTCCCAGAGCTGGTTGCTTCCCACAGGAAGCATACACCGGCCGAGTATCCCTTATCTGAAATGCTTGGGACCGAAAGTGTTTCGAATTTTGGAGTTTTTCAGATTTGGGAATATTTGCACATACCCAGTGAGATATCTTAGGGACGGGACCCAAGTCTAAAAGTATTTCGTATATACCTTATACACTTAGCCCGAAGGTAGTTTTATACAATGAGTTTTGTTTAAAAACGCCATGGACACCTTGGCCTGCACACGGGCCATTTTATTACCTTTGTGGGATACTCGTGTGGGGGGATGTGGGCGTGTGCAGCAGTGACACACTGCAGCTGAAGGGCGCTGGGAGGGTCCTTCGTCCCTTGGGGACACTGAATAAACTGAATGTTATCTGCCTGCATTTTGACTGCGACCCATCATGTGAAGTCAGCTTTGAAATTTTCCGCTTCTGATGCCCTGTTAGTGCTCAAAAATCTTCGGATTTTGGAGTATTTTGGATTTCAGATTTTTGGATTAGCAGTGCCAACCCGTATGACAATTTGAGTTGTGGACAAAGTGTCTTCAATACTGTCACCCCCTTGACCTTGGATTTGCTCTCCCTCTTGCCTTCCTCCCTGCCATCCTGTTTCCCTTGGGTGTGCTGGGCCTGGGCCGGCCTGTTCTGCTCATTACGTGTCCTGTCTTCCCCCTTCCGGTGCACCTGCTGGGGGTGGGGAACCTGCAGCCTAAAAGCGAAACGTGGCCTCTAGGTCCTTAAGTGCGGCCTTTTGACTGAATCCAAATTTTACAGAACAAATCCTTTTATTAAAGGATTTAATATGAAAGATGAAGCTTTTCTTACCTCCTTTGGTGCTTGAAAAAGAACAATCTTGAAACCAGAAGGCCACAGGTTCCCCACCCCTGGAACCCACTTCTTTGCTCTCACCTATGACATGCTCACTCAACCACTGCTCTGGTTCCAGAAGCAGGGCTCTGCCCATGTGACCAGTTTTCAGGCCCTCCCAACCCTGCCCCACTCTCCCAGTCCTGACCACAAGACTCACCTGTAGTCGACCACGTGCCCGACATGAGCAGATTATATAGACAAGCCCCATCTAATCTCAATAATTAATTAATGGATGTGGGGGGAGGGGAGTCTCCCACAGAAACCTAAGAGAAAGAGTTCAATTTAAAAGGACATACGTCTCTATATAGCAAGGAGTAAACCTGATTGACTATCGATAGTAAAATGAGTCATGTAACAAATGTAGTATTTAGATAAACTCCTGGGGGAATGAGCCTTAATGGATCAACGCAAAGAGATGAGGCTAGGAGGAGTCAGGACAGCCCTACCTCTCTGACTTTAATATGGCTCAAGGCAAACATGTTGCTGGCAGAACACAGAGGGAATGTAGGATTCTGATTAAGTGTACATACTCTGGAGTCAGACTGCCTGGGTTGCTTCTTCACTTTGCAATTCCTAACTAGGTAGGCGTTGGTAAGTGACTTAACTTTTTTGAGCCTCTGTTTCCTTATCTGTCAAAGGACGGTAATATCAATAACAATACCCATTACAAGGTTGACAAACTGGTTAAAAGAGAATAATCCAGGTAATGTGCCTAGTTACCATAGTGCCTAACACACAGCAATTTAATAGACACTTGTTTAAAAACCCTTTGTTTTTACTATCAGAGCAGAATCTTGAGCCACTTGGGCAATGGATCTTACATGACATGAATAGTGCACATATATATATTTACTTTTTAATTAAACTTGTAATTTTGAGGTCATTATAGATTCATTGTAGATATAGTTGTAAGCAGCAATACAGACATATACCATGTATCTTTTACCCAGTTTTGCCCAATGGTAACATCTGGTACAACTATAGTACAATTTCACTACCAGGTTATAGACACTGATACAATCCACTCATTCAGAATGTCCTGGCGTTCCTTATGCTGTAATTATTTGTTTCTCTGTATATTGGGGGGGAAGGGCGGGTTATGTATGAGTGTGTTTTAGTCCTGTGCAATTTTGTCACATGTGTAAGCTTGTATATCTACCACCACAGTCAAGATACACAGCAGTTCTATCACCACAAATACGTACTTTTTATAAATCAATTTTTTAAATGTCCTGATTAGGGTGACCACAGTCAAAATGCTCCCTTTGCCTTTCTTCTGGTTCCTATTGCATTTTATCAATGATGCCCATGAACTTTTCCTGAACAAGCTCTTCATCCTCCAGTGCATATGTTTCAAAAGCAAGAAAGCATTGGACTGTTAGGAGAAGCTGTGCCAGGCAGAGGAGGAGGAGGGAGAGCAGGAGCAGGAGGACGAGGAGGAGAGGGGAGAGGAGAGGGAGGAGGTAGAGGAAGGGGAGAGAAAGCAGTGAGGAAGCATGAGGAGGAGGGGGAGGAGCAGCAATCATGACAGCTTCTGCCCTGTCCAGCAGACCAGGAGGGGCAGCTCCACTCGCTCCACCCACAGGACACATCTGGCCAACAGTTCTGATTTCTCTAGTCTAGAGTCTAAACAGAGCCTGTTCTGATTCCTACTGAGGGTTGGCTGTAAACTCAGGCCCCCAGGGGAACAAAATCAGGCCTCCAAAACCCAGACCCTATTCAGAGTGAAAATAAAATGCAAAGACAGATATGGGGGAATACATGTGCAATTATATTTTTGTGATATTTAGGTTGTAGTTTTAAATAATATTTAGGATTATGAAAATAATGTATGCTCATTATAGAAAATTTGGTAAGTACATATAAGATATAAAAAAGAAAATAATAATCTCATAATCCTAATATATCTATATTATTTATATAGATATAAAACAATAATCTCATACCCTGTGCTATCCACAGATAACTACTGTTAACATTTCTGGGGTACAATATTCCTTCGGATCTTTTTCTATACAGATGTGCAAGATTTAAGTTTATAAAACTTGTATCATACTACACAGAGATTGTATCTTATGTTTTCCCCTGAACATTTTATTGGGTTTCATTCATGTTTTTGAAGATGGTTAATATTTGTCTACAATGAATTTTCATGAAAATCTTCTGGAGGATGAGATGAAAGATCCAAAAACCTTCTAAGACATCTCAACATCTAGGATACCTAACATTTTCATGAAACCCAAATTCTAGAACGATCAAGTTCTCACCCTACCAGACCTGACTTTTGTCTCCTTGGGGCGACGTGGCCATGACCGGCACAAGAGGCGAGACAGGCACCGACAGGCTGCCGCATCACCACCGCTCTGACCCCACTGCAGTTACAGAAAGAAGCCTCTTTCCATAGCCAAAATCGGAGACGGCCAAAATGATCATTTTTGGTAAGACTAAATATCATCTTTATGGATTGTGTTTGACATCATCACTTTAAAATTGTGCTCAGATATATTATTTTATGTATAGATGAAAGGATGTGTTTTATAATGCATCTTTTCTCAGAACCAAAATACTCTTTTCCTGTATTAGAAGAACAAGTATTTATCATTAAATCGTTACATAACAGCTTCCTTCCCATTAGCTCACAAACATACTTCCATTCATAAAAAATAAAATGTCTTTCTTCAACTCTGATTTCCCCTGAAGCTACTCTCCCCCTCTTTCTTTTCTCTCAATGCCAAACTTCTTAAAGAAGCAGTCTACATTTGTGCTCCATTTTCTTATCCAACATCTGTAATTTCCTGTAATGTCTTCTGCTTCCACCATTTTACGGAAATTACTAGTGCCTCTTGCCTACCTAATCCAGTGGGCTCTTACCCACTCTACTCAGTTCTGGTCACACCCTCAATCAGAAAACCTTCCTCCTTTCACTTCTTTGACATTTTGCTCCCCTAATTTCAGTCCTGACTTTTCTACCATTTCTCAAGCTTTTGAATTTTCCTACCCATGAAACACAAGCTTTCCCTAGATTCTGTCTTCCCACCTTGTGAGTCTTGCCCTTCACTGCTCCTCAGGAGACCCAGCCCCTACTCCCTGTACAGTAGTGACTGCCTCTGTCCTAATGGCCCCCTTGCAGTGTTCAGATCCCATCCTGAGCTCTACTCTCCAATTTTCCCTTCACGTAGTGTTTATGTGAATTTTCCAAGTGCACCCCAAATTCTGCCTTTCCAAAAGCAAAGCCATCATCTCCCTCTCGTCCACCCTACTCCACCCCACTGAGTAGCAGCACCTCCTTGGGGTTCTGCACCTTGGCCAGCACTGGACTTCCAGCCCCACATTGGCTCGCAGCCACGTCCTCCAGCATTTTCCGCAGCCTCCCATTGCGGTTCCTCTCTTCCTTTCTCAGAGTCACTCCCAGCTTCACTCTCATAGGAATTCTCTTGAGCTTCTGGAATAGTTTTCTACCTTGAACCTCCTGCCAGAAATCCTTCCTATTTCCTAACTCTCACATCATCCCCAGAAATAAATTCCTAAAGCCCTGGTAGAATCCCACTCAACAGGTATTTAGTGACAACCTACTGTGTACCAGGCACTGGGCTAAGCTCTTGGGGTATATGAGTGAAGAAAACAAAACAAAAAAAAAAAGCCTCCCCTAATGGAACATATATTCTACTGGGAGTATACAGACAACAAACAATAAACACAATAGCATCAGCTCCTTCCTCAAACATCTTCCCCACCACCCCCATGTAGTCCAAATTGCTTAGCATAACATTGATATTCTCCAAAATCAAATGGCCAATATCCAGGTTTCCCATGTTGTGTCCTTAACTGGGCCAGTCACCATTTCCCAGACACACCCCACAATATCCCACCTCCCAGCCTTTCCCCGGGCTGTTTCCACAATCCATATTGCCCTCTGCATCTATACCCACTAAAATATCAATCACCCTTTGAAATTCTTGGTAAATGTTGCTTCCTCTATAAAGCTTTTCTGTCCTGCAAGCCCTGGACACCCATCAAAGTGAATCATTTCTTCTCTGCATGTTCCCGGCATGTTTATTTACCCTATCAATCATTTTACACTTACAAAAAATGTGTTCTGTGTGAGGCACAGTGTTAGGTTTTATATATATATATATATAAAATATATATATATTTGCACATATAGCAATTGCTTCATTCTTCTTTGTATCATATTTATTTATACATCTCCACCCTCCCTTCCACAAACACAGTAAATTGTAGGATTCTTAAAAATAAGACTTCTTCTTTTTCATATTTATATCCCCACATGGTACCTTCAGCATAGCTGTGGAATGAATAAATAAAAGACTAAATGTATATATTAGTAGTCATATTGGTTGTGATAATGACAATCTGATTATTTAGTAAATCTAGATGATAAAAATAGTCTTTGCATAAAAGTGTTCAATCACTTGAGGCAATTTTATTCTTTAAGGATGATGGGTGTTATTTTTCAATTATCACCAATTAATATGCACTGAGTGTTCACGAGATGACTCGCATTGATCCTGGGGGCGCTCTGTGGAACACTACTGAGGTGGGCCTTGCTCTCCTGTGCTCTGAAAGTAATTTATCTTTGTATTCTTGGTGTCAGTATGTAAATCAGTGCATCCCTAGGAGCCTGAAGAAAGCAGCTAGTTAAAGACAAGACCACTCAGGCAGTTCAGAACAGGTACGCCCCTCTTGAAAAAAATCATTACGTAGACAGCCAAACTAATGGTGGGGATTTCTTAAGGAGAAAGCATTCTAATCCCCAAACAAAAGTCTTTTCAAATATTTAATTACAAGTTGTCTTTACAAATTATCCCTGACCACCCTCTCAGGCCCACAGCATTTGGTTTGCCAATGTTACATTTCCATATAATGTTAGAAATACATTTGTCTCTTAAAGTAAGTATATAGGTAAAAGCCCTGAAGGTTTGGGAAATTCTGTCAGTCTGCAGATTTCCAGTCACCAAAAGCGGTAATGCCACAGCCAGAACACCCCAGCAGGGGGGCTGCAGCTGCACAGAGGGGAAACCTACTGGTTAGGGGACCTCGGGAACATGGCAAGAAATAGAAATCATAATGTGGTTTCTTTTCTGCTTAATAGTTGCTATTCCCACAGGAATTCCCCTCTCCTTACATTCTCCACCTGGAAAACTCCTACTCACTCCTTTTTGCCAGTTCTTGAGTGTCATCTTCACTGGGAAGCGTCCCAACTGCCTGCTAAAGTAAGATGCACCTTCCTCCGTGCTCGAGAAACACCCAGCACAGAACCCACTCATCTCATGGTGTGTAACATGCTGTTTCTTTGGCTGTGTGTAACCCCAAGCCCCACCATAGACAGTACCCTCACCACTGCCAAAGACTCTGTCTTATTCACCCCTGTGTCCCCAGGACTTACACAGTGCTGGTGCCTGGTAAATGCTAAATAAATGCACAGAATTCATGTTTAATGTCGAGGAAGAAAAACAGCATTTGCTACTAGAATTCACAGATTCCTACATACCTCCATGTGTATATATTTAATGTTAATAATCCAGGAAACAAAACTTCCCCTATAACATTTTCTGGTTTGGCAGCACTAGCTCCAGAGTGGGCTGTCACAGCCCTGCAGGCTGCAAGTGGGTTACCATGGTAACAAGGTTCTGGCTGGAGGCTCTGGCTAAAGAGCCCTTCTCAAAAGAAGCTACAGAAATGCAAAGGGTATTTTTGTCCCCCGTCTTTCTCTCCTTCTTTTCTCCCAAGCCTCTCATCCTCAGCTGAAATGAGCTGAGTTCTGGGAGCCAGTTCTCCTCGGACGCCATGCACTCCTGGAATGGCTTTGCCTACCTAACAGCGTGGATTTGGTTCCTGCTCTGTTCAATGCCTCTGTGCTTCCTTTCCCTTTGCTCCTCCTGCCTTTCACTGCTGCTGCTCCCTCCTCTTTGCCTTACCCTCAATATCACCCAGAACTACCCCTGGGATGTCCATGACCATCCTGACTCTTCTCGATGACGATCAACCAGTGGAAGCAGCCTCTGGGTCCTAAAATAACAGGGAAAGAAATAGGGCAGATTGGGGGAGCCGCTGTGGAAAGAACTCAGCCCCCATGAAGAAGCCAGATGCCCTGTTGCATGGTCCACCGGAGGGTCAGGCTCAAAACTTGCTAACAAATCCAAGAGGCAGCCTCCTTCTCGTTCTTAGCAGTCAAGTTTTGCAGATGTTCGTTTGTTCCACTCTACTCTCCAGCAGCAGCAATGTGGCATCAGAGCTGGAAAACGGAGCATCAGTGGAGCTCCTGTAACTGATCTCATGCTCCAAAGGCCCTGGGAAGTCTGTTTGTTTGATGGCTTGATATTTAATCAAAGTATTAAAACACCAAGCTGCAAAAAGATACTCACCTTAAAACATCCTCAGCCACCCTAGCACGTGTGCATCACTGAGAAGTTTTGCCTAAAAAGCACTGCAGAAATCAAGCACCGAGGAGCCCGGTGGGCTGTGAGCCCCACTGCTTACAGGGACACCCACCTGCTGTCTGGCCACAAAATGCTTCCTCCTCACCTAAGGCATCCCAGAGGGGTTTTCTTCATCTGGATTCACACAAAGCTAAAAATCCAAGGCAAAACTCTGACAGGAACTCACTTCCACAGTCAAATTGAAAAGCCCTTCCTGAGGCTAGTTCTCAGGAGTTATTTAATTCTCCCAGCTTCTAGGTTTCTTTTTCCTTCTTTTAAATAAGCCTATTCTTTTGATGCAATATTCATAACTCCCAGGCACAAGGAGGGCCCTCTGTTGCAAAAAGACAGCACTTTCTTCTATAATGAGTTTTCGCCCTTCCTATCTCGCTCACACAGGCTCTGGCTCTCGGTTTTTCTAAGTTGGTGTCCGCCTTAGCTTTCCTCTTGGCTGCTGGAATTTCTATGGGAGAGACCCAGGCAGCAGGTCTGGGCACCAGAGAGTGGGCGTCCCCCTCACCGCACTGCGTGAAGATGTTTTCCTGGTAGGCACCCTGGCAAGGGCTGTCCTCTCTCTTCTGAACTGACCTCGGTGGATCTAATACCAGTATGTCCTCTGATCCTTCCATTGCTTATACGTTAGCCTGTTTTGAGCTGAGGTTTGGAAATGGAGGCTGCTTACAAGTGTGGAGAATTTCCATCCCAGAGAAATCAGGAGATTTGAGAATTAAAAACTCCATAGGCAAGCTTCTGTTTGTTTTAGTTTTATCTGTTGCTGCTGTTACTGTTGCTGTTTTCTTAAAATAAGCTCCATGTAAAATCCGTGTGAGCTTTATAATGAGGACAAAAGGCTTCAGGTTTCGATAGACTCAAAGATAGGGACATCAAAACATCATAATCATCCCACAGAGGATGAAGGGGAGTGCTCAGTGCTTTGTAGGAAGGACACTGGGTAAAAGACTGAGAGATCTATGCCCCCAAGAAAAAGCTCTGTGACCTTGAACAAATGATCCCTTTTCTGTTTGCTCAGCGGCAAAATGGAAGGATGGGCCAAGGGGAACAGTAAGGTGGGAAAAGGGTATTTCATGGGAGGAAGGCGGCCCTTGAAATCAGACAGACAGGGTGCTCAGCTCTCAGTGCTGCCCCTGGATGGCTGTGTGATGGTGGGCAAGCTACTGTCCTCTTTGAGCCTGAGCTCTCTCATCTTTAAAAAATGGATAATAATATCTATGTACCCACTTTTACACTTTATGGAGTTTGGGGTAAAAATTAAGGTATTTTACTACTCTCAGCACACAGAAGTGATCTTTAAAAGTTAACCCTTCCTCCTCCTCCTCCTTCCCTTCCACCAACTCCTTGAAGCATCTATTGGCTCTCACATTGCACAGTTCCACGATTTGCTGAGCTAAGGGCCCCTGAAATTAGGTAAAAAGACAGGCCTATGCAGTCTATTCTCCATGTCTTTTTCAAAGCCTGGGTTTTGTGGTGAGGACCCAGAGTTGACCAGGGAGGTCGGTTCAGTGTGTTCAGAGTTCAAGCTGAGGGAGTACTAATGGAAAACCTGAATGGTGGCCCGGCTGGTGGCAGAGAACTACTCAGAGATGTTGTCAACAGGGTTGAAGCAGATGCAAGGAAACGAGAGGCCCTCTTGACCCACTTAGCACAAAACTGGCAGTTTCATTTCTTGGCTCGAGCAGAGGCATAAATGCTGAGGGCAGGAAGGGCTGCCGCTACCTGCAGTACTTTGAGATTATTGGGTTAAAAAAGAGATCAATGGGGACCCTACTGTTCCCTGCCAAATCCCATTGTCCTCATGCCAAAGTGGCTTTACAGTGAGTTGCAACAAGGAAGTCATGAGGGTGAGCCTGGTGCTGCCGAGGGACGGAGGGAAGGTCCTGTGAGTGAGCGTGGACGGACAGAGACTCGGAGCAGGAGGGAGACGGGGATCAGAAGTGACGGGAGCTATGCTGCCTGTTCTCCAAGAGGCAGAGCATGACGCCACCCGAAACAAAACCCCGAGAGTGGAACTGTCTTTGCTTCCTGTCAGCCTGATTAGTGGTGATACCTGGGGACACCAGCGCTGAGCAGCGATGGCTCAGACAGACCTGCATGCTGCTAGAATGTGGCCGTAGGGCTGAGCCCCAACTCGCAAGGTCAAGGCTGCTGGAGGGAAGACTTCTAAGAAGCACTGTGAGGACACTCCCTTCTCTCTCCTATCCACAGCAGCACACCCTGCACTACTGCACGACACCACGCTCAGCTCAGACTCCTGCAGGCAAGACCAGGGTGACAGCTGGGTCCTGGCCATGTGGCTGCTCGTGTCACCTAGGGTTTTGCATCTGGCTACCCGACACTCTTCACCTGACAGTGGTCAGTGTTCTGTCCAGACATTACCTAACTCATCAGACTCACTGCCTTCCCGCAAGGGAGGTGACAGGAATTATCCTACTTATTTCAAAGAACTGGAGGCAGAAATGCCCAGGATCCAAAAGGTCTCCTCAGCTACTTGCAATAAATTATGGCAACGCCGAGAGCTAAAAGCCCTTGACAGTGAGCTAGGTAGGATCTGAACGCTGAAGTGCACTGCCCCTTCTGGAATCCTCAGGCTTCTTCTCTCCAGGAAGTATCATGACTGAAGCATTTCTTGAGGCACCAGCCCCCAGCTCCAAGGCCAGGGCACCTCGCAACACTCCAGGAAATGCCCAGTGCTGCAGATTCTGCCTCGTTTAATACCACTCATAAGCCACATGCTGCTGGACTTGACCATATGGTCAGTTACTAGTCAGGAGTGAAGAAACACATTCTTCTGTGAAGTTTCGTGAAGGGAGTCAAGGAAACCAGTGTGTACTGAGCAGAATGCATCAGTAGTGGTCCCGTGCAGTGCAAGCCCTCCTTGTACAGGGCGTGGCCCCAGTCTAGCAGTCAATGGGAAATATGGAAGGCCAACACAAATTTGCACAAAAATGTTCAAGGCACTCATTAAAAAACAAAAGGGAAAAATTCACCTAATAATAACTATTATTGGACTTTCCCCCCACTATGACAATTAATACTCAATACTCAGTAACTGCCTAGAACCTCTTGTAATGTACTGAGTTTTCAAAAATACATTGGGGCATCTATTCTTCATCAGAACTCCACGGAGGAATCAGGGTGAGTACTATTTTTTTTTTTTTTTCCACACGAGGCAGGTAACAGAGGCTCCAAAACATATGACCCTAACTCAACATCCCAAACGTGGTAATCACAGATCACAGAAGGCAGAGCCTTGCATTCCTATCTGGCCAGCCCAACTTCTTACCCCAAGCCCAACCCAGTGCACTCCCGGTAGCCCGTGGGCTACTTCTTTATGCAAGGAGTTCAGGGTTCTCTATGAAAGACTTTCTCTGCAGACAGCAGCTATTCATGTCAAGCTGCAATTTAGCCACCCTGGCTCTGTGTACTGATTACATCTTGGCCAGCAACAAATGGGCACAGCCAAGCCTTTGGGAGGCCTCAGGAGAGACTCATGAGCTAACCCCAGGCAGGAAGCTGAATTCAGTGGCTCATCAGCAAAGAAAGGAGAGGTAAAAGAATTAAGCCCCAGAATGGCAAGTCTATTTCCATCTTGCCCAGGAGGGGACAGGTCCATTGTGTAAAAGGTTTGATTTAAGGGCATTTAGTTTTGTTCTCTCTGATGGAGATGTTTTCGGGGAAGGTTTTCAGCCACACATCTGATTATCACAGGGGCTTTGGGAGCTGCTTCCCATCAAGGGCTTGACTCTTCCTTCCAAGTATACCACATTCCTCTTTCTAACCAGCACAGGGTGCTAGTTCAGTTTCTTTTCCTTGCTAGGATGAATACATTAGCTTAAAGCAAGTGGCCAGAATTTGGAGTCATGATTAGGATCCTCAACCTGCCAATGGAGTGAGCACCTACTATTCCCATTTGCCCAGGCATTTTGCATGTTTACATCTCATTTCACCTTTGCAAGAAGTATCTGGAAGATAAAGAAACTGAGGCTGATAGCAGTAGCATTGAATAGATTATTCAATATATTCTTGCTCCAAGTCCTTTCTCTGCCCCCTACTGCAGATGAATCCCCCCCCACTCAAAATTCTCTCCAGGAGGGAGAAGAAGCTTTTGAGATCCTATGAGAGATTCAGTAAGGGTATGAGGGTGAGCTTGATGTTGCTTTGGCTAAACACTGTATCAACTCAGATTTTAACTTGGAAGGAACTTAGTAACGATGGAGTTTTGTGTCTCATGTATATCACCTGAAGCAATTTGCTAACAGCTACCACAGAAGCCACTGCCCCGAGGAACAAAGGAAAAAGATAGGGACAGAAAATTCTCTTTTTAAAATCAGATTAGGTTCTCTTTATTATCAGTTAGGAGGTCTTTAGAATTCATGGGCATGTTTTGATAGAGGAGGAGGAGTGGGAGTAAGTTAGCACCACTAAAAGGGGCAATAACTTTTATTGCTCTCAGTGAAAATTAAGGACTACTTTCATTATCCAAAAGCAATAAGTGGGTATTTTCACATGGGGCTGCAGAGAGCTCCCACTATCCCGAATCTGGTTGTATGGCAGCCCGTGTGTTCCTCTCACATGCCAACCTATCACTCAGCAAGTGTTCAGCAAGCATCAACTAAGTGCCCGACATTGTGCTAGATGTGGGGGGAACATGAGAATGCTGTGAGACCTCTCTCCTGATCTTAACAGGGCTTAAAATCTAGTTAGAGTGACATGATCTATGTACAAACACAGTCATTAACAATCAATTCAAGACAGAATAAAGCTGAGTATTTATGATAAAGGCAGTAAATGCCAAATGATTTAAAGCAGCAAAAGGCCGCAAGGAATGAAGTGGTTGGAGAAGATTTTATGGAGAAATGGGAATTTGCCTAAGTGTTTTGGTGCATGGACTGGATAAACAGAGAGAGAAGAGAATCCAAGAATAGAGATTAATTTAGGCAAAGACCTGGAGTTCAGAATGAATGTGATGAAACTAATATATTTTATATTTGTGTTTCAAATGACTATGCAAAGATCAAGTGGATTGATTGCCCATTTAATCTCTCACTGGTTTGTAGAGGAGAATTAAATGCTAATAGACTAAGTATTGACAAAGACAGAGTAGTCCTTAAAGTGAACACCATCCCTTTATAAGGATGTGGGATGCTCACCTAGGCTGGAGACAATTCCGATGCACCCTCCACAGATGCCACACCTCCCTCAGGGGGAAAGTCCCTGAAATTACTATGAACAGTAAGATCAAAATAGCTATGCAAAGCACTCCATATTGGCTCAGACCAATGATCCATTCAGACCAGGATTCAGTCATTGAAAATGACACCAAGTATATTACAAGTATTTAATGAAGGACATTACTGTATTTTGTGACCTCAATCTCAAAAGGTTAGAGCTAGTACCCTAAACACCCTTAATTTCACCATAGTGGCTGATTATAGCTCCATAAAATATAAACATACCTAATTTATTCTTCAACCAATTTGTATTTTCTGACAGCATCACCTCTGAGGGTAATATATTCTATGTGTTTACTACCCACTAAATTCAGTAATAATAATAATGCCCCCTATCATTTCACCCAAATTAACGCTCTCCTTCAAGCTTCAAAGGATGTCCCTTATTTCTAATATTTCAAGATGTTATGAACAAATCTCTATCCATTTACTTAGAACTTCTCTTGGCATTCGCCTGTCTTAACTGAAGAGTTTAACCTATCTTTACATTAAAAATGTCTTCCACATGTTTGTCCATTCTTGTTGGCCTCCTTGGGTGCTTTCTTGGCTCCATGTCTTGTGGTGTTTTTATTTTACCATCATCATTCCATCAGACACATCGTCTGATCCCCCTGGCTTCACTGGCCTCTGAGACCCTCAGCTGCTTGGTCCAATTCCGCTGCCTTTCTAACGGATGAAGTTGACCTGAGCCGGCAGGGACTTGCTGCCTGGGACCAGTTACTTACCTGGGAGTGACAGATCCTCCCCCTTGGCTAGGGACACACAAGTAATGTGGCAAGCTGTACCCTCCTCCTGCAACTTCCAGATCAAATGCAACACCATACTTTAAGGTTTGAGATCTGGATTGCTTAGTGGCCACTGCAGGGGCCAGATGATGCAACCCAGCAGCACAGGAGAGTTAATAAAGGACCAGTGGGAAATAGGAAAAGGGAAGGAGCCAGGCAGATAAACGATCTCTCCTTCCTCCCTTCCATGGACTGCTCCAAAGAGTGGGATAGCTCTGTGCAAAGGTTGTCCATTTGGCAAAGCAAGTGTAAGTACCAAGTGACTGGCTGAGTCTCCTTGCTGCTGTCCCGAGGCAATGGCCATATGATAACATGTCATCGTACCTCCCTTCCCATTCTTCCCTTCTCACCGCCCTTTCTCTTCACTCTTGTGGTCCTTGCCATGCAGTGAAAGCAGCAGAATTTTGTCCTTGCCTCGGACTCTGTTTTCTAGGGAACCTGGGCTGAGGTGACCAGCAAGAACACCACCAAAGGGTGTCGGAGGACCTAGCGAATTCTGGGCTGTGTGGTAGGTTTTGGTGATAATAGAAGGAAAAATACAATGTTATTGAAGAGTCGAGATATATGTGGAAAAAGGGAAATAACATTTTCAAGCTAACATGTTGCCCATGCCAAAGAAAGAGCGTAAACAATGAGCATAAAGGACTTTCAGGGGGTGATCGATCCCTGGAACAGTCAGGCAAATCTTAGGCGGGGAGGTCACACTCATCTGGGCTGTAAAAAAATGAAGCTTTAATTTTTTTAAAAAAAAGTTATCCTTCAATTCTCTCCTCTAAGCTTCTCTGATAGTTCTGAAATTTATTTCTATTGGCTTGACATTCCTGTATGTGGAAGACTTTAGTGCCGATTGCACACTCAAGAAATTTCATTATGACCTCTCTCTTCTATAAAAATATTAAAATGTTAAATTAAAAAATTTGAAGTAGTGGTTTCTAGAAGACCCCACAGTTAATGCGTTTTCTTCCGAGAAGCACCCATTTATTCTCTGCTTTGACATCTAAACCAGTTTGTCACCTATGTCACAGAATTTTCTGCCATTGTACCCATGCCCATGGCTTTTCCATAATCAAGCAGCTTCCATACCCCTGGCCTGCTGTGTCTGGCTGGTCTGAAGTCCAAGACCCAGACCATTATACTATCCTTACACCCCTCCGGCTATAGTTTTAGAGCCACTAAACAACCCCGTCTTTGTCAGTGCTCACCTCCTTCCTGCAATGGAAAGATGATCTGATGGCCTGGGGGTCCCCTCTGCAGATCCCTGGGTGTCTCTGACACAGGCAAGCCCGTGACTTAGGTTTCTCACACAGGAGCCATCTGACATATCTGGCCCCCAGTTTTACAATTTCACTTTCAAGTTCTTTCAAAATTGTTGGATGCATGGAATCCCATTTTGATGATTTATTTAAACAGTTTGTCAGGTCAACAGCATCCTGCATGCATATGATTCAAACGTAAATGTGTGCTGTAGATGTAATTTTTCATGTCAACTTATGCAGCAAAAGAAAATGATCTTTATTCCAGAAAGATGCAATTTCTTTACAAATGATAACTCTCAAAGCCCTGGTGAAGCAATTGTCAGGTTCTGATAAAAATAAAGCAGTAATAATAATAATATAAAAATAAGTTTCAATTGAATAGCAGAAATGGTTTAGGGGACTTCATCTCTTCTTAATTACAACCCAGCATAGTGATTTAAGGGTTACTCACATAATTTCCTGTCATTAGATGAATTTGAGCAAGCAATGCATTTCTGAAGAGGAGTCATAACTTGGAAGTAGTGCATAAAAAAGAAAACAAAAGAGTATCCATTTCCCTTTTTTTTTTTTACAAGACTCTCTGGAGATTACTTCTTAGCTTCATAGGCTATACTCACCCCAAATTATCTCATTATGCACCAGACGGCTTCTGTGCCTGGTACTAGACTTTTTATGGTGAGTTCAAAGAATACAAATCACATAATGTTTGCTTAATTGAATCAAAATTCTTAAAGTCAAAACATTATTAGAAAGTTAAAATTATTACCCTTAAATTCTCCATATATTGCTTTCAAAAGTCAAATGAGTTACTTTTGAACAAGCTCACAGTTTTTAAAATATTCTTTCCCTTAGTTTGGAGAACGAACAGTATCATTGCTATTTTGGAAGCTCCTGCGTGTCTGTCTGTATGTGTATGCACCAAATATGAGATCCCATAAGTGACTCCCAAATCAAAATCTAGAAGAAACATCTGTGAGAAAATGACTCTTCTCTTTCTTCTGTGATTTCAACAGTGTGTTCATCGTCTTTGGGTATTAGATGAGAATCTAAAAGACTAATCTCCTGTGGGGGCAACTGAGGGAAAGAGTTGCTTGATGTTAGAGAATGGATTGCAAAGAGACTGGAGAAATGGGTAGACGAGCACCCTGACCCTGCAAAGTCTGGGCCGGTCACGTGCCTTTGATATAGCAATCACTTATCTCTGACCATATATGAGCACTGAAACAGGAACATGATGAACCATCAAAAAAGAAGCATGAATCTAAGAACAGAGAAGGAATCCGCCTCTGAATGTCAAAGGTGCAAATGAGCTCCAAGGAAGGATGGTGTCACCATCAGGATTATCGGGCTTTAAGAACAGCAGGTCAACGTGCTAAACTAAACTAGTAGTCGTAGATGTCACATTTCACCAAATGGTAGGATTAATCTTACTGGGGTGACAAACTGATGAATAAGCTGCAGGCAATGTAGAAATTTCCCAGTAAACATGTGTAAGGGATGAGGGTATCTGTTCCAAGGCTGTATAATCATTGAGTTCATAGAGCAAGTTGGTGGGCATTCCAGGTGAGAAATTCACATCCAGGACTTTGGGGACCACACATGAATGGAAGAGATCATTAGAGCCTCACATGAACTAAAAATCAGTTTAAGGACAGTAGAATGGTTCAGGGAGGTTAAACCTGGAGAAATAAGACTTGAGAGCAGCTTTCGTAGGACCGGACGATTCCAGCAAACAAGGAAGCAGGTTCTGGAAGGGCTCAGTGCTGCTACCAGCTCTGCAAGCACTGTCAACCCAAACCTTCCTTGGGCTGGGAGGCCGAATATCTTTGTTTAGTATCTACCTGAGAAAAGGAGCTGAACAGAAAGAAAGGAACAGGAAAATCATAACAACAACCTAACAAATAAAAGAAAAATGCACTTATTGTTCTTGGAGCCCTAACTATATGCCTAAAGTCATGCCATATTCTCTTCTTTGTGCATTCCATCTTCTTATGCTAACAAGAACCCTGCAACGTGAGGACTATTGTCTGCATTTCACAAATGAGGAAACTGAGGCTCACAAATGTTAATTAACTTGTCCCAAGGTCACAGAACTCATAAGTAAACAATCCCATTCATGGCTAAAACTTTCTTTGCAAACTCATCTACATTTTCAACTTTATTTGATTTTTTCTTTTTCTATTATTATTTTAATATTTCTTCCTGTTGAAGTTCCTTTTTCAAAACAGCAATCTTGCCTTGGTTAACAAAGAGGGCCAGAGATAAAAGTAGACCTTGCCAATGCACGACAGGGTGGTCAGTACAACCCTGGTTATAAAGTTAGGATATCGCCCCAGAGCAGTTAGCAGGTGCATCCCCCCACCCCAGAACTATGGTATGTCAACAGGGAACTTAAAATGAACAACGAAAAGGTAAAATAGTCTGTGTTCCCAGGATGATGACAATATGGCAGGGAAGGTGATGTGGCACCTACCTAAAGCCGATATCTTAAAATTGTTCCTGGAGTTCTTTCTTTCTAATAATTTAGGACCAGAAAAATATCATGTGTCATCCCACTTGGAAACATCACATCGCAGGTAACGGGATGGTGCCCTGTCATTTGCACTGAATCCCTGAGCTGGAAGCTGGTTCTCTTCACTCACCAGAGTTAGCCTGGCTGAGGGCTGCACCCTTCAGGTAACGCTCTGAAACCCCAGGATGCAGCTCATTAGGGACCCTAGCTTGTTAAGGCCCATCACACACTGTCAAGGGTAATTAAATCAGGGATTAGTGTCACCTAGAGAGTTTGGCGTGAGCCTCGTCCACATTAAAGTGTTTGACACTGAGTGGTGGAGGCAGACAAGGTTCCCATTAGCTCCTGGCACGGATCATCCTTTCTGAGGCTTGCGGGGGCTGGCCGTTAGATCGCTTGAGCAGGCAAAAGCTGGATATTTCAGTCTCCCTAAAATGGTTTCTTCCTTCACTTCGAGATCTAGTTTGCACTTATTGGATTTTTTAATTAAAGGACATGACACATTCCACTCTTCAGATTCTATTAAAAAAAACACCTTCCCCTCAATTCACCAGGAGCTGCTCTTGTCTGTGTCCCCAGATAGATGGAGCTGCCCAAGTGGTCTTAATGCTGTGTTCACTCCCTGTCTGCTTGGGGTCCAGTGCAATGTGCCTTTCATCCACTGCTGGTGGAAATATAAATTAATATAACCTTTCTGGAAAGCCATTTGGTAATATGTTCCAAGAACTTTAAAATAGTCATATCATTGTGATAGAATGTATAATTGTACTTCTGGGAATCTATCCTAAGGAAATAATCAGAAATACAAAAAAAAAAAAAAAAAATTTGTTAAACCAAAGATGTTCACCACAGCATTAGGTAGAATTGCAAAATTTTGTAAATGTCAGTAGAATATTGAACATCCATATGTTAGGATATCATTATTTTATTTGACACATATTTATGGAGTGATTATGCTGTGTTACAAACTCTGATAGGCACAGAGAATTTAATAGTAAACCCATACCCTGCTGTCCCAGAGTTTATAAAATTAAGATTTTTAGATTTTTATAATATGAGAATTTGTTTATATTAAATTTTTACATGAAAAACTAAGTTTGTTTTTTTTTTTTTTTTTTTTGTTGAGACAGAGTCTCACTTTGTTGCCCAGGCTAGAGTGAGTGCCGTGGCGTCAGCTTAGCTCACAGCAACCTCAAACTCCTGGGCTTAAGCGATCCTACTGCCTCAGCCTCCCGAGTAGCTGGGACTACAGGCATGCGCCACTATGCCCGGCTAATTTTTTCTATATAGATTTTTAGGTGTCCATATAATGTCTTTCTATTTTTAGTAGAGACGGGGTCTCGCTCAGGCTGGTCTCGAACTCTTGACCTTGAGCAATCCACCCGCCTCGGCCTCCCAGAGTGCTAGGATTACAGGCGTGCGCCACCGCGCCCGGCCGAAAAACTAAGTTTTGAATTACGTATACAATAGTATTTCAAGTAGGTAAAAACTATACGTAAAAAGAAAGAAATACATCAATACGTGAACAAGCCTCTGTCAGTCTCTAGGGCTACTATAACAGAATACCTGAGACTGGAGTTTATAAGGAAAAGAGACTTATTTGGCTCCTGATTCTGGTGGCTGGGAAGTTCAAGACTGGATGGACGGGGCATAGGTTGAAGCCGCAGGCTGCCTCAGCACACAGCAGGCAGCAAAAGCAGAAGGGGGACCACTGTCAAGAGAGGCAGTCAGGGGAGGTACGGGCTCTGTAACAGTCAGTTCTTGTGGGAGTTAATGGAGCAAGAACTCACTCAGCCACAGCGTGGGCATTAATCTGCTCATGAGGGATCCACCTGTGATTCAGACACTTCCTACCAAGCCCCACCTCCCAACACGGCCAGACTGGGTATCAAATTTCTGGTTAGTGAGATTAAATGTTTCCCCCTCTTTACTCTTTCCTATCTTTTCTGAAACAAATACTGTGCACATATATTAATATTATCTTCACAACTGAAGGAGGTGGGGAAAGTATTGCATTTCTAAAAACATGCCAACAAAGACAAATAATCTAATCAATTCCTTTCCCCTGATGCTTATCTTGGCTAAGGAGACTCACTTTTGCCTTTTAGGCTACCGACTACTATCTTCTATTTGGACTTGATTGCCAAGTAGAGATGTGTAGGAAGCAAATGAAGCTGCGCAAGAGGAATGATGGCAGTTTGTCGTCCCCACCCTGTCGTCCCCACCCTGTGGCTTCCTTCAGATGACCTTGGGATTTGGGGCCTGAATCTTTGCATGCCCTCTCCTAACCCCAACATCCCCTAAGCCCACTCAGCAGGAAGAAAGCACAGGCATGTCAGCAACACGGTCTTATCTCTGCAGTAAGATAATAATTTCAACAGAACATTCAAAGTAATAGTCTGGAAGCAGTAATCCAGAATCCCACACAAGGCTTCAGAGTACAAACTGGGGGATGGCTGGGTCCCAGCTGGGACTGGATTCCAAAGGCCCTGAAGGAAAAACAGAGCTAATGTAATTCCTCTCTGAAAGCCACCTTGTCTCCTGCCTTGGTTAGGTGTTGTGGCACTTGCTTAGCAAACTGCCTGTGTTTAACAGCTATAAACTGCTATGATGCCAACAGAGCTGCTCATCTAAGACCTGGAATCACACACGTTTGTACATGCATATCCCAAGTAGAATTATAAGTACTAATGGATATTCATGCCCAGAGTAAGAAGGGGTAAAAAGTTGAGGGAGATGTTCCAATATTGGTATTCTCCCTCTTCAGGTGACCTAGCCTGGGTCAGATTCTCCAGGAAAAGAATCCTTTTTCGTTAGTTCAAAAAGCACAATGGATCATACACTACACTTTTAAAGACAGCTTTTAGAGTGGCTCTAACATCCTGGAATTATGGACAAAATACCTATCCTGTTGTATTTTGCTTTTATGACACATCACCTTAGTTGTCCTACTAAGATATCTATAAACATGCTTCTAAGCACTGACCGAAATAACAATCAGAATAAGAACTATTAAGCAACAATTATGTACTAGGCACTTTACCATTTCTACACTTGCCAGATATCAGAAAGAAATTTAGACTAAGAGTAGTCAAGTAACCGGAAAGAAATCACCCATAGATGCAATTCAAAAACAGGATGTGTCTGGGTACAAAGCCCAAGCTCTTCTCTTTCCACAACATCTTGTCACCTCAAAAAATATTAGGGTTTTTTTAAAGAGACTGAAAGGATGCTCCTGTACCTACACGACACAAAGTCCATGCGCCATGTAAGCAGGAATGCCCCAAATCCCAAACACCTCCTGCCTTTCTCTTCCCTCCAATGGATGATGGACTGAGATGGTCACAGCACCATGACAAGGAGGAATGGGGCCGTGGCTGGTCTTGCTAATGCTTGCACACCGAATACCGTCAGAACAAAGACAACCGCCCTTCGTTA
This sequence comes from Eulemur rufifrons, assembly GCF_041146395.1. Classification (NCBI taxonomy): domain Eukaryota; kingdom Metazoa; phylum Chordata; class Mammalia; order Primates; family Lemuridae; genus Eulemur; species Eulemur rufifrons. The sequence continues at coordinate 88,187,121 of NC_090990.1, forward strand.
TTTCACCTCCAGTCCAGCTAGTGTGAGGAACTTCTACTTAAACATCCAACAGTAATTAGTAGGTAAGTGCTTCTACTTATCCTAGAGAGGAAATGGAATTTGGTAGGTTAGCCCTGTAAAGGTCTAGTTTATTTTTAGTTTTGAAGTGGAGAAAATGAGACACAAGAAGGTGACAAATAATTTTCTACAGATTACATGTTTATGAAAGCTGTATGAGGGTAAGGAACAGGTCTTATTTGCCTTAGCTCATACATTAATTCACTCAGACATTGATTTATTCCACCACCTTATCTGAGTATCTACTATGTGTCAGATTCCAGGGAAACAAAGCCATTTGTGCCTAGGACTGTTTTGTGCCCAGAGTAGTTACCCAGGGAATGTGTGCTGAAAGCATCTGATTGCAGAGAACAGTGGCAGAAATGCGGGCACGGATCTCTGGATCCACAAATCCCAATCTACTGTGCTAACACCTACAAAATTCATTATTCATGTACGGAGCTAGCCCCCACGCTTCCAGGGAGCCCTGAGATCCACAGATTAGTAATGGATTGCATCAACACTAAATGAGTTACCTTTTCATTTCGCTGAGTGCCTTCTTGCTTCTGAAACTCAGGCCCCAGAAGGCAGCAGCACCTTGCTGACCTCTCTGTCACTCATTATCTCCTCCTGCTCCATTGCACGGGTCTAATCAGCTCTTACAGTTCTGATCTTGTTAGAGAACACTGAGCTCCCACCCCTGGAGTCCTGCCTAATATACTACTGGGAGCAACCTCACTGGGGTAGAGAATCACAGGGCATCTGGATTTCTATTCTTGATGGGGGTCCATTGCCCACCAGCCGACAGGAGTGGACTTAGGCAAATACTAAATTGCTATGTTTCAGTCTTGCTATTACTCAAAGGAGAATGAAAGGAGCTATCCTCCTTAATGCTTTAAAGAGGTACAAAGGAGATTTATTATCTGATGCCTGCAAATATCCTCAAAGAAAACGCCTGTGAAAAACAATGAGTCTTTGTTGCCTAAAATATTGATTTCTCCCCTGCCCCCCTGCAAGTTTTAAAAATGGCTTCACTGGATGGTTACAGAAAGCAGAGAGGAAGTGGTAAGAACGTACAGGAGGGAGAGGAAACTTTAGCAATAATAACCATCCTGTGAGAAGAAGTATAATCATTATTTTCAAATAAGTTTTGAGAAATGCCTTAGAAATTCCCAGAGGGGTGTCCAAATCTGACCATTTTGGTCAGTTGTAACAATAACCTGAAAAAGAACAAGATGCCAGGGAAGACATTACAGCAGATGAATAATGAAGAGGTTCAAGTGAATGAAAGCACAGGTTTCCTCTCTCTCTTTCCTTCCCTTGTCCCCACTGCCCTCCAATGCAATGTTAATAAAAGTGCCGTCCCCAGGACTCTGAGAGAACTTTGCTGCACACGGAAGGGCAGGTGGGTGTGCTCACGGCCACAGGATGCTGCTTTCGCTTTGTTGCCTCATTTCTCAGCAGCGAGGAATGCCAGTTCCCATTAAGCTCTGTGCATCTTGTCACATCAGCAGTGGCCCTGAGCCAGCTCGATGGGTGCCAGGATTCATCTGTGACAAGGTTAGAGCCCAGCTCAAAGGGGGGCACTCACCAATGAAGACAGCACCTGTGGACCCTGCCAGCACCCCAGCACCAGTCCCCAGCAATCTGCTGCCCACCCAGCCCTGCTTCCTGCATTGCCCAGACTCTTTCCTTAGAGGCGGCAGGAAAAGAGCCATGGGCAGCATGACCATCGGCATCCAAATGACAGAGGCACAGAGGAAATGACAGCCCCGGCTACAGCAGAATTCGCAGGGACTACAGCCCACTCGTTTTTAAAAAGAGAAAGCCAGGCCCAGCAACATGAAATCAATTGCCAAAAATTGTGCAGCAAGACAGGCTGGTGGGGGGCAGGGGAGTGGGGACAGGGCTGGGCCTGGACGTGGGCTCACCATGCTCTGTCAACGACTGCCCCAGGGTCTCCAGGCCTCAGTTCCATCATTGTGAAATACAGGCTTGGACTCAATGACCTTTAAAATATTTTCCAGCTTAAACATTTGAAAACCTTGTCACTAAAAGTGTGTTCATGGCCCAGTGGCATGGACATTATCTAAAGCTTGTTAGAAATGTGTCATCTTGGTCCCCACCCCAAAAGGACTTAAAGAGTCTCTGCATTTTAACAATATCCCCAGATGATTCATATGCACATTACAGTTTCACAAGCATTTTTCTAGAATATTTTGTCACAGGTTTATAGAGAATCACCAGCTCTACCTTGAGAATCATAAAATAAAGCAAAACAAATGTCTAACTAGATGACCTCCCTGACTGAAGGGCCTGACACTGTGCTAAACTTTGTCATCAGATTAAACCCCATTCTACTTGAGGCTTCTGCTCACTGTTTTCACCCACAGCAGCCACCTCTATGCCTCACGAGTCATTGCTACTCCATGTGGCTATTGCCATGTGGAGTGTCCTCTTGAATATGTCTCCACTGGATTGCCTTAGGGTTGCTAGGCTTAGTGCATTGGACTAAATACCCCAGTAGAATACTCCTTAGATGTTTCAAAGTATCATAAAATATTATAACTGTGGGGTTTTAGTCATACCTTCCTCTCCACCTTCCTGCTTGCAAGATGGAACATGACTCAATTCTATCCCTGGGCCATGGTAGCTCTGTTCACCTACCCAGGGGTTAGTTAGTCAAATGGTAATAGTCATGTCTCCTCTTTCTTGTTGTGTAGCCCTGTGCTACATGCTATTCACATGGAAATGCATATACTCAGTTTGTGCTTTGATGGAATTAAAAATGGTTTTACTAGGTATTATTGACATTTTGGACCTAATAATTCTTTGTTTTGTGGTGTTCCCTGTTCATTGTAGGAGGTTCATCAGCATCCCTGGCATCTACCCACTGGATTCCCACAGAACCAAATGTCTCCAGTCATTTCCAAATGTTCCTTGTGGGGAGGCAGCAGTAAAATGACCCCTGGTTGACACACACTAGGTTGGAAAACACTGGTGTGGACAATCAGGAAAGTATAAAGAAGTCTATGGGGATGTGATTCTCAACAGCCACAACACAAATGCTGAGCAGTTATATTAATGGGTGAAATAAGCAAAGAGGTACAAATAACACACACAAGTCAAAAAGCTGCTGAAGACAGGAGAAAGGATCAAGAGAGAAAATGATTCGAACAAAGAGAAACCAAGAGGAACAGGCTACCTCTAATTCCAGCAAACATCTCTTATCGAAGAGCATTGGTCTTCATCGCAGGTCTTTTCTCACCAGAGATACTATTAACGAAGATGGAAATAACATAAGAGACAAAGAAAACAGTTCAAGGATATCAGGCAAAAAGGGTTATTACAATATGAAAATGTTACTTTGAAGTATTAATTCCCAGAGGCAGGTCTGCTGCACATAGATTCAGAAAATTGACAGCTGCAATGGGCATTAGGTTCACCTGCTCCGATGCCATCATCATACACATAATCCAGAGAGGTAAATGCACTTGTCCAAGGTCACAGTTACCTAGTGGCAGAGCTGGAACACAAGGCTTCCAGGTCTATGAAGGTTCAGCTTTGGCATTAACTGTCTTTGGATGCCCAGCACCCAGAGGCAGGCCTGCAAAGTACTGAGTGCTAGCTATGCAGTCAAATTGAACCTAGGCCTCCTGACTCTTAGCCTGATATTCTACCACGCCATTCTGCCTGTGGTGATTTATGGTAATTTTTATAGTATGGAAAGTCTATTAATGAAATGCTAACTAAAATAGCACCTAATGTATTGGAAAACATAAAACATGCATTTATGGGTCTTAGAAGAGAAAATGATGAGGATAGGGTTGAGAATGAGGTTATGATATCAGCACTGAAAGGAGGGAAGAGATGACTTCCAGGGTATCAATGGCAGGGAACATGGTCTCCAGAGGCTGGAAGGGGCCTATGAAATGGCACTCACTAGAGCCCTTTTATAATAGGGTGCTCACATCTCCACCCACCCCCTGCCAGTTACCAAAACAAGCTCCAGAACTAGAGCCCAGGTCAAATGTCCCCAGGAGGAGGAAGCCCAGCCATAAGGGAAGAAGAGAGGTGGCCCTTCTGAGCCAGCATATCGTACATGTTAAAAGGGCTAAATTTGGTTTATGTTCAAAGTCAACCTTAGAGACAACAGATTGGGCCTTTGGAATTTTCCTGCCCCAGAAAGTCTCTCTGTTTGCTGAGGCTGGAGCTCTCTTATCACAGCACAAAGCTTCTAATTCCACCATGGATATAAAAGCCTTAAAATACAACTGCTGGTTGGAGTAATACCCTAGCAGAAACTCATTCATGTTCAACTATAATCAGTTAATCAAAGGGCAGTAATTATATCACATGCTTCAGTTTTTGTGGTGGAGTGGACAGGAAGCCATTGAGGAATCTCTGGTTGCTGAGGGCTGAAGAAAGAGAGAAAGCACAGAAAGAGGAGCCTGCTGACCCAGATATATTTAGAACACTTGGTCATTTTGCTGAGCCAACATGGCTCCACCTTCAACTGGACTGGGACAAATAGCTGTGTCCCGAGGTGGTTTTGTCATGCTAATGCACCCAGACAGCTCTGCTTCACAAAATTTAGAGGAGGTTTTGTGAGTTTGTTTGCACCAAGCTGAGCTTCCTTAGAAAGCTTTCATTAATCAGGATATCACTGAACAGAAAAGGAAAGGGCTCTTCAGTGCTACCTGAAGGAAGGCAGAGGAAAGGGTGCACCCTGGGTGGAGTCCAAGAGAGTAGCAAGAAGAGACATCTCCTTTGTGCCAAACATTGTGCCAGCTTCCTTAAAACATGATTTCCTGAACTCTTGTGGGAGAATTACTATCTCTCCTATGCAGATGAGGCAAGGGATGTTCAGCAGCTTTGAATAAAACTTGGCCTTGGTCATTTAAAATAAGTGGTGGATTCTCTGACACCAAAGTCCTTGCTCTTTCCACTCCACCATGCAGAAAATTAAGGAAGGAAAAGACAGTCCGTTGAAAACCCTTTCCGGTGTACGTCAACAACAGAGCACAGGATTTAGTGAGTTTCAGCAGATGAGAACTCATGCATTTATTCTATAACTATTCATTGAGCCTCTAAGATGAGCATACATAGCATTGTTCTGGGCTCTAACAAGGACAAAGGCTCTAACAAAACACACACAAGAAATAGTGCCTCCTATACATGAAATTACCATCTAGTTGGGAGGGGAAATGAATGCAGAGTGAATAGTTAAGTAATATAAAATAATGCGAGTTAGGTAACAATAACCGTGGGACTTCATAGATGACGATTATCTACACCAACATAGGGCAATTGTGGGAGGGCTTGATCAAAGAAAGGGACTTATTTTGTTCTTTGCAGAATGACTAGTATTTCAGGAGGCAGAAAAGGGGAAAGAGCATTCCAGAAGGAAAGACATGATATGAACCACATCAGGACCAACACATGCAAATTCAGAACAGATGCTTAGGACTTGAATCAAGGAGGTACTTTGGATACAGTGATGAGGGCAGCCTTGTTAGAGCAGAAACATTGTGGAAATGAATGAGAACCTTGAGAGTCAGGAAGACACAGAAATGAGGGCAAAATCTCGTGGGTTTTTAGGATTTATCTGGTAGTAATTATCATTCTAATTTAAAAGTGGAAGACACAAAGTGGACAGAAGTCCAGTGATTTTGTCTACAGAGAGCCACAAGAAGTTATGACAAAGCCAGGAAAACCTTCACTCATCTTTTTTGTTTCTCTTGTAGGGTTCCTGCTAAGAAAATGTTCCAAGTAGGATGAGTCACAGATCCCTGGTCTGTCCCATCTAAATATCCAAAGCACTTTCACTGCTTTCTTTATCAGGATATTTTTATCACCCACAAAATAAATCACTTTAAGAAAGTTTTTCTGTGCATAGCTGAAAGATGTTTGCATTTGGCATAGAAAGACGACAATATATTTGTAACTATGCCAAATCTCACTAACCACCCAATGAGTGAGAGCATCCCCCAGATGCCACCATTTTGAGCTAAAAAATGTCCAATTGGTCCCAATCAAAGAGAATCCTAAAAAATAAACACATGGCTTCAGAACCATATACAAACACGTAACTGAACTAATGAATGAATCTATCATCACAGTGATGCTATAGGAACTCAAATGCAGTGCACATGTTTTTGAAAAGAATAAGAGTTACAATAGCGCAAATGTCTCTGCCAAGAAGCCACTGTGGATGAGCAGACATTATAATCTTTTAACTACCTTCCTTTCCAGGCCTATGTACAGAATCTCATAGTCTTGGCTCATGTGAGTATTATCTATCCCATCAAAGCATCCTAATTTAGCCCTGAGCCTCCTCGTACAGAGTAGACATCTTATAAGTGTTTTATGGATGGGTAAATGAATGAAATAATCTTCCAATCACAGCGTGACCCAACTTACCATTTTCTGGGAAACAAGGCTAACCTCCTTCATCCAGCATGCATCAGCTCACAGATAAAGACAGTTTTGAAAAGGGTCTGGTCACTCACACTCTATTATCAACATTGTTAGTTCTTACCCTTCATCCATATGTGGATTCCTTGGATATCCACATGTATGTTAGCTAACTGTAATTCACAACCATTCCTTACAGTTTATTCCCATAAGTGTTCTCATCTAAGCCAGGGTTATTCTCCCATTGAGCAGATATGGAAACCAAGATAGAGAGAAATACAGCACCATGTCCAGGCTGCGTGCTAAGGTGAAAAGTGCTATTAAATCTAAGACCTCTGAGACTTCACAGAGCTCTGGTTAAGAGCAGAGGCTTTCAGGTCAGGTAGACTTAAGGATGAATTTTTTCCTTCACTTTCTTAGCTGTGTGATCTTGGGGAAACTGTTTACATTATGAAGCCTTAGTTTCTACATTACTAAAATAGCACTTAACGTCTTAGGATTGTTGTGGTGCTTGAGATAATGGAGATGGAGTCCCTAGCTTATGACCTGGCAGGCAGTGAGTGTTCAGGGCTGTGGGGAAGCTCCCTTCCCCAGGATTCATGTTTCCGTATACAAGAAGTCTCCAGTAAGGTAGCACAGCCAGTCTCTCTCCTCTTGCACTCCTCGTGGGAAGAAGAGAAATGGATCTGATTGATGAATATGGGGAAAGAACTGACCTGGCAGGGCTCGGCACTTTCCACTTGTCTCTATATATTTTTGGCATCTGCACACCAGAAGAAAGTGCATCTCTGCACTGTTCTCTGCATTTTTGGGGGCCTGCAGGGCCAGCTGTGTTTCCAAGGAGACCTGATGCTTGGGGATGTGAGTTTAGTTTAAAAGAATGCTAAGCAAGCCTATTGACCATATCTAAGACATATCTCCCAGCACAGTTTTATTAATAATAAAGATGATATCTTCATTTCCAACTGCCTAGCTCTTGTCTCTGTCTCTCAGTTGGTTCTGAAATTAGGTGGAAAAGATGGGTGACATTCATTGGGTTCGCTCAATCCCAATAACAAATATTTTGCAAATGGCATCTTGGGACAAAACCAAAGCCTAGTTATGTACTGTACCCTCTCACTTGACTATGAAATTGTCCAACAGGCTAGTCAGTATCAGTGGCAGTGGTTAGCAAGACATTACAGTCCACATGAAGTTGTAGTAGCTCCTACCTGCCAGGTTAGAATGAATAAATGACCCAACTTAGTGGATGCCCCTCGTGCATCCAGGGTGGTATCAGTCTCTACCTGCAGTACCACAACCGCAGGGGACTGCGTGTGTCCTTACCCTGTGAATCCCAGCTCTAACTGTCATGCAGACATGCTCTGATGATGGCTCCCATTGGTCATATTTATTCTGTACTTATTGTTATTTGAGGCAATAAAAATAATAATTACACATTACCAGAAAATTTACAAATTCTAGGAAAGGTGGTGAGCATGTGGCTCAGTGGTCAAATTACTGCTATATTTTTTTTAATTATGCCTGTAGTACCAGCAGTCGTTACATGATAGGCAAACCCAAGACATAAAACAAAAGAAATCCTGAGGCAAATATAGACGATACAAATATGTCTCAAGCCTTCAATAATTTAGGGTTTCCCTTCCAGATTATTTTACTTCAAAATCATTTTTTCAACTTCACTATGAAGACCTGGTTACAGTTATCATAGATTATCCCAGAACCTGGAGTGGGGTTGAGGAGGGGACAGGGGATTTATTTCAGCAGATATAACCTTGATGGAACAATTTGCACAAGATCAACACCTAGATCCTTAAATTACCTTTTTTAAAATCAAGAATAAACTAAAATTCTAAAATTGAATGATAATAATAAACTCTTTATTCTCATGTGCTACTATACAATCTGCAGAGTATGTTCACAGTAATTCCTATCCAGAGAGGGTAGGTAAGACCATACTTATTTTCACAGGAGGAAATTGAAACTCAGAGAAGTTAAGTAACTTTTCCAGGGGTACAAAAAATAAAAATTTAAAATTAAAAGAATAAAAAATTAATAAAACAAAAGCCAATGCAGAAATAGAGGATCAAGTTAACTACAGTTTATGTGTCTGACATTTAGAAATCAGAATACTTAGCCTGTTCTTCCAGAGTCCCCCAGAACTTGGAAAAAGTACTTCAGAATACCAGATATGTGGAGTCATCTAGAAATCCAGGTGAATATAAACAAGAAAAATACAGAAGACTGTTGAGTAGCAGCTTTTAATAAAATGGTCTTTTATTCATCACTGTTACTCTTCACATTCAAGATTTTATATAAAAAATAAAATGGGGAAAAGGAAGAGGATCAGAAAGCCAGTGGGACTTTCTCTAACCAGAGAAAGATTTTGATTAAAAAGAAAAAATTCCAAAAGCGTACCTTGTACCAAAAAGCACTTTTGCTCTATCTGAAAGTCATTATTTAATCTAGCAAGTTCCTTATTTCTATAAGGACAATGAAGTTGGGGAGACCTTAGCTGAAGCCCTAGTCTCACCAAAGCTTTGCTCGCTAACAATGAGAGCATGCCTGGGAAACTAGGATTCTCTGAGCCAGGGGAAAGGAGGGAGGAAATACAAAAAGGCTGAGTTAGTTTCAAGAGCTACCGATTATTTAAAGTGACTCTGACTCCTGAGGGAGGAGGAAATGCTGAACTTCAGAAGGCAGATGTGGTCAGCAAATTCCCTTCTAGATTAAACACGAGTCCTCCTAGCCATCTGCACACCCCTCGTGGCTATCTAAACCCCTCAAATTGCTACCTTGCTCTAGAGTTCTTAGTAATCATCTCTGCGCAGAACCGGGGAGGACATAAAACCGCCAAGTGCCAACGTGATTTACATGGTGACCTGAAGATGAAAGCAGTTTTTGCATTTATATTGGGGAAAACCCATTAACTGGATAATTTACATTTCCCTCTCAAATCTCCCTCTAGTACGAATATTTCCAAGTTGTTGTCAATGCCCAGTCTTCGGAAGAACATGAATTTCCATCATCACCACCATAATCATCAATCTACATTGTAATGTGAGAATTATAGAGAATTCAAATTTGCTATGGCCACCTGCAAGGACTTCATTTTAGGCTTGCCCATCATCAACCTACTGGATGGAGAATGCAAATCACTCAGAAGTGGTCCCCTGAAGTGGGGAAGCCCACCCTGGGGAGCCATTGTCCTAAGAGCATCTGCCAAGGGAGTAAGGGGAAGGAGGTAAATTCTTAAAATTTCTGAATCACACATTTACTTTGACAGATATCCCCAAGTGTCAGTCATTCAAATAATACCTTCATAATTAATGTTGCCATGTCACTATACCACCTGGAATTTTACTCACTTTCATGTTTTTTAATTAAAATTTACTTCACATCAACTTTTTGCTTAATCTGAATCTCAGAGACAAAATCAATGAAGTTATAGATCTGATATTAATATATGTTTAAATATTATATTTTTAAAATGATAGCCCAAGTACCACCTAAAAATAATCTCACACCAATGTTAATTTCTTAGTTTTGATCATCATATACAGTTAGGCAAGATGATAGTTAGGAAAAGCTGGGTGAAAGGCGTACAGGAACTCTCTGCGTTACTCTCTGCGTTACTTTTGCAACTTTTCTGCAAGCCTAACATTGTTTCAAAATAATGTTAGCATTTGGGGGACATTTCTGACATTGAAGAAGTTTCTGCAGGTAAACAAAATGTCATTCCTTTGCCTTTATGTTTGGCTAGAACTTTATCAAATCCTTGTGGAAATAATGGTTATTACATGTTTCCACAGGCTCTACCTTGTGTTGATGATGTGGTGAGAAATTCTGGACGTGATCTCTATGCCAGATTACTGGACTAAATAGGAAAAGTCCTTAAGGCTGAGACCAAAACAGGTCCAGAGAGGAGCTGGGAGTAGAGCTCAATAGTTTTGAGTTATCTCTGAGCTGTTTAACACCCTGGAAAACAGCCCCAGTGCTTTAGAGGTAATCTGGTCTAATCTGGAGGTACCACAGTTTTCAAATGCTTGCAAAGGTTATTAATGACCTCTCACTGCACATGAGGAATCCACATACGGTACAATGAGATTGCAGCCTCTTGGCACAAAGACGCTTTAAACTGGAAAGGAATTTCTCAGTAGGTCTGCGGTAGCATTCCATTCTGTTGCAAACGGATTGCAGAGGGTGGCTATATTTACCCCATACCCTTGGGGTAACTGGGATGTGGCATGAGCCACAGCCCTGAAAACCCATCATGTCTGACCATGAGAAGACATGATTACTTCAGGGGGACATAGATCATCATTTTGAGGGATGTCTTGTCATGAAAAAGTTTGGGAAGCATTGACCTAGAAGCTTTCAGGTTTCCTTAAATTTTTAAGTGTCTGAGTCTCCTAGTATCTGATCCCCAGGGTTTCCTAGCCCAGGGTCAAGTTTGAGAAACTCAGATGACTCATGAGATTCCTTTAAGCTGCAACCCTTGAGAAATCAACATTGAGCTCTGTTTCCCTTGTGGCACATGGAGATAAAAATGCCTTGGATTTAGAGTCTGTCTTAAAGTAGCTCAAACTCTTCCAAGTGGCTGTAGAACAACAATCACACCCTCTCCTTTAATATCAAGGCCCTGGGAAATACACCAAAGTTGCTTTAAATGTCATAGACTCTCACTCAGTCTCCCCTGTGACCTTTAAGTAACCATAACAGCATGGCTTCCAGGCTCACTGCATGGCCAAAATCTGAAGAAAGTGGCAAAAGGAAAGCACTTCTGAAAGTCCCTTTAAGTTCCATAATTCTGAGATTCTCAACCAACCCCTTTCCCTTCCTGACCCACAGAGGTTTCCCACACAGCTGAGAGGAATGGTAGAGGTGACTGCCTGTGTATAAAGCTCTGCCCTCTATGGGAACCCGCGGATATGCATTACAGTTCAGTAACAAAACAGACCTCGGAGCAACATGAGACCAGGCACCCTATTCATTCATTCATTCGTTCATTCTGTTCATCACTAAGCACTGAGGTGCAGGGACGCCAGGCTCACAGGCATGCAAACTAAGATGTTACTCTGGGGAAAGCCTTGTAATGGAGATGTAAATCAAGTGCCAAAACGTTCACATGAAAGACCATTAATTCTCTCTGGAATGCGGGATCCCATCCCAGCAGAGGTTCCCTGTGAGTTAGGTCAGCAATTCTCAAAGTTCTTTGTCTCAGCAACCCTTTTCACTCCTAAAAATTACTGAGAACCTCAAAGAACTTTTGCTTATGTGGGCTGTATCTACCGATGTTTACCATATTTGAAGCCAGAACTGAGAAATGTTTTGAGGGTGTTTTTGGGTTTTTTTTTTTTCCTGAGACAGGGTCCCACTCTGTCGTCCAGGCTAGAGTATAGGGGTGTCATCACAGCTCAGTGCAACTCAAACTCCTGGGTTTAGCTCTCCTGCCTCAGCCTCTTGAGTAGCTGGGACTACAGAGGCACGCCACCACGCCCGGCTAGCTCATGTACTTTTTGTAGAGAAGGGGTCTTGCTCTTTTGCTCAGACTAGTTTCCAACTTTTGGCCTCAAGTGATCCTTCCACCTCAGCCTCCCAAAGTGCTAGGATTACAGGCATGAGCCACCGTACCCAGCCATTAGAAATGTTTTAAATATCTATGAATCTATTTCATAACAACAAGAAGAAACTCACTACATGTTAACATAAACTGTATATTTTGTAAAAAATAACTTTATTTTCCAAAATAATAAAAAATAGTGAGAAGAATAACAGTATCTAATATATTTTTTTTTTTTTTCTAATCTTTTAAATACTGGCATAATAGAAGACAGCTGGATTCTCATCTCTGCTTCTTCAGTGAATACACTACACCAAGTTATTTTGGTTGAAATAAATAAAGAAAATCTTGTCTCACATATATATGAAGTTAGAAAAGAAAGGATTATTTTAGTAGCCATCTGAGATAATTATAGATATTCTTTGATACTATGCCAAAACTCAACAAGCATTAATTTCTTTACAGTGACTGGGAATGTGGAAACAGAAACCATACATTGAATATTTTGCATGATCTTTATTTAAATCATTGTCCACGTTAAAATTTGAATGTATATTTTTTGCACACATACAGTTTTGAAACCTACATCGATCACTTAGTAAATATAGTTCATAGAGTTACACAGATCTTGTAAATGTGGGCACATTTCACCATACAATTTCAAAAACTCACTCATTAATAGCATTACTGGTTCCATCAGAAGTCTTCAAGTATTGGAAAGCTGTCAAGTTCACTGTGACATTTATAAATTTTTATAATATTTTAATTTTTCTCTTGAAAGCTTGAATTTTATCATTGGCAACAAATACTGTCAGTTGTTTTCTAAGTTCACTTTGTTCATTTTCAAGAAAATTTCAGCCAAATACTCAAGTCTGGACAACTATAATTTGCTTGTCAGTTGTTCTTTCAAGTAAAAATTGTTACAAGATGAGAGCAGATAGTTCTGCTTGCAACGCAAACACTGACACTCAGCTTGCAGCAGAAGTGCTTTCTGTCCACCTCCCATTTTGTTACTCGGAATACTAAGAGGACATTTACTCAATTTTTAACAAATCAAGAATTGTTCTGCTTCATTTGGGTTATTACTAAGTGAAACTTGATTTCTTAAAAATTGTGAGTGTGGTGAAAAGTGCAATGACTGCTAGTATATAATGGTATCACTATATTAATTCCTGCTAAAGCACTAACAGTTTTTCCCACCACTGCTTTGCACCATCAGTGTAAATATCAGCTCAGTGAAAAGGACAACTGATATCTTAATATTACAATGAAAATAGTTTTCCTTTTAAAGGAGATCCTGGAAAGGGTCTCACTGGCCCCTGGGTCTCACTGGCCAGCGGTCCCCAACCTTGCTGGCACCAGGGATCAGTTTCATGGAAAGCAAGTTTTCCATGGACCAGGGCAGGGTGAGGGGGAAGGTTTTGGGATAATTCAAGCACATTACATTTATTGTGTACTTTATTTCTGTTTTTATTACATTGTCACTTGCCACTCACTAATAGGGTTTTGATATGAGTCTGCAAGCAATTGATTTATTATGATCTCTGTGCAGTCAAACCTCTCTGCTAATGATAATCTGTATTTGCAGCCACTCCCCAGAGCTAGGATCACCACTTCAGCTCCACCTTAGATCATCAGGCATTAGATTCTTATAAGGAGTGTGCAATCTAGATCCCTCGCATGCACAGTTTACAGTAGGGTTCGTGCTCCTATGAGAATCTAATGATGCTGCTGGTCTGACAGGAGGCAGAGCTCAGGCTATGATGTGAGGTATGGGGAGTGGCTGTAAATACAGATTAAGCTTCACTTGTTCATCCACTACTCACCTCCTGCTGTGTGGCCCGGTTCCTAACAGGCCACTGACCACTACCAGTCCACAGCCTAGGGGTTGGGGACTGCAAACTTAGAGAACCACTGAGCTAGACTTGGGTGTTAGTCTGTTGATGTTCAATGGAACCAAGCTCAGCATGGGTTCACTACATACATACTCCAAGCCAAACAAGCACTGTGCCAAAAGCTGAAGGTACTGACATAATTAAGAAACTGTCTGCCTTTTAGGAGCTTACAGCCTCATGGGGTAGGCAAATAGGGAAGAAAATCATTCTAGAATTAGAGTATCACCAAGGAAGTATGCTATGAGAATACAGAAGTGCAAAGAATTCTCAGAAGTTTCGTAGAAGGATGTACTTGAGATGTATATGGCAGAATGAAAGGAATTAGAGGAAAAAATAGAAGAGCCAATACTAGGTCACTATTTCTGAAATATGAAGTGGAAGAGAGTTGTTGAAGTGACTCTGAGGTTGTCTCCTCACCTTACCTCCTGCCACACGGTCTGAGAGAGTGACTGCAGCTTCAGGAACAGGCCCTGGTCAGCCAAAGCTGGCCAGTTACTGCATGCTTCTTGACACGGATATTGGTCCAAGGATGGGCAGACCTAAGTCAACTCGTAAGCATCAAGGAGTAGCTTGCAGGGCAAAGCAGCCTGCCCTCCTCCTGAGAGAGATCTCCAGAAGCAATCTTGACTCTTTCTCTGAACACTCTTCCTTACGGCTGTGGTGCCGCAGCTGCAGCAGCTGTCTTGCGAGTTGGAGGGGAAAGCCCATGCAGAGGAGGCCAAAGCCACAATGGCTGCAGAGACACACCACTGGAGCCTGACGAAAGCAAACCTGATTACCTTCATTAACCTGAGCCCATGCATCCTCTTCATCACTGACATCACTTCGAACTGAATTCTCTCTTACTTGCCATGGGAAAGTTCCAAACCAGCATGAGGTTAATCCAACACAGTGCTAGAGAGACAGGAATCAAATCATGGAATACCTTTCATGACTTGCTAAGGATTCCTGGCGTTCTCGGGCAGGGTCTGGGAGTCAAAGTATCGGAAGATGGGAAATAACTAAGCCTTTGAAGGTACCACCAATTGATTCTTTTTATGCACTGGCCACACTGGCTTATTTTTCCCCCCAGTTTTACAAGTTTCCTTCCTATCTACAAAGAGACTGTGCATTACCCTAGAAGAGGAGAAGACCACTTCAAGGAAGATCAGCAGTGACAAATGCAACTGAAGGCCATTGAGATAAGGGCAGAAGGGGTTCCTTGAATTTAGCATTAGGAAATCAATGGTGACCTCGTGCAATGAAGCAGACAGGAGCATGAGTGCCACTGTGAAGGCGTAGACTGATAGGCGCTTGCTAAGAGAGCACACAGGTAAGTAGACAGTTTCTTTTATGTTTTTAAGATGAAGGAGAGTAGAGTATATTTATAGGCTTAAAGGGAAGGAGCTAGGAAAAAGAGGGGCAGAGAAAAAGTGAATATTAGTATCTAGAAGAGAGGAATGATAGATACTTTAAGGTCCTAGAAAAGACCAAATTCTTAGTTCTAAAGACAGGATTGTGTCTGTCATATTTCTCATTGCCTTCCAAGAGCCAAGCATTGTGATGGATTTTTAGTAGCTGCTAAAATATTTGGGAAACTGGAGGTGAGAAGGTAAAAATGAATGCTGAAGTGGGTCTACAAGTTTGGAGGTTGGAGATGTACAGAAGTTGGAGGTAATTTATGCCTGATAATCTCAATTTTTTAGGTAAAGCATGAGGCAAGATCTTATGCTAAGTATAAAGGTGTGGGAATTAAGTTGAGAACCTGACTACCTTACTAAAAGTTTGAAATAGTCACTTAGGGAAATGAGAGGAAAGGATGGCCAAGGTCAATATGTTTTGAAAACTGTGAAATGTCACCCATATATAATGTATTATTATGGTTATTGTTATAATGATAATATGTCCACTGAGTTTCCTTGTGATTTAATTGAAAATTTTTATTACTGTTGAATTTAAATAGAGAAAGAAAAATGCAAAAAAAAAAAAAAGAAATTGATAAGCAATTTTCAGGACCAAACTAGGATTAAAACCCAGATAATTATGGTACACAAATTTATACACAAATCTCAGCATTCAGTCTCGGAGTAAAATTAAAGCAGGTAGATTTGAGGAATTGATTCGCATCTGGACATTTGACTAAAAGATTCTGTATAACGACAAGCAGCAATGAAATTAAGGAGTCCAATAGAAAGATAGTCCAGGAAAAGGAAGGGATGCCAGAGCATTCTAATAGACATGGAGGAAATGAAAGGGTCAATGAAATGGTGAATTTCCAAGGACCAAATATCAGGCAGAATGAAAGAGAAGGGATGAGATAGCTGGAGAGAGGAATCTGTGGTACGAACAGAGCCACTATTGAGGTTGGAGAACTTTTAAGGGTGAGGGGTGTGTGATCATAGTCATGGGAGAGTACAATGGAGTTTTGAAGGTAGAGCTGAGGAAGTTCAGGAGTTATAAAGTAGGAAGTTGGATGTGTTGTGTATTTCAGAGGTTGGCAAATTATAGCCTATGAGCCACTTGCCTGTATTTGTAAATGAAAGTTTAATGGAACACAGCTACCTCCATGCACGACATACTGTCTATGGCTGCTTTTCTGCTACAAGGATATATTGAGTGGTTATGACAGAGACCATATGGACTAAAAAGCCTAAAACATTTACTCTCTTGCCCTATAAGAAAAAGTTTGATGACCCCAGTCTACATGGTTGATGGCATGTTCTTGTGTACAGGTGGGAATTGAGACAGGGAGAGCAACAGAGGGGCCATGCTAAGTGCATTGGCAAGTGGCCAGGAAGCTGATAAATGGGGACAGAAGATGACAAAGCTGCAGATGTGTACTTCCAAAAGAGAAATATTTTCTGAAAGGAGAGTGAAATTGTGTGGGTCTAGAACAATGATTCTTAACCTTTTTGAAGTCTTTATGGCAGAGACTGTGATTTTCCCCCCAAAATCTATTCTGTCTTTCTCTCGAGAATTTAAGTTGAGCACATGGCCACCCAGCTAAGACTGCGTTTTCTTAGTCCTTTGTTGGGATTTTAGGCATGTAATGACATTCTCTCCAATGTCATGAGAATACAAGGCATGGTTGTAACTTTTGCCTTACTTCCCTAGAAAAGAATTGTTACCCTGAATGTCTGCCCTTCCCCTTGCTGTGAGCTGAAACAAGTACACTAGTGACTCTGCTTTACCCTGCAGAAGATGGCAAGGGCCTGGGGGATGGCAGAGCAGAAAGGTGGAGGGATCCTGGGATTCTGAACACTGCGTGAGGCAGAGCGTCTTGCTAGACTGAACCACTCATCCCAGACCTGTCGCCTGAGGGAGAATAAGCTTTTCTGCTTTAAGTCACTTGTTAAGACCTCTTTGTTCCAGAAAGTTAACCTCTATCCTACTTACAGTACCTTTTTAAAAATCTGATTTAAGCTGTGTATCCTCTTTCTAGGAAATTGTCCTTGCATATAAATTTTATACTCAATGGAATCTGGACCCCATACATGGTCCTCAAGCTGAGAGCGCACATCACAGAAGTGGCCGTCGAGAGAAAGAGAAAATGTCCACCCTTCCTCTGTGTTTGGGGAACATTCTGAGAAAGTGTCCAGAGGGAACTTTTAAAAAAAAGTAGGCATTCTTTGCCACTGCACCCTTTTAGGTGATGTCCTTGACTGGTGCTAGACTGAAAGAGACATTCAGAGAACAAGGACAGGAGAGGAAATACAGGAAAGATAATAAGGTCAAGGCACAAGATGAAACTACGATGAGGAAAAATGAGTCAGAAAATAAAAAAATTTAATTCTCAGAATTCACATTTGAGGAAAGGTAGAGGTCCAGGCGAGGACAGGGAAATCCGAAGCCGTCAGCGAGGGCCCTGCAGAGTGCACGGATCTGCGCTGCGCAGCTGCGGACGCCCCGCGCACACAGACAGACCTCACAGCGCGGCGGATTCACTGCGCTGCCTCAGTACTTGGAGCTACACAACCCACCTAGAAACCAAAAACAGCAAAAGAATTTCACTGGGCACTACTATGGTTTACATGCTTACTTCATGTCCCTCCACTGCAGGTAGTTAATTTTTGACATGGGTGCCAAAGATAACCTTGAATATTTCTATACTGCACATCCTTTTCTTTTACCCATTTTGGCCTTTACACTTTCTAATTCCTGGTCCTAAGGGTAGAGCTAATAATTTCTCCCCAAAACCCAGAACCCCATGGTTACCAGACTAAGCCCCACCATCCTCTGAATATGAACTTAGACCATTTGCTCTGGAAAGAATTCCCTACTATTGGTTGACTTGGCATTCATTATTTTACTAACAAAGTAACCATTTCTTAATTCAGTCATTACAATCACCATACTATGTGGTACAATGGTTAAGATTATAGGATCTATAGATAATTTCAATGCTATTTAAATTGTTTCGGAGCAAAGAAGAAAACTAAGCAATTATTTTTATGATATAAATATAAAATTAATACTAAATTCTGACAAAGATTATGCACTCACAAAAAGAAAACCTAAGACTAATGTCACTTAGAAATAGTGATGCAATGTATCCTTAATTAAATATTAGCAAACAGAATCCAGCAGTTCAATATTTATATTTATTCTTAGATTTATTAAAAGGATGAATTATATACAAGCATTTCATAGTATTGAACCACCCTTGCAGTTTTGGAACAACTTTCACGGAAAAGGTATTTTAAAACATTTTTAAAAATCACTCTTTATATAGAAAAAAAACAATTAATTCTTCTTGAATATAATTTTTAACCATTTTACCCAAAGCCAACATAATGCTTAAAGGTACGCAGCAGTACTGTTACAACTAAAGTTAGAAAAAGATAAAAATACATTTTTATTTGACATTATAATAGAGTCTCTAGCCAGTTCAAATAGACAAGAAAAAGAAATGAGAGGCATAAAAATTTAAGGGGAGTATATAAAATTATTATTTGTACACAATATGTCTATATTACTGAATTATCTGAGAGAACCAGTTGAAACACAACTATAGATAGAGAATTCAGAAAATGGTGGAAGTTGAAAATTAACACACAAACCTCAATAATTTTCATATACAGAAAGTATAATGCTTTGGAAAATAAATAAAAAAGAAAGCATTCCTTTCACAAAAGCACAAATAGATAAAATACCTAGAAGTAAATCTAACAAGAAATGTATAAGAACTATGTGAGAAAACAAAATAAACAAAAAAAAACTTTAAAACTAAAGGCCAAACAAGAAGACATGAACAAATGCAAACAGAAGTTCTTAAATAGAAAAACTCAACATCATAAGGATTTAATTCTTCCTTAGCTAACTTAAAATTTTAAAAAGATTTCCAATAAAAAACACTATTTTTTATGATTCTTGTTGTTGTTTTTAAAACCAGGCCAGCCAATTTATAATAGAAGCACATATGGAAGAAAAGGATGGCCATGAGAACTCTGAAAAAGAGTAGCAGCAAAGAGTGAATGGCCTTACTAGATATTAAAATATACTACAGAGCTTCAATATTTAAGGTGATATGGTATAGGCACATGCATATATAGATACAGTAATACAACAGAATAAAAGTTCAGAAATAGACCTAAATGCATTATAGAATTTAGTATATGACAAGCACAACATCTCAAATCAGAGTTGAAACATGGACTATTTAATAAATGGCACTGAGACATTTCAATAACTATGTGGAAAGCTGCTACGGTTTATATGTTTGTCACCTCCAAACCTCATGTTGAAAGTTGATCCCCAATTTTGGAGTTGGGGCCTAATGGTAGTAGGTTTTTGGGACATGGGGGTGGGATCCTTTATGAGTAGTTTGGTACTATCTTCATGATAATGAATGAGTTCTTGCCCTCTTGGTTCCTGAAAGCTGGTTGTTAAAAAGTGCTTGGTACCTTCTCCCTCTTTCTCTTGCTTCCCTTCTCACCATGTGATCTCTGCACACTCTGCCTCCCCTTCATCTTCCACCATGAGTGGAAGCAGCCTGATGCCCTCGCCAAATGCAGATACCCGTAATTTTGGACTTCCCGGCCAACAGAACTGTGAGCCAAATAAACCTTTCATTCCCTATAAATTACTCAGCCTCAAGTATTACTTTATTAGCAACACACAAAGGCCTAAGACAACAGCTAAAGTTGGTACTTCATATAGCACATCTGGATAAGGTTGTATACCAGAATAAATTAAAAATACATTAAATATTTAAATTCAAAGAATAAAACCATTGCAATATTAGGGAAAAAAATGGTGAATCCTTTTATAGTCTTAAAATGAGGAAGATATTCCCAACTAAGACTTAAGGTATAAAAGCTAAAAAAAAAAAATAATTAATATCTGCCATTACATACAATTTAAAAGTTTCTGGAAAGCCAACCAACCCCTCAAACAACCAAAAACCAAGCAAATACAAGCATGGGCAAAGTCAAGAGACATGCAACAATCTGGGAAAGAATATATTTGTAACTCATATTACAGCCAAATGGATAACCTCCCTAGTATTTAAGGTGCTCCTAAAAGTACAGACTGGAAAAACAATGAGATATCGCTTTATACTTAGTGGGCTGACAAATATCAGAACACTGTACAATACGAAATGTTGGTGGGATTATAAGAATATAGGAACCCTCAAATACTGCTGATGAGAGTATAGACTGAAAGGATTGGTAAATGTAGTAGACGACCATCATGGGGTGCTCTGCAGCAGTCAAAATCAATGAGCTAGACCTATGTTGTCCAGTAACTCTTTCTGCAATGATGGAAATGCTCTATGCATGCACTGTTCAATATAGAAGCCACTAGCCACATGGGGTTATTTAGAAGTAAACTAATTGAAATTTAAAAACAAAAAATTTAGTTCCTTGCTTGCATTAGCTACATTTCAAGTGCTCAAGAACTACCTATGGCTAGGAATTACCATACCGGATAAAGCCTATATAGAATATTACTATTATCTCAGAAAGCCCCACTGGACAGTGCTGGGCTATATTCACACATATGGCGTGAGTGGATCTTAAAAATATAGTACTGCATAAAGAAAGAATCAGAATGATATGATAGCACATCACTATTTACTTAGATTAAAAATATATCAGCACAAAACAACTATTCACATATTGCAAGAACACATACCAATAACAAAAGATCAACATTAGGAAAATTAAAATGTTTGCCTATGAGGAAAATGAGTGGGAATTGGAAATGACCATAAAAGGAAACAACAAACAAGCAAATCAATAACCCACTGGAAGAAAGGGGGCTTTCAT
Source organism: Eulemur rufifrons (assembly GCF_041146395.1). Classification (NCBI taxonomy): domain Eukaryota; kingdom Metazoa; phylum Chordata; class Mammalia; order Primates; family Lemuridae; genus Eulemur; species Eulemur rufifrons. The sequence goes on from NC_090990.1 coordinate 88,208,282, forward strand.
AGACCTATGATAAAATATGCTGTGAATTGAGGAATATTACTAAGTCATATCTCTGCATGAGATTACAAAAAAAATGAAAGCACACAACACCCTACATGCTAATGTTTATAGCACTTTTATTCATAATTGCCAAAAACTAGATGCAACCAAGATGCTCTCCAATCGCTAAATGGATAAACAAACTGTCGTACCACCATATAGGGGAATGTTATTCAACAATAAAAAGAAATGAACTATCAAGCCATGACAAGATATAAATGAATCTTAACTGCATAATGCTAAGGGAAAGAAGAATGTCTGAAAAGGCTACATACTTTATGATTCTGATTATATGAAATTCTGGAAAAAGGAAAACTATAGTGATACTAGAAGACCAGTGGCTGCCGGAGTTTGGGAGTAAGGAAGGGAGGATTGCATAGATGAAGGCAGGGGATTTTGTAGGATAGTCAAACTATTCTGTATGACACTATAACTGTGGATATAGTACACCACACATTTGTCAAAACTCATATAACTTCTGAGCACAAAGAGTCAACCTAAATGTGTACAAATTAAAAGAAAATAAATTATTTAGGAGGTTGAGTGATCCCAGGATTAATGTAGAATGTGATAAAACACTAAAATATCATAAATGTATGAACAACCTCACTGAAGGGGGAAAGGAGAAAAATGCTGACCTAAAGAACTATGGAAATGAGTGGTCTATAAGACTAAAGCTAAAAACAAATGAACAAACAAAACTGTACAGAAGAACTGCACTCTAAGTTGTTCCCCACAGTCATATGGGTAAACAATTCTAATACCATGTAAATGCATAGTGAAGTTAAAAAATTTAATAAATAAATGGCAAGTGGTGGGAGCTAGATTTCTCAGTGTTGTAGTGAGAAGAGCAAGGTAAGGAAGCTAGATAATCCATGGGTGCAATAATGAATTAGGTAATGATAGCTAATATTAATTAAGTAATGATAATTATATAATGGATTAGAGCTGGAGACATCAGTATGAACTCATGCTTAGCTTAATACAGATACCAATGATTACATATAGAAATATTTATAGATATGTGTGTGTGTATGTATATGTGAGCTAGTATAGACACATATATTTCCTTGCTCTATCAGCCGAGAGGGCTTAGCAGCAATGATACCCCCATAACAACAAGCACACCTAGCATCCAGATCTTGGTTTCTAAAACCATTCCCCAACAAAAAGAGCCAGGGCCCCTTGGAGAAATAGCTAATTATAGAATGGTTTCTTAGAGAAATAGCTAATTCAGGCAATATACAAGATGAGCCTGGAGAGCTTGCAGTGACAGGAAGTAAGAAAGTATTCAAAAAACAAAAAGCAAAACAAAACAAAACCCCACATTAATAGGGGTATGTCCAAGAGACACTGGAGCCAACAAACACAGCTCCTGTTGGACAAGCCTGAAACAATCTGAGAACACAATCAATAAGGTAGAATCAAAACCCAAAGCATTAAATAAACATTCAGGAGTCCACATGATATAACTAAATGATTAAATAAGCAAATAAGTGGAGAAGAGACAATTCTCTCATGTAGCTGAATTCGAAATAATTTACGTAGATAGTCAGCTTTCAGAAAGGTAAACCGTGGGCCCCCCATTCCTTTAGCATCGTCTGTGTACAGTGACTTCCTTCAAAGAGTATAGTATGGAAGGAGGGAAAAAAAGAGTTACTTTACAGTGGAGAAACCTGACACCTCAACAAGGTGATTAGAGTCAACAGAGACAGCGATAAGTCATATTGATAGAATGTACCCTTGGTATGATGTGATGAAAATGACACTTGATCTCTTCGCTTCCTCCCCCAAACCCTAGCTCCAGTCTAATCACGAGAAAAATATCAGACAGATCCCAATTGAGAAGCATTCTACAAAATACTTGACCAGAACTTTCTAAGCTGTAAAGGTCATCAAGAAACAAGACTGAGAAACTGTCGCAGCCACAAGAAGCCTAAGGAGACAGGACGACTAAAGGTACTGTGGTACCTGAATGGGATCTTGGAACAGAAAAAGGATATTATGTAAAAACTAAAAACAAATCTGAATAAAGTTTGAACTTTTGTTTATAATCATATATCACCAGTGGTTCTTCAGTTTTAACAAGTGTATCACAGTAACGTAAGATGTTCATAACAGGAGACTCTGGGTGTAAGGTATGTGGAAAATCTCTGTACTATCTTTCCAATTTCTCCATAAATCTAAAACTGGTCTAAAAAATGAATTTATTTGTTAAAAGAAAGGAAAACAAAAATCAAGTACTGCCAGAATCTATGGAGCCTCCTCTCTTCCTCTCCCCCTTCACATTATCTTCCCTTTCCATAAAATGTAACACCCATCCTTGATTTTGTTTTTTGCTTCCTTGTTTTTCATAAAAACTGTTACCACATTTGTATGTATTCTTAACAAATGTTATTTTGAATTGATATAAATAAATAAGCTAGTTGCCTATTTTCATTTACCTTTACATTCATGAGATTTACCAATATTGGTATATGTAGCTGCAATTCATTTACTTTCACAGCTAGACAATATTCCATGGGATGACTGTACTACCTTGTTACTTCTATCTCCTGTTAATGGTTGCTTCCAGGTTTTGCTATTACCAAAAAACATTCTCATGTACACAAGTAAGAATCCCTGTGTAATAAATAGAAGTAGAATTGTTGGGTCATCTTGCACACACGTTTGCAACTTTACTATATAATACCAAATTGTTTGACAAAAGTTGACTTGTTAGTTTAGATAACCATCAGCAACAATTTTATTTTTGTTCCTTGGAAACCAAGAGATCCATACTTTTTTTTCCCCCCTCAAATTTTTAAAGTATATGTGATTAAAAAATAAAATATTAATATTTCATAGTTGCAATAAAAATGAAATAATGATAGATGCCAAATTGTAATACATTAGAAATTGCCATAGGCTTTAACTTGTCCTGGGAGATTAACTTGCTCAAAAGAGAGCTTTTTCTGCCATCTGTGTGCATATATTTGAACTGGTGTGAAGTGAAGAAATAAAGACTTGGCATGTTCCTGTTGAAAAGGTGCCAAGCTCTGTTCCTGTAAACTGGCCTTAATCTGAGAAACTACTAGCCCTTTAGGTTTAATTACATTTCTAAAAAAAGAAAGAAAGAAAAAAATATATATATGTATACACATGCCCTATAAAATGTGACCTCAATCTTGCCTGCAAAGATGAGAAAAAATTAAACCTCTATTCTATGTTTCCTTCAAAAATTCCAATAATTTCAATTCAAGTCATATGAGTATATCTAGAAGAGCATTTAAAGTGCTGTAAAATTCATCACACTTGCATTCAAACTTTCTTTGATGTAAAAATCTACATTTCTGCAGAGAAACAGCAAATAATCACCTTCTCAATAGTATAAATTAGTGCATTCTGCTAAGGTGAGTTATGGAACTTCCACAGGCCCAACCTTAAGATTGCGACGATTCACCCTGTGATGTCTTGGACGGGGCTGCCACTATGCACAAATCTGTGTACTGTTGACCTAGGCAGCTCACAGTAGTGCAGAGCAAAAGGAAAGAAAAGAAACAAATTATAAAGTTTCTCCACAAATGGGAAGATGGAAAGATGTGTGAAAAGAAGTTTAGGGATATTTGGGTATATTAAATGCTTCCTGTTAGGCCAAAGCTCTCTCGCAAGTAGAAAATTTTGTCTAGTATTGCATTTGAGGCCCATTGAAAATCCAGTCACTGCTACTCAAGCAGCTTCACTGGTTTCTGACAGAGGACTCTAAGTACAAGACCACCTGGTACAAATATCAGTGGCCTTTGGACAAGCAGCTAAAACCTCAGCACCTTCTGGATGGCTCCATGTAACAGTGGAGCAGTCTTTCTGGGATTCTCAATTTGCATATCTGTAGAACCCTTTTCAGAAAAGCATTGAACATACTGTCTTTATCCCCACCCATGCATCCTACCTACCTTGTTCATCATGACTGTGGGGGTCATAACATAACACCATGGAAACGTGGAAACATGGCTACCCCAACCTGGAAACTAGGAAGTAAGAACTCCCAAATCCTTCTTAGGGAAGTATACTTATTTAGGTAAGAATTTCTTGATGAAGGTCACCTTCTGCATTAAGGCTGATTAAGAAATCACTCAATGGGAAAGGATATTCAAGAGGTATTTTCATAGACATAATAAAAGCCTCCTTTATACAAACTACACAAGTGTGCTTTCCCTATTACAAATATCGTCAGGGCTCCTTTCATCCAAACATAAAAAGGAACAGATTTTGAAAAATTTTAAGGCATGTACGATAGTAGCTAAGAGAAAGGCTTAAACATCATATTGACCTGAGTTCGAGTGATGGATCCATCAATTGTTAGCTAAGTGACCCTGAGTAAGTTATTTAACCTCCCCGATCCTCACTTTTCTCCACTGTTGGAATAAGTGGAGAGCCAGAGGTTGACAGCAAATCTGTCTTCAAAGCCTATTCTTTTAACCGCCACACTGGACTGCTCCACACACTTTAAACAGCACCTTGCATTCGGGAACTTACTACATCTCTGCAGGCTGATTGATTTATCTTCAGGAATACCTTTTTCAATCAAAACCCATGACAGCTAAAGCAAAACTCCAAAGTGCAAGAGAAACAGCTTTCCTCACTAAGTTTTACACTGCCAAAGCTCAATAGTTAGATCTGAAATAGAAGAGCATCTCCTTCAAATAGTAATGAGACTGATAAATGTATTCCATTCACAGCACAGAAAACCTGGAAGTCATTCTTCAGGTTAATTCCTTGTCTCAAAACCAAATATGCCTCCAAAGCAGGAATTTCTACTGTTTTGAAAGCTGAGATATGAAATTTTAGTTGAGATATGAAATTTTAGTTGACTAATTTGGCAAACCTTTTAAATTCTCCCAAGAGGAAACCAAGGCTTATGTACCTAAATATTTTAAATTAGAAATGACAGTTACTTTGCCTTACCGTTGTGACTTTTACAGAACATCTGAGAGCAGGGGTTTAGGTTACCTGGCTTAGAATTGCCAAGGAAGTACCATAGAAAGGACCGTCAGACACAGAACAATCCGAATTTCTGGGAAGTATAGCAACCTAGAGAGGGCATGCTCTAAAAACACTCAAATTCAACGCATTTTAAAACTATATGGAACCAAACAAAACATAACTGAAAGTCACATAGGGCCCTTGAATCACAATTTGCAAACCCTACCTTAGAGAAAAGGAGACACGGATTCTTCTTCCCCTCCACACTGGATTATCTTCCAACAAAGAGTGACAAGCCTGATGGCTGAGATAGCCTCTGGGAGCCAGGCTTCAGTGCTTCCTGTGTCGAGTCAGCGCTCCCTGCCCAGCTTTGAAGTGGAGAACCACGTGCCAGCCTCCGGAGCCAGGCGTGGTCCCAACCATTCTCACATCACAAGTCTTTGCCCTGGCCAGGCTGCCCTCCATGGCAGGCCATCCACGTGCCATTTCCATTTTCCCTCCCACCACCCCATTTTGCCCATTTTTCTTCCATGAACTCAAATGTCTTCACCTTTCTAGACTGAGCCAAATATGATCTACCTTTAAATTGCACATTTGTGTTTTATTTTGCTTGTCTGTTACCCATGCAAAGAGCACAGGACTGGGATAGCTTAGGACTGCCTTTGGAGGGTAGGGCAGGTTTCACAGACAGGCCACATGTGTGCAGGATTTAGAAGGAAGAACGGATGACTGCAGAAGGGACAACAAGCCTTCTAGGCAGAGGGACTGGCATGTGCAAAGTCTTGAAAGAGTCCTGAAGGTCATGCAGGCTTGGGGGGCTTCTCTTTTGGACTGCAGCCACCTTCTCCATGGGCCTTGGAGAAGGTGGCTGCAGTCAAAAAGAGAAGACCCTTGTTTGCCTCACTGAAGTGACAGGACTTGATCCTGGAGGTGAAAGGAAGCCAAAGCTTGTTTTTGTTGTTGTTGTTATTTGTTCTTATTCTATTATTTTTTTACACTCAAAGGAGTAACAGGATCTGATTTTGGTCAAGGCCCCTGGTGAAGCCCATGTCTACCATGGAGTCTGCTCTTCTCACGCAAGCATTTCCTCCCGCAGCATCCCTGCGCCCCTTACCCGCCATCCCACACGACAGATATCATTACTTACAGCTTTCACAGGTAACTTTGTGTTTCCAGTGACTAGAAAGTACCTGAGAGCAGGAGGCTTTTATTTTTTTTTTTAACTTTTACATCCCAATAGTGCTGAGCAAGTACGTGTTCAATAAATTCCCAGGACTGTCTGATTCAGATTTCCCTTGGGGATGGGTTAGGCAAACTATGTTCCAGAGATAATATTAAGGAAAGCCCTAAACCCAAGTCACTAAAGCCCTCACTATTAACCATGAGCAACAGGATCCAGGACCACAAAAGTTAAGTTCACAAGCAACTAAGCTTGAGTTCTATTCTCCATAAAGTTGGACTCGTCTCCCTTTCTTCCCAGCTCTGCTCCACCACCCAAGCTGAGATTCACTCCTACTCCCCTTGGGAACACCAAGCCAAAAGTGGTAGGTACTAGCACGTCTCGAGTTCTGAGAACACACGGTCAATGACTGGGTGGGAGGGGGACAAATAATGCATTTTAAAAGTGCATCTGGCACTGAAGTGAGAGTGTATCTGTGCCTGTGTGTATATGCTAACTTGCAGCAGGTTACCATAGCAACCTCAACAGGGTGCTGCAGTGGGCAGCTTTGCAAGAAGTACAGAAAACCCATTCTTTAACATCTGGGCTTTTGGATCCTAGAAGGCACATCGCAGCATTAGGCCCTGGCTTCGGAACTCTACAAAAAAGGAAGTGGAATTTTGAATACCTGCTAGCCCAACCTTCCTTTTTTCATGAACCACACACATCCTTCTTCATGCACCATAAACACTGCATACAGAGCCCTAAATAGCCTCTTTAGAAACACATAATTTCCTACACTCATTCTTATATACTATGATGAACAGATTGTACCTGCACATCAGCATGACTTCCACACAAAATTTACATCCACTGGAATTGTACATTTTGATGAGCAGCATATTCACAATGTTCCCATTCCCAGTGAACCCCTAGTCTTTATTATGGTATCAGTATTTTTAATGCAAAATATATAATCCTATCAAGAGTGTAGATTGGGTTTGATGGGTTTGACAGAGCTGCACTCCAGGAACTGTGAACCAACTTTTCCAAGGACCAGGCAATTTTTGAAATTGCTTTTCCATAGGGGTGGAGGTTTACTCACCCACTTCCTCATATTTTCAGTGTGAAGGTATCTCTTATGAAGGAAGAGAAAGAGGGAGATGTTAGAATTCCACATGTGGCTCTAACCTACATTGTGGCCATCAGGAAGCCATGTTTCTGCAAAGTGAACTCTAGTCGGTAGGGCATTAAGTAGGTGGAGCAGCCTCTGAGATATTTTCTTTCTTTTTTTTTTCCTTGGATCTAGAGACTGATTTGTAGTTACCTTTGAATTTTCTCTTGGGCAAAGTAAAAATAATGTACAGCATCAGTAAAGAAATGGATTGCACAGTAGGCATGCACAGTAGAGTGAGAGATATATTTGCACATAGAGGAGTGAGGAAAATTTGGTTAACTAAGTCACATGAACTCACGGTGCACTGCAAGGTGCTGGAGCAGGACCATAATATCTTTGTAGCCTGGTAGTGGAAAAGAGTGGTAGATTTGAAGTGATATAGGGGTTTTGTGGCCTGAGAAAATTACAATGGAAGTGCCAAAGAGAGAGATGTAAACAAACAAAGGAAAGAAGACCCTGTTGCCCAGAAAGGTCATTCTGTGTGCAGAAATGCCTATGCCTATCTAAGGTGGCTCTGGGAACAAAGAGGAGACCCATAGTAACCAACTCCAGCTGGATGATTTCTTTACCCAAACAACTGTGAGGCAACTTGGAGATGTGGCTGTAGCTGAGCAAGGAGATTGTTGCATCTAAGCATGGAGGTAGGACTTCCCGGGATGAACACCAGGGCTATAAGAAACTTGAGTGTTTGGAAGGGAGGGTGTCAGTAACCTGGTGGCAGCTAAAAGGTTCTCCAGGAAGGAAGACTGGAGATCCAGCCAGTGCAATCTGGCCTGCACGTGCCTGGCAAGGTGATAACAGGGGATTTGCTTCTAAAGCCTGCAGGAAGTGCTGTGGGTGGGTGTAGGTGTCCAGGGGTGTGAAGCAAAGAGCTGAGCATGTGGCCAGGGAGTGGGGAGAAGGGCGTATGGGAGTTGAGCTGGTAGCAGACAAAAAGTGCTGTGTGGAGATGTTCCTGAATCAAACCTGGGACGTCAAGGCTGGGAGAGGTTTCAAAGAGCCTCATGCAACCTGTTCCTTTGGGGCAGGGCGGCTGAGGGGATGCGGAGCATCCAGGTCTGCTGTGGGGAGAAGTCAGGTGCACTGAAGGCACTAGCTTGCAAGTGGGTGTGGAGAACGCTCGGGGAGCGGGGCGGATCCAAGGAGGCAGGAGTGGGGGAGGGGAGGCCGTCGGAGAGTGAGTGTGTAGAGCCAGCTAGAGTGGGGGTGGGGGCGCAGGTCCAGCGCCTCCGGCCGCCTCGACCTCCCCCGGGACTCACCCAGCACGAAGTAGGGCAGCTCGGTGTTCTCCAGATCGTCCACCACGACCATCTCTCCTGGGAAGTCGTTGCGCACCGAGAAGAGAAGCTTGGGCTCGGAGGCCGAGGGGCTGTGCATGATGCTCAGGTCGTTCTCGCGCAGGAACGGCAGCGCCGACACCGTGATGCTTTTGAGCTTGCACTCCAGCTCCTTCGATGGATCCGCGTCGCCAGCGACCGTGGCCAGCACCGCCGCCGGCCCCCAGCAGCAGGCGAGCAGGGCGCAGAGCCCGGCTAAAGCCATCTTGAGCCCCGGCCGCCTTCCTCTCAGCGCCGCGGTGGTGGGGGTGGAAGCGAGCGGGGGGGGGGGGGGGGGGGAGGGAGAGAGCGAGCGAGCGCGGGAGGCGGGGGAGGCTGGGGAGGGGATGGAGATCTGGGAGAGCCCAGGTCCCCGGTATGAGATGCCGCCTGCGGAGTGCTGGATTTAAGCTCTGAGGTCTGGAGAGCCCGGATTCTTTGTTTCCCGGAGCTGCTGATCTGGGGAAGGGAAGGGGGGAGGAGGAGAGGAGAAAAAGGGAAGGAAGGACGTCGAGAGGGAAGAGGAAGGGAGCTGAGGATTCTAGGGAATCAGGTCAGCCCCCAGCTGGCTGCTGGAGCTCCTGCCTCTGTCCTCCTTTGCATCCCCCTGCAAGAGCGACGCTTTTGGCTATCAACTACCTGCACCGCATTTTAACAATATTAGTCTTTGCTATGCAAAATCTTCTCTCACCATCATTCAGAAGGCTTGGGAAGGGCACACACATGCACACACCTTAAAGGGAGCTTTTTCAAGGCAGTGTGTGTGTGGGGGGGGGGTCTTTCTAGATGCAAATTCCCCCAATGATTTCATGAAATGTAGCTTGTCCTATTCTTGTCTTTTTTTTTTCTTTTCTTTTTCTTTCTTTCTTTCTTTTTTTTTTTTTTTTTTTTTTTGCCCACTAGTTGGATTTGTATAGTGGATAAGCGAGAGGTATTAATAGAATAAATGGACATGTGTGTATTTTTACTTAGCACTAACTTTGTAAAATATTTAAAGGATATAGATGGGTGAATAGACACGCACAATGAAGAAGAAAGCCAATGGCCAATGTACTGCACACAGCTAAGCAGATCAGAACTTTTACTTTCAACTTCTCTCTGCTTCTTCCTTTTAGTTCCATCACAAATGTTATCTACAGTAACCAATAAAAAGATGATTTGAAGAATGACATAATTGATAGAAAAAAGCAGAATTAGCTCAAAGAAATGTTGAGCCTTTAGAGAATCCAGTAAATAGAACAAAGCTGGAAGAAAATGTGAGAACAACTAAAGTCTCTAAGCATCTTTAACAAATGGAAAAGTGAAAAAAGAATATACTTGGGTGTGAGCCAATTAATCCTATTCTAGTCAAGAGTACAACAGGGTAGATATTCAACCTCCCGCTGAAGCATTCTAAGGAATAACACCACCATCACTTAGAAGATATGTTCCCAGCAGTGCTGAGCAGTGTTGCCTTTTAAAAAACGATGACAGTGTGCAATAGGAGGTGGCATAAAAGTGATGTTTGGGTATGCCGCAATCCGATGTTTAAATGAACTTTCTCTCATATGATAACCAATAATTTATTTCAAAAGTGTGCCCCCTCCCATATCATTTGTTCAATGCTGATTTAAATACTAGGAGGGATAAAGACTGTGTTATAGGTAGTTCCCACTCTCTGGAAATTTAATGCATCACCCTTGTCAAAGAGGACTTCTATTTTAAAAACAATTGCATTCTCTTGGTACCTGGTGTCAATTTATTGGCATATGTGAATATATGTCCTTCAAAAGACAAAAAAAAAATCTCTTGCAGTATATTTTACAAGGTTTATCTAGTTGAATAGAGAAAACAAGCCTTATTTAAGGTCATGCTTAAGGAGTTAAAGATTGTTTACCTCCCCCCCACCCACACAAAGAAGAAACAAAATACTTTATTGTAAATTGAGTTTTTAATCCTGACTTATGAGGGAATTAACCCAGAGGTATATTACCATGCAGCATTGCAAATGAGTACAAAAAAGATATATCAGCTAATGACCTTTTGAAAACTCATCCTCATCTTCATTGCTCCCCTAGGAGGTACTGGGGGAGAGAAAGAGCCCATGATATGAAAAGAGAGTAGGAAAAGAGCCCTTTTTCCTACTCTCCCTGGCATATAAAAAGCAATATTAAACTTAGTTAGGCAAAGTTATTTGTCATTGAGTAACTAGAGTGGATGCCAGGAAAACACACTTAGCCCTAGAATGTGAGAAATGGTATGAAACTACTAGATCAACTATTCATCCAATCTTTTGTTTAATAAATAAGAAAATCAAGGCCATTGAAATTGTGAGGTGCTTTATGAAATCGATTTGCTACAAAGATATGGATCTAAGACCACAAACAAGATTTCTTTGCCCAGTGTTCTTTCCACTACACAGTTATGGCACACGGGGGTGCATCCATGGATAATCACTGGACTTATGGAACACGATAAATCATTCAGGAAACATTTGTGTACCTACTGTATCCTGGGCATTAGACTATGAATGGGCAGAAAAATACTCCTGCTTTTAAGTGGCGTATAATGTATCATCATTTTGAAAATTTTCTAATTTTCTGAAGTCTTGAGTCATGTCAGAAAACCCAAGTGAACCACTTAGGGATGGTTTTATGGTAAGTCAATATCTAGTCTTCTTAAAATGTATATTGAGTTAGAAATAGTTGATAGTTGGTATCTCAAACCTTCATAGACCTCTCTCTCTCTAAAGAAGGGTCAAGCAAGAGAAGCTGGAGAAATAAAAAGAGAGCATATTTTGCAAGGGCCCTTGCTTCCTGTGAACACAGATGCAATGTCAAGTGGTCTTCACATAGGGAATTAAATGCCTAGAGATGGGGGTAGAGGTTGAAGTTAACAGAAACCAGAACATCTCCACTGTGTGATGTTTTACATTTAGAGATGGGGAGAAATGTTATGCATCTCAATCCTCACCTTTGCATGGAGGTAAAATGATGTAGTGCAACAGCAGATTTGGACTCAAGCGTCAACTCCATAATTTTTTTTTTTTTATTTGGAGGTGAGCTTGGACCATTCTTATCTTCAGTTTCGCCATCAATAAAATGGGATCTATCATCTCTCCCCACCCCACAGGTTACAGATAATATATGTGAAAATACTTATCTTCTTTAAAACACTATAAAATAACAAGCTCTGTTATCTCCAATCTTGACTTTTCCCCTGAGGTCCATCTTCCTATGGCCTCTTTTCTTAACCTTAAAATAGCTTTTGATAGCTTTCCCTGCACAGCCACAAGCTTTATCTTCACGAAATCTTACTTTCATCATGCCTTTCTAGTTTTCCTTTTTCTACAGGATTTAGTTCAAACACCATGGTTTGGAAATGCACAAACTCTTCCCATTTCTCCAGGCCAATGTCCAGCCTCACTTACGTAGCAAAAACTTCCATCACTTCTTTTTCTCATAGCTTCTCTCACTGAGTGCTTATTTATACACACACACACACACACACACACACATACAGACACACATACACACACACACACACACACACGCACACCCTCAGGAGGCCAAGAGCCATTTCCTAATACAGTGTTTTGCATTCAATATTCTTATCTGCAAAATAGAAATAACACTACATAATTCTTAGAGAGGTTGTGAGGAGGAAATGAGATTATGTATATAAAGGATCTGACACATTTTAGGCATTTAGTTGGTGTTCCATAATGATAGTCTTTGCCATTATCACCTTATTCAATTATCTTGGAGAGAAAGCAGGCTTCATAATTATCTCCACAAGATTTTCTCCAGTGTAGTAGCCAAAAGCAAATTATGTGATTTACACTTCTTGGTGCTTTCCCCGGAGAAATGATTACATATGTCCACTAAAAGACAAAACAAGAACATTCAGAACAGGTTTACTCATAGTAGACAAAAAATGGAAATATCCATCAAGAAGAGAATGAATAAATGTCATAGAGTTGTATAGTGGAATAGTACACAGTGATAAAAAATGCAGCTACATGGATGAATTTTACAGACATAACAATGAGTGAAAGAAATGAGACACAAAAGAATGTATACTCTAAGATCCTGTATTTACAAAATTCAAGAGCAAGTAACATGAATCTTTGGTGATGGAAGTCAGAATAGTAGTTATTTCTGGGGCTGGAGGGTTTTGAACAATAAGGGGCAGGACTCTGCTTCCTGGGGTGCTGGAAATGATGTGAGTAGTGGTTACATAGATGCATATATAGGCAAAAATTCATCAAACTATACACTTGTGGAATCTCTTAATGTATATCTTACCTCATTAAAAATTTTTTATATGGCTTAGGACTTCATAAGAGCAGAATGCACAAGCAAGTTTTTCTTTTTTCAAGTGGTTTTCTTGTCTGCCAACTTTACCTTTCTATCTTCTGGAGAGATCATGGAAATTTTAACTTAACTTCCATTGAAATTAGAAATCATGTGTTTGACCATTTCCTCGATTTACCCACTCCCTTACACTATCTCAAAAGAACCTCAACATCCAGTGTCATCACTTGGGATAGGTTCAGTGGGCCTCTCACTCCAGGTAGGAATTGCGGGAGTAAGTAATTCAGCAGTTGGCCAGTGATAGATTTAAACTTTCAGTGGTTCACTTGGATATTTTATTCTACATGTAGAGCTGGGGACCCTGTGGGACCACCATTCTCTGACATGTTTTGTAACTTAGGCAAACAGATACTTGCAGTATGCAGAAGGAAGGTCAAATTTGTATAAGATACAGAGGAAGGAATACAGGTGAAAGTTATGAATGTGTGGGGCTGAAAGTAGGTACATGAGGTACAATTTCTAATTTTTCCTCACTCACTCAGAATTTATGGCATCCTGATGCTATTTAGCTAATCCCCATGTATACTGCTTTGGCATTCATTAAATCTCTACATTCTTGTATTTGTGTCTAGTTCTTTACAAAATAACCTCTGACATCGCTCTCCATTCAAGGAAACTGAATTGAGACACTCCCTTTCTCACTGTATATTATGTTCTCCTCTCCCTGCTGCCCTCACTACCTAACTTAGTGTGAACCCCCAACTTCCATCACCAGCTCCAGCCCCCAGCTCTTCTGCTGAGGTGGATTTTTCTTCGACTATCACTTTCCCATGCTCTTGCCAAAATTTAGTGTAGTATGCCAGTTAGCAGCATATATTCCAGCTTTGCACCCTCATTAGGACATCAAAAATATACAATTCACACGCTTCCATTTAAAATTAATATTTTCCTCTCTTCCTCTTTCCTCCTTCCTCTCTCCCCCTCCCTCTCCCCCCCCCCCCCCCCCAATTCACAGGCCCAGCACAGCACCTGCTTCACAGAAACAAGGCTGGTCCTGTTCTGAGCTCTCTAGTCTTGCTTTAAAAACCAAACGGAGATGCACAGTCCCTCTTCCTGACACACACTGAAGTGAAAGGAGACACGCAGAAGGAAAACACCACAGGCAAAACAATTCCCTTTTTTGAAAGCAGGACTTTTTTTTAACTTAATCTCTCCTTGGAAACCTGAAGGTTTCTCCTCTGTGCCTTCGTCTTCACAGTCCTGGTATGGGGGGAGAATGCTTCTTAATTTAGCTGTCCAGCGTCTCTGAATCCGTTTCTCTCTCTAGCCAGCTTATTGGCTCCTGCTATCTTTTGCCTCTCTCTTTTTCTTGTATCTCCGAGTGTGTGTGTGTGTGTGTGTGTGTGTACTAAGTACTTCTCACTTGGGAGCTTATTTCTAATTAAGTAATGCAAGAGGGCAGAATGCACAAAACAACCGAAGGAAACCTCAAATGAGAAGGAAAATGGCTCAAATGGGTCCCCATCTCTGGGAGTTCTAGTTAAGCAAGCAAACAAAATGGGCTGGGACAAATGATTATTGTAACTCAGGAAGATTAGAAGAGAATATAATTAGCTTCCCAGTTACTTCTTGTTCCCCATCCCAATTCTTAAGACTCTCCAACGCCTCAGCCATGAATTTATTCAAAGCTTCCTTCTCCACACCAAAAAGTCCCTGTTGCAAAGCTGGGAGGGTTAACGGAGCTGGTACCCCAGCCTGCCAGCTAACCAAGGGGGAGAGCGCGGAGGCTCAGAGCCCGCCCTCTGCCAGGCCGCCCAGCCAATGGGCACCTAGGGGGAGTGTGGCGCTGTGTCCCATTGGCCGCCAACCTACGTGCATAAGAAAGAAAGAGAGAGGCAGGCAGGGCAGCATTGTTATCTTAAGACACTCATCTGGTGTCTGAGCCTGCAGGTGACACTGCTTAGCTACGGCGCGGAGCGGGGACGCGCGGGGCTGCCGCTCTGGGATGCCATCCGCCTGCCTCGCAAGCTGCTCGCGGCTTCTCCGGCGGCGCCTCCGCTGAGCTCGCAGGACCCCGGTAGCACTTGCCCAGGGACGTGCACCTGCCGTGCGCTCCGAGGGCAGGGGCCGGTCTGCAGGCAGTCGCGGGAGCGGTGAGCAGGAGGAACTGTCTGTCCGGGTGCACGGCAGTGATTTCGGGGGAGAGAGAGGGCGAGTGAGTCTCTTTAGAGTTGAGTCCTCGGCAAGATCTTGGGTTTCTCCTCGGCGGAGGGACGGGGGAGTCCTCCAGCTGGGTTTTGCACTTTCCTTACCTCTCCCACCCTCGTGCGCGCCAGCCGGGCGCCGAAGCTCCGCTCGAAAGATGCTCTGGGAGACCGGGATCCTTGCTGTTCCTTGGGAAGGCAGCAGGCAAATGGTCTAACGTTGGCGGCGGCGGCGGCAGCAACGGCAAAGCAGGGAGCAAGAGAATTTGAAAAGAGACATCCGCTCCCTCTCACACGCTGAGGGGGAGGCATTCACGTTCCCCCAGATGAGAAAGAGCCACAAGAAATCGTGAAGTAAAAACTTTGGAAAGCTGCCACTGGAGATGTTGCACAGAAACCTGGAATCTTTTAGGAGTCTCCTCCCAGTCGGTGAAGGTTTGGGGAGCAGCTGATACAGCAAGGAGGGCTCTTGCAAGGATTCAAGGTAACAGTGCGGGGTTTTGGTGATTTTTCCCTATTTCTCTCTTTCATTGTCCTTTTTTTGATGTGTCCGTTGGTAAGGGGATCATTTTGCTGTCATACAGCCCAGCCCTCTTGCCCTGGTGCTTGGTAGTTGCAGGCAGAAGAAATGGTTCCACTTCTCCTAGTTGCTACCTTGTGGGGCTGAGCAATGGACTTTGGGGTTTAGCTAGAGATCGCCCTGGTGTTGCCTCCGGATGTTGCATGGCTGTCACAGGGCTTGGGCACTCTGCCTGACCTATATTGCTTTTGCCTGGTTTAAGTCCTCAAAGTTAGAGCAACTCCCATTAGCTACAGAAAATTCAATCGAGCTGCATAATTGCAAAAGATGATAAGGACTTTTCCTTGCCCAGCTGTTACTAGGAGGTTCACTATGTTTAGGAGGGACCTCAGAGAGCTGAGGTCATGATGCAGGATACATTTATATTCATATGTTCGTAGAGCCCTACGGATGTCTGTAGAGACCAGTCTCTCTCGTATGCATATGCAACCAAGAAAAAAAAATTCCAAAGAGTGAGCCGTATAGGTTGCAAATACTCTCTCCAGGGTGGTGGCAGAAGCCCCATTGATTGAGCTGAGCCTGGCAGAGCACCAGAGACACTAGAGGAGAACACTGATGTGCTGAAAGGAGGGGTGTGCTGGTATCATCTAGAAGATCTCTCTCCCTGTTTGTGATCATCTGGGGTACACAGTTGAATGCTGCCTGTGGTGTGTGTGTGTGTGTGTGTGTGTGTGTGCTTGTGCTTGTGCTCACAGCTGTATGCAGGAAGCAGGCTGCCCACAGGAGAACCAAGCATGTGCTACACCCTTCCCAGGCCATGAATGCCTGGAGTGTTCCTTCCTAGCAGGAGCATGAACTTGTGAGCTGCTGTTCTAGCCCAGAGGAGTTTTCTCCTCACTAAGCAGTCCCTCTGCATGGTACATATTTATCCAGGGTATATAGACCTAAGCCAAATATTAACTAATATTCAAGCTAATACACTGTAACGTGATTGAACTGTATGTGTGCTCTTCCTAGCCCTGGGAGCAGGGTGCCATGAACAGAAACAAATGTTTTGTTAAAAGGGTAACAGTTATAAAAGGCCATGCTGATAGCTGGGTAATCTGGGCCTTATCCAACAGGGACAGTGATATGCCAGCATAGACCAATCAGAAGAATAAAAGACATATTGTAAGTCAAGTATTTCTGCCTCGGTCCTTCTCCAGACATGTGCATGTCAAAATATCTCTCTCTCTCTCTCTCTCTCTCTCCCTCCCCACCCCTGCTCCCCCACCAATGCTCTCTAGAATACATGCAATGCCAGTATTAACAAGCAGCTAAAATATTTTACCAAATCCCCTGGGGGGCAGTCTGATGACATCAGGCAACAGCAAAGTAATGCTGGAGTTTGTGTGTTTTCCCTCTTGACTTCACACAGTTGTGTACATATTATTTGTTTAAGGCACGACCCTCTGGAGTTCCCTCTCACTCAGAATAAGTTGCTTTGCAGCATTGAGGCCATGACCAAGCAATGCCGCCACAATGATCCTGTCTTATCAATATCACAGCTGCTGCCTACTTTGGGAAAAGATGCATGCTTTGCTTCATTGAGGAGGGATATGATCTGAAAAGGTGCCGAGCATGTATACTGTGACATGTTGGGGGGAAAGGAAGCAAATGTCAGAACATAGTCCTCCCTGCTGGAGGGCAGCTGGCTCCAAAGGGTTGGACAACTGGCTGCAGCCATGGAGAAGACAGAAGCATTCTTAACTCTTGCTTCCCTCTCCTCACCCAAAATGGAGCTGGCTTTGTCTCCCAGAAAGGAATGATGTGTGCTGCAGTGTGGGCATAAGAAAGGAGGTAAGGAGGATAGGGCTAGGGAGGGCAGAAGGTCCCTGCTCTGCTAGCACTGGGCTGGTCTCAATGATGGGGAGCATCTTCTCTCTTTGGCCCTCAGAATCATCTTCTGGGTGTTCCTTTCTGGCCTCCTGACAGGTTGTTTATTGAGCAAGGCCAAAGGGCAAAGAACATCCCTGTGTCATCAACTCCTCCTATGCCCTTTTCCGAGACACAGGCTAGCCACCCGGGAGCGTCACATAAAAAAGATACCCTCCTCCGAGACGCTGCTCCACAATCCCTCCATGGCTCATAAACAAGAGGTAATCTGGAGGGACTTGAGACATCTGCGTGGGCACTTTCTGCTGACTGGGATGCTTAGTGTTGAGGTTTCCTGGTTAGTGTTTTGTTTTCCCCACTGTGCAGTGTATTTTTGGTGATTCAACTCTTTCACTTAAATAATAAGATCTTGTATACATTTTATAACGGCAGCCTTTTCCAAAGGGCTGGGAGCACGTTACGGAGCTCATCTAATTAATCCTCACACAGCTTATTGTCTCATTTATCTTTAATTACCCTAAGAAGTAGAACTAGAATGATTTTAAACTCCTTCTTGGAAAAGGGAGGGCAGGGAACCTCAGAAAGAAAAACTGCTTGACGTGGGTCGCACGGCACTTAAGGAACACTGTGGAGTGGTCTCTGGTTCTCATTCCTAAACTAGCCCCGGACTTCACAAGGCTTTCTAAGGAATGGGTTAATCTTAGTAGGTGTAATCTGATTTAGTTCTTGTGTGCTTTACAAGGATGCAAAGTCACAGTGACACAAGGTTTGTCCTCTAGAATTAACCTAAAGGCTATGAGGGATAAAAGTCTTATGAGCCTTTGCTTTTGCCCTCACTGATCTTGCAGTCTAGGTAGGAAACTAGGCTCATGTCTGGGAAAAGGGAAGTGAAAATAAAAGTTCTAAACAGTAGCCCAACACAAGAGAAGTCACTAGGCAGACCTAATTCATCTGCAATTGACCTGCACACATAATGAGAGCTATCGGTATTCAAAGGTTGGAGAACTTGAGTTGAGCCATAAAGGATGGGGTAGGATTTGTTTGGATAGAAAGAGACACTGACTACGGCATGGCTGGGAAGGCTGGAACTTCAAAGCTTGTGTGATTTCTTGGAGTTTACCCTGGGCTACCTCTCCCCGTGTATCCTGGAAATATCATACTCCTGTTTTAATTATTTCAAACATATATTGGCCTAAAGGAATTTTCCCTAGACCCTGGGAAGAGGTCTCTGAAATGTTAGGAATCTCACTAAATGTTGAAAATTACCTAGCATTCCACCCACCCTTAAGTCTAAACTATATATTATGGGAAAAATGTTGCTCAAGGTCAGAGAGCTTATAAATATCATATCCAAAAATTTGAATGAGGATATTGGAGGAAAGCAGGCAAATTTCAAAAGAACACAAGCCAATCTTCTTATATTTTAGTATCAGAGTCTCCTAAGAGAGAGCCTTGATTTTCCTCCATTTCCTATTTCCCCACCCAAATGTTCCTCTTGGGGTTTACTTAGAGCTGGCACAGTGCCAAAGCCCTTAGGCATTTAGCATTGAGCAGGAGATTTTCAGTCTTAAGATTCTTGAGCATGCCAATGTACATAACCTCTTGTCTCCCCTTCTCTTTCCCTTTTAATAAAAAATAAGCTGTAGCAGTCACAAAGGAGACCACAAAAAAGCAGGAGTGAGTGGGGTGCGCTGTTGCCCACAGCTGTACCACAGGGCACTGTGTGTGCTCAGCTAAGCAGCAGAGGGGAGAGGCAGCTGCCAGCCAGGCAGCACCAAGGAAGGGCCACGGGCTGTGGCTCACCACGAGAAGGCTGTGACCAGCCAGCCACGCACATTTGCTTCAGCAGAGGGAGTCTCTCCCAGAGGAAAGGTCACGCAGAGCAAGGTGCAGTGAGAGGACTGGTAACGCAGCCACCCTGTCCACTGGACACATCTGCCCATGCTGCCTCCACTGGTTCCCCGGGGGCCCCATGCCAGCATGGAGAAAGTCCCTTTTGGACACAAGAGTGGAATGATTTTCCTAAAGGCACGCCATAATTGCTCTCAGGCCAAAAGGAAAATCCCCAGGAGCCCAGTCTGTTTGCTTGCTTCGCCCTGGGAGTTCATTCTGGGAACAGGACTCAAGGGACATTACTCTCTCTTGAAAATCCTGTCCTAGACCTTGCTGTCACCCATGTTTCCTGTGTTACATGACAACGCAGCTAGACTGTACTATGATGCCTTTTCTCTATACTATCCAGAAGCATCCACAGCATGTTTGGGGGTAGATGTAGGGCTCCAGACCTGGGCGTGTGGTTGCAGATTAAAGCCCCCTCTATTTGGAAGTGAAGAGATAGGCAGCTCAGTTAGGCTTCAGACTGGGGGATGCGGTAGATGCAGGTTGGGCCCTCTTTAAATTGTCACTCTGCCCACAGAGAGAAGTAAAGTTGAATAGCATGATTATAGCATGGAATCTTTGACAGCCAGTGCCATCATTCCTCTTCCTGAAGCTCACATGAAATGCAAACGGATGTGGAATGCTGGACTGGACAGAGAGCAGGCAATTGGATACCTCACAGGACTGAACTCTGACTTCACTGTCCAGTATGGCAGCCACTAGCCACATGTGGATCTTGAGCATTTGAGATGTGTGCTGTTTGGCTAAAATACACGTCAGACTTTGAAGACTTAGATTTTAAAAGAAGAATGTAAAATATCTCACCAATAATGTTTTATATTGATTAGATGTTAAAATGATAATATTCTGAATATATTGGGTTAAATAAAATATACTAAGGTTAGTTTCACCCATCTCTTTTTACTTTTAAATGTGGTTATAGAAAAGTTAAAGTTATGTATGTGGCTGGCATTATATTCCTTTTGGACAGTGCTGGCTTTGGCCCTGCAGAGCAGGGACAGGCTAACGAGCAGACAGGGCAGAGGCACGAGATGGGAGAGATATGAAAGAGAGAGAACATGGAGGGAGGGGTTTGGAGCAGCCCAGAGAGAGCCTCTATGCATGTATTTCTGAAATTTAAAGTCAAGAATGGCACAAGCAGCTCACATGGACCTCTATCTATTTGAGGAGAGACCTTGTTAACACAACTCAGACCACCCAAAGGCTTTGGGAAGCATTGCAGCTCTCAGCTCAATGCAAAGAATGAGCAGGTGGGAGGCTTAATAGTATTACCCTAATATCTTCAAGTGTCTTTCTGATAGTAGAAATACCCAGGTAACTGATCTTTAGGGTCTCGTTGCAAACTGTGAGGACACAACAGTTGAGATCAGCCGGGTGCGTTTGATTTTCCACTCCTCTTCCTTCTCATCTCTGCCACAGAATGGCTGCTGCTTGTGAGAGTTCACCGTTCTCAAACCAGACATGTTGGCAGTGTGAGAGGGACAAAGAAAAGGCACAGCTATGTGTTAAAGATTGTTTTGTGTACCTACCAAGAAGAAGAATGGGGAGAAGACATAATGAGTGAATTCTATTTAATAATTACAGATTTGAACTTCAAAAATCATTTATTATTATTATGTTATTATTGTTAAACTGCAATAAGGTTTGGCCAGGACTTGAATTCCTCATATTTGCTCCGCATTCTACAGCTCACAGAATGTTTTCATAAGCTTTGTCTCACCCAGCCCTCACAGCAGCCTATGGGATGGTTGTGACACCCACTCAACGGTTTCATGATCTTCCCCCACATCACCTTTATTACTGTATTTTCTAATCCTTCTCTTTATGTGCACTTTGTTCAGTCTTGCTTAATCCAGCTGATCTTTGTGCTGTTCTTAAATGTTAACCACATAAAAGAGGGATCATTATTTTGCTTTATCCTCAGTTCCCTCATCTGTAAAAATTAAAAATAATAACGCCCCATCTCTCAAAGTGTTGCTCTAAATATAAAGTAAGATAAAATGCGCAAGATGCCAAACATAGTTCTAGGCACATTGTAGATGCTAACAAATGTTAACACCCTTTCTTAGTAAAGATCTTCACTTTGAGATCCCCAAGATGAAAACTTTCAAAGCTGAACTTACAGAACTCACCAGTTCACACCCCAAACCATCTCTTTCTCCAATCCCCTGTGTTGTTTAACAGCACAACTTGACCTCAAGAGGCGTAATGAAGAAATGGGGTTGTCCTGGGCTCCACTTTCTCTCACACCACCCCTGCATCTAATCAATCCTACCTCCTAATGATTTCTCGGAGCCACCCTCTGCTCCTTACCCCTCCTGCCACCCTCTAATGCCAGGTCTTATGCCCTCTTGCAGTGCGGTCCCAGCACTTGGTCTCCCTGTATCTTCTCTTGAAGGCTGGACATTCCAGTTTCCTGCCTGCAGCCAGGGTGCTCTTTCAAAACAGTCAATTTGACTATGCTTCTCCTCTTCTTGTCATTCTCCCGTGACTCCCCACTACTGTTAGAAGGACATCCAAGTTTCAAGCATGGCACACAGGAGCTCCTTTGTGAGCTGGTCCAACCACCTTTCTGTGCATCTCTGCCACCGCCCCCTTCTCTGGTGGCAGCCACTCAAACACCAGGCACTGCCTCAGGACTCCGCAGCCTTTGACATGCTGGGTTGTTTTCCTGAGGAACCTTCCCCTGTCCTAGTCTCTGCTTCCTGAAAGGCTACCAAGCTTCAAGACTCTGTAAATAGTATCTCCTCTGGGAAGGCTTCTCTGAGGCTCTGGGACAGAATTAATTGCCTCCCCCTCTACACTCCTACACATCTCACTCAAACTCTGTTTCTGCATTCTACTCACCACACCGTGATTTGTTTATATGGCTATCTTCTGCCCTAAGCAGCAGGGGTGGGATTGAGGTTCTAAGCCATATTTCTCTGAAAATATTTATTGCATATATTGAATACGTTAATATGAGTCTGTGCTGGTTCCTGTTCTTAGGCGCTGGGGATTCAGCAGAGAGCAACACAGATAAAAGCCCTGCCATCAGGTTGCTTCCATTCCAGCAATGATGTGCCAGTAATCATGATAGTGGTTACTGCGGACTGCTGGTAATAGCTAACCCTGTATTATGCTTCAGTGTCAGGCACTGCACTGAAGACGTTACACACCTTAACTCATTTACTTCCTCTAATGATCCTATACGGTAAGTGGGTTGGTTATTCTCATTTTATAGATGATGAATTGGAGGCCCAGAGAGGTTAAACAGCTTGTCCAAGGCCACACAGCTTGGGGGAGGTGATATTTGAACTAAGTTTAGATTCTGAATCTATAGTCTTTATTACTACGGTACCCAGAAAAATAACCATGTAAACAAATAAATAAATGAGATCATTTCAGGTGCTGATAATGATGACAAAATAAGGTATTGTAGGAGAGAGTGACAGAAGTGGTGGGAAAGTCTGTTAGAGTAGGTAATATTTAAATCCATATGTAATTTGTCAATTGAGAAAGGTAAAAATTCCAGGGTAAAGTTGAATCTGGGCATCTAAAGAGGAGAGATTGTTTATTCTGTGTAGCCAAGGCACTAGCTGTCGTGACGTCCACCCCTCACTCCAGGAAGTGCCAGACTCAGGCCTGGATGGTCTTAGGGAACAGAAAATAGCTCAAATGTTCCCAAATCTCTCCCCCACTAGTCCACTTGTCCCTCCTGTTCTTTTGGGTTAAGACATCTCTCACAATGTGTCCAGTTCGGTGCTCTTGACAAAGGCAGGAGTGGACACACACACATGCCCACACACGCACACACACCCCTGCTTTGCTGAACCACTTTATTTCACTTCTCTCCTGTGAACAACGTGTCACTCAGAACCATAGTGAAGTGACAGGCAGAAGCATAGCAAAAGGGCTAGAGACAACCCAGGGGCATGAGCAAAAGGGGAAAAGAAAATTATTTTTTAACAAGATGAGAAGTGAATTGAACTGGAGGGAGAAGCCAGAATTTGATCAGGGGAGGCAGGCAGAGGGGGATGCTTCTGAGATGCCGACTATGACCTGTTTCATGACTGGGTGGCAGTTTGCATGATGATAATTTTATTTTATATACAAATACATATATATTCACACACATGTACACCACATATATACACATACATACATCTATGTCTTCTCTCTGAATATTTCTCATAATTAAAGGTTAAATAAATAATTTGGAGAGCAGATGAAACTTGGGTGGGGCAAGTTCATACATATTTAATATATATCCAAAGCCTATTTTATGATAAAAATTATACTGGGTTCATTTTTACTTATATTATCTCATTTAATTTTCATTACAACCTTATGAAGTAGGTATCCTTCGTATTTTACAGACTGCAACCGAGGAAGGCAGAGCACAGAGAACCAGCACTCAGACTCAGGGCCCTGCCCTGGCACCATGCCCTCAGCCCTCCACTTCTGGGTCAGCCAAACCTGGTCCTCAGTCTGGTGTTGGTCCCTTGCCAGCTGTGTGACCTTAGCTATGTGTGACCTCTGTGAGCTTCAGTATCCCCATCTAGTAAAACAGAGAGGATAACAACTTATCTTGCACAAAAATTGTGAAGATTAAAGACAATGATTAAGAAATATCAGCAGAGTTGAGTGTCCTTAAGCTTGGAGGAAACGGTTTCCCTGAATTATATAAGGATATATTCACAGTGGTTTTAACCTTTCAAAAAAAGCAGACGACTTTAATCACTAAACCCTTACCTAGAACCCCAATACATAAAGCAGATAAATGGAGACGTGTCTGGCTGGAGCAGGCCTGGGGGTCTGGAGCTCTGCCACCCATCACTTCTCCTTCCTCACCCAAAGTAGTTCCTGGGGCACCTCCTTGGAACCTAAAGGCTGTTCAGAACATATTGAAAACCATAGCACATTGTAATTCATTTAAAATAACTGCTGACATACTAAAATTGATTTTAAAATATAAGACTTCCACCAGCTCAGACACATCTTCAAAGTTGGGTGAGTCTAGGACCCATTACTGCTGTTGTGCCTTGTCCTCAATGACTGAAAATGCATGACGTTCAATATGTATGAATGGATGCTTGCTGCATGCTGGGCACCAGGCCGGACGCTGAAAGTACTGGCTGTAAGATCTCACTCAACTCTAATGACTCCCTATGGAGTCGATGCTATTATTCCCATTTTGAAGATGAGGAAGAATAAGGTAGGGAGAGGTTAAGTCAATTATCTAAGATCTCACAGCTAGTGAGTAGTGGAGTTGGGATTCTAACTCATGTCACAGGAGAAATTAGAGAGTCAGAATTTTGTCATCAACCTCTGCAGCCTCTTCAACAGTGGATTGGGAGCAATATTGCCTCTCTCAAATTTTTTTTTTTTTTAGAGACAGGGTCTGGCTCTGTCACCCAGGTTAGAGTGGCGCAGTGGTGCAATCATGGCTCACAGCAACCTCAAACTCCTGGGTTCAAGCGATCCTCCCGCCTCAGCCTTCCAAAGTGCTGGGATTACAGGTGTGAGCCACCACACATAGGTTCAAAGTTTCTTTCTATTTTCCAATACTCCTCAGTTAAGAGATTTAATAAAACAAAAAACAAACCAAAGCAAAAAAACATCCCTCTGGACTCTCTGTGCCCTTTAAGGAGTCTGTTTTCACAGGGCACCCAGTCTCCCAGGGCCAAGGCTGCGGTCCTCCCTCAGGGTTTCTTCTCTTCCTCATCCCCAACCTCAAGGAGGGCAGGCCATCAGGCCCAGCCGCAGTGGCAGGGCGAGCTGGTGACTGGGGGGACCCTGCTGTGTCCCTCCCTCTCAGGCCTTGTGCGGTGGCCTGAGCACGAGGCTGCCGGGCTGACAGCGTGGAGACCCCCGCTCAGCTGAGGTCTGGGAGCCCAGAGGTGGCCTTACTAGAAGGGTGTGGGGTGGGGCTGCAGAGGGAAGTCCTTGGCATCACCTTGCCTGTAGAAATGCTTAAGGGGCCAGTTAATTTCCGCCGCCCCTCAGTGGGTGTTCAGCCATTTGGCATAAGCACGTCGTCAGGCAGGGGCAGGGGCAGGTGGGGTGAGCCGCGCCCCGGCGGCGGGTGAGGGGTCCCCGGAGGCGCCCCGCACGCGCCTCTCCTCCTTCCGCAGTATTCGACCTTTGGGATTTGAGCCCGGGGAGGACAGCAAGGTCGGCCTCCTCCCGAAGCCTCGGGCCGCTGGAGACCCCTAGAGGCGCAGAGCCGAGTTACAAGCCCCCGGCCGCGGAGGCGCAGGCAAGAGCCTTGCCCTGGATGTTGCTGAGGAGTGGCTGGTACCTTTCCTAAAACCCTTGCCTGTAAGTACACTGCCGGCAAGCCCGAAAGGGACAGCAGGGGACCTGTGTGTGCGTGTGCGTGTGCGTGTGCGCGCTTGGAGACGTGGGCAGGAACAGCTACATTTGTAGAAGCAATCCTTTCTGGAACTAAGCTGATCAGCCCGGGTCCCTTCCCTCCCCCGTGTCCCACCCACTGTCTCTTCCCTCAGCCCCTGCAGCAGCCCAGAGCCTGGCCTCCTCAGCAGCTCCCCACCACCTCCGTCAAGATAACATCTTTCCCTGGGGCCCTTCACACCTCTCTGTAACCTGATCAACTAATTTGTGCTAAGGTATTAATGACTAATAATGATTTAATGTGCTGCCCTCCCAATTAACATTAGAGCATTTCAAAGGAGAAATTCACAGATTTTAACCCAAGTGAGAGATGTGGTTTTTTCCCTTTTGAGAGGAATTATAGGTCCCTCAAAATGAACCACACAGAAAGCTGCCAGTCGGGTATATATGCTGCATCACTCCTGATTTTAGCAATGTTTGGAGGCATTATGCAAGGCTCAAGCAGAATTTCCCAAAGAAGGCCTGCTCTAAGCCACAGTCCTTAAAGATAACTTCCATATAGCCTTAATTAAAAGAAGAAACCTGGTGTCTCAATATAGTGTTTCTGGTGGTCTAATGGTTCTTCACTCACACATGAGATGGCCTGGTCCTTTAGAGAATAGGCTCGGGGACCACACCTTGGGTTCAAGTCTTTGGCAGGCTCTGCTGTGTCCTATCTGTGTGATCCTGCCCTGCTACTGTACTGCGGAAGCTTCAGTGTCCACATCTGTAAAATGGATATAGCAAAACTCACATCACAGGACTGTTCTGAGCACGAGATGAAATATTACAGAATTAGCACTTATAATGTTTGGTGTATAGAGTGCTCAATCAATGACAGTTCTTTTTCTTAATCTTATTTTATTATTTTTGCTCTGTCTCGAACTTCCAGTGGGTTGCTGCAGGGGCTGGCTGTCTGCCGTATTTATTTATTATTTAAAAGCAGGTGAAGCAATCTAGTCTCCTAGTCGTGGTTGGTTTTTGGTAATGAACTAGATTTCTTTCCAGGTAACAGCACCGTATGAGATTTTTTTTTCCTCTGCTTGGTTTCTTTAAATGTATCTCACAAATGCAGTGAGCAAAATGGATTTGGCAGCAACTTAAAAAGACTTAATGCATTTTGGAAAGAAGAAAATACCACAACAAAAACTGGTTTGTTTTTGTGATATATGGTTCATGTGATATGACAAAAATCCATTTTTGTGCTTAGGAAAATTGGCTAATTTTAAAACAGTTGACATATGCCATATGCACATAGAGTAATGATAGATTTTTCTCAGGCAAACAACAGAAGAACCCAGGGCCAGCAATATCTCTGTTAGGGCTTTAGTCAGTGAAATTCTTATTTGGTGGCAGACCCACCCCACACAGGAGAGGAGAGTGATTGGGAAAATGGACTCATGGTGGACTCAGGTGCTGGAGTCAGATATTTGACCATAAAGACACTAAGCTTTGGACACAGACACTGTGTTTTCATGAAGTGAGTGAGAAGAAACTTGAGAATCTATCAATGTAGCCAGCTTTGTGTGCAAGAAAGTAAATGGTTTATGAAGATAGTATCTGGATAAAAGGTGAGAATGGTGCACAGGATACTGAATTTGTGAGCCACCCTGATTTGGGTGATTGCTGAACTTTGCCTGGTCATTTCTCCTGTTGGAAACATGAGTTATTTTTGAACTTCAAATATTATTTATAATGTGCTATGAGATCCTGTGGTTTGTGGTTCTGCATAAATTGGAGTGAAAAGGGAATCCCACATATTTTTGTTGCCAGGTAGGGCAGATAGGTTACATATGAAAATAAGATGCTACAGGGATTGCCCATGAAATAAGAAGTGACTATAAAAAGTTTAAGAACGAGGCAAGCACTATATTATCATGATGTCCCTCCCGCAGATCCTTTCCACTTTTAGCTCCCAGTACTCATCGACCAGATAGCCGGCCCCTTACAGGCTGATGGTATGCAATATACTTGACTCAAAAAGGCATTTGGCTTTTTACTTTATTTTATTTTATTTTATTTTATTTCTTTCAAGGCACGATTTAATCAGTGACTGCAGAGGAAAAAAACTGAACAGCTTAGAGGAGGTTTATGGTTAGGTTTGCAGGACTCAGCAATTTGACATTCTAATCCTGTTATTTCTCACCTTAAACGGAACAGAGTCAGCAGGGCTGGGTTTTTTTCTAACCATAATTCATCTAGTTATTAGGTTTCCTCTTCCCTTACTCCTCACCCTCATCCTTTTCTTTATTTGACCTTTTTATCCGGTTTTCCTACTACATGCCCACCCCAACCTCAGGATATCAAAAAACAAATAAATAAACAAAATCAGTATCTTGGTGGTTCATTCATGACTGAACCATCTAAAAGAGAAATTCTTCATCTACCTATTTTAATTCCCAGAATGAGCTGCCTGTTTCCCATGTGAACTTGACTTCAGCAAAGTCCTACAGTGATGCTGAGACAAGAGGCTAAGCAGTATGCTTGAGTCCCTTCTTAATTACAGACTATAAACACCTTGAAGGCAGAATCTGAGTCTTTTTTATCCTTCTATCCCCAGCTCCCTGGCACAATACCTCCCACAGGGAACAGTTTTGGGTTTATCCAGTTAAAATCAAAACAAAACAAACACCCCTAAACCTCGTCACCTACCCCTTCAGACCCATTTTCGTTAAAATAATGGTTTACTGGGAAATTAGTAAGCATCCTTCCTATTAAGCATATTTAGTATGCAGGATTTCAAATCTACACCACCGCAAAATTAGGGAAGTGTTTCCTTTAAAGCAGTGATTCTCAAAATTTAATGTGTACCTAGGGAGCTTATTAAAATGCAGAATCTTCAGCCCCTTCTCCTGAGAATCTCATTCTGTGGGACTTATGTGAGATTCAGAGAACTGCATTTTAACAAGCAGGTGATATAAAGACCATACTTTGAGAAATACCATTTTAAGGCAATCTAAAGGAAATGTTACCCAAACTCAGTTTGGTAGAATATTAGTGTCCCTCAAGTGGTTCATGGATATCATGTAAGAAAAACTGTTCTGTTATTAGAAAAAATGGGGAACATTTACCCCCTCCCACCCATCCATTCGTACACACTTGGCAGTTTAGAAACTCACTTAGCATGTTAGAGGGGTCTGAAAAGGTCTGCAATAAAGAAACATGTTTTAACTTTGTTTAAGCAAATATTTCCAACATATTTTGACCTTGAAATTTTTATTTCATTTTATTACCAAACACTTATTAAATGATTATGAATTTGGTATGGAAAGTACTGCCATAAAGGGGTGGGAAACACCTGCAGGGTGAGGGTGACATTGCAGCCCAGCTGTATTCAGTTTAACATTCATGTTAAACTTCCAGGGGAGAATCCACAAAGTGAATGTGGAGTTGGGGTAATCACTAACCACGGGGGACACCTTACAGTCTGGAGAACTCTTTGTTAAAATAGCAATCATTTTTTGAGCATTTAATATTTATTAGGCCCTAGTCTATGTTTTTAATACATATTGATTCATTTAATTCTCAGACACTTTTATTATCCCCATTTCACTGAGGAGGAAACTGAGATACCAAAAGGGTAATTGTTTGCTAAAGATCACAGAGTTAGGAAGAGGCAATGTGGAATTTGAACCCAGGCGGTCTCCCCGGAGAGCCTGCTCTGTGAACTGCTCCGTCAGACAGCCTACCCTCTAGTACCAAGCTTCTGAAAAGTACTCCCGGGGAGGAATGACAGCTCCCACAGGACATAGCCTGTTCAGGAGCCCTGCTGTCCCAGTGCTCGGGACACCCCTCCATGCACCAGGGCCTGTGATCATTGCCCTTTATTCATCAGAATATTTATTATAATGACTGCCTGAACCTCTGAAAGATTTTGCTGTACTTAAACACAAAATATGCTTAGCAAAACAACCTGACAAGGATGATTCATGGATAGCAATTACATGCAGAATCCTGTGCCTACCAAATCCCAAATTGGGTTGAAGTTCTGGCCACCCTGCTGACATCTTGATATGGAATACAGTAGCCTGGCCCTTGTCACTCTACCTCACACTCAACCCCCTTCTTGCTCCTGAGCACAGGAGGTGTCCCTGAAGGGGCAGGCTGGGATAGATGACATTATTCCAGTTTTGGCTATTGGCAAGTAGCTTCACCTCTTTGGCCTTCAATTTCATAATCTTAATACAAAAAGAGGGAAGGAGAGACTAATGATACCTATGTTGCTGTAAGCCATGTGTGTGTATGTGGGTTTGTGTAAGTTTTATATATATATGGAGAGAGAGAGAGGGTGAGAGAGAGAGGAGGAGAGAGGGAGAGAGGGTGAGAGAAAGCTCTGTGTTTGGCACAGGAGGGGGGTGTTTGGCCTCTTAACTGTTAGGGCCTGGGGATGAGACCCTTCCTTGTCAGCACCTGCGAAGGTGTTAATGTCGCAGTAATGGAGGCTGAAGCTACTTCCCTGGGCAACGCGAAGGAATTGAGGAAGATACATCCTGGTTTCCAGACCCTGGATCTCTTCCAAAACGCATATGAGATATGGGTCACTGGGGCTCACAGTCCAGCCGAGATTCCCGGTTACTTTAATTCCCTCCTTTGTAAAGATGTGAATAATACTAGCTACGGAGATATCCCACTGGGCAACTCTGCTTCTTCTTCATTAAGGAAAGCTGGAGAAGGGTCACCTGAGACTGTGGGAGAATTTCTCCAATAACTAACATGATCCAGGCATCATTTTAAACACTCTACAAATGTGAATTAAATAGTATACCCCTTTTAAGATATGGAAACTGAGATTTAGGCAAGTCTGTTGGCCTGAGGTGATACAAGTGGGAGAGGCAGTGTCTAAAGCCAAGTCAGCTGTGCCTAACCCAAACCCCCAACGCCTCCTCGCAGCCACTTAGAAAGGCATGGGGAGGAGAGGGGGTAGGAAGCACAGCGGAGGTCTGGCTTTCCAGATGGACCATTAGAGCTGTTAAAAGTCCTATTAGGGTCTTTGGGAAATCAGCCTTCCCAGTGCCCCCTCTTGCACTCCAAGTTCCGTGGCTTTCCTAGGGCAGCAGTTTCCCGCTGTAGTATGTGGTGCCCACTCCTTAGTAGAAAATGCTTGGGGTGCATCCTGGCTGGCTGACCTATGGTCCGCCAACAGCCCCTGAAGCCCAGATAGAGATATTTGGTCTTAGTCCTTGGCTACTTTGTCTCCCTTTCCAGACTTGTTTCTCTGGACACTAGACCCCTTGGCAGCGATGAAGCTGAGCAGAGCATTCTTCTTTCCCAAACTAAGCATGTGTACTTAGCAAAATGAGTTCTTCCTGTGCTGTTGTGCTTTGGATCAGGCCTCACCCATCCTGAGCACAGGGCCAGGCACAGAGGGGACAGAGCCTTCTCTGCACAGGGGCTTCACATGAAGCCTGAAGGATCAGCTATTGAAGAGGAGGAGAAGGGGGAGTGTAACCAAAGCAGGCCTCGCAAAGGTGTCCCAACCACTCCTGTGTGTCAACTTCCATTCCTTTTCTGCTCTCAAAGGGTAAATGTCCTATGGCACTTATTTGATCATGTAGCAAGTGCTTAAGACCATGAACTCTCAGAACCGGGTTGGCCATTGGATTTATCATTGTTGGCTGAAGCTGAATAATGGGTACATAGAGGTTCACAATATGATTTTTTTCTACCTTTGTATAAGTTTGGAAATGTTCCATAATTTAAAAGATTAAACAATAATTCATGGATTCTGGAGTGAAAGAGTCTTAAGCTGAAATTCCAGCACAACCACTTTCTTGCTGTGTTGCCTGAGGCCAATGATTTAAACTCTCTGAGCCTCTGTTTTCCCATCAGTAGAGATGATATCTTAAAGGGTTATTGTTAAAATTAAATGAAATAGTGAAGCAAGCTTAACACAGTGGCTGGCCCATAATTGCTTGATAAATAACAACTATCATCCTTGCTGTTATTATGGCTATCTTTGTAGTTAGTGTCATTTTGTGAGTTCCTTACAGCAGGTACTATACCTTATTCAGCTTCATATTCATTCCATCTAGTTCAATTCGAAGCTCATGTAACAAGAATAACAAATATTTATTGAGCTATTTTGAGGTGCCAGGCACTTTCCAGGAGCTAGGGAAATAGTAGTGAACAAAGCACACAAAAAATAAAATCCCTGCCCTTGTGAAGCTTATGTTTCGGTGTAGGGAGACAGGTAATAAACAAAAAAATGTAATAAGTAAGTTGTATTTTTTGTTAGGAGGTAATAAATTCTATGGGAAAAAATATAGCAGAGAAGATTGGAGAACTAGAGGCGGCTTGCAAGATTAAATGGATGGTCAAGGTAGACCTCAAGGAGGAGGTTACGTTGATCGAAGACCAGAAGAAGAGAGAGTGAGCCACAAGATACCTGGAGAATTTCCCCACAGTGGGGAAATTAGTATGTTTTGTCTAATAAGTGCCCCATGACACTCTTTGATATCTATTTAACTCTTATATTACCTCTTAACTTCTGAGGTATTCATGTTTTATCCCACTGTAGGCCCCTTGAGAGTGTAGAATATGAATTGTACTTTACCTTTGTGTTTGTTCACAGATCTCCCTACTCAGTATTATGCATAGGTTAAGAGCTCAGTCATGGTTTATAGAAAATAAACCTGCACCTATCTTTCCTGAGAGCTTTTCTATTAAGAGCAGAAACTGCAGTGTATAGGTTTACAGTAAAACTCACCCCTTTCACCTGTACCTTTGGGAAACAATTACCTTTTCTAAGTTTTGTTAGCTTGATACTTTAACTGAGCTAACTCAGGACAAAGCACAAACTAATTGCAGAGAAGTGTGTACCTCAAGAGAATTCTCAGAGAGGTAAGGAAGGAAGATGAGGGAGAGTCATACTTGATGACTTTAATGCAGTCCTAACTGTGGCAAAACATTTAAAAAGTCTTGATGCAATTAAGAGTCCCCATTATACATTGTGTGACCTTAAATAAAAGCAATAGTTCCAGTTAGATTTGGTTCCAAAAATCGAAACAAATGACTAAAGACTGCTAGTAAGGAAGCTAAAAAATAAAATACCTTGGATTTTTTTATGATGTAGTCAACAAGATTTTCTGCCGTGGAGTCACCTGATAGGTGAGACCTGTATATTGACAAGGTCTATTTGGTAATTGGGTCCTACAGTAACCAAACCT
This sequence comes from Eulemur rufifrons, assembly GCF_041146395.1. Taxonomy (NCBI): domain Eukaryota; kingdom Metazoa; phylum Chordata; class Mammalia; order Primates; family Lemuridae; genus Eulemur; species Eulemur rufifrons. The sequence continues at coordinate 88,241,269 of NC_090990.1, forward strand.
CCCAGAGTAGGGTCCAAGACAGCCCTGTCTCTAGCCAAAACCCTTGTCCACAGTGAATGTTGTAAAAAGGTCGCAGAAGGATTCATTTGGTCACCCTCACTCTCTTCCAGAGAACCATAGGCAACAATGGTAAATTACCTGTAGGATGGTAAATTATCTTCAGGCTCCTTACAGATCCAAGCAAACAAAGATACTAATTTGTCCTCCTTAACACAGACCTGTCCTGTCTAGGGCTGAGGAATCTTTTGATCTTTTCCCTTAAGCAATTGTGTCAATATAAATGCTTCTCAACTTGGGAACCAGGTAACATTGATCATTATTTTAAACAGAGGCCTCTACATTGAGGTGTTTTGTCCTCATAGAGCCTGATGGAGCAACACATTGTGTGGCTGCCTCTCTCCAGAGAGACCCTCACAAAAGCAGGTTGTCTATCTCCTGTCTTCTAAGGCAATCTCATGAATAAACCATCTTAACGTTAAGTCATGTGCATAAATAATTTAAGTTAGGCTTGTGCAGAAAAAGGAGAGGAGTGTATGCGGGGCACTGATCATACCATCAGCATGCTCTCAGCCAAGATTTGGGAGGGTTCTTGGAGCCTGGTAACAGGTGGCGCCTCTATAAGTTTCAACAGAACAGAAATTCCTTTACATCTCATTGTCCTCCTTTCTGGAGCTCAGCTAACAAGGGACAGGGCCTGATAAAATTCAAGCTTCCTCAGAATATTCCCATTCTTTTCTCTTCTGCTAGGCCGATTCCAAATGAGAGTGACTAGGGCAAGTTTCCTTCAGAAGTGAGTCTGGATCCTTAACTCCCCGTGTGGGGGCACCCATCAAAGGTCTCCCAAATGCTTCGGCTGAGAGGCTGCAAAAGCACTGTGGAGGGAGCCCGCGGCCCCCGTTGCTGAATGCGTCTCTCTCCTTGCTCACTTTTCCTCTCTAGGCTGGAGTTGTGTGACATTTAAAAAATGTCCTTTCAAGTCTATTTACCCATCTGTCCCCTAGAGCAGTCCCTATCCCTCCATCTTTCTCTCTTCCACATATATTTCAAGTTTAGCTCTTTCTGCTTATGTCACACTTCTCTCCAGTCTCTTTCCCTTGTTCTTTGTCAGCCAGCAAAAAATCTCCCTCTTCCCGTCTCCAAAGCAGCCTACAGACCATCTGTCGAGGTTGGCAGCCTCCGTTCTCTCCTCTCCTTTTCCCCCTGGTGGGAGTTAGTCCAACAGCATGTGGATCCCCCTTTGAGGCAGCTATCGGCAAACTGGACCATTCTGAGAGTTCCCCTTCATGAATGGACCTTAGTTTCACAGGATCAAAGCAAGCTTTGGGTACCAGTCTGTCTGCTTGGATCCAAGCAAAGTGATTACACAGTCAGGGTGGTTAAGACAACAGACTCCAGGGTCGGATTGCCTGGTTTCAGTTCTGGGCTTATCTAGTTGTGTGATCACGAGTGAGTCATTTTAACAGATCTAAGCCTCCTCATATAGTAAATGGAGATGATCGTTGTACCTTCCTCTAGGGTTATGGTGAGGATTAAATGAGATAATTTGGGGGTTAGCACAGTTGCCTGGCTCATAAAAGTGAGCCCTTATTATTACATCACCCTAAGCCAGTGGGCTTAAGCCCAGTGTTTCTTTCACAGACAAGAGAAGTACCCCAACATATTCATGCTGCGGAGGGCCCTGGCTGTGTCATTAACTCTCCAGAGAGCATCATCCCTCCGGGAAAGTAGAATGTCCCTATTGTCTTCTCGGCCATAGAGCACTAGTTTCCAAATGCAGTATCCCTACACTAAAAGGCTCTATCAAAACGTGTGTCCTAATTGAACAAGTGGTGATTTGCACATAGAGCATTTCCAAAGGGCAGCCAGGGTTTGGGTGGAGAAGGCTTTCTAATGGCAAGCTCTGTTCCCCAGTCCTCTTCCTCTGGGAAATGCATTGCTTAATACATATCAAACCAAACTCTGGAGAATATGAAAATAAGAACAAACTACTGTAGCCCTTGGGGACATAGGACTGGCAGTCCCTTTCCAAATCTGGTTCATTTGATTCATGTGTCTTTCGCCTTTAATGTGTGCAGAAGAAACCTAGACTGGAAACACCAATAATTTGTCATTCTCCAGCCACATATTTTTAAGCTAGAAATTTACAGTAAGTAGCCCTTACAAAGATTGGATCTATTTTCTATGTTATATGAAATAGACATTTCTTCTTGTATTTTCTTTAATACATATCTTGGTTTAACCTTACATTAAAAAAATAAAAGATTGTAATGAAAGACTGTATTTCTTTCAAATAGGTTTAAAAGTGGCATCAATCACTTGGAATAATGAAAATAATGGGAAACAACTGTAAGTGTGGGACTCGTGCTCACAGTGGAGCAATTATTCCAATAATTGCTTTGCTATGAGAAGACAAAATAGTGATCTCCTGCAAACCTAATTTCCTCTCATTACCTCCCATCTTTGATGGCGAATTCTCACCAATCTCCTAAAGTTCAGAGAGTTCTGATTTGAACCTCCTTTAACACGTAAAGGGGTAAGCTTTTGCAGTGCAGATAACAGACCCAGGTTTCTAGCTGACAGCCCACTGCGTATCTCATCATGCCTCTCAGTGTACTAGTATATACCTACTTCTTCTGCAGATGAATGGACCAGGTAATTAATTATCAGAGGATTAGGCTAAGAAGGAAATGATTTGCAGAAATACAGGTGAGATTAGAAAGACCCACTGTGAAAACTGGTATCAAACTCAGTCTAACTTATTCTTTCCCCTTACTACTGCCTGGATCTGTGCATATATGTTGGTTTGTGGTGAGGAAATGAGCCCATCCTAGCTCTAGCCTTATTAAGAACATCACTCATCTCCCTGGTATAAATGAATTTCAACTTTTATTACTACCACTGACCACTGGCCAGACCTTATGTTCAATTCTGGATTATTTATAGTGGTGGGTGAGAACATGAATAAGTGCAATTCACAGAACACTTAAAACTTATTTTACCCAACACTTCCTACAAATATCTCATTGGAGCAATGAACAAGGGCAAAATAGAGCAGGTTTTACCCCACTCTGCCAACATGCAGAAATGGATGAGCAATCAGGTAGTAGCAAGCATAAGAGAGAGAAGCAAATAGCCCAAATAGCCAAAAAACAGTCTAGATTTAGGACTATCCAAGATTGAATAACCCAAGAGTAACTAAGATTCGACTGAATGGTAGGAGCCAGCCTGTCCACTGGACACAGCTACCCAGTGATAGCAAACTAGTACCCACAGTGGGCAGAAGAGCCTCAGAGGAGGAAAGCCACTTGGGTGGTGAGGCACAAACCGCTCACGGCCCAGCCTTGTGTCTACAGGCACTGCAAGAAGAACTAGGGCACGTTCTGTCCACCTTCATTCTCCCTCCCTATCTGTTTCAGTGACGGGAATCTCAGTGCAGATGGTATGTTTCACCCACCCTATGCTCAGAAGCCATAGGCATGTGATGGGTAAAGGACAGTATCCAAACCTCCCCAACAGCACTGTCATGTTTCCCACATAGTTTTGATTAGCAATAATAAATGCCTGGATATGAGCAATTGCAAGCCTGTGAGGGGGAGGGATTAGAGAGACAATTAGACAAAATTCATCTGTGTTATCATATTGAAAGCAAATGTCTGCCTTATGTTAATGGCATTTATAGGATCCAAAGAGGTAATACTAATGGAATTTCAGGGGACGTGGCCAGGAATGCCCAATAGGCACCTGTGGTAATTCAATTAGAAGAACCTTCAGGAACCATATAATTGCATGAAATTCTTAGTTTCCCCCTTGTTGGGTGATTTAACAAAATCTTTATTTATCTGTCTCTCTTAGCATGCAGAAGGAAATAAAAGAGTGCCCTTTCTTGAACTTGAGCCATGCCATTAAACCATCCCTCAGGTAGAATTTACAGGGAAAACCCCACTATGTCCAGCGTGTGCCCTCACTAAGGGCTGGGGTCTTTCTAGCAGACACTGTTGGGGGCATTTACAGAATTGTATGGTTCTGTGCTTGTTTTCCCATCACATGGTGAAATTGTGTTTAAAAAGCCTGTTAGTGTTGCAAGGAGACCCAGCCATGATCGATTCCAAACTCCTCATTTTATTCTGGAGGCAACTAAAGCTCAGGGGAATGACTTGCTCAAGGTCGCAGAGCTAGTTATTGGTGAAAGCTGCAACTGCAGCCTAGTTCCCATTCTCCCAGTCCACGACCCTGGGCTTTAACATGCTACTGTTGCAATGGAAATGCTGGTATTAGAACTAGACAGACCCTGACATGGGAAGAAGATGTTAATGATGCCTACAAGATGTTTGGCTGTATATCTTATTGTTCGTATCATGCAGAAAGGAATAACGTTAAAATTCTTTATCTCCCAGCATTATTCAATAGGAGAGACTATGGGAGGCTTTTTGCATTCTGTTTTTCCCAATAATATTTTTAAAGTAACTTATAGGAAAACAAATTTCTTATTCCTCCCAACACCCTAAAAATCTTTTTGTATGATATGATCTTAATTTTGGTTCCTTCCATGAACAGGATATTTTACTTTCTATTGTTTTCTCATCCACCATTCAAAAAGGGTAGACCTTAGGGTTCTTTCCCCCAATAAAATGTTTCTGAAAACCCAGGCTCAAACCAAAGACATTGTGCTATGTCCTGGACTCTGCCTGAAAAGGACACCAGGTTTTAAATGGAGAAGACCACAAAGAAGATGAGAAATGCTCATTTGCCCGGTATCAGGAAAGGGGATGAGATGCATTTTTAATTTGCAGGCAAAATCTTGTGTCTAACCATTTAGTGTATCTAATCTCCTTCTATCCCCTTTTTATTTTAATAAGCCTTCATATTTTCCTCTTTCCTGAACAGCTACCCATGACTAAGAAGATTTATTTAACTCTCTTGCTGTACCTTTATGGGTGTCTCACACATATTTGCATATGGGTAGAAAACACAGGACGATAATGTGATGAGGCCATGTGTGTGTGTTTCCACATGTGCGAGCATGGGTGTAGAGTGGACACACTAGGACCTGCGTCACCTGATAAGAGGTGGCACTCAAATAGTCTGTCGTCCCCTTAAGAGGCTCAGCACTCTCTCCAATGATAGTCTACCAGTTGGACCATTTTTGGATTTCCTTGTTAAGACATCACCTTTTGGGCCTTATAATAAAACGATTTCCACTCATTCATTAATTTGCTCATTGTTTCACCAAACACCTATCAATCACTAATTGTATGGCAAGCACCATGGCAGGGCTGTGGGTATAAAGTTAAAAAAAGACATGCTCACCACTCTTAAGAAGCTTACAGCACAGGGTTTTTCTAAACAAACCACACTCTTCTTCACTGTCCTCTTTCTTATTCATCATATTTGATTCTAAATGACTTTTCATCCAAACATAGATTATTCCCACAAAGGACAAATATTTGCCCCTATTAATTATATTTACAAGAATGTGCTTCAGGTTTTGGAGGCACTTCCAAAAAATATTATTGGGTCATTGCCATATCTCTGTAATAAAACAGTTACCTAAGGGACCTTTTTGATACCCAAAATTCTTTTTTTGGATGCTTCAATTCTAGCAAATTTTGCAAAGTATTGTTAACTATTTTATAGTCCAATCTTATGGCCACATATTCAGAAGTGGCCCCAGGAAGACTCACAAAGGGCAAAGCACATGTCCAGTGCCTTGCCCTTCAGCACCTTCCTTCTTCTGTGCCTGCCCTCACCTTCGAAGCACTGTGTCCTCCTGTGCTGTTCTTACTTCAGCTAGTTTTGAATCCCAGTCCTCCTACTCACTGACTTCGTGGCTCCAGACAAATCATTTAAATCCTCTAGCTCAAGTGAAGTCAAACCAACACCAAGCCTGCAAGGAGGGAGGGAGTCTCAGAAAAGCAGCCGGCAAAGAGCCAAGCCAAGCTCAGGATGCCAAAGGGCAAAGGCATGGGACAAGGCACACCAAAGCCAAGGGGAGAAAAACATTTGGGGCCCACGTCATGGACAAGCAGCAAAAATGTCCTGTAGGTAGCATTGTCAGTAACAGATAGGCTAAGAGCAAGAAAACCTTGCAGATGGCATTTTGCTGATTTGTTGCTTCTTTTAAAAGGGTTTGGTGTACCCCCCTCTCTGGGCTGTTTCCTCAAAGCACTTGTAAAGAATAATGATACCTTCCTTACTAGGTTATTTTAAGATTTTGATGACACACTGAGTATGAAAGTGCTTTGAAAACTGTAAAGTGCTCTACAAATGCTAATTTCTCTATTTACCCCTTTTCAAAACTGCTCAAAGCTGGCAATTTATAGTGAGATAAGAGAAACAAATTCATGGTCAGGAGTAAAAGACTGGTAATGTTGAATGAAATGCACATTTTAACAGATTGCATTTTCCTATCTCAGGAAAATCCAGGTATACATTAGAATCACCTAATGAACTTTGACACTTACCAGCTCTCAGGCCCTAGCCCCAGAGATCCTGCACACACTGGTCTAAGGAGGAGCCCAGGTATCAGCATGGCTCAAAAAGTGATTCTAAAGTGTTGTCAAAATTGAGAACCACTGCCAATAGAGGAAACCTCATATGTTAGAATTTAGGTGAAAACTAAAATGATAACCAGACAACTGCCCTGACTGTGTCTACCAGGTCACAGATGCATGAGACTCCCTGCATTAATTTCTTCAATCAAAATATGTTCACTGGGCAGGCAGCTTCTCTGCATCAGGAACAAACTGGGAATTCAAAGATAAACAATACAGAATTCCCCTTCTCAAGCTCACAGACCATAGGAGGCATAGGCATGTATGTAAGGTGTAAGTAGTTACAAACCCATCCAGTAAGTTCTATGATAAGGTAAGGATACTGTAGTTATATGCCTCCAAACTCTGCCAGGGAATATCAGAAAAGCTTTCCAGCAAATTGAAGTTTAAGACAAGTGATGACAAACGTGTACAGTGTTGCCGGGCAGAGAATAATAATGACACCTACCATTCACTGGACAATTGGCGTAGCCAGTGGCTGCTCTGAGCACTTTGTCCTATAAGTCATCTAATCGTTCCAATGACAAACTTATGAGGTGGTTGTTGATATTATATGAGCCCTACTTTATTATAGGGAAGTGGTTCTGTAAATGTGGTGTCTCCAATAGCAGTGTCACCATCACCTGGGAACTTGCTAGAAATGCAGATTCTCAGTCACTGGGCCTATTGACTCAGAAGCTTTTTGGGTAAGCTTCAGTAGCCTGTGTTTTAAAGAGCTCTTCAGTTGATTCTAACATGCACACACACTTGAGAACCACTGCAACAGGGAAACTGAAACATCGATAGGTTAAGTAACTCACTCCAAGTCACTCAAAGACTAAATAGCAGGATTCAAACCCAGACAGTGTGGCTCAGGGAACCCACTCCTACCTTCTGTGCTGAGGAGAAAAAAATCCTCCTGGCCTGCTGTGAACTGAATTTCTCTCCCACCCCACTCCTCCAGTTGATTTGTTGGAGTTTTAACCTCTAACATGACTGTATCCAGAGACAGGGTCTATAGGAGGTAATTAAAGTTGAGTGCGGTCAGAAGGATTGGGCCCTAATCCAATAGGGCTGTGGCTTTATAATAAGAGGCCAGGGGGAGAGGGAGGGAGAGAGAACCGTTCACCCTCTAAGCCCTGTGAAGACATAGCAAGAAAGTTGCTACCTACAAGCCAGGAAGGGAGCCCTCACCAGAAACGGAACCCTGCTGACCCTTGATTTTCCAGCCTCCAAAACTGTGAGAAAATAAATCTCTGTTGTTTAAGCCACCCAGTCTATGGTATTTTGTTATGGCAGTCCGAGCAGACTAAGACACACCCTCACCCAGGAATAAAGAAGAGCACATGCAAAAGGAACAGAGACAGGAGAGAGCATGGAATTTACCTGAAGCATAAAACAAATAGGATGGGAATACGGTATTGGATGAAGGATCCGTGATGGAGTGTGAGAGTGTGACAAGAAATAAGGCTGGAGAGATCGCATTCTGAAAGCCCTTGAATGCAAGGAAAAGGTGTTTGCACTTTTTTTTTTTACATAAGCAATGAAGAACCACTGAAAGATTTTAAGCAGATTCGATTTGCACTTTAGAATAATAACTATTAGGGGAAAAAAGGATGGATATGAATATGGTGATTGGGGGGTGTAGATTGATGAGTTAGGGATCAGTTTCAAAGCAAAGAAAACATGAACCAAGGTCTTAGAAGTTTGGGTCTAAAGTCTAAATATAAGATGCATTGAGATTAAGATGCCTATGGAAAACGCATACAGAAATGTTTACATATATTACATATAAACAGACATGTTATGTATTTGTGTGAGTATGGATGGAGAAAGTTGCTTGAAGACAAGTATTAAGCTGTTAGCATTCCTTGTTCAGAGTAATGAAACTGGAGAGGACAGGAAGAAACAATTACTGGTTGCTTTTCAGTTATTGCAATGAGCATGTGATGCCTATTTAATTTTTCAACAAATCCAATAATGCGCATTCATGCACACAAGTACCCAGCTCTGGAGCTCAGATGTGAGACCTTGGCTGGAGCTGTAAAATTGGGAGACATTGCTCGTGGGTGTTAGTGAGCACTGTGGGAGTTCTGAGCCCTTAGGAATGAGGAGAGAAGTCCTCCCAGGAGGCAAGCTGCAGTCTGCCCTGTGTAAAGGATGGGCAGAGGAAAACAGAGGAGCATGGAAGGACAAGCCAGAGAAGAGCCTCCAGAGGAGAGTCCATGATCCTAAGGAAGCAGATTCTCCATCCCTCCCCTCCTCACATGCACAATTCTTCTCGACACATAACTGATGCTTGGTCAGTCGTTCCATACTTGCTGGATGAAAGAATACATTTCAGGAAGGGGAGTGACACCACCATTACCTGCTGCCAGAAATGTCGGGTTTGCAAATGCCTTTTAAATTTGGCACTTAGGGGGTTTCTGAGAGTCAAAAGAAAAAAAGGTCATTTTTATTTTTATTTTTCCCCCTCTCAGTCATTTCTTGTATCCAACATCTCCCTTTCTAATCCTGAAAAGAAATGACACTGGTAGATATATAAACACACACACACACCCCATACACATAAGCTTCACATAGACATTGCATTCTGTTTTTATCCCTGAGGTAATATTTTAGAAAAGAAAAAAAAAATCACCCTTAGAGAATTTTGACTCATTGCAAGATGGGGCTAGGGGTGGGGGGAAGCGTTTGTAAGGATCTTTCACCTCATTTCAACATATTTCACCTTATTGCTCCCAAACGGTTGCAGTCATAAACTTTTAAACTTGGCAGCATGATAGTTCCCTTAGAGAGAGGAGTTGTAGGCTAAATGTGAGGAAAATCAATGACCTATTTTCAGCAGGGTAGTGGTTTGGGTTTCCAACTTTGGCCGCATACACTGAAGCATTTTTGGTTTGACTTTTTAAGGGCAGCTTTGTACTGCGTGAGCCCAGCAGAGAGGATGATTATCTGATAAGGTTTAGCCGTCCGCACCTTCTGAGGCCCAAGTCTCCGAGATGGAAGGAGAATGGAGAGGCCACCAGCCCTCCCACAGATGTCCCAGGCAGACTGGAACTGAGGACTATTTTAAGGAGTCATTCCCATATTTAGTAACTCATAGCATCTGACCTGGACTTCCTTTGTATTCCAGTGGAGTCCCTCATGCTATAGCTGAAGCCCTTTCTCTCTTCATTCTTCAGTAGATGCAGAAAAGGCAGACAGCATTTTCAGGGTAAAAAGAACTTCTTAGTATTCTAATTCTAAAATTTTATTTAAGTTGAGAAATATAAGATTTAGGCATGTCCCAAGATTGTTTCATTGATGTTGTAAAAAAGTAGGGCAGAAAAGAATTTGCAGAAGACATTTTTAAAAAACATTCAATTCTAGAGTGGGGCCAAACACCTTTCTTTCCCTTATTCTCCTTAAGCAGTGCAGCAGCAGATACTGATGGCTCTGTGTGCAAAGCATACAGAGAATCTGAGCAATTTTCACCATCTTCACAGCTACCAATCGCCCCAGTCCAAGCCACTGTCATCTTTTACCTGGTCCATTGCTCTGACATCTGAACTGGTCTCTACTTTCACTCTTGGTATCCTAAAATCTATTCTCAACATAGCAGCCAGAGCAAGCCTTCTACAATGCAGTGTCACACTCAGATGAAAAGCTTAAGTCCCTACAGTCTTGCAGCATCTGTTCACCGCTGCCCATCTGACCTCATTCCTCTTGCTTTCCCACGCCCTTCTCTGAAGCCACTCTGGTCTCCTCACAGCTCCCCCAGCACGCTAAGCAGGCTCCTGCCTGCACACGCTCCTCCCTCAGCTAGGCAGCTTCTTTCCTCCAAATGCTCGCTTGCGTTCCTGCCTCGCTTGCTTCAAGTCTTTGCTCAAATCCTCTTTTAGTGAGTACTCTGCATAAGGCAGCAACTCCTCTGTGGCCATCTGTCCCCTCGCCCTGCTTTCTTCTTCTTCATGGCACATATTCCCACTCTATGTATTTATTTATTTATTGCTATGTTTACTGTGTGTACACCCCCCACTAGAATGTAAGCACCATAAGGTTAAAGAAATAGTTGATTAGTGCTTAACATGTAGCAATTACTCAGTATTCGTGGAATAAGCATAAGAAATAAAAATAATATTTATAGTGTCTCATAGTTTATAAACCAGGCATTGACTAGAACCTGGACATCTAGAAGTCGTAGAGGGCTAAACTGATCATGGCTCATCTATACCCTAAGTTTATTTTCTCCTAACGTGCCCCTTTTTTAGTTAGGATGGGCTTGGCAGGATTCTTCAGGCAATTTCAGCCTCATCAACTGTATCACAAAGGACTGTTTCTTTCACAAGGGAGACGGAGGACTGTTTCTTCAATTTTCTCTTAAGGCTGTAAAATGAGTCCTTGCCTGTCATTGGAAGTCAAAGATTTTGCATTGTACTGCTTGTCAGCTTGCGTGGTAACTAACACATTGCCTTACCTCTAGTTGGCTGTCATTAAAAGTCCTTTGTTTGAAGAGTCAAAGCTGCTGGATATTTGGCTGGCTGAAGTTTGATTTTCTCAGAGCCTAGGCCGTGTCTGGAGCTCCCGCGGTTGAATCCGGACTAAAGATTGGCCACACTTGCTTTGTCTAATCAGGGTCCACTGGGATGAGGAGAGATTCATGCTCTAATCTGAATGAACTGGTATGAAGTGGGGTCCAAAAAAACCATATCCAATTCACTTTTTACTGATTTAAGAAACATTTTGGTGCCTTTTATGTGTTGATTATTAATAATATGCTAGATACTAGAGATAAAATGATGAGACAAAAGAAGTAACATTGCAGCCTTCATGGACTTTATTCACTGTCAGGGGAGACAGACTTTGACCGAACAATGATCCAAACAAATATATAAAATCATAGTTGACAAATGCCATGAGTAAATAGACACAATGTTACAGGAGGCTGTGACTGGGAATTTGACCCTGACAGAGAGATTCAAGGAAGGCATCTTTAAAGAAGTGTTGCTGGAACTCAGAGCTACGGGTTGAGTAAGAAGCAGCTAAGTGAACAGAACCCTCAGAGCACTGACAGCATCAGGAGCAAATGCCCTGTGGTTGAAGGACACTGGACTCGGCCAAGACCCTGAAAGAAGGTCTGTTTGTCTGATATATAGAGCAAGATGGAATGATTGAGGTTGGAGAGGTAGGGGCCAGACCATTCATAGCTTTGGAGTCATATTGATGATTTTATATACATATGTATGTATATATATAAAACCTATATATGTATAAAATAAAGGGTGATGGGAAGCCATTGAATAATTGGTAGATTTTAGAGTTGAGACTAAGAAGAAATGTTAGTTTTCTATAGCTTTACACAACAAATTGCCACAAATCTAATAATTTAAATGAACACATAAATTGTCACAGTTTCCACGAGTCAGGAGTCTGTGCGTGGCTTACCTAGATCCTCTGCTCAGGGTCTCACGGGCTGCAGTCAAGGTGTTGGCTGGGCTGCATTCTCGTCTGGGAGCTTGACTAGGGAAAAATCCACTTCCAAGCTCTTTCAGGTTTTTTCATCAATGAATTTGGGCAGAATTCATTGCCTTGTGATAGGTCCCACTGGCTGTTGTTCTCAGTCCTCTGCCACGTGGCCCTCTGCTCAGGCCCTCAAGACACGGCTGTTTGCTTATCCAAAAGTCTGCTAAACCGGAGTCATTTAAGGTAACGTGGTTGTGAGAGTGACACTCCTTCACCTTTGCTGTATTCTATCAGTCAGAAGTAAGTCATGGGTCCTGTATGTGCTCAAGGTGGGGGCGGGGATTGCTAAAGGGTCTGACTTGCTGGGGGCAGGTGTGTCCACCACAGGAGAGGGAAAGGACATGGCACGCTTGGACCTGATGAATGTGGAATACGTTCAAGGTCCTGACGAAAGATGATGGTTTAGATCAGGGTGTAGCAGTGGGCCAAGGGCTTAGGGATAACTTTGAACACTAGTTTACAGGCAGACAGGTTGGAACTTGGTGATGGGTTACACTTAAGGGGCAAGGAAGAGGGAGCTATCAAAAATGACTACCAGGTTTCTATTGAATAAGTAGCTCAGTGGTATTTAATCTGTCTACTCATTAAAATCCACTGGGGAAGTTTTAAAATAATACCAACTCCAGGGCCTGACCCCAGACAAGCAGAATTTTTGGGGGTGTGGATATTTGGTACTTTTAAAAGACTTTTCCAATGATTCAGTATGCATCCTGGATTAAAAACCATAATAATAAATGGATTATTTTTCCCTTCATTGTGATAGGAAACCACTTAAGATTGTGATGCTGGTTTGGGGTATGTTGAATTTGAGGGAAGTTTTGAGACATCCAACTGAAGGAGTCAGTTAGATAGTACATAAGTCAGATGCATTTAGGGGGAACGCCTGGGGTGGAGGTATGAATTTCATATGCTCTGTAGCTAACTGCTTGTGAAGCCATAGACATAGATGAGGTCACTTAGGGGTAGAGTATGCAGTAAGAAGAAAAAAAGGCCTAGAGGTGAGCTTCAAGAAACTTCAAGATTTAATGCCTTGAAATAGGAGCGTAAGTCTATAAGGAGTAGCCAGAAAAAGCAGAGAGTGGGGTCCAGGAAGCTGAGAGAACAGAATGTTTAAGAAAAAGGCAATGGTCAATGGTGGCAAATGGACTTATACAAGTGGGCTGGGGACACTAATTTGGCTGACTCTTTCCCTAATAAAGAATGTTAGGAAGCTCTAATTACTTTTAATTGAACCCCCAAACTAGCATCTGAAATTTTCCTTTTTTCTCATTACAAACATAATGAGTGTAAAATATAGGAAATTTAGGAAAAACAGATTAACCAAAATAAAGGAAATTTTAACTACCCATAAACCTACCAACCAGTGATAACTGCAAATGGTATTTTATATAAAATTTTTGAAGCCTTTTTCTAAGCAGATATACATTATTTTTGATAGAATAATAACTTGCATATTGTTTTATAACTTGTATTATTCACTTAATATATCCTAAATAATTTTCCATATCATTAAATATTCTTGTATAGCATACTTTTAAAAGATTGCATTATACTGGATCTTATGTATATGACATAAACTGCTCAATCAATATATTATTTGACATTTGGGTTGTTTTGAAGTTTTCACTATTATAAAGATCACATTGTAAAATATAAAATGTATTTAGGAATGTGTGCAGGGGGTGTCAACAAATAGCATTCCTGCCTTTAGCTGAGATTCAATTGAAGAATAAGACACAAGTAAAAATCAGTTTCATTTCTGAGAAGGATGAATGGAGAGATCCTAGGATGACTTGGATCTGGAACCAAATTGACTTTGACAACACAGGCCTCCCCATTTCTACCCCTCCACCCTTCCACCCTGCAACAGAGGCAGAGCCTGCAATGCTAAGTCTATTGAGTAAGAGAGAGCAGGCAGAACACACATCCAGACAGCTACCAAAGAGAAAGAAGTCTAGAACGAACAGAAAAAGACCAGCTCTGTTCTTCTCTCAAACTCGCAATACAAACAATTCTTGGTGAGGGGAAAGATCAGGGGATCTTTCTTAATGAAGTCTTCCCCATACGTGGTAGCTAGCCTTCAGGATGGCCCTCAATGGTCCTCAGTTCCTGGTCCTCACACCCTTGGGCAGTCCCCTCATAGTGTACAAGTGTTAGTCTGTGTGACCAATAAACACAGCAGAAATGATGGTGACTCCCAAGCCTAGGTCATAAAAGCCGTTACAGCTTCTGCATTGCTGTCGTTGGATCACTTGCAGGTGATGCCAGGTGCCATGTTGTGAGCATACTCAGGCTGTTCTATGGAGAGGTCCACGTGAGGAGGAATAGAGACCTCCCACCAACAGCCAGCATCACCCGCAAGCCTTGAAAATGAGCCAACTTAGATGTAAATTCTCTCTCCCCAGTCAAACCTTCAGATGACTGCAGCCCTGGCTGACATCCTGACTGCAACCTCATGAGAAACCCAGATGTAGAACCACCCAAATTCCTGATACACAGAAATTATGTGAGATTGTAAGTGTTCATTGTTGTTTTCAGCCACTAAGTTTTTTTATACATTAAGAAAACAATTTGTTACACAGTATCAAATGTGTTACAAAGTAATAGATTGTTACATAGACTTTGGAAACAGAAGGCCAGATAAGATGGTGCTTTCTCTCTCCCAGTTGCCAACCAACGAACCGCTGAACCTCCGGATAGCTGAATGTTTGTGTGCATATTTAAAATAGCCATCCAGATGTAGACTTGCTAGATCAAAGGCAATGCAGAATTTTGATGCTCTGTGGTTAAAGCTCACATGTGTTATTTTAGACACAGCATGAGCCTTAAAGCACATGGTGGTGGCGCCGCCACTGTTCCTGTCCAACTCTCCCAGCTCCTGTCCCACTCTCCCACTGGTCTGCAGAGCTGTGTTGTTTTCGGTGTGGAGACAGTTGGACGGGAAGGGGAGCAAAAACAGAACAGTGACAGGAGTCTCCAAAGGTTGGCGGGAAGCATGAAGGGCCCCAGGACATGTGCTGACTTAGGGAGATTCAATGTCGCTCCACTGGCAAATAAGACTTCAGACACGGACAGAAGTATTTGGTGTGCGCGATAGAAACACACTGGTGGATGGAAATTCTATGTATATCTAAGTCACGTGTGGAGAGAAGAGGGGAAGCAAGACTAAAATAAACAAAGAGCCCCAAAGCGTAGATAATACATAGGGTGGTAGAGAGTTAGCGGAAGACGGAACAACCACAGGAGAGGGGAATTTCGGCTAACGACCCCACCCCTAGCAAGCGGCTCCTGTTTATGGGCTATAAAGTTCCAGCCTGCTTTTCCAAGGCCTATTTTTAGACTGCTCTGATAATGCCTCAGGAGTTGCTAGATCTGAATTAAAAACTCCAGGTCTCTATCCCACCCCCCCTTTCTAAATAAAGGGTTATTGATTTACTAATGGCCTTTGTATCCTGCTGCAAAGAAAGGTGTTACCTAGAGCCTGAGTGGCTAAACAGCTTGGAAAAACCAAGATCACAGGTAGACAGACAGTCAGAAGTCAGATTCTGAGAAAACTTCCAGCCCTGGGCCAAGGGAGGGGATCTTGTAGGGCAGAAAAGAGGCCTTTGAGGGGGAAGAAAGGGCTGCTGAAAATAACTGTTGCCATGGGATCAGACACACAAGGGTGGGCACACGAAGTCCGGGGTAGACAACAAGGTCCCACAGGTGTGAGTTGGAGCTAAAGGTTTGCCAGAAGAGCAGGATATAATGAAGGAACTCTGGGATTGGCAGCAAATAGATGCTTTGATTCTAATCCCACCACTGACATTGATTGGCCACATAAGCCTAAACCTAGAAACTACTCCAAGCTCTGCACCTTCCTCTGTAAAACGAGGGGCCTTTCCGGGCTGAAGGAAGGCTGGCAGCCGTCTTCCTGGGAGGTATTTCCCTGGTGTTTCCCTTTCCCAGCTCCCTCAAAAAGGCGGGTTCCTAGAGTCAAGACTTAGAACTGGCCAAGTGAAGACGTGGAAGAAGGACATGAAGTGAGGGAAATGGATCAGGAATTGAATTTGGAGGGGGTGGGGCAGGGAAATCAAGAAAAAGCAGAAATCTGGAAGTTGGGTGTGAAAGAAGCCAGGCAGGTGACGGGGGACAGCTGTGTCAAATGCCGCAGGGAGACTCGGCCAAGGACAGGCGAATGCAGGCTACGTCCTGCATTCCGGGCCCTGACGACCACTCTGGCCACAAAGTGCTGGCACCGTCAGAAATTACTTCATCTCTTTAGCCCCTAATTTCCTCACTCGTAAAAAGAAAATAACAGTAGAACACCGTGCTTTTTATTGTCCCGTAGATCAAATGAGACACTGTATGTAAAGCAATAAGAATGACGCGTGACACCCATTTAGTACTCAGTAAGTATAGGCCACCGGTATTAAAACATCTCCCTGGTTTGGAGATTGGAAAGTTGCTGTGGGTTTTGCCCAAGCCAAGCGTACGGATGTTTGTGGAGTGAGGGGTGGGCAGGGAGAGCGCTGTACGAGTAGGAACAGTGTTGAGAGCCAAATTTGGGAGGGATGGTTTTGTGTCTGGAAAAGAAAACTCCAACAAGTGAGAATGGAAAGGTAAGTACTGTATTTTAAGAAGTGCATTTAACCCTTTCCCAACTCCCCCATCCCCTGGGGAGTGATGATTTTGACCCACCAGCTGCTCAGGCTCCGCAGAGAAAAGCCTCCCCGAGCGGAACCTGCAGAGATGCGTTACCCTCCGCCCTCCTCCCCTGCGCTCTGTACTTGGGTCCTCGCCGCAGATGTTTGGACCTGGCAAGCCACCTCAGGGGCCTCACATTTCGGGCATGTTGATGGTATCCAGAAACATGCCGTACATGGTCAGACACACTTTCTTGCGTGTCTTGGCTCTTCTCTTGCCTATGTTCCCTACCCCTTTATAACTGCTGTATCAACAAGGGTGAGACTTAATTGTCATTTGGGGGGTTAAGAGATAAAACACAGGAAGTGGCAGGGCCCTGTGTGTGGCCCTCAGGTTGTGTTCTGCTCAACAACACAGGGTGCCATTCACTTAGACTACAGTGTGAATGGTGCCTCTTGGTGTTGTGCAAGGACAATCTGTACCACAGTATGCAGTGGCCCTGTAGGAGAGGGAGGGTTCTAAGTCAGTAATTAAAACAAACAAAGAAAAACTGAGAGTATCTTTAATTGAAACTTCAGGGGAAAACAGGCACAGAAAGCATATGGGCAATGGCTCTGCAGGCCCAGCACAGCAGCTGAGACGTCAGGAGGGTAGGTTCAGCCTTTGGGCAGCTCGTTAGGGCAGAGAGTGAGGATGGATGGGGCCAGACAGAAAGCCCCATCCTGCTGAGTCACCAGTGCCAGTTCCAAGACCCGCCGGCTGTTCTCCCGGCTGCCTGGCGGAGGACTGACTAAGCACAAGGCTGTAGAGCTGGCAGAACCTCAGGAATGGTGGGGCCAGGCGATAGCTGAAGGAGCGATATTTGTTAATGAATTTAATGAATTGTTTCTGTTTGTTTAGACTAAACTTCAGCTCTGCCTCACACAAGTGGAGCAACCAAGTGTGAGATGCTGAGATCCTTGGACAAGAAAGCATGGTCTGACCAGCTGTTCAGATCGGTGGCTGAAGCTCTCTAGTAAGAACAGCTAAGACTCAGGTCTCACTCAGGGCGTTTCAGATGATGAGAAAAATGGAGACAGAAGAGTACTGCTAATACGTTTCTTTTAAAATGAGAAAAAGGGCTTTTTGTTCGATTACAAAAATAATACATTGTTTTGTAGAAAATTTGGAAATACATAAAATCATAACAGAGACTATCCACGATTGCAGTGCTTGGCAACAATTATTAATATAAATTCATTCGCAATACTTTTCTCTCTGGAGAGCACAGCATTTGGCTGGCATTTTCCAGTTCATTCTGTAGCGCAGGTGTGTGAGTGTTGCTGGAACAAAATAGCACATCCCTTTATTATCGTTGTGGGAGAGAAGTCAAAATAGCAAATTTACTGACTTGTTCAAAGTCAGAGAAATTTGTAATGACAATGTCTTCTGTCCTCTGTTTCTGGCCTCTACTAATAAAAATAATCTGAATAATTACCCCTTGTCTAGTGCTTTTCAGTCACAAAAAACTTTGCCTTGTGGTGCCATTCTGCTGTGCACTTTCCATATTTACTCACCTGAGTTCTAGAGCAAAGACAGCCATGATTTCAGGGAAGTTAACCTACTAGTTGGAGGAAGTTGAAATCCAGGAGCTGGGACCTGATTCTTTTACTTGTGTAGAACCATGCTTCACTCAAAATCTTTATGCTTAAGGCAGCAAGATGAAAAGAGTATACTGCTCTTCATAAAATTGTAGTACATATACATATAGAGGAATGGGGTGAGCAATGTTCATGCAAAATAATAAATGCATAGGCGGATATTAACGTAAGGAATACATAGAAACAGATGGATTCCAGACCTGTCCTGCCCTGTGCTGCCCATTATAGTAGCTGCTAGCTAAGAAACTAATTTTTAAAGTTTTATTTAATTTTGATTAAATTTCAAAACATATGCTCAATTCAGGTATTAGAAAATTTTTAAGTATTCTTGGACTAACTCAGGTATATGAATCTATTTTTTACCTGTAAATTATTTGAAATCTAAATAGAGAATCAAGCCTTTCTGATGAAAAATTATTGTCTAAACTGAGATGTGTTATAAGTGCAAAATACACACCAGATCTCAGGCTCAGTGGGAAAAAAATCTCAGTAGTAATTTTCTTACACTAATTACATGTTCAGATGATAATATTTTGGATTCATTAGTTTAAATAAATATTATTAAAATTAAGTGCAACTATTTCTTTTTCTCTTTTTCATGTCGGTACTAGTGAATTTAAAATGTCTGTAGTTTGCATTATATTTGTATTGGATAGCACTGGCTACAACCACATGGAGCAAGTCTCCAGTGGTATCTGCTAAGCTGTAACTGATGAGGATCTGTCTTATGACAGTATTTTAGACATCCTTCATTTATTTCAATAGACATGCATATTTTAGAAAAGTGGATTGGTAAAAACATAGGTGTTGGAATTAGAACAACTAGGATTGCAACCTTGGCCCCATCCGCTGTGTAACTATGCATGATTTTCTTTTTCTTTTTTCCTGTCTACTTTTTAATAATTTCAATCCTTCAGAAATGTTATGCAAGAGTGTAAAGAACTCTCTTCTGCCCTTCACTCAGAGACCCCTTTCAAGTTTTGCAACTGACCCAATAACATCCTTTATAACAAAACGTCTAGTGCAGAATCGTACATTGCACATACCTGTCATGTCTCTTCAGTGTCCTTCAACCTGGAACAATTGGTTTTTTTGTCCTTCATTGACCTTCATGACCTTAATATTTTTAAAGGTTACAGGATTGTTGTTTTGTAGGATGTCCTTCAATTTAGGGTCTGATATTCCCTCAGCTGAGACTCGAGTTATGAATTTTTGGCAGGACCATCATAGGAGTGATACTGTGATTTCACTGGGCCCTATCAGCTGGCATGTAATTTTTACCTGTGTTATTACTAGCGATGTTAACTGAGACCACTAGAGTATGATGGTGACTGTCAGGTGTGTCCACGGTGAAGGTATTTTTTTTCTCTGTATAATTAAGTATTTTGAGGGAGGTACTTTGAAACTATGAAATAAATATCATTCTTCATCAACTTTTACCCCTGGTTTATCGTGATTGATGTTTCTTGCTTGAATAGGATTATCACCGTGATGATTGCTAAATGATGATTCTCTAATTTCATCATTTTCGTGCATGTATTATTTGGCATTCTACTGTAAATAAAAAGTTTCTTTGCTTCCAGAGTGTATGTTTCTCTTGCTCTCTCTCTCATCTCTGTATCTGTACATATACAATCAGATAGATAAATAAAGTATGGCCTCATGGATTAGTATTTTATTCAGTGAAACACAATCTGTTACTACTGTCCCAAAGTTCATGGGGGGATCCCTTTCAAGGTGGCTCTGTGTCCTTTTAACATGGACCCATTATTCTTTGGGTTTTGTTTTGTTTTGTTATTTAGTGACGTGCTGGAGCTGGCATCACACTGGCTTGTGAGAGCTCATTGTAAAATTTTCAGGATATTTTTGAGCCTTTGCCATTAAGTTCGTATCTTGGAATCAGGCATGGTGGAGTATTTACATCACAGAAATTGGCAAATGCTATAATCAGAGCTTTTCCCCCATAGAACTGGTTGTTAAAAATTTACCAGCACACCACTGTTTCTGTCACAAAAAACCATTCCAGGCCCATGTTATACTCTAACTGCCACAGTTCTGTGATCACCCATTTCTTTAAGGAGCACTAATTCCTTTTAATTGCTCTTAGAAACCAAGATCTTGATGCTAGGTGAGTGCTACTAGACACTACTGGGTGGAAAGAACTAGAAAAGATTGTATGTGTATGTTTGCCTGTATACACATACACTAAGAAATACATGTATGTGTGTGTACATATGCATGCATATATTGTAATTTTAAATAAACATTTTATTTTGGAATAATTTTAGATTGACAGAAAAGTTAGAAAGAGGATGGCATTCCTGTGTCCCCTTTACCCAGCTGCCCCTAATGTTAAGTTTTACATAACCATGGTACATTTGTCAAAACTAAGACATTAACAATACTATTAACTAACTACAAACTGTACTTGGATTTCACCAGTTTTCCCACTAATATCTTTTCTCTGTTCCAGAATAGCATATTGTGTTTAGTGTGTGGGCACACAATACACAATTTTACCTCTACATCTATCTATCTAGTCTATCCATCCATCCACTACCCATTTCTCCAGCTCTCTATCTCTTTATCTATATTGAAAACCATGAGTTCACGCCTCTAGTTCCAAGGCCACACTGCAGAGTTTATTCTAACTTTTGTTTTTCCTTATTTATAACTCTCTTTTTTGACCATGAGAAACGTGGCTCCCATTGTCCTCAATATATTCACTTATCAGCTCCCCATCCCCCGCCCTCACCCCTGTATGTGACTGGTTTCCTGACTCCACTGGGCTGCTGTCCCACACGACGGCCTACCCTTATATGGATCCAGACCCTTACAAGGTTGTCCCTGACACACATGTCACACATGTCAAACAGGCCTGCTTGTTGAATGAATTAGGACAGGAAGGAAGGAAGGAGGGAGGGAGGGAGGGAGGGAGGAAGGAAGGAAAGGAAGGAGGGAAGGAAGGAAGAATGGATTAGTTGTACAAGGTTCTTAATCTCTCAGAATCTCATTTTCCTTACATTCTGATAATTCCTCACGGATTAAAAATACCTACCTTATTGAAAGCAAAGTACTTAGCATAGTTCCCAGGAGAAAATAAGTATTCAATAAATAGAATTTTTCTACTAATTTTGTTGTTGTTCTTGTTATCAAGGATCTATTAAGCATGAAATTGGAGGCCTAGAAGGAGTAGTAATCTTTGATCTTTGCTACCGTGATGTTAGTTTTACATTTTGCTGACACGTTTTATGCGTCTGGGTTCATTAGAATTTTTGGCATAAGCCAGGGTTTCTGAATTTCAGCACTGCTAACATTTGGAGTGAGAGAGTTGTTTGTTGTGGGGAGCTGTCCTGTTCGTTCTAGGCTATTTAGAAGCATGCCTGGCCTTAACTCACTAGATGGACCCCCAGCCCCATTCATTACAACCAAAAATGTCTCTACATATTGCCAAAGGTCCCCGGGGTGGGGGGGTGGGGTGAAGTGACTCCTTCTCCCTCCCCAGTGGAGAATCACTGGAGTAAATGGTTGGTTCTGCTTTAAGTAAATTCCCTATTATTCACCATGTTTGAGAAACAGAACATTTGATTTAGTTTTTAAAATTCTATTTGACTTAATTCTATTTAAAATCAGTAGTTTTGACTGAAAACTACTGATACAATTCAAAATGAGGCTGAAAATAATTAATCTTAGTTTGGATTCAGAAGTCACTGACTCAAGCATCAGTTCTCACTGAATGTGGATGTGTGGAGGTCCTGGCCAGCAGGGCCTTCCCGGCGTGACTGCAGGCATAGGGCTCACCACAGGAATGCCAGCAAGGACTTTCACACAGCTTTCTTTAAAAAAGAAAAACACAAGCATTCTAGCCTTTTCTTTCAACCTTCCCCTTCTTACATTTTATGTTCTAGCTAAATGGAATGTTCTTTGTCTGATAAACATTAATTTGATACATGATTAGATATTTATTAACTTTCCTGAAAGAAAAGAAGTGGAAAAATTATTACCACATTTTACACAGGGTTTCATTTGTCAAAAATCGTTTAGAAAGTCGGTAGCAGTCTGGGCCAAAATTAAGTCGAGTTTGTTTAGAATTACTCTAATTCTTCCACTGGAGGCTCTTAAACATTTTTGCACAAGGACCACCAGACTGTGCCCAAATCTCTGCGCAATCTAAGTCTATAGTCCCACATTCTAGTGGAGAGAAAAAACTTAGTATCAAAGAATTGAAGAGTACACCATAAGAAACAAATAAATAAAATTGGAACAGTGCAGCCATTGCATAAAGTCCAAATGTTGAACACAGGTGAAAATCTTAACCCTCAGGACAACATTGAAGTTTCCCTGAATTGAAAGCACCTTCGTTTCTGCGCCACCAGGAGGGAGTGTTTCTGTGATCTGAGCAGTGTAGTGGTTTGCATTGACACCCCGGGTTGCAGGGCAATAAACATTTTCAGCTGAAGACTAAATGAGTTTTCTCAGTAAACTCTTCCACAGTGCTGATTTTAGTGTATGAATATCAACTTTTCATTATTTCTTAGGGTTTTAAAAATTACTTGTTGGCAAATTAAAGTTGTATATATTTATGGAGTACAAAGTGATGGTATTTTTGAATACAATGTGCAATGATTAAATCAAACTAATCTATCCAACACCTAAATATTAGACATTTTTATGATGAGAACATTTGAGTTTGCTCTCTTAGTAATATTGCAATGCACACTACTCCAATTATTAGCTATATTCAGCATGCTGTACAATTGATCTAGAACAATCAAACTTATTTCTTCTTTCTAAATGAGTACTTGTACCCTTGATTATCATCTCCCCATTCCTCCAAGTGCTAGCCTCTGGTAACCCCCATTCTACTCTCTGCTTCTAGTTCAATTGTTTCAGATTCCACATGTAAGTAAGAACTCGCAGCATTTGTCTTTCTGTGCTTGGCTTACGTCGCCCACCATAATGTTCTCTAATTCCATCTATGTTGTCACAAATGACAGAATTTCTTCCTTTTGCAAGGCTGAATAGTATTCCATTGTGTATGTATGCTACATTTTCTTCATTCATCTGTTGATGGACACTTAGGTTGATTCTATATCTTGTCTATTACACATAGTGTTGCAGTGAACATGGGAATGCAGACATCTCTTCAATGTATTGCTTATAAATCTTTTGTTTATATGCCCAGAAGTAGGATTGCTAGATCATATGGTAATTATAATTTTAGTTTTTTGAGGACCCTCCATACAGTTTTTTATAATGGCTGTACTAATTTACATTTCCACCAACAGTGTACAAGGGTTCCCTTTTTACACATCCTTGTCACTACTTGTCTTTCATCGTTTTGATAATTGCCACTCTAATAGGTGTGAGGTGTTATCTCATTTTGATTTTAATATCCATCATCCTAATAATTACTGATATCAAGCATTTTTTTATGTATCTATTAGTCATCTATATGTATTCTTTTGAGAAATGTCTATTCAAGTCCTTTGCCCATTTCTTAATTTGATTATTTGTTTTCTTCCTACAATGTTGTTTGAATTCCTTATACATTTTGGATATTAATCCCTTATCAGATGTATGGCTTCAGATACTTTCTCCCAACTTATAGCTTGTCTCTTCACTCTGTTAATTATTTTTTTAAGTTATGCAAAAGCTTTTTAGTTGGATGTAATCCCATTTGTCTATTTTTGATTTTGTTTTCTGTGTTTGGGGGTCAAATCTAAAAAAAATCATTGCCCAGAAAAATGCTGTATAGTTTTTCCACTATGTTTTCTTGTAGTAGTTTTGTGGTTTCAGGTTTTATGTTTAAGTATTTAATCCATTTTGATTTGATTTTTGTATATGGTATGAAACAAGGTCCAATTTCATTCTTTTGCATATGGATATCCAGTTTCTGAATACTATTTATTGAAGAAACTGTCCTTTTCCCATTGTATATTCTTGGCCTCTATTGTTGCAAATCAATTAACTCTAGATGCATGGGCTCATTTCTGTGCTCTCTATTCTGTTCCATTGGTCAATGTGTCTGTTTTTATGCCAGTACCATGTTGTTTTAATTACTATAGTTTTGTAATATAGTTTGAAATCTGGTAGTGTGATATATTCAGTTTGTTCTTTTTGCTCATAATTGCCTTGTCTATTTGGGGTTCTGTATTGTTTCTTAAGAATTTTAGGATTTCTTTTTCTACATCTATAAAAAATGACATTGGGATTCTAATAGGGATTTCATTGAATTCATCTATTACTTGGGGAAGAATAGACATTTTAACAATATATGTTCTTTCAATCCCTGAACCTGAGATATCTTTTCATTTATTTGTGTCTTCTTCAGTTTCTTTCATTAATATTTTATAGGTTTCTGTGTACAGGTCTTTCACCTCCTTGATTAAATTTACCCCTTTTTTGCGGCTATTGTAAATGGATTTGTTTTTCAGAAATTTGTTGTTCGTGTAGAGATACATCACTAATTTTTGCATGTTGACTTGTATCCTGCAACTTTACCAAATTTGTTAATCAGTTCTATCAGTTTTTTGGTGGCTTCCTAAGAGTTTTAAATATACATGATCATGTCATCAATGAAAAGTGACTGTTTTCCTTTTTCCTTTTTTATTTGGTTGCCTTTTATTTCTTTCTCTTGCCTCATTGATCTGACAAGGACTTCCAATGCTGTGTTGAGTAGAATGATGAGACTGGACATCCTTGTCTTCTTCCAGATCTTAGAGGAAAGGGTTTAAATTTTGCTTCATGTATATTTAGGTGCTCCACTTTTGGGTGAATATATGTTTATAATTATTATATCTTCTTAATGAATTGACCCCTTTATCATTATATAATGACCTTCTTTGTTTATTTTTACAGTTTTATCTTAAAATTTATTTTATCTGATGTAAGTATCACTAGCCCTGCTTTCTTTTGGTTTCCATTTGCATGAAGTATCTATTTTTATCCCTACTTTTAGTCTGTGTCCTTAAAGTGAAGTGAGTCTCTGTAGACAGCATATAGTTGGGTCTTGTCTGTTTAACCATTCTTTCACACTATGTCTTTTGATTGGAGAATTTAACCCATTTTCTTTCAAGGTAATTATTGATAGGTAAGAACTTACTATTGCCATTTTGTTAACTGTATTCTGGTTGTTTTAGAAATATTTTGTTTCTTTCTCCTTCATTGCTATCTTACTTTGTGGTTTGATGGTTTTCCATAGTGGTATGTTTTGAATCATTTTATTTTTGTTTTGTGCATCTCCTATAAATATTTTCTTTTTGGTTGACATCAGGCTAACATAGAACATTTTACACTTGTAACAGTCTATTTCAGTCTGATAACAACTTAAATTTGATTGCATATAATAACTTTACACTTTCATTTCCCCTCCCCACATTTTTTGTTCATGATGTCTGAATTTACATCATTTTAAAATATATATACCTTAACAACTTATTTTAGATGTTGTTGTTATTAATAATTTTGTTATTTAACCCTCGTACTAGGGATAAAATTACTTTGCCCACCACTATTGCTGTCCTAGAGTATTCTGTATTTTGCTCTGTATTACTGTATCATCAGGTTTTGCACTATGGTAAGTTTATATTATTAATTTGCAGCCTTCTGTTTCATCTCCTGTCCTGCAGTATTTCTGCTGAAAAGTTTGCTCATAGCTGTATTGGGAATCCTTTTTATATGATGTATTTATTATCTCTTGCTGCTCTCAGAATTTTTTTCTTTGTCTTTGATTTCAATAGTTTGACTATTATATATCTTGGTGAACTCCTCTTTGAGTTGAATTAATTGGTGACCTCTGCACTTCCTGTGCCTGGATATTGGATTCTTTCCTCAGATTAGGGAAGTTTCCTTCCATTATTTCTTTAAGTATGTTTTATGACCCGTTTCTCTTTATTCCTCTTCTAGAACGCCTATTATGCATATGTTAGATCTCTTCATAATGTCCCGTAATTCCCATAGGCTTTCTTCATTCTTTCTTATTCTCTTATTTTTTTCTTTTTGCTTCTTTGATTGGATAATTTCAAATGTTCTGTTGTCAAGTTTCCTGATTCTTTCTTTCAGCTTGATAGAGCCACCTGAGCTATCCATTGAAGCTTTCTATTGAATTTTTCAGTTCAGACATTGTAATCTGCATCTCTGGGATTTCTATTATTTCTATTTCTTTATCAAACTTCTCTTTTTGTTTTATATTCTAAATTTTAATTTTTTTTATCTGTATATTCTGGAAGTTCACTAAACATTTTTAAGAAGATTATTCTGAATTCTTTTCCGTCATTTCATAGATCTCCTTTTCTTTCTTTCTTAAGTGTCCATTTTGGAGCTTTGTTTGTTTTTTGGAGGTTTCATTATTTCCTGAGTCTTTGTAATCCTTGTGTCCTTGTGTTGGTTTTTATGCACGTTTAAGCCATCTTTTCTGGTCTCCACAAGAATTCTTTGGTAGTGATAGACCTTCACGAGTTAGTCTAACCTACTATTCTGGATGGGCCAGCCGGTGGTGATCCTGGGTGGGCAGAGCTCACTTTCAGGTTCTCTAGATGGCTGGGCTGCTGCCTTTGCTCTGAATTTGGGTGGGGCAGCTGGCTAGGCTCTGCTTTCAGGCTGAGCTGCTGTATAGGCACTGAAATTGACTCTGATCTGGCAGGGCCACAGGGTGTATTCCCTGGCCAGAAGGTACTGCTATTTGAATTTAGCCATTGGCCAGGGTTGCTGAAGGGGCCCCAAAGTTAAGGGATTGGGATGAATGGACCAACTGCTATGCTCAGTAGATATACACAGTTGAGATATGCCTCTCTCCCTGGGTAAGGTTTGAGACCAAGAGAAGAGCAGATTAAACTCCCAGGTGTGGTAGAAATTCAGTGCAGTGGTCATCTCTCTCCCTCGGTAGGGCCTGGGGATAAGCTTTCAGGCTGCAGAAAATGCAAGTTAAGTTCTTAGGGCAAATCAAAACTGCAATGAGATATCACTTAACTCCAGTGAGAATGGCCTTTATCAAAAAGTCCCAAAACAATACATGTTGGCGTGGATGTGGAGAGACAGGAACACTCATACACTGCTGGTGGGACTGCAAACTAGTGCAACCCTTGTGGAAAGCAATATGGAGATACCTTAAACAGATACAAGTAGACCTACCATTTGATCCAGCAATCCCATTATTGGGCATCCACCCAAAAGAACAAAAGACATTCTATAAAAAAGGCATCTGCACCTGAAAGTTTATAGCAGCACAATTCACAATTGCAAAGATGTGGAAACAACCCAAATGCCCATAAATGCATGAGTGGATTAGTAAAATGTGGTATATGTATATCATGGAGTATTACTCAGCTATAAGAAATAATGGTGATATAGAATCTCTTATGTTCTCCTGGATAGAGTTGGAACCCATTCTACTAAGTGAAGTATCCCAAGAATGGAAAAATAAGCACCACATGTACTCACCAGCAAATTGGTTTCCCTGATCATCACCTAAGTGCACATTTGGGAATAACACCAATTGGGTGTCGGGCAGATGTCAGGAGGGGGGAGGGGATGGGTGTAAACATAAATAATGAGTGCGATGCACATCATCTGGGGAATGGACACACTTGAAGCTCTGACTTGGGGGGGTGGGGGGCATGGGCAATATACATAACCTAAACTTTTGTACCCCCATAATATGCTGAAATAAAAAAAAATGTTTTTAGGGCAGGGCAGATCTAGAACATGTTTATTGTGGAAATTTACTTGGGGGTAGAGGAAGTAGGGGGGCCTTTTCCCACCCTGAACAGGGCCCTGAGGTAGGGTCTGAGGCTGGTCATCTAGGGATTCAAGCCAGGTAGCAATTCCCACTCCTTCTGGGAGTGACCAGCTCAGCTTTGCAGATGAGCTCTACGGTTAGCTCTGGGTTACTTCTGCTTGAGTGTCACAGCTGGCAGGTACACTGAGCTTTTACCAAAATCTCTGCACTGGTCTCTATAGGCTTCATCTCCTTCCTTTGTTTTTACCTGACCCCAGGTGGTCTAGCCATGCATTTTCCCCATGTTCTATGTATCCCATGAGTTGAGAATGGGGTGGGTTTCCTGGGAAGCATCTCAGAATGCTAAGGAAGTTTGATGTCTGCCTTCTCGGTTCTCTTTTCCCACTGTAGAAACCATGGGCCCTGGGGAATTTTCTCTGTGTGGTGCTGCACTGACTTGGGAGATAGGAGGGGAAGCACAGTCAACGGTTTCTCCTGCCCTTTCCATGTGAATTTTTTTCTAGTTCCATGGAACACAAGGGTGACTCAGCCTCATCCCCACATTTTGGAGCTTTTGCCCAGGTGTTTTGGTCTGTAGATAGTTGCTACTTGATCTCTCTGTGTTGGGAGTGAAGCCTGGGACTTCCTCTTCTGCCGTCTTGCTAATGTCACTCCAACTTGCCATTAGTAATTTAATGGGTTGCTAATATATAAGCCTTGGTCATCTGTAAAATTCAATCTTTGGGAAGGAGAATCATTTGGCCCAGGAATGAAGACAGGACTTGCAGTGATGGTCTGGCTTGCTCCCCATAAGTAGGACTTTGCAAATCACCAGTGGGCTTTGGACCAGACTTTTAGAAATGGTACCTTGAGGCCGACAATCCCAAAAGGTTGACTGTGATATCCAAGTCTACCTGGTAAACCTCAAAACTGGCTCCTGCTTCCCCAATACAGCACCTTTACTGGTAGTACCCCTTTGTCTCCTCACCCCATCATTCCCCCGAGATGCCCACCAATACCAGTCAAAAGCCTGTGGGGGCGGGGCAGGGAAGAGTCACTTTTATCAAACAAAGCACTTAGGGATGGGTTTCTTGGACTGTGCTACAAAAAGGGATAATGATTCTTTCTCAGTGTACTTATTGACATTCATTGAGCAGCGCATAGTTTATTTTAGCTAGAGTTTGTGATGTAGCATCTATATTTAATTCCACAAGCTGTCAGGCAACTCATATATTTACAAACACAGTCCCGGAAACAATGTGTTTGCTGGGCACATCTGCATCTATAACAGCTCAGCTCTGTGCTGTTTGGCACAGCTCAGGGCATTATCATTTTACATTCTGGTCTGTGCCAAAGTCCACATAGGGCAGAGCTTGGGCTAAAAGTTCAAAGTCAATGACATCCCTGGCAGAAAGCCAAAAGCAAGAGCAACACTGAGGGCTGCAGGTCAAAATGAAGAGTTGTTTTCAACCTTACCTCCGCTCTGCAGCCTACACAACAATGAGAAATTTCTATGTGATTGGCTTGGGTTTATTTTGGCTTCCTAGGCCTTAAACTGCCCTACATGTATACAGAGGCTCTGCTGGGATGTGAGCTGGGGCTTAAGCAATGGAAGCCAGGCTGCTGGTAGGAGGCAGGGACAGAGAAGGGTCCTCTTTGGAGTATGGAACCAGCTGTCAGCAAGGGTTGTGGAGTAGATGACTAAGGCAGCTTCCGTAACTGGACCCAGGAACAGTGGCTGGCTGTGCCCAGGGACAGGGGTGAAATGGCACGATTCAGGCTACCTTGGCAACAGGAGGTACAACCCGTTGACCAGAATACGTAAAGAGGGACTCTAGGTGGTGGTGCAATTCAGAAGCAGGCAAAGGAGCAGGCAGTTCTTGGAGGTGTGTCTCCCTACAACAGGGAGTGGGAAGCTGAGAGCAGGAGGCACAAAAGCCAGTGAGGGTACAAGCCCCTTACACCTTAGGTGGATGCACTGAGATGGGGCATAAGGTGAGAGGGTAGGGAACTTGGGGGCACAGATTTAGTTAGGTTTGGGGATTTGAAGGAACAACATTGTAACTCAAGAGCCCGAAGGAAACCAGCAATTGTGGGCTGGCCCAGGTTGGAGGAATATGCCTGACTCTGTGGTTTCTGAGACAGTGTAAGTAAAATATCACTGTCTTCTCAGGAGGCCATGCTGACAGGCCATCTAAACAGGAGCTGCACAGCTTCCAAAAAGCAGGAGGCTTAAATGCCCTTATGCAAGCTGGGAAAATGATTTTAGGTGAATCCTGCTTTTGCACTCCAGGATTTTAGAGTTTTCTTCAATCCATAGCAATTTTTTAAGTGGGAGTGACCTGGAGGAATCTAGGCTTACCTCATGAGACTGCAGCTCCTTTATTAAATCTGTGGCTTTTCAGTTTATAGGTCATTTAGATGGTATAAGGACTTTCTTGGAAGAACATTATTGGCTTCTCCATTCCTGAATTTTCTTATCTATAATATGGGCATAACAATGTCAACCTCACAGGGTTTTGTGAGAATTGAATGAGTTCACGTGTGGGAAGTGTTTAGATCAGCGTCTGGTACACAGTAACCAACATCTATTCATAACTGATGATTATAAAAGCAGCTCTGGAACTCACAGAGTTTCAGATTTTGAAAATTTCAATTTACCACTGACACATGTGACATAGAGAACAAGCTCTAAGTTTAATGTTGAGAGACCCAAGTTCAAGTCCTAATTTTGCCCCGAATAAGCGGTGAGACCTTGAATATCTTTTTGCACTTTGGTGACCAGAAGTTTGCTCACCTATTGTGCAATGTGAAGGGGACTGGAGAGTTGTATCAAAATCTCCTGGAGGGTGTTTCAAAATATTCCAAATTATAAAAATATACCCCAGCCCCAGATATCATTATTTCCCTCTTTCCTTCCCTCCCTATTTCCGTTCCACTCCGCACCGTGCCCACATGCACTGCTGCATGTGCTCTAGGCTGCTGAGATCCTCTGGGCCAGGTGATCTCCAGGGCCCCACCTCTTCCTCCTGGTTCCATGACATGATCAGGTGGAAATTAATCAGGGACCAAAGGCTGTAGAAGGCAAAGTAACCACGTAATCAACACACAGCGTAGCTCTGAAAGGCTTCTTGGAGAAGGTGGGTCTAAAGGATGTGCTAGATGGGTGTAGACCTCCAGAGTGGAAAGGCAGGGGTGAATGCAATGGTAGGACTCACAGCCGGACAATCGGGAATCAGGTGGCCACAGGACGAAGGTGAAAGGGCCCTGGGTCGAGTCCACCGCTGCAGTCACTAACTCTGGAGAGCTGGTGCAGGGCACCGGTGAGGCTACTGGGAGTGACCTATGGGGACCTCCAAAGACTAATGAGGGCACATTTTTTGGCAAAAACTTTATTTTCTCAGGCTTCAATTTTCTCACCTGTAAATAACAACAACAAAACAAACAAACGAAGAAAAAAATTCCCAGATTGGATGAGGTGGTGTCTGTGGACCGTTTGGACTCTTTTTGGCTCTAATAACCGTGTTGGAGCAATGGAAAAAGCAATCGGGAGCACACTGACCCTGCACTCAGCATGGGCCAGGCACTTTTTAAGGGCTTTACAAGTATTAACACTTTTATACCCATAACCCTATGAAGTAGCACTATTATTGTCATCCTTTTATATGTATATTTTTTAACTCATGAGGAACCTGGTGGTGGGGCTGACGTAGAATCCAGGCAGTTGGGCTCCGTAGCCTATTCTCATAACCACTCCGCTTTCCAACAGTGGATTGGCGGGGGGCGGGGGGCGGGGTGTTGGTCTCAGCGCCTGAAAGAGGAAGGCAGTTTGGTTCTCAGGGCCACAAGGAGCTGCTGGAGTTTCTGGAAGAAGGAAGAGGATGGGAATGATTCTGCAGAAGGTGGAGCTGCATGGAGGTGAGGTTTTCAAGGCTTTGGAATGTGCGATTTTTTATTGAGAGGTTCCATTTGATCAGCAGTGTTATCGTTCTCTTAGCTGAGGAACCCCTGAGCCGAAGGGAGGCTCTGGGGCAGGAGACCATTCTGCTCTGCACACTCTGACCCTGGCATTATTACCCGAGGCCCTGGGCAAGCCCCTCCTCTAGCTTGTCTTACCAAGAAAAGTGCCAAGGACACCCCCAGGCAAGTACAAAACCTCAGCCACTGACAGATGAATCTGTCCTTGTTAAGTGAAGGCTGGTGATCACACAGAGAAACCTACAAATTTGGGTCCTTGAGGGGATGGAGCCTGCAAGGCCTGATGTCACTAAAGCTATCTCTGTGTGTGAGTGTCATGCATGCGATTTTTTAAAAGCCTGTTGCAGAACCTTCAAGTCTGATATTTTGTTCCTGTGCCATGAGGGCAAGGGCTGGGTCTGTCTTCTTCAGATTTACTGCCACCACTCAGGACGGTCCTTATGCTTGATAGCTGATTGACTGTTTGATGGACAGAGGTGAGTGAGGATGAGGAGAGCTGAGTTATAGGTCTCAGAGTCAGAATATCTGAGTTTCACTTCTGCTTTCTTGTGGAGTGGCCTCTGGAAAGTCCCTCTGCCTCTCCCAGCCTCCTCTCTTAAAGGCCATATATTGATGTAAGAACATTTAGTAAACAGTCTTTATGATTAGCTCTTACCTTTGCATAAGTAATCATTCATATTGTTAACCTGATTCCATGCAGTGAGGATATCCATATCCTCACCAATTTTAAGCTATTTCCTGACTAGCAGTGGGGAAATGCATCAAATGTAGCTTGCCAGTTCCATGCCAGTCCTTGGGTGAAGCTAAAGGTCCTATTAGGGGCAATAGAGGTGTCACCCCTGCCTGGGTTCCAATGGGGGATGATGGGAGCTGCTGAAGCTCTAAGGACAGCCAGGAGCACATCGTCAAGGCAAAGGTGACATGGCTAGTCTCCGCTGGGGTTGGCAGATTGTGCCAACAAGAGGGAAGAATAAAAGGCATTAATCTAAGTTGATAGCACCCCCACATTCAGCCTTGCCCTTAACAATGCCCTGTCACTTCTCCTGTCTACCCTCCCTTTCTTGTAAAAACAGGAGGTTTTGTATCAAGATGTTGTGGATGACAAGAACAAATAACACTTTCTGTGATTTTTTTTAACCACTGACACCCTCAGATTTATTCAAGAAAACATCTCTTCAATAGAGTTGGCCAATTAACCACTTAAATGGCTTGAAAACTTATTTAATGTCACTGCCTAATCACTTTATGAAATGTCACTGCTCCAGAAAGCAAAAATTTCTACTTCGTACCTCACTTTTCTTATGCTTCATTCCCTTTCTGAAACACAAAGCTTCCTTCCAAAGAAGATAAAAGTCTTAATGCCTCTCTCCTTCTATATGTGCCCGTTATGTTTGCAGAGAATTATGGAATCTCAGCACTGGGCGGGATCATGGGGATCATTTTACCTCATAAATCACTTTACTGATGACTAAAGTGAGGCTCCCAGAGGGATGTGACTTGCCTAAGGGTGCCAATTTGTGAGTGGCAAAGCCTGTTTTTTCAATAGCTGTAAGTCATGTAACAGGTGCAGGGAGGTGTGAATACTATGGGATCTAGGGTAGGTTGACCTGGACCTGCCACTGAAATATGTGACCCTATGCAATCCACTCATCCGTTTCTATCATCGGTGTTTTCATCTGTTAAAAGGGGTGATTTTATTATCCACCCCTGTGCTTTAGAAAGCTGCACAAATATGAATGAGTTTATGTTGTTTATTAATGATAATTAACATTAACAATTTTATTAATTATAATAATACTCTCACACCTATTCTACCTTTTTTCCAGGACTATAACCATAGCTTAGCCATATCCTTAACTTCTGCATGATATAACCCCTCCTCTGCAATAATTTTCAATGAGGAAACCTCTATTTCTACCTTATTTGCCAAGACTTAATACACTAGCAGCTGATGCCATGCATCCTAATGACCCTATCTTTTGACACGCCTAGCATAAATGGATATTAAAAACAATAGGAGGATGCAAAAGAATAACAAAAATAGCCTCAGCTAGGTAATAATCTGAGAGTGGTGGAGACACAATTCCTAGACACTCTACCATTTGAAGATTGCACTGGCTGCTTCTCATGTGACCTGTCTATACTTGATTTTCTGTTAACAAAACTGTGACCCATTTAATTCATGGCTTAAATAACAGATTTGAGCTAATGCACTCAGCAAAGGAAAACCCATGACCTGTTTTACCTATACCTTTGGTGCAAATCTAATTTATTATTTGTTTAGGTGTAAAGCTGTCTTAAGTATGGTCTCAGTAAATTTATAATCTTTGTCATCACGGAGCTAGCTCAGCCATTACTTTCATATCCCACCGTCTGACACAGAGGTTACTGACACAGTCCGCTTCGGGACAAGAAGAAAAATGGAAGCAGATGAGGAAGGTGCTAATTGTTTTATCCTGCTGAAGATTAGTGGCTCCACCAGATACTATGAGGCTTTAGACAGTTACAGTTTGCTTGACAGGTTGCTGTTACAAAATTTCTAGTGATAGTATCTGTGGATCATAAACAGGAAATGGCCAAAAGCTGTTCGCCTTAAAAAGCCTGATTTTCACACAACTGTCAATGCAGCAATTATTTTGACTTTTTTTTTAAAGGTGAAGAAACATGTTCTAGGGTTTTTTTTTTTGTTTTTTTTTTAAGAAAGTTTTGAAACCTGTTTAAAACTTCTCTTTCTTAAAAAGAGATTTTTTTTTAGTCAAAATGTCTTCAGATCCTGAAAAAAACCAGTGAAGCGGAAACCATATGATTCCAAGGCCAGGTTTTTCAGAGGAGCAGCCAGCACTGGATTCAGGCATTCTTGCTGTGCTCAGCAGACTTGGCCCAGCAATCAAAACCGTTTGATTCTAAAGCTGATCCTCCTGTAACCAGGCAGGTTCTAGCGCATTGTGAGCTCTGAAAAAGCCTAATTACAAACCAGGAATGACAAGAAGCACAGGTTGACTCAGTACAGCTCACTCCTTTCAGAGAGCACCCAGCTCTTTCACACGTGCTGTCACCTGTCCTTAGAAACCCCTCTACCGGTAGGTAAGGTGGTGGCTGCCGCTGTGGCATCACAACACAGGAGGCCAACACGCCAAGATGTTCCGTAGCTGGGCCAAAGCTACACATTGTCACTAGCTCACAATGACCCCTCAATGAAATACATGGAAATGATCCATCAAATACTTTTGAGCACCAACCATGTGCGAGTGGTGAGATTACAGAAACAAAGACACGGCCTCTGACCTTGAGGGGTCCATAGATTAGGTAGGGAGGGTGTGCTGTGATCCAGCTGAGTGAGGACAGGTGGTCAGAGTCATCACTCCACTCAAAAAACTGCCACTCTAGCTTCTTCTCACACAGAGAATAACAGCTAGTCTTCTCTGGGGAGCGTGGGGACCCTCAGCAGGCCAGGCTGCATGCAGAATGGGAGAGGCTATATTATCTCTTACGTGTCTGCATTATTTCTCTACTGCTCTGTAATAAATCACCACAAACGTATTGACGTAAAACAATACAAATTTATTATTTCACAGTTTCTGTGGGTCAGGAATGCAGGTCCAGGTTAACTGGGTTCTTTGCTCAGGCTCTCAGTGGACGGAAATCCAGGTGCCGGCTAGAGAAGCAGTTCTCATCCAGGGCTCAGGGTCCTCTTCCAGCTCACATGGTTGTTGGCGGAATGTGTCTTCTTGAGGTTGACTGTGTCTCCTTGCTAGCTGTTGCTGGGGGTTGCCCTCAGTGCCCAGGGCCCACCTGCAACTCCTGTTGCAGAATGGGCCCTGCCCCAGAGGCCCTTCGCAGAATGGCTGTTTGCTGTCTCCCAGACCAGCTGGAGTTTGTCTCTTTGACACTTCACGTTCTTCTAAAGTCTCACCTGATTAGGTCAGGCCCACGCAGGATGCTGCTCAAAGTTATCTGGAAGTCTTTGTCCTCACTGCCACCACCATAATCTAGCTATTATCTGCCCTCTGGACTTTCAATGCATTCTGCATTCATCAGATCTTAACTCAAAGTCAACCCATTAGCAACCTGATCGTGGGAGTGAAATCCCACCATACTCACAGGTCCTGCCCACACTTAAGGGAAGGGGATTATATAGGGCATGCACAGAAGGATGTGGGGATCTTGGGGGCCATAGGAGAGTCCTACTTTCCACAGTGTCTTCCCCTCCACGTCTGTGCATTTCTACCTTGTGTTGGCTGCCTCAGCCTCTAGCGTCAAGTAGCTGCACTCTCCAAAATGAACATCATCCCTTTTCCTCCATGAATATGCCTCTAAAAATAAATAGAGCAATATTTTATGAAAAGAATTAATCACTAATGGCTGTATTTCAGGTAATGTAATGAGCACTTGCATTTGTATTGCCAATGCTTAGCGTAGTGTCTGGCACTTAGGAGTTCTCAATTTGTGTTTCTTCAATAAATGAATATGTTGAATGATTAAATGAGAAATATTTTGGGCATCCTCATCAGATTACATCCATATAAAAAATGCCTACCATTCTCAGTGAAAGCCTGATTCCTCTTTTTAGTTTTGAATCACATTTTTTCCTGGTAATGCTTGCTTATTATAAAGCACTCAGTATTTTCCTTTTTTTCTGTGATTTTATTTTTTATATTTAATTTTTTAATCCAACTGGAACTAATTTCTCAACATTATGCATAAAATAGTCCATCCCCCATACAATTAGTCTGTGATGCTTTTTTTTTTTTTATGTAAGTTTATTTCTGAGCTTTCTATTCTATTTCATTGTTCTGCTGTTCAATTTATGTGCCTGTATCAACTATTTTAATTTTGGGAATTTTATCATGCTTTAAGATCTGAAGCTGCCTTCTTTTAGCCCCTCTCTCAACCAGTTCATTAAGTGAGAGTCTTTCTGCCTGCTCTAGTGACTTAGGTAGTGTGGTATTCTTTGGCACGGTCTGGACATGGAGACAGATCTAGGATCATATTCTACCTCTGCATTTTCCTGGCTCAACTCTTCTGGATCCCATAAAATATAAGCTTAAAATAATAACATCTGTATAACAAGCTTCTTGTGAGAACTGAGGCAACTTCTAAGAATCACCCAGCACATAGTGGGTGGTCAACACCTACTAGCTGGAGTAGAGGAATGACTCTGAACATCCAGTCACTCATTCTTCCATTCCCTATCCTGCACAGGGACTGCAACTCTTTGGAAAGCATCCTGTATGGGTGCTGAGGCACAGAACTCTCAGACTCAGGCTGACCTTTAGGCTGGGGCATCCAGGATTACTGCTTGGTTCCACCCTCTGTGTAGCCCCTTTGACCCACATGGATCCAAGGGAAGTCTGGTGATTTTGTGAGCTGGAACCAGTGCAGAGTGCCTGGGGCAGGGGAACTCTGGCAAGGGGCATGAAACAGTTCTGAAGCCCACATTGCCTGCCCTTACAGGAGTGCCAGGGAATTCACACCCTTTGCCTCATGCCTAGTTAGCCCATCTCTGGGCTTTGGCAGTCAGAGAAAGTTCTCAAGCTGCGAATTACAGGTGCTAGGGGTTAGAGGTCATTCATGCACGTTCTGGCAAGAGGACATGGGCAGATTCTGACAGCACATGCTAGAAATTACAGATTGAAGAAACGATCACAATTCCAAGAGGCCCCACAGTACTGAATAGTGCCTTGCATCTGCCCAGAGGTTTATTAAGGTGACTAGCTATCCTTAGACAAAGTGCAGGCACAGGAAATCAGAAGCCTGTGATGAGTCACAAGATAGCCAGGAATTTTAAAGGCCATGATCTTCTTTCCTGGCAACTTCCCTCCGACTCAGAGAGGGCAGGGCATGCACTCATGCATCCCGTCAAGAAGGGTATCTGAAGGCTGCTCTGCGGTCTTAGGAGCT
The DNA here is from genome assembly GCF_041146395.1 of Eulemur rufifrons. NCBI lineage: Eukaryota > Metazoa > Chordata > Mammalia > Primates > Lemuridae > Eulemur > Eulemur rufifrons. The sequence continues at coordinate 88,279,167 of NC_090990.1, forward strand.
AGGATAGAGGGACATGACAGGCACAGCCCTGCCCCATGGTGCTGTCATGCTGTCATGCGTGGTGAGGAGAGCACCATGAATACCCCTGCATGTCTGATCCGCTCTGACGGTGCAGTACAGGAGTCTGAGTTCCCCAAACTCGATCTCTGCATGACCTTCAGCGTAAGAACATATCAGATATTCAGTGCTGGAAGAGGTCTTAGATATTAACTAGCCATGCCTTTTTATTTAGTAGACGCTACCCTAAACCCAGAGACGGAGGTGATCTGCCCAGCTTCACCCAGCTTCATAGCAGCAATGGGACTTCACTAGTTTTCAACCTCACAAATCTCCATCTGAAAAATAGGGTTGCTACTTGCCTTATATCAAGCTTCTAGAGGCATTGCTTCTGAGGCAATTACAGCAAGAAATTGGACATGTGTGAGAGAGGAAGACAGAAACGAACGTTGCCAAGCGAGTCAAGGTGGGAAGCAGGGTAGGAAATGTCAATAAGGGTTAAAAGTCAGAACCCCGGAGTTCAAATTCTGGCTTCCCCACTGAATAGCTGTGTGGACTTCAGCAACTTTCTTAATCTCTCTAAGCCTCATCTTCTCAAGTGTAAAATGTTGTCAATAGCGTTTCCTCCTAGGGTTGTTTTAAGGATTAAATGAAGTGAAATACACCGAGCACTTAGCTGAATGCCTAGAACCGAGCTGTTTACTAGGATAAAGGGTTTCCAGAACGGGCCCTCCCCAATGTGTCTAATGCTCACAGGCCCAGGGGTAAGACCAGGGTGCCCCAGTGACATCGCCTTTTGTACTTTTCTAGCTCCGAGTTCCGAGTTCCGGAGGAGCAGCGCAGAGCGGGAGAGCCTGGCGAGAGAATGAAGAAACCAACCGCGCGGGGGAAGCATGAGGTGGCAGCGTGGCACTCGGTTTAGAGGGCTTCAGCCGGCGGCCCCATGGACAGCCCTGCTGGCGTTGGGCCTGCCTGGCTGGGCGCTGGCTGTCTCGGCCGCGGCAGCCGCGGTGGTCCCGGAGCAGCATGCCTCCGCGGCCGGCCAGCGCCCCCTGGACTGGCTGCTCACAGACCGGGGCCCCTTCCACCGCGCGCAGGAGTACGCTGACTTCATGGAGCGGTACCGCCAGGGTTTCACCACCAGGTACAGGATCTACAGGTGAGTGGGGGCCTCCTGCGCCAAGACGGGGGCTTCCCCCAGCACCCAGCCCGCGCAGGCTAAGCCAGCCGCGATGCCCTCGCGCTGCGTGAGAGGTGAAAGCTGGAGGAACACCAGGCAGCGGAAAGAAGCCTACCATGTTGGTTTTAAAAAAGAAAGAAGGAAACACATACAAGCTAGAAAACCTGCTGATGCCTCCTGGGGAACTTAGCAAAAGGCTTTCTATTTATAGGTTGTGCTGCTTATAAATTGAGGACAAATCAGGCAGCACGGAATCAGCGTGTGGCCCGTGCTGCCGTAGGTCAGAGTCAAATGCTGGGGCCAGGTTTTAACTAATGGGTTAGATAATTTTATGAGTTGTAATTACTTAGACATACAAACGCAGGAAGGGCAGCTCCAGCTCCTGCCTTAAAGGTCTGGGGAGCCCTGCAGGGTCAGGGACAAACCCACCCTCGCCCTTGTCAACATCACAGGCTCAGCTGGCAGTCAAACGTGAGGCCTGCCTGAGCCTTCGCCAGATGGGGAGAGCCAGGCGCATGTTCTCGGCTGCCGGACCAGCCTTCAAAGGTGGACTGTTCCTCCCAGTCCTTACCTGGGCTGACTCAGCAAGCCTCAGGGCTCCCACAGGTGCGTCCCTGAATCCACACTTCCTTGATCCCTGTGCCCACTCACCCCCCTTGTCATCTTTCTTTTTCTCCTCACCTCACCTGCACATTTAGATAATGCTGGGAGCCTCACTGAATTTTTTTCTTTTCAGAAAGACATTCACTTTCTAATTACAAATTAGTTTCTAATGCGAAAAGGGCATGAAAAAGCACAAAGAAAAACAAAACCCATAAAATCACCTATTCTTTTAGCATCTAGAGATTGCTATTGTGAACATTTTGGCATATACATTTCTAGTCATGTGAACATACTCATATTTTTGGACCTCTTGCTAGATTTAGCACTTTATATGTCTTATGTAAAGAACGCTGTTTAATCCTTCCAATAATCTTATGTTGGAAGAAGAATTTTCACCCCTTTTTACAGATGGGGAAATTGAGGCCCAGAGAAGTTAAGCAACTTGCTGAAGAGCACAAAGTTGGTAAATGGTGGAGCCAGAAATAGTTCCTAAGTGGTCAGACTCCAGAGTCTAGGTTCTTAAAAATATTAATATATTTGGACTATAATAAATATTAATACATTTTTCTTTTTCTGGGAATTTTTTAACATCTGCAGTAACCATGTAACCTGTTTAGGTTAGTAAGGGGTCTCAGAAATAGGGTTTTAGGAGTATCAAGTGCAGTACTGGAAGATTCCAAAATGGTGAGGCAGCAGCCATTTATAGAGGCCATCCACCCTGGTCGTGATTCCCATGCCGGGGTGCCGACCCAGGGGCAGGATCAGATGTTTGAGGGGCTGGCACTTTGTGGGCACAGAGGCATGTAGAGATGAGATTCTGCTCTCAGGAGTACCCTGCCCTGCTCTTCTCTCTGAGCATTGCTCTGCACTGTGCTTAGGTCCAGTCTGGTTCTGGAAGGGGTTGCAGTTCACACTTCCTGCTTCGGTGGCTTTGTTCCTCGCCGTCTTCCCAACACTACAGCAGATTCCTGCAGAGTCACTGAGGCAGAAACAGCCAGTTCAGGCGGGGAATGGCAATGTTAGCATCTGCTCAGCTAACAGCAGATGAGTAGAAGAGGTATAGAGCAGAGTGTTAACGCAACCATCAGTAGCTATCTGAGAATCTAGACACATGCCACCACAAATTTTCTATAAGGCAAACTCAGAGTGATCCTTCTCTTTATCAAAGAATTTCTTTTTTCATCTTTACCAAAAAAAAAAGAAGAAGAAGAAGAAGAAGAAGCAGCAGAACATCCACTCTAGAATGTATTTAAGTAGAGAATCCCTCCAGTCCAGTAAAATAAGACTTACCTTATACTTTTTGGTGTATCCCAAATCTCACAGAAGCATTGTAATTGCCAGAAATAATTTTTAAAACATGTATTGGAACCGAAGTCAGGCTAGGAATCCTAACAGCACTCTCCATTTCAAAGAGCGATAAGAACGAGAAGGAATAAACCATCAGTTTCCTCCTCCCCTCAGCAGATTTTCTTCTCATCAAGCCCTAGTCCCAAGCCTGGAGAGCCCGGCAGCCACTTAACGCCTGGGCGGCAGCTCAGAGCTGGCCCAAGGGGAGTGTCTGTAATCATTTCTGCATCATCAACTGTTCTATCAGTTGGTAATGGTTTTCTGATCATTTAATGTGACAGGCTCTTACACTGTGCCATTCTGCTTCTCTGGGGTCAGTTATTGCACGTGAACCTGTACTTGGGGAAATAGTAACCAGTCATTCTGACAGGAATGCAGTATTCTGATCTGTGACCCTTTGGTGGGCAAAGAGAAAATGGTCACACCCGCTGCTTCTGGAGCACTCTGGGCGTGTTCCCATTAGCTATTAAGCAAAATGGAGGCATCATGGACACAGGTAGGGCTCTGTATTATCCCAGTGGGAATTCACTCTTATCCCTTCTCCTTGTGTATCTAGTGGCAATTTCCTCTGAAAAATTCAGGACCCTTCTTACACTGATTAAAGCAGGTTACAGAAAACTGGTAAAACACACATTGAGAGTCATCCCCAGATTTCTCTCCTAATATCCAGAAGGGCAGAGGGAGAAAAAGACTTACAGAGACTATCAGAAATCTCTGTGGGGAAATATGGGGTCTCAAACATAACTAATGGCTCATTTCATTCTTTAAGAAAGCTTTAGGACATGGAAATCAGATGGTGTCCACGTGCACCTTCCATATAAGAAAGGGAATAGGCTGTGAAGGGAAGAGTGAGGCTTTCCAATGGGGCTGGAATGTGTGGTACAAAATCACTTGAAGGTCTCTCACGTAGACCTTCTTTCCCTTCTAGCTGTCAAACAGATCATAACTATTGGAAAGCAAGGTTCTAATATCAAACTCCAAATTCTACCTATTCTTACTTGGATAGCAGAGACTGTTCTCCCTTGGAGAAGGTGAGTAGTCATTCTAGAATAGTTTCAGCCTCTCTAACTATCGACCCCCAGAAATTGTTGCTCTCTCCGTTACCAATTTGTATTAATGTGGGTGTAGGTGCTTAAGAGTGAAGATTCTGGAACCAGTGGGCCTGGGTTCTATTCCTGGAGCTGCAGCTTACTAGCTGTATAGTGTTGGCCAAGATATTTAATTTTCTTGTTCCCATTTTCCATATTTGTAAAGTGGGGACAATAAAAGTGTCCACCAAATGGACTGATGTTACAATTACATAAGTTAATTGATGTAAGTCACATAGGACAGTGCTTTATAAATATTAGCTATTATTATTAGATTGTCCTCAATAAATATTAGCCTATGAGGAATGGTAATAAGAACCATGGGTGGTGCTATTTTGCTATAATGTCTGTTGAGGGCTTAGCATTTGACAACCTATATTAGAAGGGGAATAATTGTTCTCTTTCTTTCCCGTTTAAAGCATATTAACCTTTACAATCCAGCTCTTTGCTGAAGGTGGGGGATGCAACTGAAGACTGATTGAATCTTCCCTGGGGCACACTGTTGCTGGCCTGTGGGCTACTGGAGGGAACAAGATGGTTTCCAGCACATATTAGAGTTGTCATGGGCTGAGCTCTTGCTCCTAAAGTCTGGGGTTGCTAACTGAGTAGGCATTCCTTAGGCTCGTCCTTCAGAAGCCAGTCGCTGCTGGTTCCCTAGCCCCAGGGATGAAATGCACAGTCTCAGGATGGCACTGTTAAGAGAAGAGAGACAATATGCACTCTGGTTAAGTCCTCCTAGGTAAAAGGATGGGCTTGGGCATCTCACCACTTTTTGGCAATCTTGTAAATTCCATTGACCAACCTCTCAGAATGTCTTGAAGCCCTGCTAGACCAAGATTTGAGCAATCATCCCACTTCTCAGGCATGTCTTTTAATAGGCTTGTGGAAAGAACTAGAAGAGCAGAGATCCTGTCTCCAGTTCCATGTGTGACCTCCAAAATCCCCCCTTCATTGCTCCATCCCATAGCCCCCACTACAATAAACACTCATGACCAATCTCCCACAGCAGCCCTATAAGGGGGTATTAGTGTCTAAGGTAGTGACACAATTGTTCAAGGTCAGAGAGGTCGCCAGTCATAGCCAGAAACAGCACTCAGGGCTCCTGACTTGAAGTCTCCTGCTCATTACTCTGGACCATGCCACTTCCCTTTGACTGGTAAGTGCATCTTCATCGTAACACGCAACATAATCAGGCACCTAAATTGAGCTGATGCAAATGTAAATATGGTTTCTAGAAACACTCTAGTGGTAATGTTCTGTTCTCCCTTTGCTAGAAATCAAAGTAATGAGCAGTCTGGGTTTTTTTTTTTATTTCTTTTTTGTATTAAGGTTTTAATAGAGAGATAATCATGGGTTTGGAAAAAATCCAAGCCACTATGATGAAACACTTAAAACTCAGAAAGAATAAATTAAAATTAAGAGAGAAGTTAGAAATGCCGTGGAGCAATGAGTGTGATATGGTGCTGGGAGGCAGGTGGGAGCACGGCATGTGGAATTCCAAACACGACCTGAGTCCTCATGACCTCCATCTCCGCCCACCTCCTTTGGGAAAGGAAGCGTCCGGGGCTACATTAGAAGTCCTTGGGGAAGAAAACAAAAGAAGACACACTTAAATAGATATCTTCATTGACAAAAGGGACATCATATTCTGTTCATATTGTGGAAGAAGTTTGCAAATTTCTAGACCCAAAGTAGGACAAAGCTGAAAACCAAGAGGGTGCAGGGCAGGCAGGGGTAGAATCTGTGATGTGAATGACAGCAGCTGACAAGGCTAAAAAACTTTTTAAAGGCACCGGGGCAACAACCCCCAAGAAAAGACAATCCGTTTGGAACTAACCAGGGTGAAAATAAGATTTGGTGATACCTTAGATGTGCAGTGAGAAGTAGGAAGAGCCAAGTGTTTGATCCACTTGCTCAAGTGCAGCTGCATCAGCATCACCTGAGAGTTGTCAGCTACACAGAGCCTCGGCCCACTCCGGCCTGCATTGTCATAGGAACCCCGGGCGGAAAGGCTGACACTGGAGCTTGAGGAGGGCTGCATTTGACCACACTAAGTGTCTGGAGATGGAGAAGGGACAAAAATGATCAGGGTGGAGCAGCAGAGAAGGTATAACAGGAAGGCTGCTTCCCCCACAATGCATTCGAGGCAGTCAGGATATTTACAGGACATGTTACCAGTGAAATAGAATAGTAGTCAAGGGGGGTTAAATTTAGGATTTATTAGTGCCAAGGCACATGAACTCATAAGAATATGTACAGCAGCTGGGAGAAAAAGTCTAATAGCGGAAAAGGCTGGAGGGCCCAGGAGCAGCCTGTGGGCGCCTCCAGGGAGAAGGGGTGAGGAGGCGGGTAGCAGCTGTGGAAGCAGCCACAGGAGGGGCTCCGGAGCTGATTTATCATCCGGGCCACGTCTCATCGACTAACAAATACTGATTTGGATAAACAGCGAACCCTGGGAGAGGCACCATCTCCAATTAAGAGATCACAGTCCACATAAATAAATGGCAAGCAAAGGCAACCTCAGCCTACCTAGGTAAATCCCAGTAATTTCCAAGGCGTTCATCACAGCTACTGAGGGAGGGAAGCTGCATTAGCACAGGGCTGCAGGGCTGCGGGAGGGACCGGCAAGGAGGGAGGCTAGCTCTACTGGAGAAAGCACCAGGCCCGGAGTAAACTGGGTAGTCTCTGAACTTCTCACTGAGCTACATTTTGACCACAAGGGAGTTTGTGGAGATGGAGGGAGAGAAAGGAATGGTGCACAAAGCAGTATTGTGATTTAAATTAGAGCAAAATTAGAAGCGATGTGACAATGATGAGCCTGCAGTTCTGGTCACAGACACTGTTTCTCAGTCCTCAGGGATGAGGAGGTAGGAGAGGGACAGAACAAAATGTTTAGACGTTGCTTTAATGAAGAGCCAGCACCGGCTAAACATACAGCCCCTCCACCATACAAATAGCCAGTCTAGACTGTAGACCCTGCGTGGGCGTTTTAGACCTTTGCCCAAGGAATTTCATTCTGGAAGTGTCTGAATGATGAGTCCCAGCATGTCCTCATCATTGTGCAGAATTCTATTCCCATCTCTGCCATGGAAACGTGACACACCAGTGTGACAGACCTATATGAAGCCCCTGTTACATGCACACGGAGCACCGAATGAGAAAGAGTTCTGCTGTCTCAGAGCAAGGAGAAACACATCAGCAAACAGCTCTGACTTGGGAGCATAATTAGAGACATATTCGTTTACTCAGTAAGTCTTTCTGAGGGCCAACTCTGTGCTTATTATTCCACTAGATTCTGTTAATAAACCACAAACAAGGTGGACACTGTTCTTGATCTGATGGAACTTACAGCTAAGTACATTTGAAGTAAGTGCTGGAGCACAGAGAAAGGTCGAGGAAAGCTGGAATAAAAGGTAACGTGTAGGCAAAACCTGACAGGTGACTGGAGACTCTCCAGGTGGAGGCTTGTGGGCACGGGAGCAGGACATCCAAAGGCATGGAAGTACCAGATGTGGCTGAGGAACTGACAGCCAGTCCCACGTGTCTGCTATAAACACCACAAAGTACATGACTATGCCCCTCCTTTCCCTGTTCTTCCACAGTGGTGACTTCTGCCATACCTCGTCCCTCCTAATGCCAAAAGTGTCAATTAGACACTGATTTCTTCTAGGGTGCAGTATCAAAAAATGCTCCTATGGAGGGGCATGCCATTTTCCAGCATTATGAGTAAATAAAGTGAAGTAAAACTAATCGCATGTTTAGAGAAGGTAGAACCAAAGGCAATTCCTTCCATTTCTGCTTTGGAAAATGGAGTATGAATAATCAGTGAGAAAATGTTAATCAGTGCTTTAAGGTTCTATAAAGACTACTGGTTCAAATGAAAATTTAGCATCATTGATGCTTAAGAACTTGTGCGTTTGCTCACTCGGTCCTCTCACAAGTATTTGTGGAGCATCTGCTTTGTGCAAAGCATGATTCCGGGCACTATAGCAGGATACAAAACATACAGCTAACAGAGTCCTCCTGATTTCTGGGGGATCAGCAGTCTGGTTTGAGTGCCAGCACACACACCGAACAGTGCACTGGAATGCATCACCTCAAGCGCTGGGGAGCAGACACTGAACGCATTCTCAGTGGCTGATGGACAGATTCGATCCACAGATGCTGTGTCACGATGGATTCTTAGGGTGACACTCCCAAGTTACTCTAGGACACAGTGATTCTTGCCCCACCTTTTCTCACATCTTTTAGCATCCAGGTTAGCCACTCTGGCTCCAGATAAGGTTGCAGAGATGGTCTGTGAAGAGAAAATGTGAAAATAAAAATGTTCACGAAATGAAGGGAGCACTCGGGATGGCCAAGGGGAGAAGGCGAGATCAGTTTTATTTTCAGATGAGATTTAGTAGAGAGATCTTGAGTCAGTCAGGCAGAGAAAAAGAGGATTAATTTTTGCTTTGAGAAATAATTAATTTTATTCATGAATGAATTGCTTCTTAGAGATGCATGTATGTAGAAAGGAGTGAGGTAGACTTCCTCAGGAAACCGTCACGACACAGATGCAGACAGACAGGGACACTGGCGAGTCATGTGGTACTTTTTTTCCCCCTCTTCAAGAGAAGAGCTTTTTCTGGGTCAAGGATTCTCAATATATATTTTTTCCTTTATTCGGCTTCTGCCACATTTCTCCCACCTCAGAGCTTCCCACATCTCCCACAAGAAGATTATTTCAGTACACGGAGCTTAGAGCAGCGAGTGCACGTGGCCGTGGCAGGCACGTCCTCGTTCAGCACATGTGTGTGTATTGAGCGTTGTGTGCTGGCCACTCCACAAGGTCTAGGGACACAGCTGTGAAGGACATGGCCTCAGGGAGCTCTGCCCTCACGGGGCACCCCTGGGAGCAAACGGTTAGAAGTGGGCAAGGTCTGCATGAGAGACCAGTCACCGTCCTCCCCTCTAGGAGCAAGGGCGGCTGAGCCTGCCAGCAGGGAGCCGAAGGCAAGCTGGGCTGCAGTTGACAGTTGGGCCCGAGGCTGAGACGGGGTTGCCAATCCTACAACCCCACCCCTCCCTCAAACTAAGGCCAACTGGGTCTCGCTTGTCCACCTGACTGCCTTGTCCAGTGAGTGATAAGTGAAGCAAACTGGAGAAACCATCACTGGATCACATGGACGGGGCGAGCAGGAGGGGCCTCTGCCACGTGAGCAGACTGCTGCAAGGATGGGCACGATCAGAGGGGTTGTCCCCTCGAGAGCGTGTACGTCCAAGAGACAGAGCCCTCTGTGAACAGCAGTCTCTGTGCATGGGCTGTACACAGTCTTGAAGCATGGACCAAAACAGCAGGCTCTCACCAACCTCTCCGGTTTTCCCGTGGGAAGAAAGGAGTAAGGGGGCAAAGAAAATAGAGGGTTCTCAGAGGGCAAAAAGAGTTGGCTGAATTCTCTTTAACTTAGAGAAAGAAAGCAAAGAATTCTCTCCATGCTATGAAATATTAATGGCATTAACACATAGTAATTGCTGAAATATATTGTGTGTCCATCATATGCCCAGCATTTTACTCAGTGCTTTATAAACATTAATTAAAATTACCCTAATAAAAACCCTACGAGGGTGTGCTGTTTGTATACCCATATTATAGGTGAGGACACTGAGTTTCAGAGGGCATTACACAACTGATAGGAGGAACAGCTAGCACTCAACCTATAAGATAGGGGACCTGACCATGAAATGATTATTGTTTAATCAAACGAATCATCTGATCCTGGGAAACTTAATGTTCTGGGAGAAGTTGTATCTCCAGTTGAGCCCGCCTATGCTGTGTGTTCCTGTTCCTTTGGGCCTCCCAGTGGGTCTTTGGGATGCCGAAGACAGGCCTCAGGAAGCTGGAGGGTGGCTCCTCCCACCCAGAGACTCTGTAATCCTCTCTTCCCACCAGAGTTCCCCATCTGTGCTCGGGCTCCGGGGAACCCTGAGTGGGAGGAAGCTACAGATGGGTCTTCCTGAAACAATGCCCCCACAGCAAATTCTGGATGTGTTGGCTTTGCACTGTTTGTGTGTATCTACAAGGGTGCAGTGTAAATCAAATTTCTGTAAATCAAATCCTGGATGCAGTATCTTATTTCTTGCCTGGCAATGGCTTATAAAAATTCACTGTTAAGAAATCCCTAGCACCTGACTTCAGGATCAGTCAGGTACTGCTTTATAAACACATATGTCCACTTGGAAATGTCTTACATTTCCAGGAATATTTTCATAAAGCCAGAAGAAACCTTTGGTGCTGCAAATAACCTCTGCTTATTGGGCTACTTTGTAAATTTGCATTTTCCTACAGTGACAAGATTGACATATGCTGTGACACTCCCCCTTGCCTTCACATCCAAATACAACGTACAGTCAGATGAAGCAGTGGGAGAGACCTAGAAGCTTGGGCCTCCTGAGTTCATCTCAGAATTTAGAGGAATAGTTGTGGGCAGATTAGGGCTGTTATAGCCAGGACATGTTTTGGGGAAGATGTAGGAATCTGGTAGGGCTCCCTAGTGTGTCTTCTCCTCTGCACCTGTTTAATGCTCCACAATTATGCCACCTGCCAGGCTGTCCCCTGAGCCCAGAAGTGTGCCTCTTTCCCTCTCCCCCTGCAAAGAGCAAACAAGTTCTGTATGTCAGAATGAGTCAGAGTGAGCAAGAAGTCTCCCCGGACGGGCAGGAGGCCTGGTGGGAGGAAAATGAGGTGGCCAGACCAGCGCTGCACCAAGGCCTTCATCATGAGCCCTGGTGCCTGAGGGAATCCTCATTTTCCTTGTGTGCCAGGAGAGCCTGTCCCTTGCCTGGGGACATGCTAGTGATGAAGGAGGGACAGGAAGGAAGACTCTTTGGGGAGTGAATTCTCCTGGATCCACAGTGGCATGTAAACACCTAACAATCCCTCGACATGGGCTGCCTGATTGGTTTACTAGTCACAGAGGTAAATTTCAGCATGGGAAACCAGCCTCTTGCTTGGCTGGTTCTGTGTGTGTTCTGAATTGTGAGTCTGATAAAGAGGGCATTACTCTGACTTGATCATCACAAGTTATGTACATGTGTTGGAATACCGCACTGTACCCTGTAAATTGTACAATTATTGTGTCAATTTAAAAATAATAAAAATTTTAAAAATTTATAATTCAACAAACCTTCCGGGAAATAAAAGACAACAACAAAAAAGAAGGATAGAGAGGGTGAGAGTCCTTGAATGTTAGCCTGGCTCATCGAGAAACTCATACACTCATGGGACTTCCAGAAGAAATGTGACTCTGGGACCTGAGAATACAGTACTTTGTCTTCTGCAGCCACTAAGCAGAGATGTGTCCATGTTGATGCCTGCCCATCTCCAGCCACGGCAGGAGATGAAATCTGAGAACTGCAGGGCTTATTAGCTTGGGACAAGAGGCCAGAGTTACAAAGACAGAGTGTGGGTGTGCAAGGAAGCCTGACAACATGGGATGGCAGATCAGAACCAAGTGATGCCCAAATCTGTGAACTAGAAAAAAACTTTCAAATCACCTCTTTCCCGCCCAGTGCAGACAGCCACTCCATAAACAGCCAGGAAGGTGGTCAGAGTGCCTCGAACACTTCCAGCCACGGCAGGTGTTCACTGAAGCCAATTTTTATTTAAATAGCCTAAAATGCTATGAAGATCATTCTGAAATTGAATCACAGTCTTTCTTGCCGTAACTTCCACTTATTGGTCCTGACTTTGCTTTCTCTTATTTCTCTAGAGTACGTCTGTCTCTCGCCACAAACAGCTCTCTAGATATTTGAAAACAGTCACTGTTTTCCCTGACTTGTTAGCACTTTGTAACTTCCCTCCGGAGGTTCTTTTCTCTCTCTTTCCCCTCCTCTCACATTCTTGCTCACAAGCTGGTCTTGTTTCTTTTTTCTTCTCCTTTTTCCATCTTTCTTCATAAAGAAAATATATGACATTTATTTTGACATAAGGTTTTCTTCCTAAACCAGTTCTGGCTCCTAGGGAGCTTATCTGCTTGCTCATATTTCAAAGTACTCAAGAATTTTGTCATGGATCAATATCAGTTTCCCATTTTAGAGTCTCTCAGATCAGCCATTTCCCTCCCCACAGACTTCTTTAACTTCTTGCATTCGGTGCAGTTCTCAAAGATTAGCAGTGGTGGTTCAGGGTCACGGTCCCACCTCAGGAGATGGGGGGACTGTGTTCTGGAATTGAAATCCCAGTGCTTCGTGGAAGGCTGGGAATGTGCTGGAGTTGCGTCTAGAGAATACAGTTAAATCAAGTTAATGCAGGAAAACATAGGAAAAAAATTTGGAGTTTTTCCTCAGCTTCTCAAAGAATTGCCCCTACCTCCTATTTGGTTTGATTTTGTAAACCTAGATTTAGTTTCTGTGAAAAATCACAGCCAGAACTGAACTCCAGGTTTCCTGCTATATTTTTTATATCTCCTATATTCTTTGCCACGCCCCCTGGTATGCCCACCCCCCCCACTGCTGCAACTCCCGCCTGTTTTCCAGCCTGTCCCGCTCTGAGTTTTGTGGCTTCCATCTCAGAATCATCTTTCAAATCCAGCCTCTTCGCTCTTCTCCTGGTGGCAGCATTCACCACTTGCACTTCTCTCACTTCTCCAAGGCAACTTGCCTAAAGTCCTCTATTGGTCCCTCTGTACCCAAAGGATAAAACCCAACCCCATTTTCTTAGCATGAAAGTCAAATCTAAATCCATCCATTCACTCCTTCAGTAAACAGTCAATGAATACTGACCCTTTGCCACTGATATGCCCCCCACCCCCGGTTCCTCCCACTTTCCCTCTGCTCCAGCCCCAGTGAACACTTCTGGATGTTCAGAGCCCCCCTTTGATGCCCTGAGTCTGGCCGTATCCCATTCCCTCTTCCTGCAAACTCTTTCCCCCTTCTCTGCCCTCTGAGCTCCCTTCACCTTACAAATCCACGTATGTGTCGTCTCCAATGAAGTCTCCTTTGACTCTACAAGAGTGGTGGTGACTTCCACCTGGCTCCACATTCGTCATATTTCTGCCATAGAACTTATTTTGTACACTTGTTTGTTTATCTCTCTTTGCTCTTCACCTGGCTCTGAGCTTCTTCAGGCAAAGGACACGTCTTATTTCACCTTTATAACTCCAGCCCCCAGCACTATTTCTGCCATGTGTAAGGCCGTAATAAGGGGGTGAAACCATTCAATAAGAGTAGGATGTTCTGAGACTGAATTAGATGAAGCAGTAAACAAGAGGTTGAGACTACAGGCTCTAAAATCAGATTGGGTCTAAATTTCAGTTTTGCTGCTTTTAGCTGTGTGATCTTTTGTAACTTATTTTGCATCTCTGAGCCTCATTTTTCTCATTAGTACAATTGATACAATAATATACTTTCTTTATGGAATTATTTGGTGATAACTAAAATACATATTTAGTTTATTTTAAGCTAATTGCTTATTCTTTGTGCGAGGGTTCTCCTATGAGTAAATGTGAAAAGTAGTAGAGTGGGAAATCTAGAGAAGAGAACACGAGGCGAGATTAATTGAGAAAGAAGAAAGAAAAGGTAGCCTTACTCTATCAAACTTGTTATACTGCATACAACTGCATACATTAACCAAATTTATCACTTAAAGTCTACATACTGCTCTTCCTAACTGTAGCCTGAGTTCATCTATTCATTGATTTTATAGTTATAGATAGTTCAAAAGAAATCCTTAACAGTGACAGGTGTTTTCTCTGTTGAGCACGACTCATACACCAAAATCCCACAGCATAAAAGACAAGGCCTCAAGACCAACACCATTTCCCATCTAGACTCAGAAAGCAGGAAGGAGAAAGACCCATACAGGAATGTGACTGAGCTGAGGACTAATGGGAGCATGGCTGCTGGACCACATGGACAATAAAAATAGGCAATTGAGCCCTTATCCAGATAGGTAATAAGATGAAGAAACCAAGAGCCGAGATTGTTTCACCAGGCTGGAATACTGGATTGATACAATCAAGGTGGTCTTAGTCAAAGTAGGCTAACTGCTGAAACAAACAGTCCCCACATCTCAGTGACTTAATGCAAGCTTATGTTTTTGTTCATGTCACACTCCAGCACAATTTATCAGAGAAATAAAAGGAGATTGCTTCATAAAATCATTCAGGACCAAGGGTACTTCTACCTAGTCACTCTGCCATCCCCTATGGCCGGCCTTAGGGTCCTCTTCTGAATTCTGGTAGACAAGGAAAGAGAGGGCATGGGGGATTTCACGGGAGGTTTGATGGGCTAGGCCTGGGTTCACATTCCATTGGTCAGAACTTGGTCACATGGCTACACTTAAGTACAGAGGAAGCTGGAGGGAGAATTGTCCATCTGGGAGCCCAGGAGGAAAACAGCTTAGAGAACAACTTTCCAGTCTCTGCCACACGGGTGTGAGAAGAGAGTGAAATGTAAAGCCCTAAATTTGTTAAAAATGTCAACTTCACAAATAGGTTATAAGAGGCCTGACTTGGCTGTGATCTTATGAAAAAAAATATCTGGGGCTGAAAAGAAATATAGGATACTGGTTGACCATATGATTACTGTTAGTCAAGAATATTTTTTGTTTTTTAAAAATGAATGCAATGTTCGAGTGCATTAATAAAGGAAATATATATAGTAGCAAGAGCATAGACTGTCTTCACTTCTTACTTAGCTATGTGTCCTTGTGTGTGTCCTAAATTATCTGAGCCTCAGCAAATTCAGCTATAAAATAGGACTAAAGCTTGTGGTGTGTATTATTTAAATATTGCCACAATTATGCATATAGAAAACCCTCAAAACTCAGTAGCTTAAAATAAAAATTTATTCTTACTCATGCCTGTGTGGGTTGTCTGGGTTGGCTTTGCTTCAGGCTGCAGGTCTGCAAGGAGGCCATTAGGTCTTTCTTACAATGATATTTATTCTGGGGCTCAGGCTGCAGGGGCAGCACCTGCAGTACCCGGGGGAAGCAATTCTTATAATGAGGGCAGAGATGCAAGAGGGTGAGTGGAAACATGCAATGCCGCTTGCGGTCTTGGCTCAGAATTGGCCCACAGTCATTCTGCCCTAATTTCTTTGTCCAAAGCAAAGTCACATAGCCATGCCCGATATCAATGAGAGAGGGAAATAAACTCCACCCATATAAGCGAGTGACATTGCAAAGTAACATGTCAAAGGGCATTCTAATAGAGGTGATAATGATGATTCAGTCTACCACACTGATATTTGTGAGATTGTGGTGATGATTTAAAATGATACAAAAATACATAGGGTGTCATATATTACCAAGATCCTACATCCCATTCCTGGAAACAGGGTCTTAGCAAAAACTAAAACTGTAATAATGGTCATAATGATAGTGATAATGATGTATTCAGATCTTGTACCCTAGTGTACTCTGTGGCTCAGAACACATAAACTGGATTGCATTCAATTTTGGTTAACATCTTTAAAAAGAAATACATTGACAAGCTAGATTGCAAGCAGAGAAGATTGAGCATGACCACCTAGGCATCTGGAAACTATGTTGGAAGAACTAAAAGTATATGGTAGAAAGAAGAATAGCCCATATAGAAAGTAAATGCACCTAAATACTAGAAGAGCTACCTCACTACGAAAGGAATAACCTTGCAGCGTAATGGAAGGAAGTGCCAGTCTGTGGGAATTCTCTTGGAGTCAAGTAGGTGAAGGAAGCTCATGAAGACATTTGATGGGGAGAAGTGTGACATGGGCTGTCAGCCTGCTGAGCAAAGACAGTGCAATGGGAGGTGAATAGTGGTGAGCAGAGTCATATTCTCCACAACTGAGCAGATGAGCTGTTGAAGAAAAGTTTGGGGTGTCAGGGAAGAGCTGGGGTTTTGTGCCTGGAAAGTACTGCTCTTAGCTCCATTTTTAGTTCCTTCTTGTGTCATAGATTCACTGGCCTCTCATTCCAATGTGTCTGTTGCATTTCCTGTGGATTCTCCAAACACACCACTCAGTGCCCTCTCCCAGTCCCCAAGCCGCACTGGGGCAGCGTGAGACTCTCCCAACAGTGATCTCCTCCTTCTCTAAGCTTGACTCTCCCCTCCCCATTTCTCCCAATCAGCCTTAATTAAACTGTTTGAAAGCTGCAGCTTGATTTTAATTAGAGCAAAATTGGGAAGATTAGAATGAAATTGGCCAATCATTGTTTACGGGCCGTTGTTTGAGAACACAGCAGGCTGCTAAATTACCTCCATGCCAGGCTTCTTGAGTTCTCCCAGACAGTGGGAAGGATGGGGACATCAGGACATCAGGGAGGGGATGGCCTCATCTCTGCGTTTATGCTTCCAAGAGTTGCACGGGCCGAGAAATTACCTACTCAAATGACTCCTAGATTGAAGCTTTCCTGCCTGGGGATTTCTCCTAGCCACCATGGTAAACAAGGCAGAAGAAAGACCTGGCAAGTACGACAAGAGTGGACAGTGATCCCTGAGCTTGCGCACAGGTCACAGACACAGGCAGAAAGTCCCTCGTAGCATGGCCTGCATTCCAGTCAAACACCACCAATAGTCAACGGAGACTTTAAGCATGCCACTTTTCTCAGCTTCTCTGTTTCTTTGTTTGTTAACCTGTAAAAGCTTAATAGTTGATTAATGATATTTTCTCTTCCTTTCTCCCAAGGTCCCTGTATAGATAAAGTGATTGAGCAGGTGTGAAAATTGTGTGCAAATTTTTTTGAAAAATCTAAAGGAAAGCACTACACCAATATAAGAGATTATGGGTTTTTTTAATCATTTCTTTTTATAGTTCAGATTAATCATGTCTTATTCATTGTAGCAGTAAAGGCTCTAACAGCCAAGTATATTACAGTAATCTGTTGTTGAGATAGAAATCTCTTGATGATGTGATGTGTCGAGAAATACTGCCCTCTGTGCAGGAGCCAAACCACCATATATCGCTCAGCCCCTGAACTGTCTGGCTAAAGGACGTGAAACTGCCTTAGCCGAGTCATGGGGTGAGTAACTGGCATCCCTTCTTGTACGTGTTAGCTTGCCTATTCACGTGAGCTTTTCAAGACAAAAAACGTGAGCCCTGTGAAAACAGAAAAAAGGTAATGTCTTAGTTTGGTGGATTGAGTTCTGCGATGGGAGCAGTAGCCCTGGATGTGGAGTATATTGGTAGAAAGATGGAGAAGGAGAAGGCTTCTTTGTGTCTGGAACTCTTCAGGAAAGTCCTCAGTGGTGCTTGCTGAGTCTCCTGTGTCAAATGGCAAGTCTCAAGCTCATCAGGGAAAGGAAATCTCCAAGAGAAAGGTGGTCTCTGAGAACAAAGGCATCTGCATTTATCCGAATTGGGTGATGCATGAGAAATTTTCCCATGGGTTATTGGTTGACAGTTTAAGTAGACAAAGTAAAATCACAGGAAAAATGATGAGAAAACTATTCATGTCCTTGGCTTAAGGCCAATCCATCTCCTTTCCTCCAAAGTTCTTAAATATTTTATTTAATAATCTGTCCTATGCCTGCCTCCATTTTTCAAGGAAAACCAAGTGCATTTTTTCTTACAAGTGTGGTCCCAAAACAACTGTTTGGAGTGTGACTAGTGTAGTCCCTTTCAGCACTGCAGTCCCTTTGAGCACTAAAAGTTGGAGGGGGTTGTTCCAAAAAGAGATTATTGGCAATAGATCAGAAGGGCCAGCCAAAGGACAGCCCACTCCTCTCACTGTTTGCAAAGCCGTGCTTGCAGCTGGGCATCTTGGGCATGAAACCTCTCCCCAGCCTCCCAGGAAGGCCCAGATCCTATTTGGAGAAATGCTGGCTGAGCGAGCAGGCAGCGATTGGTCTGCTCTGCTGGAAACAGCATTGATTGTCTCCTCAGTAAACCCAGCCTGGAGTCCAAGTCAGGAGGAACAAATGGCTCCTAGCATGCAGGGCACACTGACTCAGGGACAGGACGGTGCCAAGCCTGCAGGGGTGCCACGGCAGAGGGGGTTAGGTAGAGCTGCATGCTCAGGATACAGGGATGTGACTTTCCAAATGAATATTTGCATTATACTGGACCACCATTCCTAATCAGAAAATCCAAAATTTGAAATGCTCCAGTGAGCACTTCCTTTGACATGTTGGTGCTCAAAAAGTTTTGAATTTTGGAGCATTTCAGATTTCAGATCTTTGGATTAGGAATATCCAACCTATACTACTGAATTTCAGCTTCGCTGAGGTATAGTTATGTGTGCATGTGTGTGTGTGTGTGTGTGTGTGTATTTTTTAAAAAACACTCTCTCTCTTAAAGCTCCATAGGGAGGGAGGCTTTACAGATAATGACTCTTCACGGGGGCCTGGTCAATGTTCTCAGTTTATAAGCCCCAAAAGTGGTGCTTCCGCAGGCAGCTGCTAGAAACAGCACCTGGGATGGAAGACCCCAGCTGTGCCCTTCCTGAACCTTTCGTCTTCAGCCGTGAGACCCTGCAGGGGGTTCTTGCTGGCAGCTTCCTTGTCGACCTTGTGGAACACAGTGCTGCAGGATAGCTGCTGAGAGGAGAATCAGTAGCTGTGACTTGGAGGCACCACTTTTTATTTACATCTTTTGAATTAGGAGCAATTTGTAGCCATTTGATGTTCACATGCGAGACCCTTTTGTTTGAGACCCAGAGCTGGCCCAGGCCCCAATCCTGCCGAAATTGCTGCTGCCGAGGGTTGGCGTGGTGTGGTTCGGCTCTCCTCCTGCAGGGCCCCTTGAACTCTGGGGAAATCCCTAAACGCAGGTACAAGCAGAAGCATAATTTATTGGCAGTCTGGACCATTAGTGCTAAGCAGTTTGGGACAAAGATAATGACAATCACTTCAGCACTGATTATTTAGATATGTTTATTTCCAAAATATGCTGGTGTCAGTGTGTACAGCTGATGTAACGCACTGGATTATGCCTTCCAAGCTGTGTTACGCAATACCTTTCTTAGACATTTTGGTTTTTATTAACGATTTTATGGGTATGTTAACCCTTTGACAGAAACACATATTGTTCTGTCTAGGATAACCTACAATATACCAGAGGGAGGTGGAAAATGAACTAACTTCTGTTAACGAGAGCAGCTTACTGAAGCTCGAGCGCCATGTGGATGCCTGTTCCAGGCAGAGTCGCACGCAGAGCTCTGCGCGTCCTTTGGCTCGACCTCTGAGCCTGTGTGTAGTGGCCTCCGCTGCTCCAAAGGCACTTTACGTGGGGGCGCAGCACTGTGGGAAATGTTTGCTTTCTCAGACTATTTACTGTGCAACAAACACAGTGGGAGAAAATTTTAGGAGAAATGGCTAAATTGAAATGGAGATTTACTTGATGTCTTAATTGAAACAAAGATGATGGCTTAATTGAAGTAGTATATGTTAATATAATTGATATATAGAAAACATCCTTTTCCTAGGGAAAAAAAGAGCCTTGATTATTTTATTACTGGGAAAAAAAAACCCTGCTAAATGAAAAATCGGAAATGAACATTTCTTCTTTAGAATAGCTCAGGCTGCCTTCCAGTATTGCCTTCTAAGGTTCCAGATGTTGGAAAGAACCATGTTAATAAGTTCTATAAGTACATTTTTACCACTTGCTGGCTCAAACTCCATTCACAGATGTTTCCCCATTATTTTGATTCAATGAAGGCCCCAAAGGGCAGGGGAGAAACTTACTGGAGTAGAAGAGAAAACCACTGGAGCTCTTGGAGTCTGAACCTTCCTATGGCTGAGGCCTTATGCCTAATTCAGAGCTGACACCCCACTGTAGTTTTCTATGGAAGCGGCGTTTATTTTGCTTTGTTTTTTTATTTTTTGTTAATAGTAGGCTCTTATATGTATTCTTATGGGTTCTTTCTCCAGTGACATTCTCCAAATATGGTCCCTATCTTTATGTTTTCCTTCTCCAGTGAAACTCTCCCCACACGCTCAGACTTCCACTGGCAGTGTGGCGATCGTCCTTCTGAGTTTCACAGGTGGCAGTGGCACAGCTTAGTGGTAAGGACTATGCCTCCTGGAGCCAGCCTGTGTTTAAATGCAGACCTTGCTACCTGTTGGCTGTTACCCACTGGGCAAATTAGCTTATTTGTACCTCAATTTCATCATCTATAAAATGAAGATAATTATATTTTCCCCCTTACAGGGATGTTTTGAATATTATATTAGCTAATCCTTATAAGATGCTTGGAATGCCCAGCACATACTAAAAATTCATTAAATTTTAGCCATTATTTTTTATTGTTTGCTCATAAAAAGCTTCCTAAGACAGTATCATTCATTTTTGTAGGTCATTTGTTATTCTGTGTTATGGTTTCTTGAGCAGGCGTGGGAGCTGGATTCAGGCCCATATCTCTGATTCTTCCTGTGGGACCCTGTGTATGGACTTGACTTTTGTCGGGGGCTGGGGGGCATCTCAATTTCTCCGCCTGAAAATGGGCATAGTAAAACCACCTTAATCCAGAAAGGTTTTGCTGAGGTGTAAACGTTGCGTTGCGTTTTGGATATATGGTAAATTCATGTCTTGTGTAGATAATTAAAGGAATGGAATGTTCTGGGTAATGAAAATATTTGTGTTAAAAGACAGTAAGCATTTAAAAAGAATTAGATTCAATAAAATACACTTAACCTCATCTACACAAAGAAAAACAGTATTGTAGAAACAGCAGTATGCTACTGACCTGGGTTTTAACTCTGACACTTGCTTACTGTGTAACTTTATCCAAGTTACTTTCTTAGCCTCTTTGGGTCTCAGTTGTTGCTATTGTCATCATCATCATAACTGTTAGTAGCACTGAGGGAGGGTCAGGACACTAGCTTTCTGTTCATGTTCTGCCACCAGCTGGTTATATTGCTTTATATAAACCACCTGACTCTCTGTGTCATGGTTTTTCCATATGTGTCAGAGTTAGAATAGACCTTCTTAATCAGTGTGCATACCGGCACCTGGGTGTGCTGCAAATGGACTACAGTATGTCTGTATATTGACGCCTTCAGTCCTGGGGGTAACTGGGCAAGGTCTGGGGTGACAGGGCTGCCTGCATTGGGCTCCTCTGGTCTGAGTGGACTCATCCATTGGAACCTAATCTACTCCAATGCTTCACCTTCCCTATACACAATAATGTGCAAATATTGGCAAATACTACTTTAATGTTTCTTCCAGTACTAATAGCCCAGTCTTTCTTCCTGGTAGTTGTGTGACATCAAGCAAATTATTTAACTCTCTGAACTTTTATTTCCTCATTTAAGTATCTATTCTCAAAACTACTTTTTGGTTTGAATGAAATATGTGATTTTCCAAGTCTGATGTCAGACATAGATGGAGACTAAGTAAAAATGCAAAACTTTAAGGTTGTTTCTTCTTTTGATAATCTTTAATGCAAAGAGTGTGCAGAAATTATTGTCAGATCCATTTTAGAGAAATGGAGATGTTGATCATTAACATTTGGGCATAAAGCAGAATGGAGACTGATGAAGAGTGTTTTTCACTCGATGGACTTTGGAGTATGTGTACAGTCATTGCAAGCTATCCATGCCCACTGAAGACAACATAAGAGGACCCAGACTCAGTTTAGCAAAGCAAAAGAATATGTCAGCATTGCCTTGATTTATATTTTTAAAATGCACAAAATTATGCCTATTGCATCTTTATAAATCAAATCTAATTTTCTCATTGATATGTATACACACTTAGAATGCTTTATTTCATTTCAGATCAATCACTAATTAATTGTTTGTTGCATCCATGTATTCTTACTCTGTAACTTGTTTTTTTAATCGAGTTGTCAATAATTTTCAAAAAACTGAAGTATTAGGAGAGCTGTGACACAAAATAAGTGACTTAACGAATCTCTTATTCAATTATTCAACAAAAATATGTTGAACGTCTACTATTGTTCTGTTGTTAGAGCATCTAGCATTGTTCTATTGCTGGAGGTACAGATTGAATGAGACACAAAAATCTTGCCCCCATAGAGCTTATGTTCTAATGGGAGAGAAAGAGAATAAAAAATAGATTATATCAGGTAGTGATAAGTACTCAAAAGAAACACAGAGTAGAGACAAGAGCGTGGGAAGATGTTCTTTGGCATAGGACAGTCAGGGAAAGCTTCTCAGAGGATATAATGTTTGGCAGTCCTAAAAGAAGTGACTGAGCAAGCCATGTGTCTACCAAATTTTATTTATTAGACTTAATTAAGGTGGGGCCCACTATGCTAAGGTGGCATTTCCTTTCAGTGAGGTGGTTTGACCATTGTAAAAAATTACAGAAAATGAAAGAATGCCTTTCTTCTCCTAGCAATTTAGAAAAATAATAAAATAATAAAAAAAAAATAGGATAGAAATTACTAATGAGGTCTAGATGTGCTCTACCCCAAAGCAGGGGGGGCTGGGTTTGATGACCCTAAGTTTATTTTTGTTTCTATTTTTAGTAATCTGATTTTATGTAATTATCAGTTAGTTAACGAGAAGATACAAGTTCCTATCCAGCTAAGTGGAAATGAATCAAGCAACTGTTCTTTACCTTGCAGTGGAATTTGGGATAGAAAATGCTTTCAACAAATACCCTGCACTTCAATTAAAGTTTAGCATTTCCTGCACAAAGAAAATAACTGATAATTTATTATTATGAACTTACCTGCTTAGATAAATAAAGCCATACAGTGGAAATTTTTAAAGATTTTATTGGAACCATGAATCATTAGTCACCCATTTTCCTTTGTGTCCCTAGTAATGTTTGGCACATGCTCATCCTCCCTGTCTCAGTCTCTAGAGTTAGATGGTGGGATTCTATCGCCTCAAATTGGGCATGGATTTTTATTTATTTTTTAATTTTCATTTTTAATTTTTAAAATTTTGTTTATAATTTACACATAATTATACTTCTTTATTGTATAGCCTGATGATTCAACATGCGTATCACTGTATAATGATGAAATCCGGGTGGTTAGTATATTCATCACCTCAAACATTGATCATTTTTTTGTGGTAATAACTTTAAAGACTCTCTTTTACAGCTATCTTGAAATCCATAATACACTGTTATTAGGTAAAGTCACTCCACCATGTGATACAACACTAATAGTTATTCTTCCTAATTGTAACTTTGTATCCATTGCCCAAGCTCTTCCCATCTCCCCTCCTTCCTCCTTTCCCTGGCCTCTGGTAACCACTGTTCTACTCTCTAATTCTATGAGATCAACTTTTTTAGATTTCATATATGAATAAGATTATGTGGTATTTGTCTTTCTATGCCTGGCTTATTTCATTTAACGTATGTCCTTCAGGTTCATCCATGTTGCCACAAATGACAGGTTTCATTCTGTTTTATAGCCGAATAGTATTCCATTTGTGTATACGTACCACTCTTTCTTTATCCATTTGTCTGTGGATGGATGTTTAGGTTGATTCCATGTCTTGGCTGTTGTGACTAGTGCTGCAGTGAACATGGGAATGCAGACGTCTCTTTGACACACTGATTTCAATTCTTTTGTATATACACCCTGTAGTGGGATTTCTGAGTCATATGGTAGTTCTATTTTTAATTTTTTGAGGAAACTCCATACTGTTTTCTATAATGTCTGTACTAATTTATGTTCCCACCAACAGCATCTTCACCAGCATTTGTTATTTTTTGTCTTTTTGATAATAACCATTCTAACTAGTGTGAAATGTTATATCATTATGTGGTGTGAGATGATATCTCATTGTGGATTTGATTTACATTGCCTTGACAATTAGTGATATTGAGCATTTTGTTATATACTTGCTGGCCATTTGTATGTCTTTGTTGCAGAAATGTCTATTCAAGTCGTTTGCCCATTTTTTATTTATTTTTTTGTTTGTTTGTGTTTTTTTTAGCTATTGAGTTATTTGGGTTTCTTATATATTCTAGATATTAACCATTTGTTGGATGGACAGTTGCAAATATTTTTTTCCACTCTCTAGGCTGTTTCCGTGCTCTGTTGAGTGTTTGCTTTGCTGTGCAGAAGCTTTTTAGTTTGATATAATTCTACTTGTCTATTTTTGCTTTTGTTTCCTGTGCTTTTGTGGTCTTAGCCAAAAAATTCTTGCCCAGACCAATGTCACAAAGCATTTCTACTGTGTTTTCTTCTAGTGATTTTATAGTTTAGAGTCTTGAATTTAATTCATTAATCCATTTTGGATTGATTTTTGTATTTGGTGATAATAGGGGTCTACTTTTCATTCCTCTGCATGTGAATATCCAGTTTTCCCAATACCATTTATTGAAGAGACTGACCTTTCCCCAATATGTGTTCTTGGCATCTTTGTTGAAAATCTATTTATTTTTAATTTTTTAATTTTTATGCAGCCCTATCATTTGCACTCCATGAATTTTTGGGGAAGGTTAGACCAAGGTTTAGCACTATATGATGAGCAGGCTTGAGAAGGGTGAGGAGGTTGTGAAGACTTTATATTTTGTTGCTTTCTAAGGATTCGAGCTTACCAGTACAATTTGGGAGACAATGGAATGCTCCTTTTGTAATGGATACCATCTTTTAAATCTCATCCTAGGATAAAGATTCCCTCTTGGAAATCTGTTCCCTTTAAAATACAGACATTTTAGTGAGAAGCAAAGCTTGAAAAATAAAATCCTGACTGGGACTAGAAAGGGACAACTTTGCCCTCTTCTAGAATAGAGCTTCCTAAAATGTGGGTTCTCTTGGTCCCTTTCAGAATGTCCATGTTGACATTTGTGCTGAAAGTGTAAAAGCAACGATGAATAAAACTGCTGGCTTCTTAATTTGAATAAAGGCAGTCACACTGAATGACACTCGTAGTCACATGTTCTTTACTGTCATACGCTTGCACCTAAACACACATACACACATTTCACTTAAGAATGTCCTTGGCCGGGCGCGGTGGCTCACGCCTGTAATCCTAGCACTCTGGGAGGCCGAGGTGGGCGGATCGTTTGAGCTCAGGAGTTCGAGACCAGCCTGAGCAAGAGCGAGACCCCATCTCTACTAAAAAAATATAAAGAAATTATATGGACAGCTAAAATATATATATAGAAAAAATTAGCCAGGCATGGTGGTGCATGCCTGTAGTCCCAGCAACTCAGGAGGCTGAGACAGGAGGATCCCTTGAGCTCAGGAGTTTGAGGTTGCTGTGAGCTAGGCTGATGCCACGGCACTCACTCTAGCCTGGGCAACAGAATGAGACTCTGTCTCAAAAAATAAAAAAAAAAAAAAAAAGAAAAAAAGAAAAAGAATGTCCTTAAGACAGTTACATTTATTGATTTTATTGAATCTTGACACTTAAGTACATGTCTCTTTTTGTTCTGTATGAGGAAAGGGAAAGTACACATAAAGTACACGTAAGGCTACTGAAGTACTATGGTGTTTCAGGGAAAAATACTTTCATGATAGAGTTGCCAGCTGAACTAGCCACTTTTTCCATGGAGCTCCATTTTTCTTGAAAGCACAAGCAACAGACAAACTATGTTTATTCAGACTTGAGTGTTTGGCAGACATTTTCTCAAAAAAATAAATGAATTAAGCCAGTCTCTGCAAGGAAAATAACTGACAGTATTTGTTACCAATAATAAAATCGGAGCTTTTAAACAAAAATTAGAATTTTGGAAAACTTGTATTCATCATCATGAGTTTGACAGCTTCCTAATGTTTAAAGACTTTTCTGAAGAGATTGGTGGTGATACTAACTCATGTGATGTTTTGATATTATATAGTGAAAAGTGCTAAAATGTGGAAGATCTGCATAACTCAGTGATCTGATATTTTCCAGATGACCAACACATGATGTTCAAAATCATGCAGGCTAAAACAATCCACTCAAATTATAATACAGAACATAGGGTTTTAATGTAACAGAGTACAAAAAGTTAATTGATATGGTTTCAGATTCCATACTGTAACGGACCTTCAAGAAACTACCACCTGTTTAGTTTATTGTGGTATCAAAGATGAAAATCTACAACATGACAACAGATTGAATGAAGAAACAAATATGAGAATTCAGCTTGCTTCTGCTAAGCCTGATATTAAAGAGAAAGCCATGCCACTCTTCTTGCTAAATCTGTTTTGTTTCAGAACACATAGTTGTCACAAAAATATTATTTATGTTATATATAATGGGTTTATAACTGTTATTTTTAAATGAAATAATAAGTAAATTTAATTTTCTCAGTGTTAATTTCTAAAATAGTAAATATCAGCAGATATAAGTCACATAAGCAAATACGGGGGATCCAATCATTTTTAAGACTGTGACAGGAATCTGAGATCAAAATGTTTGAAGACTGTTGTTCTAGAGCAATCTTCTTGACTTTATGAATGGGTAGGAGAGGCCACAAAAGGTGATATGACTCATCTACGGTGTGACAATTGTGACTAGATCACAGGTCTGCAAACCACTGTTCCAATGTTTGTTTTTTCTACTGCTCTACACCATTAACCATGACTACCTTCACGTGAATAAGCTGATCAGCTGCTCCGCAGTGAGAAAGGTGGGTGGGAGAGGCTCTGATGGAGGTCCGTGGAGATGGGGCTTTCTCACAGCCCGGAATGACAGGCCAGGTAAGAGCCTATGGTGGCCTTTTCCAGGCTGTGGGGGCCTGTAGCTCCGGAGACGTGGGCTGAGAGGAGATGAGGGGGTGCAGATGGAGGAAGATTGTTGCCTACTTCAAATTTCATGCCTGTTCTGAAATACAGTGAGCTTTTCTGTATCCCTTGGCTTTCCTCCAGGGAGTTTGCCCGTTGGAAAGTGAACAACTTGGCTCTAGAAAGGAAAGACTTCTTCAGTTTGCCATTGCCTCTCGCCCCAGAGTTTATCCGGAACATCCGCCTTCTCGGAAGGAGACCCAACCTGCAACAGGTTACGGAAAACCTGATCAAAAAGTACGGCACTCATTTCTTACTTTCCGCCACCCTTGGAGGTAAGCAACATCACAGTCCCAAGCTAATTGGTTACCAGACCGTTGAAAACAGCTTTAAAATCCATTGAGTATAGCTCCAACAGTCAGCCTGGATCTTTTGTTCTTCCTGGCCTTCTGCTGCCTGAGAAATGTTTTCTTTTTGGTGCATTTGAGAACAATGACGTCCCAGTTCACCCCAGCCCTTTTCTATTTGCTGAAAGTCCTAACCAAGGACGTTGCGGGACAAGACAAGCTCCTACTAAGCACATGCCGGCAGGGGGCGCCCCCAATTTAAGTTT
This sequence comes from Eulemur rufifrons, assembly GCF_041146395.1. NCBI lineage: Eukaryota > Metazoa > Chordata > Mammalia > Primates > Lemuridae > Eulemur > Eulemur rufifrons. The sequence continues at coordinate 88,306,541 of NC_090990.1, forward strand.
GACTGAGCAATCTAACCCGAGGCTTCTCCCCTTTGTTGGCTGTGGCTCCAATGGTCAGACCCACAGGCAAAGAGGTGCAAGTCCCTGGAGTGCCTGACCCCTGCTTCATCTCTGTAAAGACTGGTAACTGGTTAAACCAATGCCAGTGATTCTGGGCTGGTGACTCATCCCAGTGGGGGAGCTGGTGGGAGCGGGCAGAGAGCAGCACGTGCTGGGACCCAGGCAGAACCAACAGCTCTGGGAGGCAGAGTTTTCTCTGCCCTGGGAGAAGGAGGCAGGATTCATTCAGCTCACTGTGCCATGTACAAAAAAGAAGCTCTCCAAGGGCACAGGCCAGCTACCGCATGTGGTAGATGTTGAGTGTTCGATGGGGAGGAGGGAGGTAGAGCTTCAAGGCTGTTGCCCATTCTGAGGGAGCAGAAATAGCCATGGCGACTTACCATGAACAACTTGAGAGGAAATTTTATCTTCCCCACGGAGGTAGACTGCTCGAGACAGAGATCAGTAGGATGTTAAATGGACACACTGGAGGCAGGGAGTGAGCTTGGAGAGATTTAAAGAGCTAAGAGAAAGGAGGGCCTCTCAGGCAGTGAGGCCTGTTGGCCCTGGCACCGTCGGATGAGGCTGTCCAAGGAAGGGGAGAAGAGGCTGACAGCAGGGCCCGTGCTCCCTCCCGGCTCTGTCTGCCCGGGCCGAGGGTTTCGTGTTCTTGCTGGCAGGGCACTCGGGGGCAGAAAGCCTCCCCAACGAAGCCGTGTTGTTTGCCACAGGAGAAGAGTCCCTGACTATTTTTGTGGACAAGCGGAGACTGAACAGAAAGACAGAGACAACCGGGGCTGCCTCTGTAGCGGGGGGCAGTGGAAACAGCTCTGCCGTGTCCCTGGAGACCCTGCACCAGCTGGCAGCCTCCTACTTCATCGACAGAGAGAGCACGCTGCGCCGGCTGCACCACATCCAGATAGCCACGGGGGCCATCAAGGTAACGGCCTGAGAGGGACGGGGTGGGGCAGGCAAAGAGAAACGGGGCGGAGCCTTCACCCGCTCCAGGGCAGTCGGGCCTGACTGCTGGAAGAGAAGCTTGTGACGGAGGCACAGCCAGTCCCCAGACACGGCCTGGTCATCCGTCCCACAGCAGACACTCGCGGAGCACCACCCTGAGGCGGGCTGCAGCAGGGGCTGGGCTGCGGGTGGCAGATGATGTCCCTGCTCTCACAGATGTTGACCTCCAGGGGGGGATGAAGGTAACAAGTGAAAAGTGACAAAATAGTTTCTGATAATGTTATAAAGAAAAGACAGTCATAAGGTACACACTCCTGGGGTGCGGAGAGGGAGCAGCTAGTGTTATATTGCTAGGGAGGGCACGCTGGAGTTCAGACTGCGAGGCCAAGGTCTGGATGATAAGAAACCAGCCATGTGTAGAACTGGGGGAAGCGTGTTCAGGCAGAGGGAATGGTAAGTGCCAAGGCCCTGACTAGGAACCAGCTGGTGCCTCATTGCAACACAGAAAAGAGTGAGTGAGAAAGACATTGGTACAAGATGAGATTCGGAAATAGGCTGAAACCAGATCACATAGCCATGAAAAGGAATTTTAATATAAGTCAAAGTGCAATGAAAAACCACTGGAGAGTTTTACCAGCGGAGTGACATGATCTTATGTGTGTTTTTAAAAGATCAATAGTTATTATGACTTAAGTATAACCTTAATCATATCTCCTCTACTTACATCGAGGAGATTTCTGGTAGAGTTCATGTTGTTTTAGGGAAGACTAGTGAAAATACTGTACTTGAGAATGCAGTTTTTTAAAAAATTCTAAGTATAAAGTTAAGATTGTGAACAGATACCAAACTTGTCTTATGTCCTGCTTTTTTCTCATTTGAAACTCATAAGGAAATTTTGTGTATTTATTCATTCGTTCAATAAATATTTATTGAGCACCTACTATGTGTCAGGCACTGTTTTGGGTCCTGAGAATACAAGAGCAAACAAAACATAAAATCCCTGCCCTCATGAAGCTTAAATTCAAATAGCAGAGACATAATTAAATAAATGCATAGGAGTACCTCATTTTTTGTACTTCCTTTATTGTGCTTTGCAGATATTGTGTTTTTTACAAATTGAAGATTTGTGGCAAACCTGAGTTGAATAAATCTGTTGGCACCATTTACCAATAGCCTATGCTCACTTTGTGTCTCTGTATCACATTTTGGTAACTCTCGTAATATTTCAAACTTTTTCATTATTATTATATCTGTTATAGTGATCTGTGATCAGTGATCTTTGATGTCACTATTGCAATTGTTTTGGGGCACCATGAACCGTGCCCATATAAGAGAGCAAACTTCATTGACAAATGTCATGTGTATTCTGATTGCACTGATCAGCCATTCTCCCATCTCCCTTGCTCTATTCAGGCATCTCTATTCCCTGAGACACACAAATATTGAAATTAGGCCCATTAATAACCCTACAATGGCCTTTAAGTGTTCAAGTGACAGGAAGAGTTTTGCATCACTCGATTTAAATCAAAACCTAGAGATGATTAAGCTTAGTGAGAAAGGTGTGTCAAAAGCCAAGGTAGACCAAAAGCTAGGCCTCCTGTGCTAAACAGCTAAGTTGTGAATGCAAAGGAAAAGCTCTTGAAAGGAATTAAAAGTGTTCCTCTAGTGAACATATGAGTGGTAAGAAAGCAAAACACCCTTATTGCTGAAGTGGGGAAAATTTCAGTCGTCTGAATAGAAGATCAAACCAGCCACAACATTCCCTTAATCCAAAGCCTAGTTCAGAACAAAGCCCTAACTCTCTTCAGTTCTGTGAAGGCTGAGAGAGGTGAGGAAGCTACAGAAAAGAAAAACAAAAAAAAAAAACTTTGATGCTAGCAGAGGTTGGTTGTTCATGAAGTTTAAGGAAAGAAGTCATCTCCATAACATAAAAGTGCAAGGTGACACTGCAAGTGCCAATGTAGAAGTTGCGGCAAGTTAGCCAGATCTAGCTAAGATCATTGATGAAGATGGCTACACTAAACAACAGACTTTCAATGTAGACACAATAGCCTTCTATTGGAAGCAGATGCCAACTGAGAATTTGATGGTGAGAGAGAAGTCAATGCCTGCCTTCAGAGCTTCAAAGGACAGGCTGACTCTCTTGTTAGAGGTTAATGCAGCTGGTGACTTTAAGTTGAAGCCATTGCTCATTTATCATTCTGAAAATCCTAGGGACCTGAAGAATTATGCTAAATCTACTCTGCCTGTGCTTTACAAATGGAGCAACAAAGCCAGGATGACAGCACATCTATTTACAACATGGTTTACTAAATATTTTAAGCCCACTGTTGAGAACTACTGCTCAGAAGAAAAGACTCCTTTCAAAATATTAGTGCACTTTGACAGTGCTCCTGGGCACCCAAGAGCTCTGGTGAAGATGTACAAGGAAATGAGTGTTGTCTTCATGTCTGCTGGTACAACATTCACTCTGTAGCCCATAGATCAAGGAGAAGTTTTGACTTTGAAATATTACTTAAGAAACATATTTTGCATAACCATAGCTGCCATAGATAGTGATTTCTCTAATGGATCTGGGAAAAGCAAATTGAAAACCTTCTGGAAAGGATTCACCATTCTAGATGCCATTAAGAATATTGTGATTCATGGGAGGAGATCAAATATCAACATTAACAGGAGTTTGGAAGAGGCTGATTCCAACCCTCATGGATGACTTTGAGGGCTTCAAAACTTCAGTGGAGGAAGTCACTGCAGGTGTGGTGGAAATAGCAAGAGAAGTAGAATTACAAGTGGAGCCTGAAGATGTAGCTGAATTGCTGCAATCTTATGTTTAAACTTGGATGAATGAGGAATTGCTTCTTATGAATTAACAAAGAAAGTGGTTTCTTGAGATGGAATCTACTCCCAGGGAAGATGCTGTGAGCATTGGTGAAATGACAACAAAGTATTTAGAATATTACCTAAACTTAGTTGATAAAGCAGTAGCAGGGTTTGAGAGGATTAACTCTAGTTTTCAAAGAAGTTCTACTGTGAGTAAAATGCTATCAAATGGCATGCATGCTATGGAGAGATCTTTTGTGAAAGGAAGAGTCAATTGATGCAGCAAACTTTATTGTTGTCTTACTTTAAGAAATTGCCACAGCCACCCCAACCTTCAGCTACCACCACTCTGATCAGTAAGTAGCCATCAGCATTGAGACAAGACCCTCCACCAGCAAAAAGGGGATGACTTGCAGAAGGCTCAGATTTTCTAGCAATAACATATGCTTTTAATTAAGGTATGTGCATTGTTTTTTTTTAGACATAGTGCTGTTGCACACTTAATAGACAACAGGATAGTATAAACATAACTTTTATAGGCACTGGAAATCCAAAAATTTGTGTGACTCACTTTATCGTGATATTCTCTTTATTGCAGTGGTCTGGAACTTAACCCATAGTGTCTCCAAGGTATGCCTGTAAAATGTCAAATGGTGATTAATAATTTGGAGAAATGAATCCAAGTAAGAGAATACGGAGTAATGGGGACATGGACTTTAGGGAAGACCTGTCTGAAGGAATGACACTTAAGCAGAGACATGCATGAAGTAAGGGAGTGAGCCATGTGGGTATCTTGAGTGAGAATATTCCAGAGGAGGGAAGAGCAAGCCCAAGTGCCCTAAGCAGGAGGAGTACTTGGTGTGATACAGGAACACCGAGGAAAGTAGTGTCGCTGGCATGGAGTCAAGAGAGGAGTGAAGTGAGAGGTGAGGCTACCGAGCCTGCAGGGGCCAGAGCATGAGGGCCTTCCTTATTCGGAGTAGAGAAGAAAGGGGACCTGGAGATCAGTGCAGTGGCTATCGCCGTGGTCAGGGTGAGACATAATGGTGGCTTAGACAAAGCTGATGACACGGAGGTGGTGAGAAGTTGGCAGATTCAGAATATATTTTGATGGCAGAGCCTACAAAATTAGGTACTGGATTGAAAGTAAGGAGCCAAGATTTACTGTGAGGTATTTTGGCCAGAGCAACTGAATGAACAGTGATTCCTGTTTACTGAGAAGGATAACACAGGGAGGAGGTACAGATCTGAAAGAAATAAATCAAGAGTTTGGTTTTAGACGTGTTGAATTTAATATTCCTACTAAACATCCAAGTAGAGATATCTAGCAGTCAATTGGACATAAACACCAAGATTTCAAGAGAAAGGTCATGATTGAAGATAGAAATTTCGCATATAAATATATACACGTGTAGTTGGTATTTAAACTATGGAAAAGGATGAGGTGAGATCACTCAAGGTAAAATGGTCCTAGGGCTGAGCTGTGAACCACCCCAGTATTCAGAGGTGGGGAAGAGGAGGAGGTTACAACCAAGAAGACTGAGACAGAACAGAAAGATATGAAGAGAACCAAAGTGGGATCACAAAGCCATGTGAAGAAAGTAGCAATTGTGTTAAAAGCTGTGAAGAGGTCCCGGAAGTGAAGATTGAGAGTGGACCTTCTATGGTGCAATGTAGGCATAGCTGGTAATGTGGAGAAGAGTAGTTCCACGGCAGGAAGGGTACAAAAGGCCGAGTGGAGAAGACTCAAGAGAGGAAGCAAAGTGAGCAATCAGATATGAGTAGAAACGGTGCTTTTTCTATAAAGGCAAACAGAAAAATGGGTGACAACTGGAGAGTGATGTGGGGTCAAGGGAGATTGTGCTTTTGTTTTTAAGATGGAAGATATTCCAGCATATTAGCCTGTTGGTTAAAATAATTGAGTAGAGAGGGAGCAAGTGGTGATGCAGGAAAGACAGGGGACAGTTGCTGGGGCAAAGCCCTTGGGCCAGTGATAGGGGTTGGTATTCCAGCATGAGCAGAGGCTCTGCTCCCACATAGGCGCATGGGCACTCCATGCCCCGTAACAGGAGGCAACACAGAATGCACAGGACAAATGCGGGAGGGTGTTGACGTGGTAGTAAGAAGATGCAGGTGTCCTCTCCCCATTAATTCTATTTTCTAGGTGAAACAAGAGGCAGAGTCCTTGGCTAAAAGGATAATGAGGGAATTGTTGAGAAAAGAATGCAGGGAATTCATGCATGATGCTTCCCAGAGTGTCTGTTGACTAGATAAATGGAGTAGATTTCTGGGTAGCACCGAGGGCCTGCTTGAGACTCATGGTCATAATTATAACATGAGACCAGTCAGCATAGTTGTAAGTTTTATCAGCTACATTTAGCAGTTCGCATACAGGCAGGCGTGGAACAGATGGAGAGTTGGATTTAACCAAGGGGTGTGTGTGTGTGTGTGTGTGTGTGTGTGTCTATACAAGATGAAGGAAGAAAGAGGCAAGAGAGTTGAGAATATACACGAAGGAGAGATTGTAGTGACAGACCAGGGAATCTAAGTCAGGCAAGGAGTGAAAAGAGGCTGTTGAGGGATGATAGAAAGTGAAAAGTTGGTCAGGTCCAAAGACTGGATGTCTAAGAAAGTTTGATGATTAGTTAAAAGGAAGAGACTCAGGCAAGTATGAGTGGCTAATGGTTGATATTGAGACCATAAAGAAATGCTATGCCCTGCAACCTAGTTTTATTGGTAACTGCATTCCCTCTATAATCTCTTAGTGGCAGTGAGTGAGGGGAAGTAACGTGAAAAATAAATTACAATGAGGAAGGGTAATGGGTGACAGGCTTCTGGCTTCAAAGGAACCAAAGATGGTCAGAAAGGAAGGAGGAACAGTGTCCAGGATTTCACAGTGGAGAACCCACGTCACTTCCACGCCCAGGAGCATGAGTGGTGGAAAAGAAAACAGCCATTGCTAGAGACAGCTACAGGGGAAACTATGTCCTCAGGGCCAGTGGGGTTGTGGTTTGAACAAAAAGGCCAAGTGGACTCTTGAGAAGAGATTGAGATTGCAGGGGTTTTGCTGAGAACTGATCATCATATCCACACAGCACAGTGGGAGTCAGCTGAAGAGAAGAGATCAGATTAGGAGATTAGGGGAAGTACCAGGTCTGAGTGAGCCTCTGAGAGGTGAGAATGACTTTCCATTAATAGGGATGTAGGGTACATTTGGGAGACTGGTGTCTTAGGCAGCTTAAAATGATGGAAAAACACTATTAGTAGCATGCAGTAGGTTTTGTCAAGAAGATAGAACTCCATGGAAGCCCCTGTCCCCATTTAGCACTATAGTGGGCTATTTCAAAGTTGGAGAAAAATTAGTCTTATTAGGAAATGAAAGGTAGGCATTGGATCAACAACTTAAAGATCCCAGTAATAATGTTCCTTCCTGTCCCTCGACCTGACTAACTTTACACTTCTATCACCCTTTAATGGCTTCATTTCCCCTTTGCCTAACTTAAATTCCTGATCCGTCACTATAATCACTCTCTTGTATATGTCTACAACCAGTACATCACTGCCTCTTCACGCCCCTGCCATGCCCTTAATCCAGGACTTCATCAACTGTTACCTGATTTTCCATTCTCATCTCTTCCCCGTGATTCACCCTCTGTGCAGCTACCACAAGCTCAAATCATCACATCGTATCATTCCCTGCTTAAAATCCTCCAGTGGCTCCAGACTGTACGTGGGACAGAGCCCACACCACTGTCCCCCAGCCCGGCTGGCAGTGCATGTGATGCGGTGGAAAGAGCACAGGCTGCAACCCATGAGCCTGATCTCTGCCACTACTCACGGTGGGGTTTTGAGCAAGTTGCCAAACTTCTCAGAACCTCAGTTTGCTCATCGTAAAATTGTTGAACACTTAGAACAATGTATGTCTTGAAGTTTTCCATGAGGTTTAATAAGGAAATGTATAGATAGATGAACCATGCCACCACTGGAGCTGGAAAAAGACTAATGCCTCTTCTTAACAAAACTGTACTACCGTTGAAGGTCTGTCTCTGCTGTCTTTCTAATTTCATCTCTAAACAGTTCTTTGCTACTTGTCCCCATCCCCATGGTCCCCTGTCCACCTTTCACCCTCTGTTCCTATTGTGTAATCCAGTCATACCTAAATATCAGACTCTACCCAAATATGCCGTGTTCTCATATCTCACCCTCCTGGTACTTGCTGTTTGATTTACTTGCAATGCTTCTCTGTTCACCTGAGCGGCTATTCCTCACCCTTCTTTGCTCAGCTCAAACAGGTGACTATTTTGTGAAGCCTTTCCTAACCCTTGGGGCAGTTAAATGCCCCTCTTTAGTGTTTCAAGCATATGCCTTTTTGTAGGGCTTATTTGAGTTATAATTGCCAGCTTGCATGAGGATCTCCACATGAGACCATGAAGTCCTTGTGGAAGAGACCGAGTCTTGTTCAAGTGTGATTCCCAATAAGAGTACAGAGTTTGCCACATTGTAGGTAATGAGTGAAGGGCTGTTGAGTGAACGAATGGCATTTCGTTCTGGACATGGCATTTCCCACACAGGCTAGATGCTGCCGCTCAATGCATGTGCAAGTACATGCAGGTACATATAGTACGTACAAGTTTAGTGTTGCAGGTGAGGCAGGCGTCCCCTTAGGTAGGAGCACAGCCATTACTCTTGATGGAGATGGGTAGGGTGGGGGGCTCTGCTCATCTGCTCTACCTTAGTGAAGGAAAAAATTCTCCATCGTATCTGCCTGTTTCTTGTTTCTGTAAGCAGCTGCATGCTTACTTTTAACCCCTTCTGTGCAACTTCCTTGCACTAACATGGAGGTTTGCCCCCTCTGGTTTGTCTGATACCTTCCTCGAAGGCCCCACTGAACATCTCCCTCTGTTACAAGGTTTGCTCTGATCAGCACACACCTCTATTATAGGATTTGTCACATCACATTGTGGCTGTTTACATGCCTATTTCCCCGCTTCCCACACCCACCACGACAGAAGATTTTAAAGCAGTAGAGACTCCGAAGCATACACACAGCTCCAGGTCCCTTTAGAACATCTGTCAGGTGGTGAGACAATTAATAAAATGCTTGAGAGGTGGAGGAAGACCACGTGGGTTAGTGGGAAGAAGACTTGGAGTTGGGTTTTAGCCTTGCTGCTTGCTATTTCTTTGACCTTCAGAAGTCATTGAACTCCATTTGTCTCTGCCATGACATGAGCTACCAACTATTTGACTCACCTATGCACAGGGCTTACATTCAGCTGAAATTCAGACACCAGTTTTTAAAATGTTGAAACACTTCCATGCAGCTGGTAAGTAGTCTTCACTCCAAACCCCATGTGACCCCAACCACCTTTGCTCCTCCCGGAGTCCCCAGACTGTCCTTTGATAGCAGCCAAAGGGTGAACGCAGGAGGCCTCAGAACCCTGCCTTGGCACTAAGGCTAGCATCTCCTCTGATGAGACAGTGTGCTCCTGTTCTACCTGCTGACATACATTGTAAGTATCACCCCTGACTCCACCATAGGGTTGGGTGCCACCAGATGATATAGTCCACACGAAAACACTTTGCAAGCTATGAAGGCTTGTGTATGTAGTCATCCTGTCATCCTGTCCATAGTTCCCCAGAAGGGATCAGGGCCATAGAGGAGGAAGGGGCCTGTTCTTAGTTACAGCTCACCCTCTACTCAGTCTAAGGCTGAGGAAGGGCTTGGTGGCGAGGGCTGGACATGCTCACGAGCTGACTAAAGGGAGCTCACTCAAAAGTTCAGGTGGACCCCACGATGGCAAAAGAGAGGTTTCTCATAAAGCATCCTTTCAACTTGTTCAAATTCCTTACTGCAGCAGCCAGGGTTGCAATTTGCAGCTCTTTTAAGCACATACCATCAGCTCTGCTCTCCCTACCCCGCCCCATCACTCACAATTAGAAGCCCATTTTACTCCGCTCTGAGTGTTGCAGGTGTCCCCTTAGGTAGGACAAGGAAGTGGAGGGTGGGTGGGGAGGAGAGCAAGCTGGCTGGAATGAGGGTTTGCACGATCTGGTATTTACGGAAAATTGGATGTGCTAATGAACCTGAGATCCATCAGGGCTTTCTGAAAGCAGGATGGTCTCTGTCAACAGACCAATTAGCACACAATTATTTTCCCTTTCTGAAAGCTTATCTGAGGCACTCTTTGAACATGTGTGCCAGAGCGAACTGCACTTTCCATTACCTCCATAAGCCCCCTTTATAATCTGCCGAAGCTGCCTGCCTCTTCTACAGAAAAAGGTGCGGGGTTCTCTTGAAACCTCCAGAAACTCTGGGGCTTTCATCATTTTGGGGCAAAGGGAGGGGGGCATCTCAGGCCATCCTGCTTGCTCAAGTCAGCACTCGGGCAATGTCTGCAAGGGAACCCTGTTCAGGTCCTTCTATTCTTTCCTCCCCCCACCCCCTTACTTCTCTAGGAAGGCGAGAGAGTCTCAGAGCACAATGCCAATGAAAAGAGCTACGACGTTGCGACCAGCTGAAACCTGAGTGAGCCTTCCTCACTTGTGGACATCTGGCTCTGGGTCCCTCCCTCTAACAGGAGGTGCACATGGGGGTGACAGTCTTTGTCCTCATTCCTATCCTTTTGCCACAATTAACAAAGTGAAGCTACTCACACCCTTTCAATGACTTACCTAATTGATTGTCCTTTTGTGGAACCAACCTTTGGAAACAGCAGAGTGAAAGTCAGAAAATAGCATCACAGACAGCCCAGAATGACGAACAAGATGGTGATGGTGGGGAGGCAGATGGATTGGTGGGAGGTGAGAATAGGGGTGGGGCTGAGGGGAGAGAAGGAAAGCTCCTACTGTGGCTGTCCTCTGGCCTGTCCTCCTCTTTGGGTCACATCCTATTCCTACGTGAGGCCTGTTAGCTCTCTGCCTGCCTGGACCTGGTTAGTGAGTGGCCAAGTCAGGCATGAGTGCATAGAAAAGACAGTGAAACACCAAGTGACAATGGGGTGGGCAGTTTACCTACAGGCAGGGACCAGAAAGTCTCCAAATGCTATACCCCACTGTCCCACCTCTGCCCTTCAGCCCACTTCATCCGAGAGGAGCAAACTTCCACACAACGGCTGGGCCAGTTCTTGGCTATGGCACTTCTTATGGGGACTTTCACAGCACATGAGAGAGAAGACTTAACCTTGAAATGAGGCTGGCTCTGCTTTCCCAGTCCTGTCTGACAGCTAGCCAATCACCCACTCCCTCCGTGAGGACACGTCACTCGGCACGCGTGTCCACGTGTGGAGGGAGGCAGGCCCAGGTGTCACAGGCAGAACAGTGAGTGGGGCCACACAAACGTATTTCCTCTTGTCTGTGAGCTCCTGACTGGCAATGACTGTGTCTTAGTCATCTGTGAGCTGCGAATGCTCCTTGAATATTCGTGAAATGAATGAATGAGGGAAAAAAAATAGTGAATGAGCGAGTCAACTGAATCCAGCCTGCAGCTGGCTGTGTGGCCTTGAATGAGCCATTCAGCTTGTCTGGGCCTTGGCTTCCTAGTCTGTATTATAGGATAATGGAACTGAGCTCAAGTCGATACGATTTATTTTGCCCAATGTCAACACTCTGAGGAGAGGACAAATCCCTAAAACACGTTGGGTGGTCCGGTCTGCTTAGAATCCTTGTCTTGAAGAGCGGCGGCACGTGCAGGGGTTGAGACGCAAGCCTTCAACCTGCCGGCTAAGGAGACAAAAAGGTGCTGAACTAGAGCCTGAGGACTCCAAAGCTAAAGTCCCGCTCCCGCCACGCCACGCTCTGTGGTCTCGGGCACTGTAACTCTCTGAACCTTGGTTTCCTCCTTTGGAGAGTGACGGTAATGAGATTTGTCCCAGAGAATTCCTGTGAAGGTTAAAGGGGATGACCATGGGGGAAGAACTTGGAAGTCTGGAGAGAAGTTGTTCCTGCGCCTGTTGTGGTCTCAGCCCCGTCCTTTGTTCAGGCTGAGCCCTGTGTCTGTTGCTGGCCCTTGGTCTTTGGAGTTACCTTTCTTTCTTCAACGCCCTCCCCCTTCCCTCCAGCCCCTACTCATCTTCCAACACCAATGCATGACTCACCTCGTCCATAAAGCCTTCTCAGACTATTTCAAGCTACCAGGATCTCTCCCCTCTCTCTCTTGACTGTGCCTTTGGCCCACACCACACCATCTCTCACTTGATTACACTGTTCCATGTGTGTTTTTTAAGCCTAGGTCTACTAAAATCCCTTTAAAGTTGTCACTTACACTTTGGCATTCACCGTGGTAATGAGCAGGGTGCTGGCCACGTGCACTGTGCACCTCCGAGCCCTTGTGCTGCAGGTCACGCTGCCCGTTCTTTTCTTCATGTACGTGCCTCTGCTGTGACTTGGATGTCTGTGGCACAGATGTGCATGTGCCTGCCTTCCCCACAGGTTGTGACCTCTTCTTGGAGAACACAGTGCGCAATTTGCTCATCTTTAGGCATACCTCCCACCCAGCAGAGCCTGGAACATATAAGCTCACACATTCTCTTACTGTTGGGCACCTGCTATGTGCCAGACACTGTGCTGACAGCTGCCAACCACATGGCGAGCAAGACAAACATGAGCTTCCCTCTCTGAGCTCATGGTGCGTGGGGCCCAGACACGGATCGCATACTTGCAGAAAAGGATGTAAAACTATGGCTCCCGCGCCTGCTGCAAAGCAGAGGTGCTGCAGCCGGAAAAGGAGGTCAGAGGTATCAGGGTGGATTTCCCTGAGGAACTCCGGGAAAGGCGCTCTATGAATGTTTGATGGATTGTATGGAATTGAACAGTGGCTGCTCAATAAATACTTGTTGATTGGTTGATTGATTGTTGGCAAAGCCTGCAGAGATCCTGAGAAGAAAGGGCCTTGGGTCCCCATCATTCTTATTACATAATTATTTCAGTGCATTTAAAGCTCCCATTTTTCATCTTATACTTTAAACATCAGGGAAAACTGATGGGCCAACTTTATAATATTTTAAAAAGACTCTATGGTGTTTTGGAATATTACATGGCTATAAGAGTTTATGTATATTTAATATACTTATTAAAATATGCAGGAAGCCCATGGCTGATTTTCTCTAAGGACGTCTCAGTGCCGAGGTGGGAGCTAAATGTTTAATACTAATACTAATACTCATAACTCGTATTTCTCCAGTGTGTTTCATCTCCGGGATCCCTAAGCCTGTGAGCACCACATGGAGTGGATGCAGCTGGGCTCTCGAGCAGGCTGACAGGGGCCACAGATGGCCCCCCGCCTTCCTCTGGGGGAGGAGAAGGGGCCATTCTGGCTTAAAGGTCTCACTGCTTCCCCGGGTTTCTCTGCTCACACTGAATTTTCTCTTTTGAGACATAAATTTCCTCCAGCCCTCTCAGAAGGCCTCCCACTTCTGTACACCTGCTGCTGCCAGCCCCATATAACAGATGCTAACTATCTCAGGACAAGAAAGAAAAGTGACTGTATGCTCTTGGGGTAGGAAAAGGCACATGTCATTTTTTGACTGGTCAAAAACAGGAAAACAGGATATGGAGGCTGAGATTGGACAACTGGAGAAGTGAAGTGTGAGGAGAAATCCTCTGCTTGTTATCTAAGTCCACACCCTTCTTCCTTCTCTAGGTCACGGAGACCAGGACTGGTCCCCTGGGCTGCAGCAACTATGACAATCTGGACTCAGTCAGCTCTGTCCTGGTGCAGAGCCCAGAGAACAAAGTGCAGTTACTAGGTAAGCAGCATTGTGCTGGTTTTCACACCTTTCACACCTGGTGAAAAACCTGGTTCACCAAAGAGCAGGAAAAAATCCTGCCTGCCCCATTGGGGTAACCCTTCTTAAGACAAGAACTACCACAAGTTCTGGGACGTGTGTTGAACAATCCCCATCATTCTTTCAGTGAAACTTCTGATCTGGTTTGCCCTACTCCCAAGACCCATTGCTTATGCCACTGGGCACCTAAATCCTCCCACTTCATAGTCCTTGAGATCTCTGTCACTGTCCTATAAGAAACAGCACATCCATCCTTATAAGCTTTGGCGTAGTTCAATAAACTCCGTTGTTGTGCAGAAACCTCTCTACTTTATCCTAAGGACACATTGAGGGATAGCTGACTTTTGCAGAGTGGTTATAAGACAACCATCTCTAGCTCAGTTAAGAGCTATACAGACTATGGGGCCATTGGTTACTGTAACCACAGCCTGAGCGTGGCCCCTGCTTTCTGTTATTAGTCTGTGATCTTCCATGCGAGAGCTAAAGCCCGGAGGTGAGTTTGAGAATGGGAGCCTTTTGATTGGAGACAGAACAAGCAAAAGTGGGAAAGCAAGTGCATTGCACACCATCTGGGGAATGGTCACGCTTGGATGTTCTGACCCAGGGGGATGGGGGCTGGGGGGAAGGGGATAGGGATATAACTACATGATGAGTGCGATGCGCACTGTTTGGGGAATGGACACGCTTGAAGTTCTGATTCGGGGGGATGGGCAGGACATGGACAGTGTATGTGGCCTGAACTTTTGTACCCCCGCAATGATAAGCTGAAATAAAAAAAAAAAGGAAAGGGAACCGCACCGGGTTTGGAGGTCGGGAACTGAGGGGAGGTGTGCGCCTCCTGCTCCCTGTTCCCTGAGCATCCTGGGGCAGGCTGCACACACAGACTCAGTGGGAAAGCTTTGTCTTAAGGCCAACTGAATTGGACTCTGTTTAAGATATTATTGTCTCAGCATTACAAAATCAATAGCCCTCATCCAGGATCTACAATTACAAATTCCAGGCAACCTGACTCCCATGCAACCCGTCAATGCTTTAGGAATCAAGAAATATATAACAAAGAGGAGTAAATAACTCCTTTATTTAGAGCTACCTAAGGCAATTAGCATCCATCTTCTCCCACATTCTTTGTTGGGCTGGGTTTGTGTCTGGAAATTAGAGATGAGTGAAGTTCAAAATGTCTGGTTGTTCATTTCAAATAGTTTGTGCCATTTAATTTCATAGCCCATCACTCGTGCAGACATTTCTCAGGCACTTACTTTATAGCAATGGGAGATGTTCTGGTGAGGAGGGGGAGTCGGTGGGGGAAAGGAAGGGAAGGACTTGGTGAGTGTTGAAAGTGAGCATGTGAAAGGGTGTGGGGAGGGCTGCTCGAGGGCCACGGTGGGCACAGTGCCAAGAAAGGAAGATTTAGGAGCAGTTCAAAATTGGAAACCTCAAGCAAGATCAACAAACACACACTGCTCCTGGCAATTTTAAGTTATATTTTGAGGTCTGACAAGACTAGGATATATGCTTTGGGCTCTCCGATTTCCTGCCAAGGACAAGGTCAAGGGTATAAAAATAAAGAGCTGGCAGACATTTGAGGAAAGAGGATCTCATCATATCTAGAAGTCCTCATATTCCTCACTCTCTTGGCATGAGGTCTCACTATGTACCTACTGGGGAGTCTCCTGCAGGGCTGACCTCAAACAAGGCCCAGATTGTGTCCAAAGTCATGCCTGTCCTTTGTTCAACCTTTGGTAAACCTCCAACAATTGTGAAAGCAACTAGGAGTACGTTTCTGCTACAGGTAAACCTGATAGTCAACACAAATGGGTAAGAAAACTGAAGTTTGGAGCAATTTAGTGCATTATATCCAAGATTAGAAGCTTGCTGGAAAAGAGAGCTGAGAGCCATTCACATCTATCCAGGCATGACTGATCTTGGTGCATTGACCGCCATCCTACCTTCAAATCTCCCTGAGAGTTAAATAATATTAAGATGGGGCAGCCAGTCCCAGTTACACAGTATGACCTGATGGGACAAGGACAGGATCTGACACCAAGCAGACTCTGTGAATGCTGTGACTTGGGCAGGTCACTGCGGTCTTTGGGCTTGGAGTTTATCGGTAAGATAAGGATGCCAGTATGCACATGAGTGTTATTTACAATCGTATCCCTGTGTGTCCACAATACCTGTCCCTACCTCCTAGCCAGGACAGCCTCCTTGTTCATCAGGGCTAGTGTGGGAGGCCAAGGAGGGCGGCATTCAGTAATGTCCTAGGATGCTTACTGCTAATCTCAGTTAAATTAGAAACAGGATGGCTATAGGAGGCAGAGCAAAAAGCCCATCCAGCCTCGATTTCTCCCCCATGAGGGCTGTAAGCTCCTCTTTTATCTGAAACATAGTCCAGTTTCCATCCTAGAAATGCTGATGTGTAGCCAATAAGCCTGTTCTTATGATATGCAGGCTCTCAATTTGGCTGATGTGAGGGGTTTGGCTAAGCCTTGGGCTTTGATGTTCTGCATCTGCATTTTCAGATCCTCCCCCATCTGTCACTGGGGAAGCAGTAGCCCTCTCTCCCCATCAGCTTAGCAGGATCAGGCTCTGGGGTGACCTTTCTTGGGCCCGGAATGCACAAATCAGCAGAACCCCAGCTGGGGTCCCTGCAGTCTTGGGTGTGGGAAACTGAGTCTCTACTGGTTCTACTCAGTGATTCCTTGATACATCCCTTCCCCAGGCCTGCAGGTGCTGCTGCCCGAGTACCTACGTGAGCGCTTTGTGGCCGCAGCACTCAGCTACATCACGTGCAGCTCCGAGGGTGAGCTTGTCTGCAAGGAGAATGACTGCTGGTGCAAGTGCAGCCCCACCTTCCCGGAGTGCAACTGCCCCGATGCTGACGTCCAGGCCATGGAGGACAGCCTGCTGCAGATTCAGGACTCCTGGGCCACTCACAACCGGCAGTTCGAGGAGTCAGGTGAGCAGCCAGCTGGCCAGAATTCCTTCCCGTCAATGAGCAGGGCTGCGAGATGCAGAGGAGCAAGGACATGGTGGGGAACTCGACTTGGATCCTGACTTGGCCACTTCCTGTCTCTGTGACCTCAAGCAGGTTATATCACCACCCTGAGTCTCAAGAGCTTTGGGGTTTTTATATATGTAAATGGACATAATACCTACCTAAGAGGTACGTTTCAAGGACTTAGTAAGCTAAGATAAACATAATTGAGGGCATAGACCTTGAGTGTCTTGCTACTGATTCCACAATGCCAAGTGCAATGCTTGCATGTAAGGTGAACAATAAACATTTGTTGAATAAATAAAGTCTGTGGAATAACTCTGGATGGCACCCAGTACAAGCTAGTTGTTGCTTGCTGCTGTGATAACTAATATCAATGTTACCTTGAGACCTAGATTCAGAGGAACTGGTTTTGCATCCTTGCCTTGTTACTGACAAGCTTGATGACCTTGGATTAGCCATGCAGCTACTCAATGCCTCAGTTTCTTCATCTATTAAAGAGGGAAAGTGATAACAATGGGTGGACGGAAGGCTCACGTGGTATGATGTAGATGAAGTTAATGCATAAAGAACTCTGCATGGTATGTTTACACATTTCAGTGCTAAATGAATGATAGTTACAGGGATATATCTCAAAAACATAATTTTGGATAAAACAAAGCAAGATGAAAAAGGTTATGTGTTATATACCTATTTATATGTTTTTATATAATACTATAAAATAATTTATTAAATATAATACATATTTAATACTATTTACATGATGTTTACAAACATGCTAGCCAAAACATAATATTCTTTATGGATAAACACATTTGGAAAAAACATGAAAATATGTGATAATATAAAGAAAACATCCAAGAGAGTGGTTACATCTGGATAGAGAAGAAGGAAAGTTTAGGGCCTTCAAGTACAGTATATTTAGTTTGTCTTATTTCTTAAAGGAGAAAAAAAAATCTGAAACTAATATGGCAAAAGAACAAAAGCTAGGTGGCACGCACATGGGAGTTTATCTTTTTGCTCTCTGTACTGTTTTGTATGCTTACATATTTTAACTATGCACATGCTAGTTGTTAGTGCCATCACGAGGCATGATTGTCCAGTCTTCTGAGGGGATGAGGAACAAGATGCATGAGCAATCAAAATGGGCACAGTCCCCAGAGGGTTCCATTGTAAGTGCTAGGCAAGATATTTAGTAGCTACCGAGAATTTCACATTCCAGCTCTCCACCCGCATGCTTTGGACTGTGGTGTTGGGATATGTTCCATAGCATGATCTCAGGCCATCAGCACTGTGCGTTACTGCCAATGAATGCATGAGGGCTGTGCAGACCCCCACTAGGAGGCGGAGTGGCTGCAGGTCCCAAGTAAAAGCAGAGCAATGGACAGAGACCTGAGCACAAGTTCAGGAAACATGGTGTGCCAAGGAGAACTTCTTCCAAGGAGAGCTTAGACACAGCAGGAGCTCAGAACCAGGAAGCTGTTCTGTTGTTTCTAGATTAGCTACAGAGAAGAATGGATATCTGGCCAAGAGTTGAAGTGAAAAGAGGGGGAGCGTATCATAGAGAGTCAGAGAGAAGCATGTGAAGGGAAGATGCTGGTCTCAGAGACTGAAAGGTTTCTGAAAAGATTTCTGAGCTGGGTGCTCTACCTTTTCTGTGCCCACATTTGCCAGTCTGGGAGCACACCTGCCATCACAAGAGCCTCACGTCTTCCAGAAGGCTGTCGTGCTATCATTGAAGCAGATGGCCTTGAGACAGTGCCATGGGTGACTTAGAAGGAGGTATAATGGGGGAAAGAGATGCATCCAGGATCATTAGCAAAAGCAGGACCTCTGGACCCTCTGATGGTGGCAGAGAACTCTTTTGAAATTCAGAAACATAATAGGGATAGAAAGGATAAGAAAAAATCCTGAAGCCATATTTTATGATCTGTTAATTATTTTTCAATAAAGCTGTTAATTAAAAAAAGAACTCAGGAGAGTGGATGTGAAGG
The DNA here is from genome assembly GCF_041146395.1 of Eulemur rufifrons. Taxonomy (NCBI): domain Eukaryota; kingdom Metazoa; phylum Chordata; class Mammalia; order Primates; family Lemuridae; genus Eulemur; species Eulemur rufifrons. The sequence continues at coordinate 88,325,131 of NC_090990.1, forward strand.
CTGCTTCCTCATGCAGTAACTTTGAAGGGCCTGGGTCTGGGGAGGGCCCACCCGCCTCTCCCAGGGCTCTGCGCAGCTGCCTCTCAGCTCAGTCCTTCTGTTCTTGTCCACAGAAGAATTCCAGGCCCTGTTGAAAAGGCTGCCTGAGGACCGGTTCCTGAACTCCACAGCTATCTCCCAGTTCTGGGCCATGGACATCAGCCTTCAGCACCGCTACCAACAGCTGGGGTCCAGCCTGCAAGTGCTATTCAAGAAGACCCATCGGATCGTCCGCCGGCTCTTCAACCTGTGCAAGCGCTGCCACCGGCAGCCTCGCTTCCGCCTGCCCAAGGAGAGGTGAGACCCCTAGACACAGAGCCAGCGCTCAGCTCTGCCCCCTGACAGCCACTGAGGCCCTGGAGGACCCTCCGTCCAGTGTTTGGGATCTGGAGTGGTGACCAGCACATAGCCTTCCCATTATGTTGACCTACTGACATGTGTCATTCCCAAGTGTGAGTTGAGTCTAAAGAGAGAAACAGAAAGAGAAGCTAATTTACTTTTATCCAAATTATAGTAGATTCAAGTACTATTCTAATACTCTAATTCTCATTTACTCATTTCCATTTTAATAAGCCTTTTAGAAAAGAAAAGGATGGTGTTAAAGCTCATACACCAATTGCGTATGACGAGAAATATACCCATTAGATTGTATCAAATGAGTGACTGTTCTGAATCACAGCAGGTGAATGCTGAGACCCCATGCCCTTAGGGTCAGAGTGGGGCTGTGTTGTCATAGGCTTCCAATTGTTCACTGGTTCATTGATTTATGTATTCAACAAGGATTTTTATTAAGTCTCTATCGTATGCTCTACTATTAAGCTATAGGAGATATTAGTAGATTGGAAAGATGTAACAAACATACAGAAACATAAAAACTGGAACATGATAACTATGTGGCAGCCACTTAAGTTCATGGTGGCGGTCATAGATCAAAGCCATAGTCTCCCAGAGGCAAAGACCTGAGAGGATGGCTTCCTTGCAGAAGGACATCCTGGCCAGACTGTGCAGCAAGGGATGGAAGTGGCCTGGTCCACACAGGGGGGACAGTATTCTGGGCAAGGGGAGCTGCCCTCACAGCAACCCAGAGGCGTGGCTCTAACTGAGGCCTGGTGAAGAAGGGAAGCAGGAGTGGAGAGGACAGGACAGGCCTACAGGCGGTTTAGACAGGGATTCATTTATTGTCTTTCAATACATAATTGTTAAAAGCTAACCATGCACTACTCTTGGGGGAGGAGTGATGGAAGCAGAGAGAATAGAAAGGACGCAGAGACCTTGAGGTAGAAATAAAATTGGCAAGAAGTTGGAATGTTTAGAGAGGCATCTTATTTAGAAGGCCAAAAACTTGGATTTGATACAAAGGATGTTGGAGATTCTCTGTAGGCTTTTGAATATAAGGAAATGAGGCACTACTTGGAAGAGATGAGCCCGGCTGCTTCAAGTACAGGTTTGATGGTCAAATGTTTCTGGTGCTGATCCATCAGACAGAGCTTCGCGCTTTGCGCCATCAGGTCAAAGTGGCACAGTAGGGTTTGAGAACTTGGGGCTTTTGTCTTCCCCTCTGCCTTCCCTGCCTATTAGTCAATATCCTGCATCCCTTAGGGATGATGACAGTGTGTGGCTTCCTTTGACTCTTGTTTCATTTTTATCTCCCCTCTGCAAGGTCCTTGTCCTACTGGTGGAACCGAATCCAGTCCCTTCTCTACTGTGGAGAAAGCACCTTCCCTGGCACCTTCCTGGAACAGAGCCACAGCTGCACCTGCCCCCATGACCAGTCTTCCTGCCAGGGCCCCATCCCATGTGCCTTGGGCGAAGGGCCTGCGTGTGCCCACTGTGCTCCAGACAACAGCACGCGTTGTGGGAGCTGCAACCCGGGCTATGTGCTGGCCCAAGGGCTGTGCCGGCCAGAGGTGGCTGAGTCCCTGGAGAACTTTCTTGGGCTGGAGACAGACCTGCAGGACCTGGAGCTGAAGTACCTGCTGCAGAAGCGGGACAGCCGCATTGAGGTACACTCCATCTTCATCAGCAACGACATGCGTCTGGGCAGCTGGTTTGACCCTTCCTGGAGGAAGCGCATGCTTCTTACCCTGAAGAGCAACAAGTACAAGCCTGGACTGGTGCATGTGATGCTGGCTTTGTCCTTGCAGATCTGCCTCACCAAGAATAGCACCCTGGAGCCTGTCATGGCCATCTATGTCAACCCCTTTGGGGGAAGCCACTCCGAGAGCTGGTTCATGCCCGTGAACGAGGGCAGCTTCCCTGACTGGGAAAGGACTAACGTGGATGCAGCTGCCCAGTGCCAAAACTGGACTATCACCTTGGGGAACAGGTGGAAGACCTTCTTTGAAACAGTCCATGTTTACCTTCGGAGCCGAATCAAGTCCCTGGATGACAGCTCCAATGAGACAATCTACTACGAGCCCCTGGAAATGACTGATCCCTCCAAGAATTTGGGCTACATGAAAATCAACACCTTGCAGGTGTTTGGGTATAGCCTGCCCTTTGACCCGGATGCTATCCGGGACTTAATTCTGCAGTTGGACTACCCATATACTCAAGGTTCCCAGGACTCTGCACTCTTGCAGCTCATTGAGCTCAGGGACCGGGTGAACCAGCTTTCTCCACCTGGCAAAGTCCGCCTTGACCTTTTCTCCTGCTTGCTCCGGCATCGGCTCAAGCTGGCCAACAATGAGGTGGGCAGGATCCAGTCCTCCCTGAGGGCTTTCAATTCTAAGCTGCCAAACCCTGTGGAGTATGAGACGGGCAAACTCTGTAGCTAATGGGGGTCCCGCTCCAGCTCTGGGCAGAGAGGGGGCCCGTGAACCTGAGGTACAAGGATAATCCAAGCCTTCACTTTAGTGCCAGCAGGGTACTCCCATGAGACTTGCTGCACCCAGCAGATGGGACCTCAAGGCTTGGACTGAAGGAGGCAGGAGAGAAAGAATCAGCCACTTCACACGCACACCCTTGTGTACACACACACACACACACACACACTTGCACGGGGAGGCTACGACTCAGCAGCCCCAGGTTGTAAAGTCGGTGCTTTGTGAAAATGCATGGAGGTGAAGGAGAGGAGCCCAGGAAGAGGTTATGGAAAAGAACCAGCCAAACCATGAAACAAACAAAAATCCTTAAAAGTGATTCTTGTCATTCAAGAAAACAAGAGAGGACAAAAGTGGGAGGGATGGGAGCTCTTCCTCCCCCTCGGTGGAGTCACTTTTGTATTCTTTTTAACCAGATTTCTTAAAACGCCCTTGTTTTGTGAATCCTCACTTCTTACTTTTGTACACAGCCCCCTCTGTGCACCCCATGCACTGCACGCTGACTGTGCCGGGAGCCCCCTCTGGGGAACGTGGAATCCACCCTGAGCAGCGCAGCCAGCAGGGCAGGCACCAGGGGCAGGCAGCCGCCTCCTCGCACCCTCCTCACTCTCCCTCTCCGCCCCCAGCTTCCCTGGTCTCCCGGTCCCAGGGCCCCGGCTTGTTCCAAGTTCCCCTTGCAGTCCATTCGGGGCTCCTCTTCCGACAGCATCCACGACAGCATCCACCTGTCCAAGAAAGCAGCTCTGTCAAGTTAGAGAGAGACAATGTGTAGGAAAATGTTCTTTTTTTAAAAAAAGAAAACAAAATTATTTATTTTGTGATTGTTTTCCTTGTCAATCTTCTCCAGCCACCTGAATATCTGAGTAAAAATTTACCTGGTTTAATATATTTCTTAAGAAGCCCTTTTTTAGGGGAAAAAATGAGAGAGAAGAGAGAAAAAAAAGGGTATCCCTGGGTTGCCTGGGATTTTTCTTTTGTAATTGCTGTGTGTGTGACACAGGGGTGTCCGTGAGTGGGGGATGTCGCTGTGTGGGGGCTGGTTGATTGACATATACACAAGTGCATGTGTGTGTGTGTGTGTGTGTGTGTGTACGAGAGAGACAGAGCAAGACAGAGAGAGAGAAGAAAGAGAGAAAGAGGGAGAGGGAGAGAGGTTAAATGGAGCACTCTCCCAGAGTTACCTCACTACAGCCGCACCCCCTTCTTTGTCTCCACATGCGAGGACTGACACAGGTCCCACAGCCAAGGTCCACCACTCCTAGGGGAGCAGTCGGAAAGTTCTTGCTCACATGGGGAACTGCAGACCGTTTGCAGCTCCTGCCAATGGGGGCTGCTCCCCTGTCCCCACACTGCTGCTGATGTCAGGACCATTTCTCGCACTCTGCATCTCATGGTCTGGAATCGCCCTTTGAGGAAATTGGGAAGGATAGAAAATGTGGCATTTGGTTCCTCCATTCTGTCTGATTACCCCTTTCCCCACCCGAAGCAGCTTTGCTTCATACCACACAGAGCAACACCTCGTTCTCCCTAGTGCCTGCCCCAGGTGGTATGAGAATCACTTCACAGCGTGTCTCTTGGAGACCCGCTTCCCTGTCCACACTACACATTCCCTGTGCAAGGCGTAGGCATGACAGGCCTTATTCTGTTCAGGAGAAAGTCACCACATAAATACTAAGTATCACTCCCCACCTGTGATACATCTCAGCTGGCATAAAATGAAATGGGAGACAAGTTGGAAGATGGTCGTGTCTACCTGCCCAAGAGCCTTGTATGTCTGTTGTTGCTTGGAGAAGAATCTGACACTGTATTTCATCACCACACTCTCTTCCAACCCACAAGAACCTGAAATCCTTGGTAGGTAAGCAGCCCAGGGCGTTTCTGTCTTCACAACTCCCCTGAAGGCTTCCAGGGTGGAAACACAGTGAGAGGATGATCCAGGGTGAACACAGTTATTGGCTGTCTATTTCTAGTTCAAGTCACCGCTTGGCTTTGGGGAATTCATACCAAGCTCCTTGTCTGTGGGAGATGGAACCAGCAATGACATCTTCATCAACGGGAGTGCTGAAATGTACCAGAGGAGGGTGCTTGTGGTGGGAAGGGGGTTACAAGCGGTGGGAAGGCTTTGATACCTTCCAGTGATGGGGTTTGAGAGGTACTAGAGCCTGATTTTAGCACTTCAAATGTACAGGTATCCATGATATAAGAGTGGGTGGACACAAACTTTTACTCATGAATAAAAGTCATACTTTTAGGTAGCAAATTTTCAACTGCCATGCACCGCAATATCTGGAGTGGGGAGGACAGCAATCGAGGATGTGTTGTGTGCAGTTAGCAGTGTGGAGCCTCAGTAGCATGAACGTGATTTCCCCAGCGGAAACTGAGCCGGTACATGAGAGCTCACGGCCCACCTAGGCCAGTCCCATAGCTGGGGTGAGTGGGGGTGGGGACCACAGCCATCTGTCTCTGACTGGGGAATATGCGCATCTATGGAGTTGTTAGTAAGGATGCTGCATCTCTTTATTTCGGAGATAAGAGAGATCTTTTCTTGGGAGGACTCTGGGAAGATGATGGTGTGCTGTACTGTGGTTTTAGGAATAAATGCATACAATTACAAAGATTTCTACTTCTTGCCTGCCTGAAGGTTTAAACCATGAAGCTGAGTGTATCAACTCTATCTAAAAGTAGTACAACACATTGGTCAATATTTAGGAGTCCAGATGCAAGTACCATATTGATAGAAGACCTAATAAACACTATTAATTACAGGAGTAGAAATTTTTATATTTGACTAGCTATCTGCTATCTGTGACAGATGTCTGAATCATTTATTCTGGAACAGTGCTGGCGGTGCCTCGTATAGAAGAGCTTGTATCAAAGCAGCAGACCAAAGACTTTGCTTCTAGAAGACAGGTGGAAGAAGAGGTGGGTGTAAGGGATGGGCAGGATCCCTTAAGAGGCTTTTAAAGGATTGAAACCATGAGCTCAGCATAGAGTTTTTCAGAAAGCTAGGCTAAGAAATGTCATAATAACAAAAAGCTGTCCCCAGTTGAAATTGTCACCTTTAAAGTCTCTAATAATCAAAAAATGTTAACCACCTAAACTCAAACACAGCTGCAAATAAAGAGCTGTCATTAATTAGTACTGGGTTGTCAATGTTGATGAACTCAGTGTGGAATTAAGAGCCAAATCACAATATAATTCCTACTATGCATTGACTAATAACAATCAGGAATTCAAGCCGTAATTGTAACCCCAAAAAACTAATGCATTAAATGCTAATCTCCCCTAATGCTTGAGACTAATACCTCTAACACTAAATAATATAGTTAATATCTGCCATGAATGACATGATGCCATGTTCTGCAAGCATACTCATGCATCAACAGCCAAAAACGTAAATGAAGATCACTTCCTGTACTGGTTATCACTAATAGTTCAGATCCAGCTCCTGTTTTGTTTTGTTCCCCCCACAATATGAGAATAGCTGTCATGTTGGGCAGAGCTGCCTTGTGAGTAGCTGGAATATGTTGCCTATATGATGTCTTGCCCCAAAATATCCTCTGAAGTCTTTAATTTCGCCTGGTAGTTCTGTTCTCTCACATTTCAGAGAAGTCTTTTTTTTGCCATTATTTTATGCATGAAAACTAAAATACCCTTAGGAAGAAATAAATCTTATAAGTTAACCTAATGGCAAAACAGAGAATTCAATTTTTGAAATTGGAAGGTTTTTAGAGGTCATCCAGTCTAATCTACTCATTTTTGACATGAGGAAAAAAGAGATTAAAAAACTTGAGAGGTTAGAAGAACTTGCCCAAGTTTGCGTCTATTAGCAGAGCGAGGGATAGCAGTCACTTCTGGTCCCCTCCCGGCCTTTCTTTGCCAGTGAAGGGCATTTGGGTCCCGGGAATGACAGGGACCCCGTTCAGGCTTTAGGATTGTGGGGATGAAGGAGGAAAGACATTTTTCCAGGGAGGAAAAAAAAAAAAAAGAAAAGATAGGAGTGTCTTCACATATTTCCCTGTGATTGGCTCTAACAAAATAATCAGCTGCTACAACGTGTGAAAGAAAAAGACAGAAGTTTCTCCCTTAGAAGCTTTAAGCACAGAGCAGACATGTTTCCACTGAGGCTGGATATAGAGTAATCAACTTAATCAACTTGCTGTTTCCCGATGACCCTATCAGCTCAATCACTTTTCACTGCACCATCCTGCCTCCAATGTCTTCATATTTTCTACAAATGACAGTTAGAATATCATTACAAATTTGATAATTTCTGCAAAACATCTTCCTTCTGAAGGCTAGAGGTGTCTGGGTACCACCAACATCTGAAGGCCTTGGGCTGTGTAGTCACTGTGGTCCAGATCTAGGACCATGGCCAAGAGGAGCAATGAGGTGATGCTCTGCCGTAAATTGAGTCCTTGCTCCTGCCAACATCACAGCACAGAGAATACAGACCAAGGGAGTCACCTCACCCAAGACCCACTCCTGGCGCGCCTTCTCTCTCTCTAGAACGTGTAGCAGGCAGATTAAGGAGGAAGGATGGATTGGAAATTCAGGTAATCTGATGGCACTAAATGCACACCTTCTAGTTTCTTGTTCTGGTTCTGCTCCCAGCCAGCTCTGTAACTGTGGGCAAGGCTCTTCACTTCTCTGGGCCCAGATTTGCTTCCGTGTGGAAGATGAAGTGGGATTTTCTATGCAGGTTCTGAGGCTGTTTCTGATGTTACCCTCTCACGGGGTTGAAAGCAGTGTGGCACAGGAGCCTGTGCAGGACATGAAGTCAGACAGATCTGGGTCTGGATGTTGGATCCATACTTAGCATTTAAGTGACCTTTACTCTGGTTTGTCTCTTTATCTGCAACTCAACTGTTTCATCCCCACCTCCCTAAAATTTTTCTTTCCTTTCTTTTTCCGAGCCTTCCCTTCCCTGCATACTTTTGCTCCATACTCTTCAACTTCCAGAATACATGTGTCCCTTCAATTCCCTAAAACTCAATCTCCCTCCCTCCCTTCCTTCCTGCCTCCCTCCCTTCTTCCGTCTTTCTTTCCTTCCTGCCCTCATGTACTAAGTGCTAGGTGCTAGGCTAGGTGAACATGTTTCTGGGCCATAAAGAATCGTACAATATGATGTGTTGGGGGTGGGATGCATAAACAAATTAGAGTGGAGCAGTCTCTGCAGAGACGTAGAGATCACTGATGGAGCACAGAAAGAGAGCAAATCACTCTCCAAAAAAGACTCTAATGACATTTACTGTGAACCTTCTAATCACATGAGAGCAACGCCCCAGGTCTCCAGATGTTTCACATTTCAGTGGAGGGAAAGACTTAACATATAATATGTGCATCCTTTGTCGGAGAGCAGAGAGCCACCACGGCAGCAGGAGAGGCCCCTTGCAGGCACACGCTACGTGGCAGTGCCCTAACTTCTGACTCCTGAGCACCAAGTCAGCACTTGTTATTCAGTGCAAGGAACACTCCCGGGAGTGTTCCCCCTTCCACGGGAGGTCTGGTTAGTGGATGCGGTGCCTCCACCCCTCCAGGGTGCAGTGTGGTGAATCCAGTGCTTCGCCTGCAGATTCTGATTCACCAGGTCTGCAGTGGGCCCCATATTCTGCATCTCTAACAAGCTCCTAGGTGGGACTGATGTGCTAGTCCATGGCCACACTTAGGGGCAAGCTCTTAGAGAGTATGCCTGCTATATTCCTGCAGCTCTCAGGGCTCTAAAGTAGGAGCTTCCCAGGAAGTACAGGGGCTTAAGAAACCAAGGGTCCCTATGTTTGACTCTGAGGTGAGGACCTCATTTATGAAAATCTTGGTGCTCTACTAGCCTTTAATTTCTCAACCAATTAGGGGCCAGATGTCTGACCTGTTTATACCAGCAGAGCAAGAAAAGGGAGGTGGGAGAAGAGAAAGGAAACTTAACTGAATCAAAATGCTGACGGCATTTCGAGCCAGCTTGCTTACCAATGTGTGTTTACAGATAAGCTGCCCACAGACTGGCTGAATCTTGCTGGCTGAGTGAAGGTCTTTCCCCCAAGCCTATGAGAGTAAATCTGTTCAGAAAGTGGAACAGGGAGTACCTGTCACTCTATGAAAACGTATATCAGATGAGACGATTAAATCCACAGCAGCAACGTGCAAGCACCCAGAGGCCCCGGACTTTACACTGCTAAAGTGCTATGCAGCCCCACATGCCTCATCTAAGACAGGAAATGAATTCTTTTTGTTTTCAGCTCTGTCATTCTCTCCTCCAACCTGTGTGATTACCACACGGGTCGACATTGCGTCATTAATAAAAACAAGTGCCAGAATTTTTGTAGGGTCATTCTTCCTCCAAAGATCTCAGAACTTGGATGAATGAATCAATTAAAATTATTTATTGAGCATTTTCAGCTAGGAGCTGTGGGAAATAAAGCACACATGAGTTTAGTATGCACACTTCCTTAATTCAAAGGGTGAAGCTCTATAGACAAGTGAAAGCAGAAGCCGGACTTCATGAGCGTTTTGGAGTCAGAATGCTTTGGATCAACCCCACCTCTGCCACTTACAAGATGTGTGGGGAAGCCGGGCGCGGTGGCTCATGCCTGTAATCCCAGCACTCTGGGAGGCCAAGGTGGAAGGATTGCTTGCTTGAGGCCAGGAGTTCAAGACCAGCCTGAGCAAGAGCAAGACTCCGTCTCTACTAAAAGTAGAAAAATTATCCAGGTGTGGTGGTGTGCACCTGTAGTCCCAGCTACTCAGGAGGCTGAGGCAGGAGCATGACTTGAGAGTGGAAGTTTGAGGTTACTGTGAGCTATGATGACGCCACGGCACTCTAGCCAGGGTGACAGAATGAGACTCTGTCTCAAAACAAAACAAAACAAAGCAAAAAAGATGTGGGGCCTGGATATGTCATTTAATCTCTTTCAGCCTTCGTTTGCACATCTGTAAAGGAAGAGCAATGAAAGCGCATCTCTTCAGATGTTGTGATGGTCGAATAAGACAAGGCATGTGAAGAGCAGGCAGGTACCGGCTCATAGCACGTGCTCAGTGTCAGCTGTTTTTACTGTGTTAGTTTCTATGTTAGGGAAGGGGGAGGGAAGGAAAGGTAACATCCATGTTACTTACCTGCAGAAGCAAACTTCCTAGAAACAAAGAGGAATTTATCATCTAGGCCCTTCCATAAGGGTCATTGGGTAGTATAATGGAAAAGGTCTTCAACTATAGTTTTGTGGAAGACACAGATAAGTCATTCAAATAGATTTTTTTATGCAGACCCTCTATACAAGCAGAGAATATAATATTACAACATAACTCATCACCAAAATGCCTGTGCTCAGCTGGGTCATGTGGCCTAGGAACATTGTTCTGACGACATAACTCATGAGAGTGATAGCCTGGAGTGTCCAGGAGAACGGCTACTTAACATGCCCATTAGACTGTCTCTTTCAAGTAGCACATCTTAAGTGCACTTAGAGCAAGTACCAGATTGCAGTCAACTCCTGGCTGAATTCATTGATGGGGAACCAGGGTGCAGTACTGCCATAAGATTTTTAGATACGGACATGAGGGAGGCAGAGTTTATACTCCAGTTATATGCGAAGTATAAGATGCAGACAGGCAGAAAGGTGGGGAAATGTAAGCAGCAGGAGCAGCATATTTCTGGGCATATTCGTAGACATAATGCTGCGCAGCCTGGTGTTCACATCCCACACCCAACCTCCTGGCCATGACTTCATTTTCTTCTTCTTTTCCAAATAACAGCTTTATTAATATATAATTCACATACCACAAAGTTCACCCCTTTAAGGTATACAATTTGGTAATTTTTATTCAAAACATTGTGTACAGATACCACTATCTAATCCAGAACATTCACATCACCCAGTAGTGGTCACTTTCCATTCTTTCCCAAACCCGACCCTGGTAGCCTCTATTTTATTTCCTGTCTCAATGGATTTGCCTATTCTGAACATTTTGTATAAATCAATCAAACAACATGTGGCCTTTTGTGACTGGTTTCTTTCACTTAGCATAATGTTTTCAAGGTTCATCCGTGCTGTAGCATGTATCAGAATGTCATTACTTTTTGTGGCTGAATAATATTCCATTGAATGAATATAGCACACCTTGTTTATTCATTAATCAGATTATAGAAATTTGGGTTGTTTACACTTTTTGGCTATTATGAATAATACTGCTATGAACATTTGTGTACATGTTTTTGTGTGGACATATGTTTTCAATTCTCTTGGAAATATACCTAAAATGGAATTGCTGGGTACCATGGTAACTGTATGTTTAATATTTTTAGGAACTGTCAGTCTGTTTTCCAAAGCAGCTGCACCATTTTACATTACCACCAGCACATCCTTTCCAACACATGTTATTTTCTCTCTTTTGATTATAGCCATCCGAGTGGGTGTGAAGTGATATCTCATTGTGGTTTTTATTTACATTTGCCTAACAACTAATGATGTTGAGCATCTTTTCATATGCTTATTGGCCACTTGTATAACTCCTTTGGAAAAATGGCTATTCAAATGTTTTGTCCATTTTTAAAATGGGTCACTTTTCTTTTTATTGTTTGCTTATAAGAATTCTTTATGTTTTCTGCATACAAATCACTTATCAGATGTATGATTTACAAACACTTTCTCTCATTGTGTGAATTGTCTTTTCACTTTCTTGGTAGTGCCCTCTGGAGCACAAACATTTTAAATTTTGATGAAGTTCAATTTATCTACTTTTTCTTTTGTAGCTTATGTTTTTGGTGTTATATCTTAAAAAGCGTTGCCAAGTCTAGGGTCACAAAGATTTATGCCTATGTTTTCTTCTAAGAGTTTTACAGTTTTATTTCTTAGTTTTAGGCCTCTGATCCACTTCGGGTTAATTATTTTATATGGTATGAGATAGGGGCCCAACTTTATTATTTTGCATGTGGATATTCAGTTGTCCCAGCATAATTTGTTGAAAAGACTTTTCTTCTCCTGTGGAATTGTTTTGGTTCAGGTGTCAAAGTTGATTGACCATGCATGTATGCCTTGATTCTCAGACCCTCCATTCTTTTTTATTAATCTATTTATCTAGTTTTAGGTTAGTACAATAAAGACACTGTCTTTATTGTTGTAGCTTTGTAGTAAATTTTGAAATCAGGAAAGGTATACCCTTCAATTCGTTTTTCCTTGTCAAGATGTTTTGGCTATTTTGGGTCCCTTCCATTTCCATACGAATTTTAGGTTCAGTTTTCCCATTTCTGCAAAACAAAACAAACAGACAAAAACAACAACAACAAAAAAGGCAGCTGAGATTTAATAGCAATTATGTGGATTCTGTAGATCAATTTAGGGACTGTTGCTATCTTAACAGTGTTAAGTCTTTTGATCTGATGTGTTATAGTTTTCAGTGTATAGGTCTTGTATTTTTTGCTAAATTTATTCCTAAATATTTTATTCTTTTTGATGATATTATAAATGCAATTATTTCCTTAATTTGATTTTTGTGTTTTTCATTGTGTATAGAACTATGATTGATTTTTGTATGTTGATCTTATATCCTACAACCTTGCTGAACTTTTTATTAGTTCTTGTTCATTAGGTTTGTGTGTGTGTATCTATGTGTGTGTATTCCTTAGAATTTTCCAAAAACAAGATTATGTCATCTTCAGTTATAGATAGGTTTATTAAGCCCTTCATTTGTAATGCCCCTTCTTCAGCCAGTGCATTCTAGCTCTTGCTGTCAGAGTAGGGGCAGGAGGACTTCTTTCTTACTATCTTACCCGAAGCATCTAAGGATATTGTTTTACTGCAGAGTCAGATTGGATTACAAAAATCTAGATCACTTTCAGCACTATCTGTTGGCACACAGAAGCATCCAAAAGCTAATGTGGTAAAAAGATGAGAATAATGACTAATTTAGGATGTTTGTTCAAAGATCTTAGCCCACCTCCAATATTCTTAGCTGTATCCAAGGACACTGCACAGTGGCAGTAACTGAATCAGTTTCAATAGGTGGGGACCTGAGCATAGTCTCTGTACTTACCACAGTGGCTATTCAGTTCATTCACCCGTTGTACCAGCACCAGAGTGGCCAGTGAAAAAGACTGGCTTTCATCAGCTGACCGAGTCACTCTGTCTAGTTGTTTAATATCCCTTCCATAGTAGATGCTCTCTGGTGGGCATTAACATGCAATTCAAAAATGTTCACACTTTCTGTCTTCTTCCATAGATCCATCCATATCCCTTTTTCCCAGACCTCTTTGTCCCTGATCTTCTAGTGTTTCTCTTTCCATGCTCTTGACTAACAATCCAGGCCATTCGTCATTGCCCATGAGTTCAAATACGTTTCTACCTCAGACCACTGATCTTTCTATGTGAAGTTGAAGACCATCTGCATCCCACATCAGACGTCTGCCCATTGGGAGGATTTCTCCCCATGACTACCCATCAGAGCCACCCTATAAACAGAGCTTGGCCTTTTTACTTCTCTCTTATCTGGTCATAAAGGCCCTTCCATTAATCCACAGATGTAAGCCGTGGGAGAGTGGGAGAGATGCTAGGGCAGTGGTGACGGATGTGTCACCTGCTTGTTTAGCTTACCTGTGCTCTCCAGCCCTGCTTGTGCCCAGGCTTGGATGTAACATGTCCACCTTAGAATGGATTGCTACAGGGCTGGCCCCACTTTATGACTGGGTGGCTTTGATTAAATTCAGCTAATAATGGGTAGCTCTGGCCATAAAGTCACTTGGTGTCTCATGGTCAGAAGCGCTGCATTCACCAGGGCCCAGTATCACACTAGGAACTGCTTTTTGATGGTGTATAGTTCTCTGTTGCAGATGGCATGGACTTTTTCCAGAACCCCAGAGGTATATGGTGTGATTCTTCTGCTGGTGCTTCCCATAAACTCCATATACTATCTTTCCCTACCATAGATACTTCTAGTACTATAGGGTCTTCTGGGTTAGATGGCTCAAGTGTCAAGACCACTTTTACCATAGTCTAGTCCTTCTGCTGAGCTCCTTCCTACTTTGAACTATACCCAAAGCTCATAGCCTTTTGTGTTATCCAGCATATGGGTTGGAGTGGTATTCCTTGATTCAGAATATGCTGCCTCTAGAACCTGAATAGGCTATTAGTATTTGTGCTACTTTCTTTATAGTGAGAGATGTAAGATGCAATATTTTTTATCTAATTTGTAGGGGATGTCCTGGTGTGCTCCAGAACTTTGGAGGCTATCTTAGCCCAACTTGTGCTACTATAACAGAATACTACAGACTAGGGAATTTGTAATGAGAAGAAATTTGTTTCTTACAGTTCTAGAGTCTGGGAAGTCCAAGGTCAAGGAGTCCATATCTGACAAGGACCTTCTTGCTGCATCATCCATGGAAGAAAGTGGAAGGGCAAGGCAGTGTGCACAAGAAAGAGAGAGAGAGAGAGAGAAAGAGATGAAGGGGGCTGAACCCATCCTTGTACCAGGAACCCATTTCTATAATCCTAACCCACTTCTGCAACAACGACATTAATCCATTCATGAGGCCAGAGGTCTCATGACCTAATCAACTCTTAAAGGCCTCTCCTCTCAACAGTTTTGTATTAGAGATTAAGTTCCCAACACATATACTTTGGGGGACACATTTATTTTATTTTTTTATTTTGTTTTTTTATGTGTATAAATATTTTTTTATTTCAGCTTATTATGGTGGTACAAAAGTTCAGGTTATGTATATTGCCCATTCCCCCCATCCCCCCGAGTCAGAGCTTCAAGCATGTCCATCCCCCAGACAGTGCGCATCACACTCATTATGTAGGTATACACCCATTCCTCTCCCCCCACCCCCCACCCCCCACATCTGTCCGACACCCAATTGGTGTTATTTGGGGGACACACTTAAACCATAGAAAACTCCTAAAAAGTTCATTTATGTGCTGGGTTATGGAGCTTTAATCTCTACCATCTGGAGCACATGTACTTTGCCAAGGCTTCCAATAGACTTGCCACTTCTTGCTAATCTGATCTGATTTACGGGACATTGTAAATATAAGGGGCCAATGTGGTAGTCTGTGGAATGTCAGACATCCCATCTCCCTTCTAGTGATATTATAATAGAGGGTCGGGGCGTTAACATAACCTGAGACAAGACCCTAATTCTGTGCCCTTGTCCCTCTCACATGAATGTGAGCTTCTTCTTACCCTCCTTTCTGACTGGGATCGAAAAGGATGCACTCACCAGATTAACAGTCACATAGTGTGTGCTGGAGGCTGTATTAATTAGCTTTTGTAAGTTTACATCCAGGATAGCCACTGCAATTGTGGCAACTATTTGATTAATATTGTAGTAGTGATTCATTCAGGTGTGAATTGAATGATAATTGATACAAACCAGCACCCTTGCATTCTTTATATCTTTTAAGTTAGTACTATCTCTACCATCTTACCCAGGTTGCAGAATATTTTTTTTATTTACAATCTTAGCTTGATTAGGGACATAGATTCAGAGGCTTCCATTTGGTTTTCCCTACTATGATATATCTTATCCTGCAGGGTAAGGAACCAACATGAGAGTTTCTGCCAAACTCTAATATCTAGTCCAATTATACCAGTAAATGACCACCAGGTGGGTTCATGGGCCCAGTGGACTGACTGAGAGATTCCAGGATTTCATTTATCCTACCCCACTGTAACAGAAGGACCTTTATGAATACCAGGTCTCATACTAGATGTCAGTGTCGATTCTGATGCTATGTCCAATGATCATTGAAAAGTCTTGGTGCTCTTTTTCTCAAACGTATTCACTTGAGTAAAGGGCTGTAGTCCCTTGAGGGAAAGGCTGGGGGAATTTCAACTGAATACAGTTGCAATGGGGTTTCAGGATTCCTTTTCATGTGGAACCAGCATCTCTTTCTGCTGCCAGTATTCTTGGTCTGAGAACTGACTCAAGTCTGGAAACTCAACCAAAAAAAAACGTTAATTTTCATTTGAGAGGCTTCCTTCAGCCTTCTTACCATCCATCCTTGATATCTTTTGCTGTGTAAACTAAACAATATCCTCTTTGACTGTTCATCTTACTAGTCTCTGGAAACACCAAGTTCTATGAATACCTCCAAAATTCTTTGAGGTTAGAGGCCACCCCTTCAGCTCGACCCTAATGCCACTTGAATTTTGCCATACATTGTGCTATCTGTAGCCACCTAGCTTCATTATAATCATTGCAACTACCTTGATTCTGAGGGTTGAGTGCTGCCATGTGGACCTTCACTGTTCGGAGGAATTACTCAGGCTCATTGCTGTTGGGAAGCTTAGTTCTGTTTTAGCCTCTCCTAACATCAGCCTTGGCCTATGGAGAACAGCTATCACTGAGCTGGTCCCACTCTCACCAGTGCATTCCCCAGTGCTTTTATTCATACTTGGAGTCTCCTTCAGGCCTTCCCACGTTCATCTAGTGGGTTCCGGCCTTATGCAGCACGTGAAGTCTAGTGTGCCCCCTTCTTTGAACCTTTCCATCATCACCATCACCATCCTCCACAGCAGTTCTGGTGTTTCTACCTCACATAGCGTACGTAGGCCTATGCTTTTTTCAGCTTCTGAGAGTCCCTCTGGCAATGTAATGGCATTATCTCCTGAGCCCTTGTCAAGGTGTCAAATCATATAAAAAGGAGACTGCTCCCATAGTGATAAGCTCTTGATTATCCAGCCTTATGTTCTGCCCCTCTTAATGCATTGCCCTAGAAATCAGTCCATGCATATGCTACCAGCTGCTACCGGGACCTATGAGCCATACCCTGCAGATCCTTTCTGTATACTCTCTCTCATTCCAGAGCCAGCTCAGCACATGGCTACTTTGGTGGTACTGGGATTTGATCTTCCTTATGGTACTGGTTGCCAGAAGGGGAGGTGGAGTAGATCCTGAAGCAGGCCTGCATTGTATTGTGAAGTGCATGCCTAATTTGAGGTTTCTGCACCACCTTCAAGCAAGGGG
The DNA here is from genome assembly GCF_041146395.1 of Eulemur rufifrons. Taxonomy (NCBI): domain Eukaryota; kingdom Metazoa; phylum Chordata; class Mammalia; order Primates; family Lemuridae; genus Eulemur; species Eulemur rufifrons. The sequence goes on from NC_090990.1 coordinate 88,341,946, forward strand.
AGGGCTACTATCTGCTAACAAGGCAGAGGGGCTTGGGGTAGGAGGTACTTCTGAAGGCCCAGCAAGTTAAGGTTCTTAACTGCATCTACTTAGATGGTCCTATTCCAAGTCTCAGTGCCCTGTACTTAACATGAGAGTCTTACTGAGGCTGAGAATTCATTCCCATCTGAAGTTCTACTACCGCTTTAGTGATTTAAGTCCTTTTTTTCCTTCTTTTTTTTATTTTTTTATTTATTTATTTTTTTAGACAAAGTCTCGCTCTTTTTGCCCTGGCTAGAGTGCCGTGGTGTCAGCCTAGCTCACAGCAACCTCAAACTCCTGGGCTTAAGCAATCCTTCTGCCTCAGCCTCCCAAGTAGCTGGGACTACAGGCATGCGCCAACATGCCCGGCTAATTTTTTCTATATATTTTTAGTTGTTTGGCTACTTTCTTTCTATTTTTAGTAGAGACGGGGGTCTCGCTCTTGCTCAGGCTAGACTCAAACTCCTGACCTCGAGCAATCCTCCCGCCTCGGCCTCCCAGAGTGCTAGGATTACAGGCATGAGCCATCGCGGCCAGCTGTGATTTGAGTCCTGAGCCTGGTTTTCTGTTCTTTTGGTATTTAGGCTATAGGAGATCAGGGTTTTCTTAAATGCCGCTAAGGAGGCCCTGTGGGCCTTTCATATTTTGCCTTGAAATGGTAATTAATCATCTGAGCTTGTCATTATTTATCTTTCACAAATCAATGGCACTCAGCAACAGCCACCCAATTCAATAGTCCTTATAATTACCATTTCCCTATGCCTCTCAAACACAAGGAACACAGCACCAGGCTGTGTATCCCCTTCTATGGATACCTCATATCAGTTTACCACTCGCAAAGTCTTAATGATTGCACAGCAATATTCCTGCTTTTAACAACCGCACTGCCGCAGTATCTCAGGGGCTAGATCTGCTCCTCCTACTAGCAGTGATGGGGCTTGCCTTGCCAGAGCGCCAATGACTGATGCATCTCCAAAATCCCATTTTAAAAGTCAGCTTCCTGAAACCATTTTTTGTACCAGAAAATTCTCAGATTGGAAGTCGCATGCAGAGGAGTTCTTGCGGGATACACATGTAAGGAAGTGAAGAAGGCAGGTTTGAGCAAAGAGAGAAGCTGCCTTGCAATGAGGTTGAAACTGAAGCCTAAGCTGATTCCACGGGGAGTTCTGGAGCCTGAAGGGCCTCTTCAGAGTTGTTCCAAAATGAGACAAGAGGGCCAGGCTTTTATACCCCCAACCAGGCAGTCATTGGCCATGGGCTCTCTCACTTAGAGGAGGCATGACTTTGGGCCAAGCAGTTTGCTATGACTGAGGGCAATTCCCGGTAAGAGGCATAGCCACAAGCAGTCGGCAGTTGATACTCCAGAAAGCTAGAGAATGTGCCAGCCCCAAAGCGGGGAGCCCTGTGGTACACCCTGATATCTGTTACAACCACCACTTCTGTCATAACCCAACCAGCACCCCAGCACTGCTGCCTACCTTCCACCATGTCTTGCCACACTGGAATCCCCACAGCTTTGCTCATGATGTTCCTTATTATGGATATTCATAGTGGTTTTTTTCAAAGCAAAAAGAAAACACTCTTCCACCATAGTATCACCATCAATGATCCACTAAGCTTGGCTAGCAAGTGGGGGCCATGGGTGACAACTTGGCATCCCTTAAAGAGAGGAAGACTAGCCTGGGGTCTGCTCTGTTGGCTGTTGGATTGCAGTACCTTCTGTTCACTGAGCAAACTGACGAAATAGCTATGGAATATAAGAGAAAAGAATTTAGTTTGGCATTACAACTGCTTGACCATGACATTGTCCTGATTAATAATCACCTTGCAACTCCAGGGCATCATCTAATTCATGCTGCCCCTCGCCTGCAGTCTCCTGACTCTCAAACCTCCAGGGTCAAGTCAGAGCACAAAAAAGTCTATCTTAGTCTCATCAGAGAGAGAGAAAAAGAAAAGGACTGTGGCAAAGATTGACTAGATGTTCAATGAACATTTCCCCTTTTCCTCCTGGACACGTAATTGGTCTACATTGGCCAGCCTCCCCCAGAGCTAGATACAGCCACGTGCCTGAGCTCTAGAACAAGGAATTGGGCAGAGGTGATATACCACCGCCTCCCAGACCTAGGCTGTGAATGATCACCTGTACAATTTTCCTATTTCCTTCCCCTCCTAGGAGAAGATAGGAAAGGGCTCTGAGGAATGAGCAAAGGTTAGTCTCAAGTTAGGGAAGGTACAAGGGTCCTCGGATAGAGAGCTGTCCAGGGCAGCTACTCCTCCACATCAGACTGTTACACAAATAATCCTCTGTTTATGTCACCCTTGTGGCATGCTGGGGCTCTTTGTTACAGCAGTTGCTTACACTGACTAACAAAGACAACAATTTAAGGCAAGTCAGAGGGAATCCAAGGGAACCTGAGCTGTGCTTCTCATCAGCTCTAGGCACTAATTACTCCGTACCTTTTTCAGATTCTCAGCAGCCACCCAGTAACTGCAGCAGCCCTGAATAATCATTTTGAAAATAAACAAATACTCACCTGAAAGTCACCTTGGTGAGACTAGGAGGCAAGCAGAGCTTCCTTGTGCACTGAAGGACCCTAGCAGCTAAGATTTGTGGCCTCTATTTCACTCTTTGGACACCCTGCATGGATGTTTTTGAAGTAGAGAATGATCTATTTTCCTTGCCCCCTGCCCCCAGCCTCTCGCCTCAGCACGAGCAACTCTGGCTGCAGAGCTATATCCTGCATCTACTTGGAAATGCATTTTTTTCTTCCAGGGAACATGGAAGCTGTTGATCTGTGCACAGGGGTTTGGCTGGGGCATTCCCCAAGAGAGAGCATGGGTGCATCACCCTAAGGCGAGAAGTGTAGGCTCTGGGAAACATTCTTGCACTTAATGATGCCAGCCTGGCACTGCACGGTGTGCACACTCCTGCAATTAAGCTGTTCAGTCCTCAATCATCTGGAGCTGCTGCCAACTGCTGGCTGCTGATAGTCAGAGTGGCTGCTGCCTGGAATGTCAGCGATTCTGCTTTCCGCTTCTCCTGGACGGCTTCGCTGTGCTGCCCCAGCCTCCCCATGGCAGTTAGGTACTCACTTCCCTTCATCCGGCTCCCTCGAGAGAGGCACCTGGGAAGGTGCAAAGCAGTTGCTGTGTGAGACTTCTTTTGTGCCCACAATCTATGCCCCACACTATGCGATTTCAGTGCTTTAAACACCACCTCCCCCAAGTGGGATGTTAATTCTTGTCCCCGAGGAGAGCAAAAAGCCCAGGTAGTGGAGAGAATGCTGCTGACCACACATTCCTTGCCAGCCCGGGCTGGCTGCTTCACACACATGATTTCAAAGACTCTAATTCACCCAGGAAAGTAAGTGCTGTATCCTGATTTCACAAAGAAAGTGGGAAAACCTCAGTCACATGACTGTCTATCACCTTCTCTTCATTCTCATTACTAAAACCCTGTAACAGAAATTTATCATCTTCCCTTGACCCTTGTAAAAGCCTGCCTGCTTTTTAGCCTGTAGATTCCACCCTCTAGACCAGCGGTCCCCAACCTTTTCGGCACCAGGGACCAGTTTCATGGAAGACAATTTTCCACTGAAGGGGGGCGGGGAGGGGATGGCAAGTGATGGGGAGCGGCTGTAAATACAAATGAAGCTTCACTGGCTCGCCCACTGCTCACTTCCTGCTGTGCGGCTCAGTTCCTAACATGCCCAGGCGCTGGGGACTGCAGCTCCAGACGGGCACTGTTCAACATCATAGCCATTAGCCACATGTGGCTACTGAGAACTTGAAATGTGGCTGGACAGAGTTGAGATGTGCCATATGTGTAAATTGCACAATGGATTTTGAAAATTTAGTACAATAAAACAAAATGTAAAATAGCTCATTAATATTGTTTAGCGTTGATTAAATTTTGAAATGGTTATGATTATATTTTGGATATATTATGTTAAAATGCATTATTAAAATTAATTTTTCTTTTTCTTTTTACTTTTTTAATGTGGCTACTAGATAATTTAAAGTTACACAAGTGTCTCGTGTCTGTGGCTCACAGCACCTATGGATTGGATAGGACACTGTCTAGAGATTGACCGGAGGGCTCTGTTTGAAGCACAAACTGCTGCGTCACCTTCCTGCTTCCCACAGCCAGTAGGGACAGATCCAAGATGCCTAACATGGCTAAAGAGACCCTCCACGTTCTGTCCCTGGTCTCTCTCATGCCTCCCAACTCTTCATTTTCAATTTTATGTGCCTACTGCCTCCAAGGGTAGGTGATTCTCCACCCACGCCATAAAGTAGCATCTTTGCTTTGGGCATGTTCCTCCCTCAGCCTTTGTCTCTAAGAGCCAGTGGACACATTCCTCCCTGTCCATCTTTTAAGACTTGCTGATTCTTTCCAGAAGCCATTCTTGACTCCTCCCCTTACCGTGGGATGAACACCAGGGAGAGGCAGACAAGGTGCCCATGGTGTAGAATCTAAAGATGCGTGGACATGACCTCAGAGCAGAGCCCCCCTGGAGGCCATGTCGTGGGTGCCTGGCTTGCCTGGCGGGCCACGCCCTGCCCCTGTGACTGTTCTCCCTCTTTCTGCAACGCCCGACCTGGAAGTCTGTGGCTGCACCTGAGCAGTGTCTTCAAATGACTTCTGAACGTAATTGTTTCGGGGTTAAGGACTATGTCTTATTCACTGCTGGGTATCCAGCAGTCCACTTTCTCCCCCAAACCTGACTGTGGCACTCATGAAATAGTCCCAACTGTGAGACATCACCTGTCTGGCCAGCCACCTGGAGTAGACAGTTCCAGAAATCACCCTGGCGCCTCCAGTCTGTGGGGCCCCAACGAGGCCCAAGGTGGCCAGCAGCTGGACTCGAGGCTATCACTCAGGCCCAAACAACATTGGTCGACTCCCATGAACAAATGTACAGAAACGTTTCTCTATGACATTTATTTATCCATGTCTTTATTTTTTGTTTTTACTGAGTGCCTGCTCGATTTCAGCCTTTATAGTGGTGACTGTCAAAAAACAAATTTAAATAAAAACAGAATAATGTTTTATAAGCTCCCGTAGTTTATGAAACGTCTCCAGATGCATAATTTTGTTTGATCTGTGGACTAAAGAATATTTTCTGTTTAGCGATGAGGTTAGTTTTCCCATTAACACTCAGGACTAAGCCATGAGCAACAGAACCAAGGGCTAACAGGGAGTAAGTCGTGGAAACTGGGGTCAAGGTCCAGCAGAGTAAGGGGTGGGACTGGAGTCAAGCCCAGCTATGTCTTTCCATGTGACATTAGAGTTTGCCCTGAAAATTGTTCTCTTGATAATCTTGGGAATTTTGAGCACAGGAATTCATTCCCAGCAGTGGAAAGGGGAGGAAGAGACATGAAGGGGTCTAGAAGCCAGTGTCTGGATGAGAAGAGGCGGGCTAGCTTCTCCTCCTGTGGCTCCTACCTGGCCTCCAGGCTGATGTTCAGCCTGAAGGTGGAGGGTCCACAGGTGGGAGCCCCTTGCGCCCTGTGCCTGGACTGTGCTCTGGAAATCTCTCAGCTTCTTCCTTCTCTTCTTCCTCCTCCAGTTCCTCAACTCCCTTACCCTAGGAAACCTGCCCTGTCCCAACAAAGGAGGATGTCCTGAGATGGCCTGCCTTCTTCTGTACCCTGTGCCCCCTCCTGCCCCAGGATGGCTTGTGACACTCAGAATGGGTCATTGCACACAGCCTGTGTTCACCCCTAGGCTTGCTGATTAGCCCAGGGCTTGCCTCTAGGGTGCCTGGGCCTCCGGGGCAGGGGGGACCTCACCAAATAGCTGTGCAGCAGCAGCAAGACCACGCTCCACCCCTCCAGGCCAGCCCTCACCTCTCTCTTCCCTCCCTGTGCCCCCGGGGGCGGGGGGGGGGGGTGCTCTGGAGACCAGGTTGTCGGTTAAGCAGACCTGACAGCTGACAGCTTTCCAGAACAGCCGGGGTACTGTTAACCTTCCTTCTCTCTCTCTTTTTTTTTCTCCCCGTCCTTTCTCCTCGTTGTTGTTGCAAGACTGAAAGCCTGACTGGAATTTAAAGCAAGGATGTGGGAAAAAAATATATATGCTAGCACCAAGCCCTGCTCTCTCAGTTTCCTTCTCAGATTGGCAGCTGTCCACTTTATGGGGTCAGAATAGAACAGCTGCAAATTGTTCGAGGAGGGGTTGGAGGAGGGAGGCGGGCGAGCGGGCTCTCTGATGCCTGAGTAACCTTCTCTGTCTGGATGCTCATCTTGTTTTTATGTGGGGCACAGAAGGGGCAAGAAATCCTCCAGGGAAGCTCCTGTAATCTCCCCTCCTGATCCTTATCCCACGTCCCCTGCCCTGTCCTGGAATCTGAGATGCCAGGGGGCTCCAGTCTGCTGCTAATCCATCCCACTCATGTTATCTGTCAGTTCCTCCATCAGTCCCTGCTTAAGGCAGGTGGATGAATAGATGGATGGATAAGAAGAAGAGGCTCTAAGCGGCTTAGATAAACTATCCTATTTACATCTCCAGGTCCCATCTATCAATCCATCCCTGTCTATTGTGTGTGTGTTCTCTCTCAATCTGCAGCTTCAGCCTCCATTAGCCACTCATCTGTCTTTCTTCCACCCTACACTCTGCCCTTCCACCTCACATTTCCCAGCATCAAAACAAATCTGAAGCTGAGACACATGACGCATGTCCTTCCACTCTAGTTACCACAGAAGTCTGGCCGTGGAGGTTGACACTGGTGGCTTCCGTGGCTCCCCTCCTCAGGAAATACACAAATGTGCTTTTGAATGCTCAGGGGACAGACACCAAGTGTCCAATCAGCTGGGCTGGGCCTGTGCTCACCGTCTGGCAAAGAGAACAAAACGTTCCCCAGTCCAGGCTCTCCTGGGCTCAGGGAGGCGTGGGGATGGAGGTGGGCAGGCCACTATTAATTCAGACCATGAGCTGTCTGAATTCATAAGGAGACCTAATGTGCAGTTGAACAAAAAATGGTTTTCCCACTTTTCAAATGTTTTGAACTCCTGGAAAAAGTGAGGTTAGTAGGAGAAGAGAGAGGAAAAGATGGGAATTTTCTAAATTTCATAATTAGTACTGTCTATTGACATTCAGACGGTTAATTTCTTTAGATCCTCTGAACTCCAGATTTTACCGCTAACAGCATAAAGGGCTATTTTGAATAATTACATTCCCAGTAAATGCAATGAAAATTCATGATATTAATTGTATATGAAAATATCAACAATTTGAAAGAAAGACCACCAGCCTCATCAAATCAAAAGTCTTTCCTTGGGGCTACTAGGCATCTAATTTTGTTTGGTTCAGAAAATATAACAAATATTCAGTTCCCTGTTGTTCTTGTGAAAACCACCATGATCCTATTTCCATAATCTATCCTAGCACCTGAGTCCCCAGATGTTGGCCATGAGGTCTTCTCTGGTGCCCACATATTCCTTCTGTTAACTTCTGGATAAATGTGAGTGAAGGAAGGCAGCACCTTTACCCAGAGGCCCTTAAATGGAAGAGCACAATAAGATAGGGTAGAACTTTGCTGAAAGTGGAAGATACAAATTCTGTGATTAGCCTGATCCCCGATGCACAGGTCAGAGATGTGGTCCACACCCCGGGGATGTGACTTGTCACAAGAAGATAGCACCATCCTTGGTCCCTGTGAAATTTGAGGCTAGTACCCAGAGGGGAAAGGACATGGAGCTGCTGCACCCCTACTCTTGCAGCTCCCACACCAGCTTTCAGAACTGCCTGCGGACCTGCCTCCTTGCAAGTGGCAAAAGACTGGGCATCCCTGGAACAGAGGCACAGTAAAGACAGGAGCAGTGGAGCTCAGGGGAGGCGCTCTCATCCGCCAGGGCTGGAAAGACTCCGAAAAACAAACAAACAAACAAACACCCTCAAGTTCCCACTGTAGCCTGGGAAAATAAAGTACAGTTAACAACAATTTACTCATCCACTGTTTCATAGACACTGGCTGGCTCGGCTTATTTACAAGCACAGGCTGGTGAATATCGGCAGCTGTCAATAAGTAATTACGAGTCCTGCAAAAGAGAAGGCCCATTCTTCAAGCCAGCCAAGATAAATATTTGGAAGGTATTTTTGAAATGGGAGAACACTGCTGTCATGTACATTATTTTAGAATCAAAAATTCTGAATAAACAGTATTTTAAAAAATGAAAGGAGATAGGAGCTAGGAGACCTAGGCCTTATATTCCCAGATTCTGACATTGGGAAAATCACTCAATGTTTTTGATTTTTATTTAGTTTATTTGTAATTTGGGCAATAGGGATGGTGCTGGCTTATGCCTCCGAGGGCTGGGTCTCGTGGGGCCTCCCGACTGTATGAGCCCATGAGGTGCTCAATGATTTGTTACTTATGAGAAGAAAATCTTCCTCCTGACTTTAGAGATAATCCCTGGAAAGGAGAAAAGCAAACAGTAAAGCAGAAAGCAAACCTCCCTGTATCTCCACTCACTCAAGGCAAAAAAGGGGAAATAAGAGGCTTCGGATCATGGAGTTGATGATGACAAGGGATCTCCTAAGAAAGAATGCCATAGAATTGTTAGGTCAAGAGCCGAGAGAGAGACACATGAAGCCTCATGTGTAGCAAAACGCTGTATTTTTGAGCATCTGGGTGCAGATGCGTGGAGGCTGAATTATAGAGGATTTTCCAGGGGGAGTGAGCAACTGAGCCAGAACAGCCGCTGTAATAAATTCTTTTCAATCAGCCAGTTCCTGCACCCCCCGTGTCTGTCACGTCCTGCAGAAACAGGGAGGGGTAAGCTTCCTCCTTACCAGGAGGGATAAGGAATGCAAGCTCCCCTCTTGCATTCCATTCCTGTATCTCCCTAGGGGTCTGGCAAAGGCTAGATGCCTAATACACCCCTAGGAAGGGGAGAGCAGTGGGTTTTATAGGAGGTTTGGATGGAAGTTTGAGGAGGGTGAATTTTTTTTAACAGGAGCCGGTTCCTGCCAGCATCACCACAACTGTCTGTGGTCAGAGTTAGATTTACAACCTCCGGACTCTCCAGACTCCTGTGGCTATTGTATCACAAGCCTTATGGTCACTATCTAAGTTTTCCATTAACTGCATTCCACCTATACATACTTTCCGGGTTCCCACCCTGAGCAGGCCTAACAAGAATAAGTAACAGGTGCAAATAATTGCTCGTCTGCATGGCAGGTGGATGAATGAATGAATGAGTGGCCCAGATGTCCTGTGTCATGGCTGTTGCACATGACTGCTCGGTATGTGGCATATTTCTAGTGAAGGAAGTTACAAGAATTCCATGGAGACCTTTAAAACAGAATAGACTTTTTAGAATGATGTTTTAGGAGAGGGTCTACATAAAGATGGGAAGAGCTAGATCAGTATAGGGACCTGCTATCTCACATCACCTGGGGAACTTGTTAAAAATGCAGATTCCTTGGCACCACCTCAAACCCACTGAATCCGAATCCCCAGGGTGGCACCTGGCAACTATATGTAGTGAGCTGCCAGCTGCCTCTCACGTAGGCCAGCCTTTGCTAGTCCTGGGATCAGCATTTGCGAACTGCTGTTCTACATAAGATCACAAGGGCCCTTCCAGCCCAAAGCATCTATGATTCTGTGGAACTGACACCAGCAAGAAGAGATTTAGGCAAGGAAAGTTCATTCATTCCACATTTATTGAGCACATATTAGATGCCAAGTATTGGAAATATAAGAGTGGATAAGAAAGCACAGTCAGGTTGCTCTGGGTTCTTGCTGAGAAAGAATAATGTGATCTCTAGAGAAGACAAATAAAAATCTATCCTCACCATCTCCAAGAGCATCCTATAGGACAAGCATTTTCAAAAACTTTTGGGTTTCACAGAATAACAATAATTTCTTAGATTTTATAAAGTTTTATTTTACTCAAGTGCTTTTATATGTGGCATTCACATGATAAAACCAGGTAGGTGTGGTATCACAGAAGAGAAAATTGTGGCTTAGAAAAGTTGAATTCCTTCCCCAGGGTCACTTAGCTTATATTTGGGGGGACCAAGAATCCAATCCAGGTTTTGAGACTCATAATATAATACCGCTGTTACTATGCCCTGGACATACTTCACCTGTGGAATTTTGCTTAGGTTTCTCTGTGAAATTGCTGATATTTTTTCATATTTTATCTGTGTGATGACATCATCTCCTGAGTCAAGGAATGTGCCATCTGCCTTAGTAAGATAAAACTCAGATCCACAGGGGGACGGGCAGCTGGACTGATCAGCTTCGACTTTTCTCCAAGATTCGTCTTCTCTTGGTAAGATTTCCCAAAGTGTGTTCCTCAGAACACTAATCCAGCAAAAGTTACCTGAAAGGAGGATTGTTTTGTCATAGAGATTAGAGAAACATTCCATAACTCTAACCTCGTCCTAGAGACCCACAGAATTGTACAGTAGTAGGTTGAATGATGACCCTACAAAAAGATATATACATTAATACTTCCCAATCCCTGGAATCTCTGAATATTACCATATAAGGCAACCATGTGATTAAGGATCTTGAAAAGAGGAGTTTGTCCCAGATTATCAGGTTGGGCCCTAAATGCCATCACGTGTCATTGTAAGAGTGAGGTAGAGGGAGATTTCATGCATACAGAGGAGAAGGTGATATAAAGATGGAGCAGAGAGAAATTTGAAGGTGCTGGCCTTGAAGATGGGACTGAAGTGGTCACAAGTCAAGAAGTGCTGACAGCCAGCAGCAGTGGGAAGAGGCAAGGAATGGTGTCTCCCCTGGAGCTCCCAGAGAGAGGGCAGCCCTGCCAACACTGTGATGTCAGCCCAGTGACACTGGCTTCAGACTCCCGACCTCCTGAACTATGAAGGAATAACTCTATGGTGTTTTAAGCCACTGAGTTTGTGGTAGTTTGTTGCGGCAGCCACACGAAGCTAATACAAAGGCCTTGAGAAGTATTACTGGGAATAAACCCTTTTAAATTGTTTAACCCAACATTCCCCAACTCACTGGACCATGATACTCTTTGACCCATAAGGCTTATTAAGAGCCAAACAGAACTCACATTATATGCAACCCACTTTGGAAAATGATGCCCGAGGGAAATCTTTTGCTAATTACTAGGGCTGCCACTGCTGACCTGGGGGACAGATGATCCTTTTTAATGTTCTGAGCACACATGGGCCAGGACCCTGTCCTGCCAACTCTGTAGCAGAGCCAAGACCAAAGGAAATATTTAAATTCGATTTTCCTGAAGGCTGGGGATAACAAAAGAAGAAAGCCAAAAGGGATATAAAGGTGCAATGTAACATAAAACTGGATAATTCTAATGCCAAAGGACTTTTGGAGGGTGGGTTGGTTTGGGGACGCCATAGGGATGCTGCCTTGGTTAGCCTTGTCCTCTACCATGTGGCCTCAGAACGTCTATAAACCCCAACACCCTAGAGCACACTGAAATGCCTCTAGCTCCTCTCCAGAGAGTGAGGCCCCCTGTGCAAGAAGTCTTTGTCTGAGATGGCTTTTCTGAAATGACCAAGACCTGCACAACAGCCTTCTGGGCCTCAGTGGAATAGCTGTGTCCAACTACAGCCAAGTAACTCTGGCATCAGTGCAAGAGGCAAACACAGTAGAAGGCAAAGAGACCAGCTTCTTCCCTTCACCTGCATCCAGCGGGCAGCCCATGCTCACCATGCAGCTGTGCGCAGTCAAGGACCACATCACAGGCAGAGGCACAAGGTCAGTGCAGGCAGCCACACCTGGGCGGGAACTGCACCACGCTTGCTGTGCAGGAGTTGTATGGGGAATCATGTTAATGGAAAAGATGCATTTTATCCTAGCCCCCATTTCCAGCCCTCCTTCCCTAATACCTACTTGCTGTTATGACTATTATCATTATTTTACATACCTCTTTCCCATGAACGGTTGGCTATAAAGCGGCACTTGTTTTGCTTTATTGCCATTTGCTGTATGTAGGTCATTAAGACTTTACCGCTCAAGCAAGGAGGCTTAATTTTATTTTTAAATAAGATGGTTCTACGACTTTGAGACATTTGTAAACTGCAGCTGGTAGGTATTTGGCCTGTCTGTGGAGGCCAAAGGACTTGGTGTCCTGGCCACTTAGCAAGAGGGGCACCGTGACAATTCAAAGCCCCTTTAGGGATTAGCCTGGCTGTGAATTCTTAAAAAAAAAAAAAACAAAACACAGAAAAAGGCAATAGAGAGAAAAGATAACTGCAAGATGGAAAGAAAGCTTGGAGAAGGAACTGCTGCAGGGTGTGTGACAGCTCGCATGGCACCGTGGCTGCCGGCTCAGGGGTGCAGGTTTCAGAGCAATTACTCAAAGCCGAGGCCAAGCACCTCCCTGGGCTGAGTCCTCTGGGCAGGACGGGAGAAGGGCCCGCGGGAGCAGACTGATTGTCTCGCCACAGTGATGAATATTGTATGACCCCGCCTTTGTGGGAGGGGGAATGGTGATGTGAACTCTATTGATATTCATGATGTGCCAGAGCCAGCCTCCCAGATAGAGGCTGAAAGCATTCACAGAAGCTTTGAGGGGCACGGGGAGGGGTATGTCTCTTTTTTGAATCTGAATGGAGTCCTTTTTGCAAAGGGGGACCTCAGGCTCATACCAGGCTACTTTCCCCGCTGAAGCTACAGACTTGCTTTATCAATAAGCTGAGCAGGTGAGCCAGAGGGGAACTTCTTTAAGGAAGTTTCTATAATTTCCATTCAATGATAGGAAGGAAGCCACCTCCTCCCACCAGGGCAAAAGATAGCAAACACTCCCCAGACAGCCTCGAGAAGGCAGGAGAATGCATTCTGGGGATTGGCAGGGCGGTCAGAGAAGGGAAAATGTCACTCTGAAGCCAGAGCAGCAGGCAGCACCCTCCCCTCTGGCTGAGCACTCAGAGCTTTGTGGATGCTCCTCAGAACTGTGACAGCTGGAAGCAGGTGAACTGGTGCAGATAAAAGCACCCACCCTGCCTTTGGAAGCATGAAAACAATCTCCACTAACCTTTATATGAGGCATTTATTCTCTTCCAACCATTGTCTCTGCTTTTCCGAAGCCCTGGATAGAGCCAGCATCATAAATACCAATGTACCGATTAAAACTGTAAGGACGCAAGCCCAACTGTGCCAAAGCCCCTCTGTCTACAGCGAGATGGCAATCGAGGGGAAAGGACTGAAATATAATGGACCCCCTTGGGGCTCACCTGCCTCCGCACATTGTTCCCTGCAATCATCACTGACCCACAGTGGAACCATTTGACGGGGAACAGGCTGTGCAGTTGAGACAGAGTCAGCGCCATATGGAACAGGCATTCCAATTGCCCATTGCAATACTTAAAAATAATTCAGGGTTCTAAATCAATTTCCCTGGCAATCGAGTTTATCACCGGGCTCAACTATAATCGTATTCTGCTGCTATGTTTATTAAATATAAGTTGCTAAACATATGGCTCAAGAGATAGGTAATAGGACTTGGAGCTGGGCATAGGAGTATCATTTTTCAGGTCTGCCCCACAGGCATTTAAGGCCAGCAGTGATCACCAGCCTGTGGCTGCTCAGAGGCATGAAGAATGGATCTTCTCAGTTAAAAATGAGTTCTCTTAATAGTATGTAGTTGGTTAGAAGTTAGGACTAGAGAGGTCAAGATTGTGGGTTCAATCCCAGTGCCAGATAGCTCTGTCTCCTCTTTATTGGGCCAGTGTTTCAGTGAACACCTATTATGTCCCATGCCCAGGGCTAGCACTCAAAGTTACTAAGCTGAGTAAATCAGGGGCAGTACACCTGCTACTCAATCTAATGTAAAAGAAAAATATTATAGAAATTTATTCTAGGGTGGATTGTGCTGTGAAATAAACGGGTACAGACTGATGTATTCTGGAGCCAAGAAGAGGGAGTATCTAAAATAAAGTGGTTCCCAACATTCATAGAGAGCTTTACAGTTTATAATAGCTAAGCCTCACATAAAACTTAGAAGTAGAGAGGTTTTCTTTTTTTTTTTAATGATGTAAGGAATGAAAGTCAGAAATTTCAATTGTCCAAGGTTATACAGCCAGTGAGTGGCAGCCATGGGAAAACACACTGCTCACCTGAGCCGTGCCAGCCAGTCCACAAATGCCAGGTGCTATCGCATACTGAGACCTGTTGGCAGATCAGGACAGCACCAGAGCTCAGACAGACTCAGAGCTCGGCCCCCTGACTGATGACCCTGTCGTAGCATCTTCTATTTGCTAATTATCTGTTTGTGGCCCTCATTGTTTATGGTTTACTGCGCAGAACCCGGATTCACTAGAAATGCATTGAGAAGTGTAATTATAAAGAGTGGCAGATTAAACACACTTGAGCATCTCTGTACCCTCCTGAAACTCCACACACATGACAATAAAGGAATTTTTAAAAAGCCGCATACATAAGGATAAAGAAAAAAATGAAAGGGGAAAATAGCCACAGAATTTTAGCACTAGAAGCAGATGAACAAGTGGTGCTGAACTTAGCATGTGAGAGAAGGCTGGAACCAAAACCAACCGTGGGAAAAATCCAGAAGTAAGCAGGTCTGTATCTCAGAAGCTCAGAAAAGCCTGAGAAATGTGGGCAACAATACCTCTGGAAATGAGAGCGCAGGCAGGGCTGAAGTCAGGAGTATCCCAGATCCCTTGTACTATTCTGAAAAACTAGGCAACAGCCAGTCCCAACCCTGGCGGAAATCTTTGGAGAGGAGCTCCAGGCTCTTGGACATGAGGCTCAGCAGAGGCAGCACCTGCTGGAAGCAGCAGGCTCACGCGGAATTCGGCATAGGGAACCGGAGGGCCTGGGCCCCTTACCTAGCTCTGTACTAAGAACTCTAGCTGCCAGGTTTACCCCTCAGGCGAGAGACTAATCAGCCAAGACCTACGACACTCGACACTCGGGGCTGCACAATGACATGTCCAGCAGATTACCCACAGCGAAGCCCACCTGTCAGCAAACCAGGCACAAACACGTAGAGCATCCAACCAGCATTTTAATTCCTCACTGTGAAAATATCAAGAATGTTTCAGGAAAGCCTCTAACATGAAAGAAAGTGAAGAGACCAAAACAAACAGCTAACTACAAACAGGAAAAAAGTGTAAACAGAGACAAAGCGGGAAGAAGAAAAACATTTTCAGGAAAAACTCCTGAATTACTATACTCAGAAAGATAAAAAGACCTGTTGCAGGCCTAACAGCAGTGACAGCGGATTTGTGCAGAGCACTCACGATGTGTAGGAGCTGCTCCAAGGGCCTTCGCAGAAGGTTACTGAGTCCTTGCAATAACCCCATGGGAAGGGGGTGTTGTCATTGTCCCCATTTTACAGTTGAGGAAACTGAGCCACATAGAATTTAAACACGTTGTCAAACGTCACACAGCTGGTTAAGTCATTGAGCTGCAGTTTGTCCCAGGCAAACTGCTTCTTCAATTTATAGTCCCAACCAGCATGCAAACCGTGTAGCTCTAAGGAGAATAAAGAGTTCATAGAAAAGGGCATTAAGAGAACAAAAGGGAGTTACTGGGAATTAAACTACAATTGCGGAAATGAAACATTCATTCCTGAAAAAATAAAGTTGAGGAAATATTTCAGATAGCAAAACTGAGACAGAGAGAGAAAGAGAGAATAGGAGAGAATACATGAAAACAAAACAGCACCACTCCCCTGTGCAGAAATCTACAGGAGCACCCAGCAGGCCCAGCCAAGGAAATAGGATTTCTGGACAAAGAGAATATGAAGGAGACAAAATTATTAAAGAGAAAGAGAAAAATTCTGGAATGAAAGCACCCACTATGTGTCCAGTATTATGAATGAAAAAGGACTCACAGGCATAGGGTTTTGAAATTTCAGGATACTGGGAAAATGAGAAGATGCTAAATGCTTTCCAACGAGAAAAAAACATTAAAAATAAATGATTGAGATGCAGACTATCTCACCTTCTCAGCACCACATGAGAAACTAGAAGACAGTGGAGAGATGATTTTGAGTTTCAGAGGGGAAAGAGTTTCTGCCTTCAGTCTATCAGGGAGAATAGAATAAATTTTTTCAGACATAAGAGTTATCTAAAATTTATCTCCAACTCATGCACCCCTTTTTAGAAAGCTACTAGAAGATCTGAGAGTAAGTCAAGAAAGAGGAAGAAGTAGGATCTGGGAAGTCAGGGAGCCCAACACAGAGGCCAGCGTAAGGGACCCAGAGGATAACAGCTAAGGAGGGTTCAAGGAGGCAGCAGGGAGGTAGCCCGAGACAGCAGCCACCAGTGGCCTGAGAGCACGAAGGCTCCGTAAGGGAGAGAGCCAAGAAACAAACAATAGATTACCTGATCTGTTCTGAAGATACTGAGAGGAGACCTAGTTAGAGACGAATCAGAGATGGTTGCATGTATAACTGAGTGGAAAGAAGATTTAGGAAAATTATTAACTTCGGGGGAAAAATTGTACAAGAAAAAGGAAATCACAATGCTCCCTAAGACTCAGTAGTGTAAGCACGTTATTTATATCCTCCAAGTAATGTAAACAATGCACGGTAATCTAGTGAAAAATTGTGATGTCACTATAGTGGGGAAATGGGGGCAAGGGAAGCGTGCGTGTGCACGCGTTCTCTTGTGCATGCACATCAGAGAGCCAAATGTTAATTTTCTTACAGTAGGAAAATCAATAAATTGCACCTAAAATTGCAAAGCTAGCAATGTAAGCACATTATTTAAAATGATTGAGGTAACTAGCAAAGGAATAATTAAAATCACTGAAAGTGATTTCCTCTGGGAAGTAAGAATCTGGGGTTGGGGCAGGGGACTGAAGGTTTTCTTGTGAACCTCGTAAAACTATCCGAATGTTTTGAACTATGTGAACCTTGTCAAAAATTGAAATCTAAAAAAATAAAAGAACTCCAATTGTCTTACTGAAGGCAGCAGGCAATGCACACCAGAGGGACATTTTTGAGCTCCTTAGGAATGGGAGCTGTTCCCAACCAGGTGCAGGAGAAGGGCCCCCAGTCTGCCTGTGCTGGAAATCAAGCCTCGGTGAGCTGGAGCTTGTCTGGCCTGGGCGATCACATTTCTGCCAACCACAAAGGCCAAGAAACCCACTACTAATAGATCCTGACGGACACAACCGGAAGGACTGGAACAAGCGGGATTTCACTGTGTGTGAATCAGACTGAACCCAGCTTGCTCTCCCAAAGGATGCAGAGGACTCTTCTCACTCCAAGTAGGATCTATGTTCCCTCCTCTGCAGGTTGTTTCCAAGTAACAGCACTGTAGGGAAGGATAATAGAGAGAGGTTTTGGATGAGATAGGGAAGAGGTAACTTCTCATTGGCCTCAAATTCTCAAAGTCAATGCTGAATGGCTTTGTTTTGAAACCTACTAATCATCCCAAACTTACTAGTCAAACAGCAAGACTTGAATTTGTGTAATGGAACTATGAGTAGATGTAAAGCAGCCAGTGAGGTTTACACACCTACGGAAGAGACGGGGAACGCATGTGAGTCAGGCACATGCCTGTGTACATATACCCTTCGTAGCTAGCATGAGTTAAAAGACCTAGGAATCAGCTAAGACACAAGACAAACTTATGGATAGCTTAGCTTATCCTGATGGGTAGCATTTCTCCTAATTCCAATTTAGCCATAACTGGGACCAAAGCCAAAGAGAACTCTACCCCATCACCCTTCTCTGCCACAATCTGGGAGGTGGTGCTGTTGCTGGTCCCCACGTAAAGGGGAACTTTTGGGTGAGAATTGTGGGGCATTTCTTCCATCAAAAGCCATGGTCCCCTCCATTCCACTAAGGTATCTTATTTCTTTCTTTTTGCCCTTTTTAGTTCAAATGCAGTTAGACACAAACCTAAGTAGTTTGTTGTGCAGGAACCCTCTCCTCTGATCTCAAATTTCCAAAGGAAGGGACGACTATTCAAGTAAGCTTCCTGTCCTCTGGTCCCCAAGGGAAGAGGAATGACTTCTTTGGTTGGTGGGTTTGGGAGAAAAAAATTGGATGTATATAGACCTTCTTTCCTCTCTGTTTTTGAAGTGGCAGCTTGCTCACTGGGAGGACTCATTCTTTGCTTTTCCATGGAATAAATTTCAGATGAAGGTCCCTTTGGGGAAGCTGGTATCTTTCAACTAGGTCTGGGTAGGCAAGCTTAGAGCAGTGTATTACCAAGCCCACTTACACAGAGATCTATACCATGCCCTCTGATCTAGTTCCCCTCCCCCACCAGCAGTAAAGCTTCCATTTGGATGTCCAGCTGTCTGCTGTCCCCTCATGCCTCAGCAGTATCCGGTGTCCCTCACCTTGCTTCCTGCTGTTAGCTTCTGGAACATGCTACATTTTTTCACCCTCTGGGGCCATTGTGCCCCCTCTGCCTTCTCTGATTTGAACCCTGGCCCCACAACTGTGTGTGACTGGTTCCTCACTTTTTCGTTCTCAACTTAGACATTACCTCCTCAGGGAGGCCTTTCCAGACTGCTCCATCTAGAGCAGACCCAACTCTGCGGGTTTTCCTCAATCATAGCTCCTGGCTTGTTGCTATTATGGCACTAACCGCAGATCCCTCTGCATCTGTGGATTCTGCATTCAAGAATTCAACCAACTGCAGATCGAAAATATTTGAAAAATAAAAGCATGGGTTGCATCTGTAGTGAACATGTACAGACTTTTTCTTGACATTATTCCTTAAACAATACAGTATAGCACCTATTTGTATAGTATTTACATTGTATTAGATATTACAAGTCATCTAGAGATGATTTAAAGTATACAGGAGGATGTGTGTAGGTTGTATGCAAATACTACACCTTTTTATATAAAAAGAACATAAGCATTACAGATTTTGGTGTCCAAGAGGATCTTGGAACCAATTCCCCATAGATACTGAGGAACGACTGGATATTATCATCTATTTATTGTTTTATTGTGTTATATCTTCCTTCTGAAATGAAAGCTACATGGGGGCAAGGACTTTATCTTGTTCTTTATTTTGTCTCCAGCACCTATGACAATATCTTGTACATAGTAAGTTCTCAATAACTATTTATTGAATCAATTAATGGAGTTAATGTTTTCTACAAAAGGAGCTCAGCCCAGGTTTTAAAGAATGAGATAGCTCTATTGCTAATGTTGGCAAATAACAGATAATACTGCTTTAAAGATCCCCTTTTCTCCATTTCATTAGTTCACTAGTTGACTGCTGTTCTGAAATATGCTGATAGCACTGGGGCTGCCTTTTCCAGCCTAGCAAGTGTACCTGGCTCTTACCTGGAACATTTTGCCTGATCTAGCCCCTCTCTCCAACCTGTGACGTGAGTCCTCATTGCAGACTGTAGTTAGTTTCTGCACAATCCAGCCACCATTTTAGTTATTATTTGCCATTTCAGTCCATTCAAATCTAACTTTTGGATTTTTCCCACTTCACTCCTTTCATTTCACTTTCACTCTCCATTAGATTTTGGTTTTGTAACACTCTCTCTGTCCCAAGAGAATCTGTACCACTGCCTCTCAACTCCTCCTCCAATCTGGAGATCATTTTTTTCTTGGTATTTCTCTGTCACTGCTTCATAGCACTTTGCACTTAAAAATTAATATCAGTATACCTTTAAAGGTTTTAGAAAGTCATGGAGAAGCCACATGAAATCATGAAGCTACTACATTTATATTTTATTAGAAATAATTCTCATCCACAGTCTAGGTGGCCTCCTCAGAATTTCTAACTACAATTGTAGGAAGATTCTGTGCTATTCCCGGAAGGGCTTGTGAGTGACACTCTGCAGTTGGAAGCTAGTTCAGAGGCCAAAGGGCTCCCTCCAGATCCAGGAGTCTCTGTGATCATCTGCCTTAAATGTTCCAGCCAGGACGAGGACAAGGAACAAGGCAAATCATACCAGATTTTATTCCTATGAGAGTTTGAGTTCATCTCAACTAAACGTGACCTATAAGGCTCCTAGGTAGTTCAAAGTCATTCTTAGACTTTTCTGAAGCTAGTGTGAGACGTAAAGTTTACAGAGGTTTTACCCATATATATGTGTGTGTCTGTGTGTGTGTATGTGTGTGTGTATACTTATATACATAACTTATTTAAGGCAGAGCTGTAAAATGGTCTTTGAAAACAGAAAATTAGATAACCAATTGTAAGTGGTATTCCAAACTAGAATAGACTACATTTGGGGGTATTTTCTTTGATCTTTCTTCCCTAAGAGGAGTGGTCTAGGGACAGACTGTGTTCACAGTAGTCTTTCCTGGATTTCAAGCAATCCTTACTCTTCTTACTCTCAGCTGCCTTGGATGGATCTGGGCATCTGAGAGGCTTAAGTGGGTACTAGTATGGAATATTCTTTTTGTTTGTTTGTTTTTGAGACAGAGTCTCGCTCTGTTGCCCGGGCTAGAGTGCCGTGGTGTCAGCCTAGCTCACAGCAACCTCAAACTCCTGGGCTCAAGTGATCCTCCTGCCTCAGCCTCCTGAGTAGCTGGGACTACTGGCATGCGCCACCATGCCCGGCTAATTTTTTATATATATTTTTAGCTGTCCAAATCATTTCTTTCTATTTTTAGTAGAGACGGGGTCTCGCTGTTGCTCAGGCTGGTCTTGAACTCCTGAGCTCAAATGATCTGCCCACCTCGGCCTCCCAGAGTGCTAGGATTACAGGCATTAGCCACCGCACCCGGCCCCCTGGAATATTCTGATTTGATACACAAATGGTCCCATATGATGTATCTGGTGGTACCTAGGTAGACTAATAAAGTCCTAAGCTGATGATTGAGTTCATAACCTACACCTGGAGAAAATTATGTCAAGATGAATATATTCTATTATCTTTTTCTATTTTGCCTTAATTTTAATCTCTTTATTATGATATTTTGGGAAGTGAACATAGTTCTCTTATGTCCAATATTATAGATATGCAAAAACAATATATATTGTCTTATGTATTATTATATATAATATATATACCTATGCATATACATATATATGTGTATATATGAGAGAGAGAGAAGATATATTGAGAAATAATCCTATAATAAATGCCTATATCCAATAAATGTCCCTTTCATGACATTTTAACCTGGCAAAAACACTTTAAGTCTGCCATTTATTAAGACTCATTAAGTCTCCTGGTTATAAATGTTGTTAAAAAATGTTCTGGGGTGAGAGATACAGGCTTATGGAAAACAATTCTTGAAAGGAGAAAGTATGTCTGATGATATGCTTAAGCTAAAGCAGTTGCTAGAGGCAACCTGAGTCACTGATTGCAAATAAAGTATTGATCACAAAGACAGAAACTTGAAGGACTTCTCAAGAAGAAGAAAATTGATAGCAAAGAAAACTGATGTAATTGCAGGGGAAGTGGTCCTGAGTCTCTGTGATGTGACTTTTCTCACTCTCTGTGCCATCCTAGCCTATGGGAGAGAAGACACGGGGCTTTTAGAAAGAAGAGAGCTGAGATCCAGAGATTTAAAAGACAAATTAAATCTGTCTCTCTAACTCAGAATGAAATTGCACTTCTAGTAATAAACAGCTGCAGACATGATCAGGACTCAGGATTCTGTCCTTCTTCAACCACTTTGTTCTGGAAAACTCCCAAGGAATGAGATTTTACGTACCCTTAGTACCTAAAGTAGAACTTGGGTAAGCCACATACTGCAGGCCTTCTCAGAGCAATCCCAGACTTCTTTAACTGAAAGAAATCCTGTGAAAGAGAGGACCTCAAAGAAAATATCATCCCCAAAGAAGAAAAAAAATAGCTCAGCACCTTGGCCCAATAAATGCCCTTGACTTAGGTGCATTAATAGCATCTCTTCTTCACTGTGAGATGGGGATATGGGGGGGTAGGTAGAAGGGGCAGAGAGGGCATTGGACTTCCCTGAGCCTAACACCATAGCTCGAAACTGCAAACAGGGTGAGTAGATCAATAACACCTGGGGTGAAAGAAAAGCAGTGTCTGGGTTTCTGGCAGGGGAGGAAACCCCCAGAGGGGCTGCTATTGCAGAAAGGCTCAAAGTGAGGTGCCCGTATAGTGGAGCTGCACCAGGATGGGGTTCGAAGTTCATAACAAAGGAAGGAGGTAATTTTAATCAAGGTATGAGGATGAGATGAGAATTAGATTAGCATAATTTGTGAGAAATGCTCTATAAGAGCTTGTTCTTTCTGATTAGGTGCATCATCAATAAATTAGAAGTTGATAGTATAAGATTTCTACATAAAAGTGTGATAAATATGTTTACTTTTCATCTAAGGCAAAATTGCCAGGATGTAAGTAATGTGCCCTTGCAATGTTCCTGGCACATAGTAGTTCTAGTAAATATGTGTCAAATTAATGAATTATTGAAGGAACGAGCCATCATCCATGTTTTTAACTTTATGCCATATCTTGCACACTGCCATCTAGTGGCTGCACCTGTAATTGTAAGCAAAGTACTGTATGAAAAGAAACTCAATTTTGAAGTATTAGTAAATACTATTGGGAAGGAGTTTGTGCATTTGTTTTGTTTTGTTTTTATGTGTGGGGGGATTTTTTTAGCAAGGAATACACAAACTATAGATTGTATAAATGTTTTTATTATTATTCTAGATGATTCAGGGGAGCCAAAAAAAAATATCTCAGAAATCTTATCTTTCTTCACCTGGAATTTATCTTAGATTTTATGGCATTTTCTCAAAGTTAGACTCTGAAAAAGTGAAACTATTCTAAGATTTAGAATGTCCTTTGACTCATAAGTCACAGGAGATATGATGACGTAACATTCTCAACTCTTCAAAAGAGTTTAAGGAAAACTTCATTCTCCGGCATCAGGAGATGAATGCAAAGGTCTAGTAGGCTTTCTGAGCCACCTCCTCCCTGACAACAACGGACTTTGTTTCTACCTAAGAAGAGAACACACGGGGCTGACATAGGCCTTCTACTTTTTACTCTAATGAATGCTATTTTCATTTACTTTAGAGAGCAGTCCCCAAGAAGTGACAAGATGAACGTTCACTGGTTTCCTTTTTCCCTGACAGGTTCAAAAGTGCTGTGCAGGTGGCAAATTAGACTTGGCTTCCCATTAATTGATAGAAGGAAACTTTCTCTCCTGCTGTTGATTGTCATTGGACCCTTTAACACATATTGAGGTTTTGTGGAATTATCATTATTGTATTTATCATTGCTGCTGCTAATACTGTAGGCAATATCTCTGAGTAAATAATGAAGGGGTGATATCATTTAGAAGACTTTCTGAATAAATGTCTTAAAATAACAAGAAACTTGAGATTACTCTTGGTGAGGTAAGGAGCACATCAATTGATATAACCTGATTTTGGGTAGCTCTGAGTCTAGGTAAATAACCTATTCTATGATTGTCTATAAAGGCTTAGAAAAATAATATTGCTGATGATAATGATTGTGATATGCTATCACTTTTCAAACCCCTACAGCGTGCAGGCAGCATACAGAGTTTTACATATACGGGCCATTTAACATACAGAGCAATCCTAAGGGGTGATTTTTCTTTGAGCTCTGGAAAAGGAAGGTATTGGCCCAACTCCAAACAGCTTGCAAGTGGTAAGGCTATCATTCCACACCAGTTTATAACTGGAACAACTGCGACAAAGCAAACCACAAGGGTAAGAGTGTAGATCCTTCCTTCCTAGGACATTCCAGCAAACAGAACAAAAGACAGACTTGGTGAGACCAGAAGGATTTAAACCCAAGGAAGATAACTAAAGCAAGAATAAGAGAATGTGTTTCTCTAAAGCCTGGAAGCCTTTTCCATGGAAGTCAGGAAAGAGTTTTTCAACAGGGCAGCCCTAGATGTCTTGCGTGATAAAAGCATGGGGTGAATCAGCAGAACATATGTAAGCGGTGAGCACTGTGATGGCTTCATGATGTGTTTTTTTTTTTTTTTTTCAATTTAATTTTACAGAATCAAAGAGTCTAACAGTATATCTTGTTAGATACAGTATGTCCTCATAATGTATACATTATTTCTTGTACAATGATATGAAATAATATGGGAAATATTCATGATAAATTATTAAGTGAACAGTGCAAGTTAAAAACAATAGTTTCATATTTTTTCCCCACCCCCCCTTTCCCGAGTCAGCACCTTCAAGTGTTACCCCTCCCCAAATGGTGCGCAATGCACTCATTGTGTAGGCATACCCCCATCCCCTCCCCCACCCCCCACCTCAGTCTGATGTCCAATTGGTGTCGTTCCCAGATTTGTATTTAGGTGATGATCAGGGAAACCAATTTTCTGGTGAGTACATGTGATACTTGTTTTTCCATTCTTGGGATACTTCACTTAATATAATGGGTTCCAACTCTCTCCAGGAGAACCATAGAGATGTCGTATCTTCATCATTCCTTATAGCTGAGTAATATTCCATGGTATACATATACCACAGTTTACTAATCCAATCATGCATTGATGGGCATTTGGGTTGTTTCCACATCTTTGCTATTGTGAATTGTGCTGCTATAAACATTTGGGTACATGTGCCTTTGTTACAGAATGACCTTTTTTCCTTTGGGTATATGCCCAGTAATGGGATTGCTGGGTCAAATGGCAGGTCTACTTGAATCTGTTTAAGATATCTCCATAATGCTTTCCACAGGGGTTGCACTAGTTTGCAGTCCCACCAGCAGTGTATGAGTGTTCCTGTCTCTCCACACCCACGCCAACATGTGTTGTTTTGGGTTTTTTTGATAAAGGCCATTCTCACTGGGGTTAAGTGATATCTCATTGTGGTTTTGATTTGCATTTCCCTGATGATTAGAGATGTTGAACTCTTTTTCATATGTTTGTTAGCCATTTTTATATCTTCTTTTGAAAAATTTCTATTCATGTCCTTTGCCCACTTTTTGATAGGGTTGCTTGATTTTTTCTTGCTGATTTTCCTGAGTTCTAAATAGATTCTTGTTATCAGTCCTTTATCTGATGTGTAGTATGCAAAAATTTTTTCCCATTCTGTAGGTGGTCTGTTTATTCTCTGGACTGTTTCTTTGGCTGTGCAGAAGCTTTTTAATTTAATCATGTCCCATTCATTTATTTTTGGTGCTGCTGGGATTGCCTTGGGGGTCTTCTTCATAAATTCTTTGCCTAGGCCAATGTCTGTTAGAGTCTTTCCTACATTTTCTTCTAGAATTCTGATTGTATCACGCCTAAGGTTTAAGTCTGTTATCCACCGTGATTTGATTTTTGTGAGAGGTGAAAGCTGTGGGTCCTGTTTCAGTCTTCTACAAGTGGCTAACCAATTCTCCCAGCACCATTTATTGAATAGGGATTCTTGTCCCCAGAGTATATTCTTTCCCGCTTTGTCAAAAATTAGGTGACTATATGAGGATGGTTCTATATTTGGATTTTCTGTTGTGTTCCACTGGTCTGTGTCCCTGCACTTGTGCCAATACCAGGCTGTTTTAAGAACCACGGCCTTGTAGTATAGTTTGAGGTCTGGCAAATTAATACCTCCCATTTTGTTTTTGTTGCTTAAAATTGCTTTTGCTATACGGGGTCTTCTTTGATTCCATACAAAGTGTATAATTATTTTCTCTATGTCTGTAAAGAATGATGTTGGTAATTTAATAGGGATTGCATTGAATCTGTAGATCACTTTGGGTAGTATAGACATTTTAACAATGTTGATTCTTCCGATCCACGAGCATGGTATATTTTTCCATCTATTTGCAAGTTCTGCTATTTCTTTTCTCAGTGTTTCATAGTTTTCCTTATAGAGGTCCTTTACCTCTTTAGTTAGATATATACCTAGATATTTTATTTTCTTTGTTGCTATTTTGAAGGGTATTGAGTCTTTAATTTGGTTTTCCGATTGACTGTTATTGGCATATATAAATGCCTCTGATTTGTGTATATTAATTTTGTAGCCTGAGACTTTGCTGTATTCGTTAATCAGTTCCAGGAGTCTCTTGGTTGAATCCTGGGGGTTTTCCAGATATAACATCATATCATCAGCAAAAAGTGAGAGTTTGATCTCTTCCTTCCCTATTTGGACTCCCTTGATTCTGCTCTCTTGCCTGATAGCTCTCGCAAGGACTTCCAATACCATGTTGAAAAGTAATGGAGACAATGGGCAGTCCTGTCTGGTTCCAGATCTAAGTGGGAGTGCTTTCAGTTTTTCCCCATTCAGTATGATGTTGGCTGTGGGTTTGTCATATATGGCTTGTATCATTTTTAGGTAGGTTCCATCAATGCCTATTTTGTTAAGCGTTTTTATCATAAAAGGGTGTTGGATTTTGTCAAATGCTTTTTCTGCATCTAATGAGAGTATCATATGGTTTTTGTTTTTGCTTCTATTTATGTGGTGAATTACATTTATAGATTTACGTATGTTGAACCACCCCTGCATCTCGGGGATGAAGCCCACTTGGTCGTGGTGGAGTACTTTTTTGATAAGTACTTGGATTCGATTTGCTAGTATTTTATTGAAAATTTTTGCATCTATATTCATGAGGGAAATTGGTCTGTAGTTCTCTATTTTTGTTGTGTCCTTTCCAGGTTTTGGTATTAATGTTATATTGGCTTGGTAGAACGTGTTGGGGAGAACTCCATCCTTCTCAATATTGGAGAATAGTTTATGTAGGATGGGCACCAGTTCTTCTTTGTATGTATGGTAAAATTCAGGTGTGAACCCATCTGGACCAGGGCTTTTCTTTTTGGGAAGGTTTTTTATTGCTGTTTCGATTTCAGTTCTTGATATTGGTCTGTTTAGGTACTCTATTTCTTCCTGGTTGAGCCTGGGAAGACTATGTGTTTCTAAAAATTTGTCCATTTCCTCCACGTTCTCCAGTTTGTGTGCATAAAGATTTTTGTAGAATTCATAGATGATATCTTGTATCTCTGTAGCATCGGTTGTGATTTCTCCTTTCATGTTCCTAATGGAGGTTATTAGAGATTTTACTTTTGTGCTCTTGGTTAGTGTAGCCAGAGGTGTGTCTATTTTGTTTATCTTTTCAAAGAACCAACTTTTTGTTTTATTAATTTCCCTTATAGTTTCTTTGTTGTCCTTTTCATTTAGTTCTGATTTGATCTTAGTAATTTCTCGCCTTCTGCTGGGTTTGGGATCGTTCTGTTCTTCTTTCTCCAGCTCTTTGAGTCTATTCGTTAGGTTGTCTATTTGCATGTTTTCTGTCTTTTTGATATAGGCATTTATGGATATGAATTTTCCTCTCAGGACTGCTTTAGCTGCATCCCATAGATTTTGATAAGTTGTATCTCCATTGTCATTTAATTCAAAGAAACTTTTGATTTCCATCTTGATTTCTTCTTTTATAGAATAATTATTCAGGAGAAGGTTATTTAGCTTCCATGACTTTGAGTAAGAGTGAGGGTTTCTGTTTGTGATCATTGTTACTTTTATTCTGCTGTGATCTGAGAAGATGCATGGTATAATTTCTATTTTTTGAAATTTTTTAAGACATGATTTATGTCCTAGGACATGGTCAATCTTAGAGAATGTCCCGTGAGCTGATGAGAAGAATGTATATTCTGTGGACTTTGGGTAGAATGTCCTATAGATGTCAGCCATGCCCATTTGTTCTAGCATTCTATTTAGGTCCATTATGTTTTTGTTTATTTTCTGTTTAGAGGATCTGTCCTGTACTGTCAGTGGGGTGTTAAAGTCTCCAGCTATTACAGTATTGTTATCTATCATTTGGTTGAGATCTAGTAGGGTTTGCTTTATGAATCTAGGTGCACCTAGGTTGGGTGCATATATATTGAGTATAGTCATGGATTCTTGATGAATTGTGCCTTTAATCAGTATGTAGTAGCCATCTTTGTCTTTTATTATTTTTGTTGGTTTGAAAGCTAAGTTATTGGAAATTAAGATTGCCACACCAGCTTTCTTTTGGTTACCATTTGCTTGAAATATCGATTTCCATCCTTTTATTTTCAGTCTAAATGCATCTTTGCAGGTTAGGCGAGTTTCTTGAAGACAGCAGATACTTGGATTGTGTTTTTTTATCCATTGGGCCAGTCTATGTCTCTTGAGCGGGGAGTTCAAGCCATTCACATTTATTGAGAAAACTGATAAGTGAGACAGTTTTTTGTTCAGCTTGTTGGGTAGAACTTCATTGTGATGTTTTCTCTCCTGGGCCATTGTGGTATCTGGAATTTGATCTTTAGCTCTTGAGTAGTTTTACATTCGTGGATCTTTCTTGTGCTGATCCGTGTGCAATTCTCTTTTGAGTACTTCTTGGAGAGCTGGTCTTGTCTTGGTGAATTTCCTCAACCTTTGTTTATCTGAGAATGTCTTTATTTCTCCTTCGTATAGAAAACTTAGCTTAGCTGGGTACAAGATTCTAGGCTGGGCATTATTCTGTTTCAGAAGCGTGAAAATGGGGCCCCAACCTCTTCTTGCTTGTAAGGTTTCAGCTGAGAAATCTGGCGTAATTCTGATGGGTTTTCCTTTGTAAGTTACTTGTTTCTTTCTCCTTACAGCTCGGAGAAGTGACTCTTTAGTGGATATTTTGGTCAGCCTGATGACTACGTGGCGTGGTGTTTTCCTATTTGCTATGAATCTCCCAGGGGTCCTTTGAGCTTCTTGAATCTGTATGTCTAGAGTATTGGCAAGGCCTGGAAAATTTTCCTCGATTATGTCTTCAAATAGCTTGTCCAACCCTTGCTTATTATCTTCTTCACCCTCAGGAATGCCAATAACTCTCAAGTTAGGTTTCTTCACATAATCCCACATTTCTTGAAGACTCAGATCATTTCTCTTACTTTTTCGATCTATCTCTGTGACTGACTTATTTAGTTGGAAAGAGTTATCTTCAATTTCTGAGATTCTTTCCTCTGTTTGATCTACCCTGCTCTTGAGACTTTCCACAGTGTTTTGTAGCTCTCTGAGTGAATTCTTCACTTCTAGGAGTTCAGTTTGGTTTTTCTTCAATATTTCAATTTCTTTAGTGAATTTTTCCTCCAAATCCTGTATTTTTTTTGTGTTTTCCTTGTGTTGTTTATCCATTGATTCTTGTATATTATTCAGCTTGTTTATAATCCACAATTGGAATTCTTCCTGTGACATGTTGGTGTTTTGAGTCTGGTTTGTGTCAAATGGTTGGGAGCTGGTATTTCTCTTTGGGGATGAGCTTTCCATTTGATTCTTTATGCTCTCTGTGTTTTTTCGCTGGGCCCTTCCCATCTAGATTTATCGTTGGATCTTTACTTATAGATTTAGTCTGGTTAACAGGACTCTTTGTGCTCTATTCTTAGGCTGTGAAACAGTCTAGGTATGTTGCTTCTTTTGGCAAGAGGGGGAGACTGTTGTGTATTGTTTAGAGATTTTTTTGCTTCCGTTGGGGGACTGCTTCCGATGGGTCCAATCCTAGAGGATTGGAGTGATCCAAGACCGCTTTGGTGAGTTAGAACACTGTGTTGTGGTCTTTCAGAAGGCAGGCAGGGACCACACTAATAGTAGACCGAAATTCTCTTTGTTTGTTTGTTTCCCTTTGGTTCTTCCTCTATAGGGGAGGTTTCTGACTCTATCTGCAGGCAAGATACTAGCTATGGGGAGAGGACGGTGACCTCGCTTGCTCAGCGCCCCAGTTGCTGTAGCTCCCACGGGCAAAAGTCTGTGTTGGCCCAATGTCCCCAGGGATCAGGTTCCACACTCTCGCTTCTGGAGAAGTATTCAGTGTTTACACTTGGGCGGGGATCCTATATAAGGTCCGTGGACCAGGGGAGAGGGCCGTCCAGGGAGCCTCTTGGTACCCTATTGCTCCGCAGTGACTTGGCTGTGGGCCCTAGAATGGCGATTGCATGCCTGCAGATCTCCGGCCCTGGGGGTGACTGCTCAGGCTCTGGTATGTACCAGAGCCAGGGACCTGGCCCGTTCCGAAGCTCACCGTGGGTCCCCAGTTAGAAGGCGAAAAGAGAGGAGAAAAAGAAAGAAAAAAAAAAAGAAAAAAGAAAAGGAAAGAAAGAAAAGAAAGAGGAGAAAACGAAAGAGAAAAGAAAAAAAAGAAGAAAAAGAAAGAAAGAAAAAGAAAAAAAAAAAAGAAACGCAAAAAGCCAAACCAAAAAACACCAAAAATGAACAAAAACAAACTACATAGCACCTCACCACACCGCAAGGCAGAAAGATACACAAATCTGAAGTATATAATTCAGCAACTCAATGTTTTTTTGTTTGTTTGTTTGTTTTACGCCTTAGCACAGCTCCGCCCCTTCACTTCCGCTTGGCTGGGTCCCAAGCGGCCATTAAATGTTTTTGTTTTTACGCCTTAGCACAGCTCCGCCCCTTGACGCCTGCCCGGCTGGGTCCCGGGCGGTTTCGCAGTGGATTTCAAGATGGCGTCTGCGCACCCGCACAGCTCCGAGGGTGGTGGGGATCCAACCTCCGCGCTCAAAAAGGTGCAGCAGCCAGAGGCCCAGAGGGCAAAGGTGCCCGCCGAGGCTGTCCGGCTCGAGAGCCGCCGGAAAAAAAAAGAAAAAGAAAAGAAAAGGGAAAAAAAACAAAAAAAACAAAACAAAACCAAAAAAACAAAAACAAACACAAACACAAACACAAACAAACAAAACCCAGAAGAAATTTACCAAGAATAAAATATACAGTTCGGCGAGCCTATTCTTCTTGTTCATGGTTTTGTTTTTTTTTTTTTTTTTTTGCCTTAGCGCAGCTCTGCCCCTTCACCCCGAGCACGGCCCCGGCATATCCCGCACTCCTGGTGTTGGTTCAGAGACCAGCGGAGGGCTCCGGGCAGAGAGAGCCGCTCGGCACTTTATGGCTCCCGAGCGGTTTCGCCCTCGCTTTCAAGATGGCGCCTGCAGAGCTCCGGGGCTGGAGGAGACCGGCTCCCCGGCAGGCAGAGACCGCCACTGCCCGGGGGCTGGCGAGCAAGGACGCGCACCAGGGGGTCACCGGCTGGAGAATCGCCGAAAAAGGCAGCACGGGCAGAAAGAGCCGCTGGGCACTTTTTGGCTCCCGAGCGGTTTTGCCTTCGCTTTCAAGATGGCGCCTGCCGAGCTCCGGGGCTGGAGGGGACCGGCTCCCCGGCAGGCAGAGACCGCCACTGCCCAGGGGCTGGCGAGCAAGGACACGCACCAGGGGTGACCGGCTGGAGAACCGCCAAAAACGGCAGCACGGGCAGAAAGAGCCGCTGGGCACTTTTTGGCTCCCGAGCGGTTTCGCCCTCGCTTTCAAGATGGCGCCTGCCGAGCTCCGGGGCTGGAGGGGACCGGCTCCCCGGCAGGCAGAGACCGCCACTGCCCGGGGGCTGGCCAGCAAGGACACGCACCGGGGGTGACCGGCTGGAGAACTGCCGAAAAAGGCAGCACGGGGTATGACGCTATTTGCTGTCCGGGAGTCTTTTGTGTTTTTCCGCCCTGGGGCAGATCCGTCCCTCCTCGCCAAGCGCTGTCTCAGCTGAGATCCCCCAGGTTCTAAGGTAATTTCACAAAAAAGCCTCCTGTCTCCAATGCGCCACGTATCCCTCAGTGATTCTGTGCTGGCCTGGGTCAGGGCTCTGTTCAATTGGGAGCGGAGGGCTAGCCGCTTTCCCGAGAGGCTGCTCCCACCCCGGCTGGGGGCGGGTGTATCCGACCCGCGCTCCGCTGGCTAGTGTCTGTCCCGCGTTCCCAATTTTCGTTCACCTCAAACCTCACTCACTCTGTTTGTCCCACGCTGATTCTCCGTGGATTCACACCGCTGTTCCTGTGTGGGAGCAGTCTTCTAGCGTTGTGGCAGGTCCAGATCGATGCCTTCCTTCCCGGGAGCGCAGATTCAGGCCGTCACCACCACTCCGCCATCTTTGATCTTCCTCTTCATGATGTGTTGACTCTGCTAAGCTAACCTATATTGCCCAGAATCCCCTTTCTAGTATGTTTCTGGTTAGGGTGGGCTACAAGGGAGATTCTTTCAAGGGAATTGGAGTATCAGAGGGAGACAGCAGCCAACTGGTAATGTACACAATCTTTTCCCAGTTATTCGATCAAATGCTACTCTAAGTGCTACTGCAACGGAATTTTTGGATGCAATTAAAGTCCCAAATCTGTTAATTTTGAGTTAATCAAAAGAAAGATTATCTTGGGTGGGCCTTACTTTATTAAGAAGAAGTCCTTTAAAGAGAGACTAAGCCCTCCTTGGATATAAAAGATCCCAAGCAACAGAGGAGAAGGGAACTCTAAAATATTTGTACATTCTGGGACCTCCACACTCACCTCATTGTTGCAGATGTACTGATTCACCTCACTGGCAAGAAGCAGCAGCTGGGGCTGCAGTTGCTCTCCCTTCCCTCTGGATTCTTCCTTCCCAACTGCCTGTGGATTTGGGGCTTATACACACACACATATACACATGCGTGCACGCACACGCGCGCACACACACACACCTCCCACTGTTTCTGCTCCTCTGGCTGTGTTCTGACCGATGCAAACCCTGGGGGAGAGCGGAACCATAGCACCTTTGAAAAACAGGCCTGTCCAACAGCCAACTAGGCTTATGTAAGGGATTGTCTTTTCAGGGTAGGAGGGGCCCTGACTGGTACAGCATACTAAGTAAAAACACATGCAGGAAAAATTTATATAAAGTCATGTCCAACCGTGAGGAAAAGGGAGTTCTTTTGGTGGAGCAACACATTTATTTTATTAGTCTGCTTGGGCTGCCATAACAAAACACCACAGCCTAGATGGCTTAAACAACAGAAATTTATTTCCTTACAATTCCGGAGGCTAGAAATTCAAGATCAAGGTACTGGCAGGGTTGGTTTCTGTTGGGGCCTCTCCTCCTGGCTCGCAGATGGCTGCCTCCTCTCTGTCCTCAGGTGGCCTCTGTCTGTATGTGAGTGAAGAGAGAGAGTGGTCTGGTGCCTCTTCCTCTAGTGTAGGGACAGCAGTCCTACTGGGTTAGAGCTCTAGCCTTGCGACCTTGTTCATCCTTAACTGCCTCTGGGATGACCCTGTCTCCAAATATGCTCACATTGGGTGTTAGGTCTTTAACCTATAAATTGGTGGGGGGGAGCATAATTCATTCTAGAACATATATCTAGTAAACAAAAAGAAAAAATTTTTTCAAAATTAGGAA
This sequence comes from Eulemur rufifrons, assembly GCF_041146395.1. Lineage (NCBI taxonomy): Eukaryota > Metazoa > Chordata > Mammalia > Primates > Lemuridae > Eulemur > Eulemur rufifrons. The sequence continues at coordinate 88,374,968 of NC_090990.1, forward strand.
AGTTGAAGGGCAGACCATTCCTATCTAGGATTAGCTGGTTATTGGTAGAATGAAATATTCTTCTGTTCTTTCAGGTTGCCACTGGCTACCTAAGGACAGTTTTTACCCACCCTCCCTCCTACCCTCTGCTTCCCACAAACCATGTTGGATGTCTTCGTCTTGTCTTCACCAGATCATACATCAATACTGGCCTCTCCACTGTTTTTTCAAAGAAAAAGCTCATGGTTTGTTGATAGATTTTACTGAAGAACCATAAAAACAGAAAAGAGAGTTTACATGGTACAACCCACAGCAGAGCACTCAAGTCTTTGCAGTAAATACAACTCTCCTATACTTCCACTGTGGGCCCTGCCCCTGCCTGAGTTCCTCCATCCTAAGTCAGTCTTTGGTTCCTCTATTGTTCCAAGCAATGCTGCCCCTAACCTGAATACCCCACTAAGCTACTGTTATTTAATGTAATATAAATTTGTGGCTGTTCCCAAGTGATTTATCAAACAATATATAGTGGTCTATCAGAGGAGTTCTAATAAAACATACCTTTCTTCATCTTGCTCCAAGAAAAACAGAATTGCTAAAGGAATTTGATGCCCGTGCAAGAAAGACACACCAGCCACAAGCAAAACCTGGTGGATGACCATGGCATTCAGCTTGTTAGTCATTGTGGGGGCAGGGAGTCTGATTCAGACAGGGGACAAGGGTAGAGGGAGAGGTAGGCTTCAAGTCGCCAAAGAGAAGCAGATATTTTTTCCAAAGGCCAGGCTAAATTCTTCAAGAAAGAAGAAATGCAGCAAACCTAGTTGCATTTTGGTCTCCTGCTCCTAAGAGAGGAGCAGGCACTGTCTTGACAGCCTGTTGGGAAGCTGGGCTCATGGAACACAGCGCAGCTCCCCCTGAAGGAACTCTCTCTGCTGCTCATAAAAATGGCTAATTGAGCACAGCATCGAATTAATAATGGAACATGGCTTTGCCACAGCACCGGTGGCCTCACACCCGTCAGCGGCACTGTTGGGACCTGCCCTCCCTGTGCCCCTCCCTCATCTCGTCACGCAGCACCTCTTTCTGGAACCCACTGAGAATCGTTCCCTGTGAAGCTCTCACACCCGGGTGCCTGAAAAACATTTTAGTGATTCAGTGTGGAGAGGCAGCACGGGGCAACAGGGACAGTTTGGGATAACGTACATGAATGGGTTTTTTAATGGTTAAGATAATGCATAAATGTAAATATTTCTTTCATGAGACAGGAGACCAGAGTACTATTAAATAGCCTCCATTCTACTAGTGACCTTCGGCAAGTCACTTTACATCTCAAGAATTCAGAGTCTGTATTTGTAAAATTCTGGCATTAATTAGACGCCCTCTAAGATCCATTCTGGATCATAATGGTGACTTGATATTTATCACACGCTCAATAAATATCAAGGCACCCTTTTAACTCTTCCACATTTACCATCTCATTTATTCCTCACAGCAATCCTATAGAAGTACTAATATCACCATCATCTTTATTTTTCTAACCCAGGCAATTAATTTACCTCTGGTTCCTACACCTAGCCACTATGTTACATTGCCACTATAAGTGTATTTTAATGATGTGCTCTATACAATCAAAAACAAACAAACAAAACCCCTGAGATTTCCAACACAATATCCAGTATTCAAATGTGATTATTTTAAATGGTGGCAGCAGATTTATCATAATCCATTTATGTTCTTGTCCAGGGTTGTTATGACCAACATGGAACAACTGGCCAGAGTCAGCAGCACAAACAGGAAGCAAAACAGGCAAAGCTGACCGGCTTACCCAGGATTGAACTCTTGACCTTGGGCTCTTATTTATTTGGAGATACTTCACTTCCCAAGTTTTTCATAGGCATTTTCCTGTGCTGTACCCAGAGAACCAGGCTTTAACACCACTGGCACCATCTATAATGACTGCCTGTGCGTGGGCAAGTGTCGTCTTGCCGCACCTTCACCTTGCACAAGGAAAAACAATATTCAAAAGAGGCAGCCTTTCACTTCATACTGAGACATGGCTGGAGCATCAGCTTTAGGTTAGCTCTGATTTCCACTACTGCTCAGCACATTCGCCATATTAAGAATGGCCTTCCCCTTCTCCCTGCTAACCCCAAACCCACTCAGCCTTCCAGAACAGCCATTCCTATCGGCTTCTCTGAACTCGTGTAGCGTTGTCAACATTGCCTTGAAGTTTAGTGCCCAAGTATTAGTGTTGTCCTGCTGCTTTGTGACTGCTTCATATGTCGTTGAGTCTCACGTGCACCTGCAGGTGTCCTCGAGAAGATGAAGCATACTTCTTTAGTTCCTCTACAGTACTCAGGTCAGTGATGCACTGAGCTCATGGTTCTCTTACCACTAGCCAAAAACGCTTGCAGAATTGGATTGAAAGAAGGAATTGCACACAGGCCTCCTCTTCTGAAAAAGAGCCCTCAGAATCCAGGGGTCTTTGTAGAAATGAGAACCCCCAACCATGATTTGCATGTGGGCTCTTTGGGGCCTGACTCCATATTTGATGTGTCCACTGTTGATGTTTCTTCAGATTGTGAACATCAACAAAGGTGTCTAAATAACAGAGATCATCTGGGAAGGGCACCGTGAGCTGCTGCTGATGGCCATTAACACCTCACTTCCAATTAGGCTGGTAGAAAACCAGGCAGGAAGTTAGATCCGCAGGGGAATCACACTCAAGAATCAAGTCGAAAGAGGGAAGGCAGCTCTTGAACGACAGGGGCACAGGAGGCAAGGACGGCCGGGTGAGGAACACAGGACTGCCACACACATGGCAGTGAGGCTCTGCCAAGGGAAACGTTTTGTTATTAGGTCAGCCTTTGGGGACACCTCCTTAGTGTATTTCTTTCTTCCTTTTTTCAAAAAGAGATACAGGGCCTCACTTTGTTGCCCAGGCTGGAGTGCAGTGGCATGATCATAGCTCACCGTAACCTCCAACTCCTGGCCTCAAGTGATCCCCCCATGTCGGCTTCCCAAAGTGCTGGGATTACAGGCATGAGCCACCCCATCCAGTCTCCGAGTATATTTCTGTGAAGGCCTGTGCATGTGTATATTCAAGACATTGCATTTCCTTAAGCAAGAGTGATAGCTCCACAAATAATACCTCATCAATTGACAATCTAAGGAACCCAAGGACTCTCCTTGTGTTCCCAGGATCTGATTTGGCATTCTAGGAAGCAATAGACTAGTGATGGTTTTCACTGATATCTTGTTTTGAAGAAACTGCCTTGAATTATCCAGCTCATTCTGTAAAGACATTGTCACCATGGCTCTCAAAGAAGACTTACTGGGTTGGAGGGGCATTTGAGCACCTTCCCTTCACAAGGCTTCCTGTGGGGGTGGTGGAGCATCCAATCTGTTCATCTAAGTGTGCTCGCTCAGATTGTGTCCCAAGTATGTAGGTGCTCAGGTCGGGGGAGGACAGAAGAGAGAGCATTTAATGGTTTCCAGTGGAGTATGTGTGAGGTTGACTGTGAAACAAATAGAGGTAGTTCTGAGCCAGATATCCTTCACCGGCCAAGGCATCTGCAAAGCACATATGTTTTTTGGCTGTGAGGGAAAGGGCTTGACTATGTCTTGTCTTCCTTTACTACCTTAATCCCCTGGGCCAGATGAAGGTGCTGCTATTGATGTCTTTCCCAGACATGTTTTGTTGTTTTTTCTTTGTAGATTTTATGCATTGGCTGCCAAAAACCTTGAATAAGGAAAAGATCCTTTAGGAACAACAAAAGCTCTTTTGTGTGTGACATTTAGGACATCAGACAGAACGGTCTTTCCAGAGAAAGTTGGCAGGTGTTGGGAAGAGTGGCGTCTATGGGTCATAAAGCACAGTGTCCGTGCATATTTCCTGCCGACAGCACTTACTCTGCATGCCAATCCCATGTGTTAATGTCATTACATCGCCCCCAATGGGGTTTAGGTCTTTTGCTGAATAACTCTGCCTCATGGAAGGTCCCTTGGTAGAGCTAGGAAGGAAGGAATACACTGGCCTCAGCATCTTCTCAAATGATTTTATTTTTTTGGCTGTTATTGGCTATTTCTAAATGTGTAATTCTTTTCTACAAAGCAGGAAGAAAGTAAAACAAAAAGTAAATAAACCCCAACTAGCTATTCATTTTTTGACTGAATTCAAAATTTAGAATTTGATTAGATATTGAATTTAGCCCTACTGCATAAGTTTAACAAACTTTAAAAAATGCAATAGTTTTCCTATAGAGCCAAGAGAGTGCCAACCCCCTGCCGCACCAGAGTATTACAGCTTAAGGGAGCCCAAATGTCAGCCAAGTACTAGGAGAGGAGCCTCCTGTCAAAGTGGCTTGACTGTGTTCCGTGACCTTTCCTCCTTTCTGTTAACCTTGTTATATCGCCCAAGCTATTTCATTTTGTTCTTTTCTGTGGACATTCTATGATTTTTTATATCATAAGAATATATACACATGGATTGTCTCCAGCCCAAACTGGAATTACCTCCCAGGGATTTGGAAGTAGAAATAAAGTTTAAGGCAGGCAGAGAAGGGGTAAAAGGTCAGAGGAGGAGAAGACAATTTTCTCTCCTTTTACTGACAGTCTTTCTTAAAAGAGAGGGAAAAGCTACAGAAAGGTGGGAAAAAAATACGAGCTTGTCTAACCAACCTTTTCTCCAACATAAAAGGCAGCTATAAATCTTGATTGAGCAATGAGTAAAATAAATCTGATCACTTTCATTGATTTGCATAAGTAGAGTATCATTATGATCAGTGATTTTAAAAATTATTCTTTTAGGTTTTATATATTTCATAACTTTAGGTTAGCGTTTTAAAAAATAAAATGTAGGGCAACAAGAGGAAATTGAAAAGATATGTTTCCATTCTAAGTGAAATCAATGTGAATATTTAATAATATTTACTCCGAATATGTCACATTGGAAAAAAGCATATCTTTGGAGCTTCTCTGTGATGCTGTCCTCAGGGTCTATAGCTCAGAACTGCTTCAGTCTAAAAATGTTTCATAACTCTGATGCTGAGAGGATGGAAACTTCGGTCTGAGCTAGAGGATTTTGAAGAAAGACATAAGAATTTCTTTCAATTACAGGGACTGTCATTACACAAGGGGTGGTGACCACATGCCCTCTCTTCCTCACCCCAAGAAAATGGAAACAACTGAATAAAGGAAAGCTGTAGTTAGACATGAGGAAGAACTTCCTGACGGTGAGACTTGTTAAAAGTGATAGAGAATGAGGAGTATTTTTTAGTCTCCTTTCTAGAACAAATTTTTCGATTGGAAGATACTAGAGTAGAGGTCGCTTGTGGAAGGTTCCGCTTCAGTGGACGGGAGGAACTAGCTCTTTCAACCCACAGAGTCTAAGTGACAATTAAAAGAAAATGATACAATTGTTCACAAACTTTTATGTCACGAAAAATTACCTGGGGAGTTTGCCTAATATGTAGATCCATTGGCTCATATTCAGAAATGGTGAAACAGAGCATTTACGGTGGTTCCCGGAAATCTGTGTTGACTTTGAAGCATGTCAGAGCTCCCCAAGGTAGTGTTAAGGCCTCTGACTTAGGAGCCAGGTGCCTGGGTTCCTCCCTTAGTCTGTCACTAATTCATTAAAGGAGCTTGCCAAACTGCAGCCTCCTTGCCTAAAAAATCCACATAAAAACCCCTAGCTCTGCCTACTTGACGTGGTCTTTCTATTCTATGAGATAGAAGCTGTGGAAGGCTTTGTAAGGTAGAAAAGCACTTTGCAATCTGGGGGCATATTCCTTTTATCAAATTTTACATCTCTCATTAATCACGCTCCCAAATTAATCAGAGAAGGCCTTCTATGGCCCCAGCTAAATTTGCACATTGAATTTCAAATCCACAGATGCTACTAAGGAGCTTGCCCTGTGTGGAGACTGAAGAACCCGGTTCTGCTACTTCCCACCTCTGTGACCTTGGGAAAATTGCTCAAATGGTCTGAGTTCCTATATCCCCATCTGCGAAGTGGGGGTGCTCTCACCTGCCTCCCTGGGGTAGTGAGGATGAAATCTGCACAGCCCCTGCTCCCTTTCGAGAGCCTGGCTCTTCTCACCCCCAAGTCCCGCCCCTTCTCACTCACCTTTCCTTCCCCTGTCACTGAAAACGACCATCTTGTGATGGAGAATGAAGTCTCCATTGTATTTGGCAAAAGTCAGGGTAGTAGAAGGTTGCCCAGAATGAACAGAAATAAGCTTTTTTACTTTCTCCAGAAGCTCAACAAAGTTCTTATTTAAAAAATAACATCCATGAGTGAGATGGCAGTGCCCATCCCTGGGTGCACGGGAAGGGCCACAGAATTCCCCTCAGGGCTTCTGAAAATTCAGCTTTCTTGAGAACCCAAGGCTCTCCAGCACACAGAACTATGCAATTTCCAGAGGCTAGTGCAACGATGTTGAAAAAGCAAACAAAGCTCTGTTCAGTGGGATCTTTCTGGCCTCAGCTCTAGAATGTTTTTTGTACTCATTATGCTAAAAAGACATTGAGGGGAGTCAAGGCTTGTTGGAGCTGCAGAGTCAGGTGGGAGAACAACACACTCATGTTTTGGGTGGGACTTTAAGAAATAACGATATAGAACATTTCATCCATAAAAATCTCTGACATCAATAGAGAGCAGATACGGCAGTGGCCTTTGGGAACACGGTTTTCTTTTATTCTTGGCGAGACCTTGTTGTTTAAAATGTATCAGTAGATCTGTAGCCCAGAGCATAACTGCAGTTCTCAAAGAGCATACAACACCCAATCAGAAATTGCCAGCTTTCTCTTTTATTGCAGACAGGTTCAACACAATGGGGGAAATGTCCCTGAACCCTCACCGGAGAGTGTCTTTGCTGGAGATGGGGTGCTGCCATCTGACAACTGGTGGCCCAGGGAGCAGCTCTAGGAGCCACTCTCAAACCCCAAATGCTTAGTGGGAGAAGAGATGCTGTGGCAGAGGCCAGCCAGTCACTACCCTGAGTCCAGGATGTGACAAGTAATCAGGCTGAAGCCCCAACTCCCCAGAGTGTCTCATGAGGCATCTTCTGAGGTGCCACTGGCAGCTTCCCCATCGTACCCTCTCTCGCCACCCCCATCCCCAGAGCCCACTGAATCAAATGCAGCTCTGCACTCACAGCTGGAGCCTGGACTCTCCTGCACACACTGACATGGCTGTCAGGGACGGGTGCGGGCTGGCAGTGGGAACCATAGGAAGAGAGGAGGGGGAAAAAACGAGGAGGCCAATGAACATTGACCAGCGCTGGACTCCTTCAAACCTTACCTCTCACCTCACTTTCTCCCAGAAACCCTTGTTGACTACCCAGAGTCCCACCCTTCCAGCTGGAGAGGAACCTCCTCTCGGTGTGCCCTCAGAGCACTTAACTCAAGATGTGTTGCTTTATAAACACACCTTCCTCCCCCATTAAAATGGGATCTCCTGAAAGCAGAGCTTATGCCCTATTCATCTCTATTCCCAGCTCTAACACTTATTCAACAGTGTTCAAAAAATGTTAACTGATTGGTTAATTAAATGAATGAATGGATGGATGGATGAATAAATGAATTCTTTCAAATGGCTTCTAAGAAGTAAAGATCTCAGCTTCCCCTACTTCCATCTTCTCACAGCTCTACATTTTGGGAGGTGGAGCTAATATACTTCACATTTGCCTAGATCCAAGATATTTGAAGTGAGGAACATTGCAGACAGATGATCCTTTGCATTTATCTGAGCTAACTACTCTAATCTTATCCCTCACTCATAGACAAAGGGAGCAACTGGCTTGGGTCTCTCCCTTTGGAGGGTTTGAGATGTGCTCGGAATTTGGTTTCCACTATATGGAACCCCTGAGACTGAGGCATGGGCAAAGTGGCAGGACAGAAGGGTTTTGTCCTGCTCGGGCTGGTGGCAAAGCCTGACTTCTAGGTTTCAGCTTGGAAAGGAGGCAAGGGTTTTGGAAAGCCAACCTGGCATCTGTTTGTAGTTTGCAAAATAGAACATTAAAATGGAGAGAAATTTTTCCTAGGGAAAATAATCCTGTAGGATATAAAAGTGGGAAAATTGAAAGAGAGAGATAGCAAGTCAAAGAGCTTGTGTGAAGTTTAAAGGAGAGGCATTCTGCTTAGTGGTGTCTATAAGAGTTGCCCCGGAAGATGGCTCAGGCCCACTGCCACTGGTGGCGGGGCTGGGAACTCCTTTGCGTCTTTCCTGATATCAAACTCCACCCTGGGACTTGTTACGATACTTGCAGTAGTCCAGCAAATGTTTGCTGTCCATTTATGGTGCATTCTGCATTGTGCTAAGCCTTATGGGCCACATAGAAAATGTCGACGACAGTTTTGCACCCAAGTTGTTTACAGCCTTGCAGAGGTTGATTGGTGTATGTTTACCTCGGGAAATTGCTACGCTACTGCTCTGGTCTCTGTCCATCTGTCCATGCGCCACGGAGATGCCAAGCCAAAAAGCCACATGGCAGAGGTTCAGAAAAATGGCAAAGGATGAGAGAGAGGGGGGGAAGAAGGGGCAGGCGGGGCGAGGGGGGAGGAGGGAGGTAGGAGTCTCAGAAGAGAAGGGTGAGGAAGGTTGTGACAGCCATGACGAGGAAGGGCTGAGGGAGTGGGTAGGAGGGGACAGTGACTGAGGAGATAGTGAAACACTGGCTGGGCCCAACAGTTCAAGGAAATGAGATGACAATAACATTTTGTTTTATGGTAATGCAGAAGTCCCAGGAGATGGAGGCAGAGGAGAGAGGGGCTGGACTTATAAAAGGCAGCTGATCAACCATCAGCCTTCAGAGAACAGGAATATATAGCATACCAAGAGCATGTCAGGTGTTACTTTTCTGACACTTTGAAAGTCTGAAGGTTGTTAAATTGCCTCCCATTCCTGAAAAAGCCCAGGCAGACAGCTCCCTCTGGGACGCACATTAACCCTGGTGCTCCACTGCCAGAAACATGAGCTCATTCCACCGTTGGCCTGCAGTCCTAGCAAGCACGATCAAACTTTATGAGGCTTGTTACAAGCAAATTACATGGGAAACTGCAAAGGATTGGAGGGTGGGGAATAGCAGCGTGGGGCCGCGCACACTGCCGGGAAAGGGGATCTGGGTAGCAGTGCTGGGCACAGCCCAGACTTGGCAGGCGTCAGGCCCATCACGGAGCAGCTGGCAGCTCCTGCCTCCAGGGCCCAATTTTCCAAGCAATGACTTGAGTGTTCACACCTGCACTGGCTGGGACCGAGGCCCTCCTTCCGCAGACTTAATGGGGCAGACAGAACCCAGGAACGCTTTTGGCCACAGCGACGATTTCTCTCCTCCTTGGCCCCAACTTTCCTACGGGGAGGGCAGGTTCCTCTCCAGCTCAGTGTGGGCTTCTCCCTCCAGGCCTCCCTGCTGCCCAGGTGTGTGGATGTCCCAGGCAAGGTGGCCTCAGAGTCCAGCTCCGAGGCACGAAAGAATCCTGCACCATTTCCCCTTAGTTGAGCAGGTGGATCTCACCTCCCACCCCACTGGCTTTCTCCTCCCCTTCCCAATGTTTGGACCCCAAACTATTTAAGACTTGACTTTTTTTTAATGAGACACAAGATTGGACAATTCTCCTTACTTTTTTTTTTTTTTTTTTTTTGGCTTCCCCTGGTGCCTTCTGTTGGAAACAAACTGGGGATAGAATAACTGGGACCATTCCAGGAGCTGGGATTCCTGTGGCTTGGGGTAGCTCCTACAGAGAGAAGCAAAAAACTCATACAGATCATTGTTCTTGAACTCTTTCCCACAGCAATTGCTGCTGGGAGACTCTCCATGACCAGTGCTCCTCTCTTCATTTCTGCATACTTGGTGACGCACACACACACCTGTGTGGACACAAGCTCACCCAGAATCTTGCTGAAATGCACAAAACGAGTAGGCCTTGTAGGTTTGGACGATTTAGGAGATGGGTGCAGGGTGGGTTCAAACCGGCAAGAGGTCTGGACAGATGCCTCATGCCCATGGGAATGCAAGAAACCAAGGCAGCAAAGGAAAGATGCTGTTGAATGTTGTTATATAAATTTTCTCTCCCAGCACAGCTCAAGGTGGTTAGATGCTGTTTCCATCCAATGGAAGCTCCTTAAGCTCTGCCAGGACTGCTGGAAAAACATTCACTTAACAGGCTTGTCCAAACAATTCCCTTTTTAATTCAGACATGATGAACTGCAGGGGGGAAGCAGAGCCCCAGGGCTGTCCACCTCAATACCGTCACCCCTGACAGGGCACAGTGCCCACGGTGCACCTCAATGGTCCATTAAAAAGCCTGATGGGGAAACTGTGTTTATGGTCAGATTACAGAACAGGCGGCGAGCAATTAATGCCTTCCCAGTTGCCCTGTCCTTCTATTTTCTCTCCCTCCCAACACCCACACAGCCCAGCTCTATCTCTTGTCTTGCCTTAAATGCGCTAACACAGGCTCCTTCCCTGACACCCACCCACCTTCCTGCGCATGCTCCCCTTTCCCAGAGCTGTCTGAGAATGCAACCTGCGGCAGAAACCAGCTTCACACGTGTCGCACACTCGCACTCCCTCCCAGAGCACGCTGCACACACAGCCTCTCTCTTCTTTCTGAACGCATTGATTTGCCATTTCATCCCTCTGGCCTTGAACCCACTCCCATCTTCCTTTCTCAAGCAGTCTCTCAGAAAAACACCTGTGCCTCTGCCCTTCCCCGATCCCACCCTCCACCATAACTCATCTCTCTCCACTCCCGGCGGTCAAGCCAGGGCCCTCCCTTCCTGGCGCTCACAGGAAGCTTCTTCAGGAGGCAGCCTCATCACTATTTTATTGCTCTGACACTCAATATATTCCTGTCCTTCCAACTGAACTAGATTCCCCTGAGTTAAAACCTGACTTTGGATTATGTAACAAGTTCCCCAGGGACTACATGAGGATTCAGCCAGTCATTTCAAAGTAAAGCAAACTGCCAAAATAAAAATACATATATATTTTAAAAAATGGCTACTTTATGCAGGAACCTAATTAAAGAAAGATCTAGTTGGTGGAAAGTGGTGGGAATAAAGACCATTCTAGGCTGGGTAATGTTAGTTTCTTGCCCAACAGCCATTTTGCTAGTGCTAACAGGGTGAAAAATGCCACTGGGGAAAATGCACATCTGTGAATACCTAGTTCGTGCTTCGGGAGGCATAGTGCTGTGTCTAATATGGTAATGTTCACTGCAGCAATACAAAATATATTTCACAAGCCTAATTAACTAGTCAGAGTATCTATACCATATGATGTGAAGCATTCACTGTTATGATGAAGTTTAATAACATTGCATATCACATCATGATTAATACAAATTCAAATATTGAAATATGGCTATGCTTATAGTTTCTTTGTAAAATATGGAAATCATTATAACACATTTTACAAATATTCCCATATATAATTTTTTTCTGTGATATTTCAGAAAGTTGAATGTCGTCCCCCTGTGATGGCACAAATAAAAATCTCATGTACCTGGAGTTTGAATGGTAGGTGGGCTTCCAAAGGGAGCAGCCAGAGGTGTGCGTGGGGTTAAAGCAGAGCTGGGGGGGACAACAGGAAGCTCTTTCTTTACCTGCCTTGCAGCTGTGGCCCTACATTCACCCGAAAAGAGACACAGTAACAAGTAATTGCTAAGTGCTTCTTGTTGGGGAAGTTTAGACTGCTAACCCAAATTTACAGGCTAATGTTTAAAACACTGTCTAGAGCAGAGGTCAGCAGATAGTAAATCTGCCTGCGAGGGGCGGACGGTGAATATTCCTGGCTTTGCGGCCATGTGGTCTCTGCCGAAATTGCTCAGCTGCCGCGGCGACTGCCAGTGGGTGTGGTGGCTCTGTTCCAATAAAACTTTATTTATGGACATTCATGTTTGAATTTTATATAATATTCACGTGGCACAAAATATTCTTCTTTTCATTTTATTCAGCCTTTTAAAAATACAAAAGTCATTTTTAGCTCATGGACCATACAAAAACAGGCAGCTGGCTGCATTTGACTCATGGGCTGTAGTTTGCTGACCCCTAATTCAGAGTGTTTGCCTGCAGACATTTACTGACTCTGTAAGTTCTCTCCCCTGCCGTTTCCTCCTTGCCCTTCCGCCTCCTTCCGCGCTTTCCTGTCTCCATCCTCCAGCTCCTGCCTGTCACTACCTCTAGTGGCTTTCCAGGGCCTGCCGGTGTACCAGACACTCTCTCTCTCTGTGGTTATGGAGTCCATGTTTTGTTCATGTTGTTGTCATTTGGGATTTCTGTTACTTCTTCTAGAAAATGCCACTGAGGAAATACCTTTCTGGACACGCTTGTTGAAGAAGCTGCTTCTTGCCTACAGAAGACAAGAGCTTTTTGTTCCTGATCAGAAACAACAATCCCAACCATGGGGGTGGGAAGGGAGAAAAAGCCTTCACGCAACTGGTGTGTTAGCATCAGTGAGGTTTCTCCACACTTTCCTGCAACACAAACAGAACCAACTCTTCAGGGAGTTCGTGGAGGGAGAAGGGGACCTGGCCAGTCATTTGAAGCCCTGAATGTGAGTACCTGTTCACAAAACATAGGCACTAAAGACCACCTTCCCCAACACCAGTTCCCTGCTGGGGGGTCTTCAGAGTCCACTTTCACTCTGCACTTGGGAGCGGGAGGTGTCTTAGTGCATTTTGTGCTGCTGCAACATAATTCCCGGGACTGGGCAATTTACAGAGTGCAGAAGTGTATTAGCTCACAGCGCTGGAGGTGGCAAGCACAAGGTCAAGGCACTAGCATCTGGAGAGGGCCTTCTTCCTGTGCCATCACATGGCAGAAGGTGTGAGGGCAAGAGTGCAAGAAAGGGAACCCACTCCTGTGAGCCGTTTTTATAATGGCATTAATCTATTCATGAGGGTGGAGCCCTTGTGACCTGAACACCTCCCATTAGGCCCCACCTCCCAACACTGTTGGACTGGGCATTAAGTTTGCAACACATGAACTCTAGGGGCAACATTCACACCATAGCAGGAGGCAAAGGGAGGCATTCAGAGGCTGCCTGTGTCTCCATCTTTAAGTTTCTTCCCCCACAAGCACCAAGAGTGTTGAATAGGAACACTGCATGGGGTACAGTTTTGCCTCAGGTCAGCCCTGATTTGTACAGGCTGTGAGCTAAATGATATGTGAGGAGCCAAGCAAAGTGTCTCATTATCCCCAATGTACAAAGACGTACAGGGAGGTTCAAAGTCAGGAAGTAACATGTTCACAATCGGAATGTGAGATCCAGCTGCAACAGGAAATCAAACTGACTCCTCTGTATTACCAGTCTTTTGTCTCTATTATAGCAGTCCTGTGTGAGTGAGAGTTATTTTATTTGTCCTTGGTGGGCACTCTTGGGTTTCTATAGCCATAACATTTGCCAAAATGCAAGTGCATCAGCTAATTTAATGTTATACTCCAAGCATTGCCCACTTCCACCCCCAGATCCTAGGGGTGGAAGAAATTACACTATGCCTAAAACAAGCAAAATTATAGAACTACCAACAAGGCCACATTGTAAATAAAAAATGTGAAGTCTTAGTCCCTGCTCTGGTGCTGTCCTTACCCCTATGACCCATGCTCCCTGCTGAATGATCCATGCCTGCAAAGAAACCAATCAGCAAGGGGAGATTTCTGAGGGCTGGTAAAAGTTTGAACATGCCCATGCATTTTAAATCTATCTGCATAGTCTAATACCACTGCAAGCCCACACTCTCCCTCCAACTAGTTATTTTTAACCACATCAGCAAAATAACAGCAGATAGCTATAGTAATGGGCAGTCATGAAGAGCTATACCAATCACTCTCTTCTTACAAGCAGACAAGCAAAGCATCCTTCTTTTGCCCAGAGAACTCATCCCTTCAGGGGCCTAGAATCCATATCGGTATTAAACAAATTGGTCAAATCTACAGAACAGTTGGAAAATCAACAATGCCATGCTACTCTGCATTGCAATTGCAAAAAGGTCAGGATGGATTTACTAAAAGCTCACATGATATGAGTGAAAGGCAGGAATCAAGATAAAAATAAAATTGATATGTGAAAAGGGATTATGATCGGCCAGTGGCTAGCTATTCTCAATCAAAAACACACAGTCCTATAAAGAGTGGCTGGGACTGCCAAACACAACCAAGGGGACTCAAGTCAGAGTTTGTAATTATATTTCTCTAAAGTGTGAGTTACATATTAAGCAAAGGTTCTCAAATATTTCATGAATCAAGCTATCAAAAGCCAACTGTTGACCTTGTTTATTTTCCTATAGAAAGAGCCAGAACATATGGTCAGTCCAGCAGCCTGGTATCTAGGACACTGGGAGGGGGGATGAGTATACTCAAATTACAGCTTAAAAGACGGACCTTGTAAGATAACATGAACAGAATTGTGTCTAGCCAACTCTTTAAAGAAATATTCTAACATTGAAGTCCCCAAGGGGACCCCTTCATAAGCGCCTCATGGTAACTATTTCAGTGGATTCCCACTCTTCAGGGCCAGTAATGAAGGCAGTGTCGCAGTCAGACTCATCCAGCACCTGACCCCAAGAGGGATGCCTTGCTGATTACTGCAGATACAGCCACTGTCATAAGTTCATGTGTTTCTTCATTCAGCAAACATTTGTTTTAACACCCACTCTGGGCCAGGCTCTATAGACCCCCCCACGGCCTCCAAAAAGTCATGATCCCTGTCATCAGTTAGCTTACAACCTAATAAGGAAACAAACACAAAAATAAGCAGTTACAACGCATTTAGATAATACCTATGAAACAAGATGCATAAGAGCAATAGTTACTGCCCATGGCAAACACACCAGGTCACTTAAGACCAGATTATTTCCATCCAGTAAAAAAGGAGGGAGAGCCTGAAACAAGTGCCTTACTGTCCTGGGACATTAAGGAAGATTCCTCAGAGGAGATAATATTTAAATTTTTCGGAAAGACGTGCAGGGCTGAGAGTGTCGCAGACATGGGGACAGCGAACGTACACAACCGCGTGGATACACGATAGCAATGGCCAGTAAACAGGAAGCTCCTTGAGGACCTCAGCAGAGCCAGGAGCCCCCATAAACGGCACCTCCCACTGAGGGGATGACAGGTGATCCACAGCCCTTTGCCTGATCGCTCCCGCAGAGCCCCGTGACCTCCCGCGCCGCCCCTCCTCCCACGCGACCTGCTCCTAGCCGCAGTGATGACCCGTCCTGACGGAAGTGACAGAATGCACTCTGGTTTTCCAGCCAGTGACCAGAGACGGGCCCAGCAGCGCTGCCACAGGATTGGCCTCCAGTTAGAACCTGGACCCCAGCCAGCGGGAGCAAACACCCTCCAAGGTCCGCGGGCCTGCGCCTATGTCACCGCCGCCACGTCTGACCCTGCCGCCGGGATACCTGCTATTTCTGCTATTTCTGCTATACCTGCTATTTCTGCCAGAAATACAGCATTTTGAGATGTAGTCCGTTGTCGTGGGAGTAGCACTGGGCTAGAAGAGAGGCGGCCTCGGGATCTCTGTGGGTTTACCATCTCTCTCGACCTCGGTTTCCGCATGCTTAGAATGGATGGATCCGAGCAGGCACCGGCTTCCAAAGTCCTTTCCAGCTCTGAGAGTCTCTGAGTTATTGCTACTCAGGGGATTCAGTGGGTAGAAGCTGTCACCATAATCACATTTCAGCCAGGCTCTGTGTCACTGAAGATTATTCTAGAACATGAGTTGGCAAACTCCAGCCCATGGGCCCTATCTGGCCTGCAGGCTGTTTTCGTACAACCCTATAAGCTAAGAATGGCTTTTGCATTTTTTAAAGGGTTGTAAATAAAGCAAAGAATAAGTGACAGAGACTATATGCGGCTCACAAAACTTAGTGTATTTACTATCTGGTCATTTACAGAAACAAATTGCTGACCCCTGTTCTAGAACACCCAGATACTGCTCAGATTACATTGGAGAGCCTAGCTATTTAATTCTCTGCAGTAAAACAGTGTTTTCTAACTCGGCGTAGGCTATATGGCAGATTAAATAAGTTTTTTATGGTCTTCCCATTGAGAGGTGGGTCTGTGTCCTGTGTCCCTTCCTCTTGGTTCTTACTGGGTTCTATGACTGCTTTGTCCTGAAGAACGCAGGGCAAGTGGTGTTAAACCGGTCTGGGGGCTGAGACCTTGAGAAATTGGCCATTTTCCCATCCTGTCTCCTGGGATACTCTGTCTGGGAGCCCAAACTTGCATCCCTAGAAAGGTGACAGACATGTGAAGTGAGGCCATCTCAGACCCTTCCAGACCAGCTCAGCCACTGCTGAATACCGTCAAGGACCTCCATCAGCACCACACAGAATTGTCCAGTTAAGCCCTGCCCAAATTTCTGACCCACAAAATCTTGAGATATAAGAAAATGGTTGCTGTTTTGAGTCTTTAAGTTTTGGGAAGTTTGTTACACATCAATATATACCTGAGCAGGATCAGAGTGTGAGATGCACACGAAATAGACACCAAGCACCCCCCTCTGTCTGTTTTGGGTGGAGCCCTAGATCTATATTTTAATAAGGGCCTCTATGTGATTCTCATTTTCAAACAAGATTGGGAATAACTGTTCCAGGATGTGCTTGTGATTGTGAAAAGAACACCTAGATTCTCCCATGGTACCTCCTGGGGAATGCAGGCACAGTTGAGATCTGCTCACAGACCACTCCCTAATGCTATTCACCCCCAAAATGTCAAACTCCTTCTTCAAAGAGAACACTCCTCAGCACACTGTGGGGACTAGACTGATTGTAAGATACTTGAAGTCCAGGTTTTGGTGGTGTTCATCATCATACCCTTTGCTCAATACATGTTTATGGATTGAAAGCAAATAATAACTGCCATAAATTTAATGAACATTTATTTACTACATACCAGCATGATACTAACTGTTTCATGTCCATTGTCTCATTTAATCCTCAAAACTATCCCAAGAGGTAGATGTCATTAGCCTTATCTTGGAAACTGAAGTTCAGGGGAAGGATCTGCCCAAGATGGCTAGTAGAACAGGTATTGTGTTTGACTTCAGCGCTCTTAACCAGTCCCTGATACTCCCTCTCACAGGCGAGGCATCCAATAGTCCCTGCCTTTGAGGGACTTCAAATCTCAGGGAGCAAGAGCATAACTGCATACCTGGATACACTTTACAAAACAGACTAAGTTGTCCCGCTCTGTCAGCAGAGTGCTGCAAGGATGCATGGAGTTATATTCGTTTACCGTTGCTGCATAGCAAATAACTGCAAACTCATTGCCTTAAAAGAAACCCATTTATTAGCTCACGGTTCTGTAGGTCCCGAGTCCAAGCACAGCATTACTGGGTTCTCTGCTCAGGGTCACCCAAGGCTAAAATCAAGGTCTTGGTCAGGCTGCTTTCTCAGCTGGCGCTCTTCCTCCAATCTTATGTGGTTGTGGCAGATTTCAGTTTTTTGTGGTTGGTTGTAGGGCTGAGGTCTCTGTTTCCTTGTCAGCTACAGCTGGGGGCTGCTATCAGCCTCTATAAGTCACCCACATCTCTCATCCCATGAGTCCTCCATCTTCAAAGCCAGCAGTGAAGGCTGTCCCTGGGGTCAAAACCCTCTCCCACTTCAGAGTCTTCAGGAAGAGCACAGTCTCTTTTATGGGCTCACCTGATTAAGTCAGGCTCAACCAGGACACTGTCCTTAAAGTCAACTGATTTGGCATCTTGATTACATTTGCAAAATTCCTTCCCAGTAGCACCTACATTAGTGTCTGTTTGGATAATTGGAAAAAGGTGTGTGTACACCAGGGGATGAGACTCTTGGGGACCATCTTAGAATTCTGCTTACCACAAAAGCACGGAGCAGGGGCAGACTAACAAATGGAGACTGCTACAAGAGAACAGGTTTGGTCTCTTGCAAAGACTTTATCTGTCTCTCTACTCAGAGGCCCCAGCAGAGAGGGATCCATTCTGGAACCTTAAGGCAGATGATGCTACGGCACTTCTTAATCTGAGAGCGGGGTTCGGAGAGGAGGGAGTGCAGGCCTGAAAGACAGCGACTGCATGCTAACGTGCTGTGCCAAGGTGGAGAGGCTGCGCACTGTGGGGGTCCACGCTGGCTCCCCGTCATTCTCCTCTTAATAAGGTCTCTGCAGAGAGGATTTGCCCCAGAGGGTGTGAGCTGGTCAGGGCCTGGGTTTGCCTCTCCCCACAGCCCTGTGTTCTCAGCAGACTCTGCTGCTTTTGCAGTTGTAGTTGATTACTGAATAATGAATTATCATTCTTTTTTCATTTTCCTGCCCTCTTCAGAAAAGTGCTGCTCCTTTTCTACTTATTGAGTCTCAAAAAATGGAAAGAAAAAAAAGATTCTTCTTTCCTTCAGAGAGGGGAATTCACAATCTTACCTAACAACCCCATTTCGGTCCTGGAGATGATAGCAATAATTGTTTTAATTAACTCAATTTCTGATTCGGAGTAATTTAATTTCTTCCTTGACTGGACAGTAACATCACTAATGAAGCAAAGCTTCACTAGATAATACCGGGCAGGGCCACTTGGTCAGAGCAAGGGCTGCTTAATCCCTGCTGGGGAGGGGTGGGGCATCAAAAGGGATCCCGGAAATGGGTTTTCCCCTCAAGGGTCATAGAGCCACTCCGGCATCAGAGACCAGAAGTGTGCGCCAGAGTGCTCAGGGGGTCACAGCGGGGAGCTGCCCTACACATCACAAGCTATAGGAGTTCTGCTAATAGGAGACTTATTTCCTGGGAAGGAAAACTTTCCGGAGAATCACTTTGAGAGAGAAGGCAGGTGCATTAGGTCAGGTAGCCACAGGTGAGAAAGGATCATGCCACTGTGGGAATTGGCTTATTAGGCCGCCATAACAAAGTCCCACAGACTGGGGAGCTTGAACAACAGAAACTTATTTTCTTACAAATTCTGAAGGCTGGAAGTCCAAGATCAAGGTGCTGGAAGAGCCGGTTTCCTGTGAGGCCTCTGTCCTTGGCTGGCAGACGGCCGTCTTCTCCCCGTGCACTTGCTTGGTCTGCTTCAGTCTGCGTGTTCTTTCTTCATCTCCTCTATTCATAAGGACGCCTGTCATATTGGATTAGGGCTCATCCATGTGACGCCATTTTACCTTAATCCCTCTTTAAGGACCTGTCTCCAGAAACAGCCTCATTCTGAGGTGCTGGGGGTTAGCACTTAAGTGTGTGAATTTTTGCGAGGGACACAATTCAGCCCCTAACAGTCACCTGCAGACACTGGAATGAGGAAGCCGAGAATTCTGGGACTGTGAGGCAAGCAGAAACCGCCTGGAGGTGGCTTCATGAAAACTCACCTGCGACCCGGGAGCAGGCCTCGCTGCTGCATTGCCAGGTGCCTGAGGGAAGGAAAGGTGAGCACCTGTGAGGAGGCACCTGGGAACCCTGCGCAGGGTTGACTACAAGTGCAGGGAAGCATGAGGCTGCACTGCAGGGTCTCAGCATGTCTGTGAAAGGGTATGTGTGTCAGTGTGTAAGAAGTGTGTGAGAGTGTGTGTATCACAGGGTTGTGTGAGAGTATGTGTAAGAGAGTGTGTGACTGTGAGTATGAGGTGCGTGTATGTGAGAGAGCTCAAGCCTGTGTAAAAGTAAATGAGACTGTGTGAGTGTTGTGTGAGTGTGTGAGAGAGTGTGCGTCTGTAAGAGAGCGTGAGTGACTGTGAGTGTGTGGTTGTGTGTCTGTATGCATGAGTGAGTCAGAGTGTGTGTGAGAGAGAATGAAACTGTACGTGTGTACGAGAAGATGTGTGTATTTCTGAGTGTGAGTGTGTGAGAGAGCGTGTGTGTGTGTGTCAGAGGGCTATGTGAGGGTGTGTGTGACACTGAGAGTGACTGTGAGTGTGTGGTTGTGTGCAAGTGTGCATGAATCATCACGAGTGTGAGTGTGTGTGAGAGTGACTGTGAGTGTGTGGTTGTGTGTAAGTGTGCATGAATCAGCACAAGTGAGTGAGAGTGACTGTGGTGCTGGGAGGAATCATGATACAAGCTAGGCAGGCTGTGTCACCCAGGAGGCAGGTCGTGTCCCCAGGAGGCAGCTAAGGCACCTATAAAGAAGAAGGTGCAGGTGTGTGTGTGAGAGCGGAACACAGCAAAAAAAATTTAGAAACAGCCTGTAGCCCCAGAGATGGAAAGAAATGCACAGATCTAGATGCTAATATTCAGGTAGAAGCTGAAAGAATTTGACATTGAAGACAGTTTGCAAAATCATTTCTTTTTGTACATAAACATTTGCTCAGACCCTATGGTTCAAATTCCATTGGTTCTTCTTAATCCCTGTCACTGGAGGGTGAATACCAAATTTTTGAAATGTTAATGGATAGTATCTAGATATCTTCCTTTCTCTCAAATTTATTCATCTCAAGTGTATCCCTCTTTTCCCTTGTCCTGGAATTTTATAAAATCCTCCAGGAGAAGGAACAGCTCATTCATTCACACTTCCCTCATTTTCTTCCGACCCCTCCTCTTGGTGGCTTCAGGTTTCTCCTTGGCACTCACCACTATGTAACATAGTGTATATTTTTACTTTGTATCGTATTTGCTTTCTGGATCTTCAGACACCGGGTAAGCTCCATGAGGGCAGAGAATTTTTCCCCGTAGTTTTTTTCACTGCTATATCTCCAGGGCTTTAATAAGTGCCTGAGAGAGAACAGATGATTTGGAAATATTTGTTCAGTGAATGAGTACATTTAATTAAATGCTCTAGACACTCCTCTAAGGGCTAGAGAGAAAATAAATGAGATCTAGACCCTTCCTTCAATCCCCTGGTTGTTGGTAGGATCAGACCTGCATGCAAATGGCTAGAGCGCAGGGTGCAAGGAACCACAGAGGGCTGTGAAGGGTGACGGGTGTGCCTGGCATTGAAGTAGAGAGCAACTCCAGGAGACCTCACAGAAAGTGGGAGATTAAGTGGGTCCCCAAGGACACGTTGAGCTTGGCTGGCGTACATAGGGCTTGCTGATGCAGGAGCAAAGTCTCCTACAGACCAGGAGAAAGGGGTAGGGGTGCTGAGGAGGGAACAGTATGATGTCAGTGGCTTCCATGAAGGGTGACCAGGAGGGCTCAGCCCTGGCAACAACTAAGCACGTGACTCTGTCCTAAGACATAGGAGGCTCCAACTAAGAGAGAGACTGTCTTCTCAGATGCTCCATCACTGCAGGATTGACATGGTAAGAAGCAGCTAGACCCCTTACGAGAGGGACCAGATTGAAGACAATATGCTGCTTAGTTTCCCTGGTTCTCTTTCATTGCAAAGAAGGCTCTAAATATGCTCTGCAGAGCTACATCATGAATCATGCAGGAGAGAGCAGTAAAGTGTTGCATGAGGAAGCTGCTGTCAATAAGCGTAGGAGAAGATGCTACCAAAACACCGCAGGAAGGGCACTCGAGGACAGGAGCTCCAGGGTAACAGGTCCTGCAGCAGAAGTGGCGGGGAAGTGTGCAGAGAGAAGAGGGAAAGAAATCTGGGGAGAGAAAGAAATTGGGGGGAGGAACAGTGGGAGTGACCAGAACCTAGTGCTACGAATTGGGAAGGATCCCTATACCATGTCCCAGAACACAGTGGATTACTGGACCTGGGTGGGCACATGGCATGGACAGCTCATTTGCAGACAGGCTAGTCAGTGTCCAGCACCCCCGCCTTCCCTTCTGGTACCCAGGCCATTGGCGCCCTAGAGATGGCCGCGGTCTCAGTCTTCTGACTCAGGGCCACAAAAGCCAAACTCTAGAGGCCTCGGGCAGGTAGTAAGTGAGTGAGCCCAGTTGGGTACAGGAGAAACCGTTCACCTGGATGTCACTGTGGATAGAAACACAGATACAGCAAATATTTCTCAGCCATCAGGAAACAGGCAGTGTGAGAGGGTAATAAAAGGCCACTGGCCATGGGCCTCCATGTCAATGTCTGTGTTGGTGGGAATGGAGGCAGGGAGGCTGCTTAGGAGGCCTCCTTCATACTCTGGGAGAGCGGAATGAGTGATGAAGTGGAGAAGGAGTGAGATGAGAAGGGAGTGACGGGCAAGAGGGGGCTGGCTGAGAGACAACCAATGGATTAGACGGGGGGTGGGGGGGGGCGGGAAGGGGAGGAAAGTCAATGATGACCCTAAAATCTAAATGCCTAAGAAAATCTTCTGGTCGTGATGTGAATAAGAAGCACAGAACAGAGGGCAAGTTTTTCTGGAAGAACTGATATGTTATGTTTGAAGTGCACGGAGATGCCTGTCATGTAAGAGGTCACTGGCAGTGGCCTCAGTGACAGGGGAGTGGCGGGAGAGTGGGTAAACAGGAGGGCTTGCGCCGGGCTAACGGTGGGGCACCCTCCCTGCAGCCTGCTAGCTGCACAGTGTCCAGAGGCTGCCACGTCTGACTTTCAAGAGAAGCTATACTAATTTCTATGTGATGTCTGCCAATTTAAAAATATTCAGATTTTTAAATGACACAAGATCCTAAGGCAGGTTTCATTCAGCCTGCAGTCAAATTAAAATCTCTGATCTGATCCATATTCTTATTTTATAGATGAAGAAACTGGCCCATAGAGGTGTCTTGCCTTCTGTCACATTATGAATTGGGACAAGACCACACCTAGAGCCTAGATCTCCCCAAATCTGCTGTGGTTCTAGGTTGTTTCTCTGGGTGCCGCAGTCCTAGTCCTCCAAGAATCTGTTTCCACCTCTCATGCTGCCCCCTGGCTGTCAACAACATCACAGCACTGTCCCACTCGGAAAGCATTTTGTGCGCCAGGCAGGTATTGTACCTGCCCTAATAGAACAAGCAAAAAGCAGGCCCAGTCCTATAGCACCTGTAGTAGGTTGAATTTTTCACATCCCCCAAACATGTTCACATCCTTATCCCCAGAATCTGTGTGTCCTATCTTATTTGGAAAAAGGGTCATTGTAGATGTAATTAAGTTAAGGATATTGAGATGAAAAGGTTATTCTGGGTGATCTGGGTGGGTCCCAAATCCAATGACAGGTGTCCTTATGAGAGAGGTGGAAGAAGGCCACACAGACAGGAGGAAGTAATCTGATCCTGGGCAGAGACTGGGGCGATGTGGCCGTTAAGTCAAGCCGCACCGGTGGCTGCCAGAAGATGGAAGCGGCGAGGAACGGACTTCCCCGTGGGTCCTGCAGAGGAAGCGCAGCCTGCCAACACCTTGACCACACACTTCTGGCCTCCGGAACTGAACCAACTGTGTTGTTTAAGCTACCTAGTTTGTGACCATTTGTTACAGCAGCCACAGGAAAGTAATGCGGAACCCTCCTTTCTGCTAGGGGATAGGAATTTCCCGTGAGAGTAATAATAGTGACCCCTGCCATTTGCTGGACATTTCATTGATACCAGGTCCACATATTTTCTCCAATCCTCATACCACTTTTTTAGAAATAGGTGTTATTTCCTCTCTCACCCCTCCCCCACATGTTACACAGAGAAACTGAGACAGGAGAAGCGCTGCTGCTCCTGAGCAGTAGAGCCAAGCTCTGAATGCCAAGCTCTTTGTTCTCACCCCATTACTCACATGGAATGCCCTCAGGGCAGCTTGTGCAATACAGTAGGGAACTTCCAAAGCTCCAACCAGTGGCTGTTATGCTGGGAGTTTTGATTGTAACAGATCAATGCAGACATAATTTTTTTTTTAAATGACCAAGTTTCTAAGATTTAATATGTTAAGCTAGACTATTTCGATCAATACTGACAGAAAGAGTTGTGGGTGGCGTACAGCTCTGTGTGCTGGGCACACGGTTCGGGCAGAGCTGTGCGAATGCACACCACGCTCACGTATCCTAAGGTGAGTCAACCTGAGGACAAGCTCTGACTGCTCATGCCTTGATGACTTCTTCTTTCCAGACCTCTGGGAGCAATCACCACAAACTCTGGGAAAAAAATAACTTCATACCAATGGAGCAGAGGCAAACTGTGGGTGGGACAAAAATGGAACAGGCTTCAGGAGGGAAAAGGAAGATTCCTTGAATCATATGGGGAGTAAATTCTGATCCAGAAAAATAAGACTTAAGCCTGGATTTTAAATATTAAGTACTTGAGTACTTAAATAATTGAAGTTAATGTCTCTAAGCCTCAATTTGCAAATCTGTAAAATGTAAGAATAGAAACAATAGGTACACATTATATGGAACAGTGTCTGGTACATATTTTCTTCTCAAGGGATCATGATTATCAAATTATTGCTGTTGTTGCTATTAATTGTCATTGGCTCACTCCCTGCCTTATTATACAAAATTTTGACTCAAATATCTTGTACGAGGGTATCACAAAAACCATCCCTCACCAGGTTACTTTTTCTTTTTATAGTTATATAGAGAATTACAATTCCACACCAGAAATAAACACCCTTTCAAATGATCCTGTGAAATAACTTGTTGCGAGTAGACAGACATAAATTCCCTCCACGTATAATATTTTTTCAATTGACTTAGAGATGTGAAATCAGACTTGTTAGGGGAAAAAAAAATCTATAAAGGCTGCACTCATTCATCCACCAGATACTTACGGGGAACATCTCCAGAATCAATGCACAGTGCAACAGCTGCCCTCAGAGCCATGGGGAAAACGCCATGGGATTATAAACAGAGACACACAGAAAAGTTGGTTAATTAAAAAATTAAGGATGGATGCAGAATAGAGAGAACTCCCTTTCAATGAGACGTGGGGTTGGAAGAGAGGGGAGATGGATGGTGGGAGGAAAGCCGCAGGGCGAGGGGGTGCTCTGTGAAGGACAAAGACTTCAGGTTGATGTAAGAGAGAGGTCGTGTTTTGATGTGGGGAGTGAGGCCTCTAGTCAAAAAAGATGGAGACTGAAAAATTCTAGGTTCCTGTGGGAAGCAGACAATGAGTCTGTTCAATGGGTCAAAAGGTAAGTAAAGGGGTGTATTTGATTTGATATTGAAAAGATGGGTAGTAGAGGCATCAAATATAATCTGAGCATTCTGAACCTTATTTGTTAGATAATGAACGTCCTTAACATCCTTAGTAGAGGAGATATGATCAGAAACGGCTGTCCTGTGATTGAAGAGTGTAGTCTGTGTTGGTGGGAATGGAGGCAGGGAGGCTGCTTAGGAGGCCACTTTCATACTCTAGGGGAGGGGAATGAGTGATGAAGTGGGGAAGGAGTGAGATGAGAAGGGAGTGACGGGCAAGAGGGGGCTGGCTGAGAGACAACCAATGGATTAGACGTGGGGGCCAAGGGGAGGAAAGTCAAGGATGACTCGAAAGTTTTAAATCTAAATGCCTAAGAAAATCTTCTGATAGTGACCTGAATAAGAAACACAGAACAAAGGGCAAACTTTTCTGGAAGAACTGATATGCTTTGTTTGGGAATGCATGGAGATGCCCTCCATACAAATGAAAAAAAAAAAAAATCTTGAGTTTAGAGAAAGTTTGACCCTGGAGATTGAGAAAGATAAAGTTATACATAAGATAATAGTGAATAGCATTGAGAAAGCTTAAGATTACTGAAGGACCACATAAAGAGGAAGAAAAGGAGACAAGGGCAGACTCTTGAGGGCAACAGTTAATTTTATGGAGGTAAGAGTAAAGTGCCATGCAGAGAAAAGGCAATTTGAGAGGGAGGAAGAAAATAAAATTAGTTCAAGGTCTCTGTATTAGTCGGGGTTATTCAGAGAAAGAGAACCAATAGAAGAGAGATAGCTAGATAGATGATAGGCAGGTAGATAGATAGATAGACAAATATTCATAGATACTTAGATACATCGCTATATAAGAGAAGGGATTTGTCAGAGGAATTGGCTCATGCAGTAATGGAGACTGAGTCGTCCCAGGACAGGCCATCTGCAAGCTGGAGACCCAGGGAAGCTGCTGGTGGGCTCAGCCCAAGTCTGAGGGCTAAGACCAGGGAGGAGTCAGTGTGACTCAGTCTGAGGCTAAAGCCCTGAGAACCCAGGGGCTGCTTATGCAAGTCCCACAGTCAGAACCTGGAGTTCTGACGTCTAAAGGTAGGAGAGGAAGGGTGCCCCAGCTCCAGAAGAGAAAGAGAATTTGTCCTTCCTCTGGCTTTGTGTTCTATCTGAGCCCTCCTCAGGTTGGATGGTGCCACCCACACTGAGTGAGCGTGGACTCAGTTCATTGATTCAAATGCCAGTCTCTTCCAGAAACACCCTCCCAGACATACTCAGAAATAGCGCCTCACCCGCTATCTGGGTATTCCTTCATTTAGTTAAGTTGACACCTAAAATTAATCATCACAGTCTCTCAAGTCTTTGAAAATGAGGAAGATAGAGATACTTTATAGCCCAAGATCTTAGAGAGAGCAGTGTTCTTGCCAATGCTGTTTCCCAGTGAGGGATGCCCAGCCCACCTCCACCCTTCCCATATGGCCAGTTCCAGCTCACCCTTGAGGCCCACCTTAAATGCCACCTCCTCTGCGAAGCCGCCCCAAGCCATGTCCTAAGAAAGCTTAGATCCGTTTTCTCTCTATTGTAGGAATTCTCATGCTACAGTGCCATCACTTCCAGTCATATGGTTACATGGTAGGCTTTCTCCAGATGATTCTGACGGATGCCAGGGCTGGCATTGAAGGCAGAAGAGAAGGGACTGGCCTTGGTTGGCAGCAATGATCATTTTTCTTCTCAGATAGGAGAGAAGGGAAGACCTCTGGGCTTAGTATCTAGGATCTATGGGCTTTTCAAGGGCTTCAAAAATATTTGGGACCTAAACAAATAAATGAATGAATAAATAAATAAAGTCACCAAAATATGGAAAGAAAATTGAAAAACAAAAATAATACATGTTTAGAGACCTACAAAATTTATCTCAAGTAGTCAACCATAATTCGAATCAAGTCTTCTGCAATTAACTATAAATTTGATCTAATGTGGGATGTGGGAGCATTAAATACCTACATAATATACGGACATATTTGATATAGTTTCAGAGATGTGTCCAAAGGTACGCCGTGTGCCCAAAGCATACGAAGGCTTTAAATTATCCTGAGAGAAAGCACCCAAGGAACTTAGCAGTAGAGAGGATGGAAGTAACAATATATACTTACAGGCCTTCTGTGCTGGCCACTTTATCTTGTACACAGCACTGAAATAAAGGGGTGAGGTTAAGGTGCAGACTGAGAAACTAATCCCATGAAAATGTTCTTTTCCTCAGTCCTTGTTATTGTCTGTAATTCAACTCTTCCTCACTTGTGTCACTTGTAGCAGTGACTGACCCAGAGTCACGTCCCTGATCTTGAGAACTGGAGAACAGTTATCTACTGTCGTAGCAGTCTAGGGATCTCAGCTCCTACCTCACAAATAAGTATTTAATTCTCATAAAAAGTTTAAATTATTAATAAATAGATGTAGACAAAATAAACTCTCAACATCCCATGAAGGATAATTATGATACTTTCAGAAACAAGATATGACATGCCGTACAATTTCACGTTCCCAGAGGGCGACTTCCAGCCTATAGCGAATCTACATACTTGCTTTGAGTGTCTTTACGAAACGCACTAACAGAGGGGCAGTGACAGACGCTGACAAGACGCGATGCCTGGATGAGTCCTCAGGGTGTTTCATGGAGTGAAGCAATCAGACAAAGGTGAGCAGTGCCTTTTCCTTAAAGAAAATTTTCACTGGAGTTTTTTTATTAATTTCAGATTTAAAAATTATTAAAAAATGGAACTACAGGCACAAAATATGAGCTCATTTATGAAAATGACAGCCCCAAATCCTATTTTAGACCCAGTTTTCAATACATAGAAGTTGTTCATGAGCATCTGAGTCATATTAGGATATTCTTATTAAAATTACCACAGTCTGTAGAGAAAATTAACTTTCTGAAGTATTCCAGAGGTGCAAAAATTATAGGCTTTTTTAAAGTTAGCATTCAATTTTCTAAAATGTATGCTGGGTTTTTCTAATACAGTACTATATATTTAAACAAAATGCATCATATATATTGAATGTATATAAATTTAAACTGTATACATTCTGATAAAATTAGGGTATAGTAATTTTATATTACATGTTTGACATTGTATCAATGTCTTTACATATATATCCTTCTTTCTGGTTATTTAAAATGAACATGCTCACTGGTGTTGCAGTAACATGTCTCTGAGAAGGAAGAGGCAGGAGAACAGCCTTCCTGGCAATCAACTGCTTTCACATTACTTTTAAATTTTCATCATGAAATTGCATTTGTGAAAAGAGGAAGCCACGGGGGGGGGCGGGGTGAAGATTGTAAGAAACCAGGTGAAGAGGCAAAGATAAAGTCAGATCATTTTCAACAATCATTTTCAAGAATAAACATAAGGCCAGGTTTAATTTTTTGAATAATCAATCATTATATCAACCTCTTGTATGTTATTCCAGACATGAAGATGTGGCTTGGAATATCTCCCTTCCCAAAGACTCGAGAATGTATGTCACCCTCCTCAGGCCATAGCGGCGCTGACAAGAGGCAGCGCTTGCACAGAATGCGGGAGCGTCAGGCTGGTGGTCAACAACTCCAGCTGCACTTTAGTGGTCCTCTCTGCTGACTTCCATTTTGTGGAGCACGATCAACAGGCTATGTCTACGGTGCTCACTGTGCTGTTAAAACTTTTTAAGCTACTTAGAGCCACTTACCCATTTAGGAAGAATTCCATTTGCAGAGACCAAGCTATTACGTTAGCTGGGTGAATATGCACATTAAAGATTATGTGTTAAGGCGACCAGGTAAAATTTGTTCGTTTGAACAGCTGACCAGGTTTGCGAGTGCTAGGACTCTATGTACAAAAGGAAGTTCTTAATTGGGTCCTTAATTTGCATAATTGAAGTCATTACCTTGGTGCTCTGCTCTCTCTGACTATACAACTCACCAGACCCAGGAGGCATTTCCTTGTGTCAATCAGAATGATGATGTATCTTCATCCCTCCTCTGTCCCAGGTGCACTCCCAGGGTATCTGGCTACCTGCTCTGTGGTGGGAAGGGTGTGCCTGGTGTATTAGATCATTAAGGATGTTTTTTCTCCTATATGCCACTGGGGGGAACAGAGTCATTATTTTCCACAGTCTTGATTTCTTGAATACACTCATTTAGCTTCGGCATGGAGGCCAAAGGAGTGAATAAGGCAGGATTTAGGAGAACAGGTTTCTGATCTCAGCCTTGTGAGTAACTAGTTGTATAATACTAATTAATCATGTCACCTCTCCAGCCCTCAGAACACCCCCACTTAGAATGACTGAGGTACCAGGGCCAAGTGAAAGCCGTCTGGGTCAGGTCAGGCAAACCCACTTCCTCCCCATCACTTCAATCCACGACTGCCTCACTAGCTCAGACAGCACTCAGATAATTACTCTGGTGTTCCATGTCATTTGTGCCCTCGACCTTCCCCTTTCAGTGGCAAGAAATATTAAAATCATCAGTGCCAGGTAAAAAACAAACAAAAGCTTCCCTAAGGCTGTCTGACCGACGGTTGCTGGGCTGGGGAACTGAAGTAGACAGGGGTTTTTGTACCGCTTACTTGGGGAAACCAGACTGCAAATTTGCAACACTCAGTAAATGGGAGACCCCAAGGAATTCCAAGGAAGAGTAAAAGCCTCTACAGAGGAAGATAAATTTGGCCCTGAGTTCCCAATTTGCTGCAATTTCAAACATTTTTTCAGCCCTCAGGACAAAGAAAGTGATACATCGCAACTGTCAAAAAAAAAAAAAATACTCCATTTTCTTTTCTGTTTCTTCTTTCTGAGCAGAGGTGGGTGTACCAATTGTTCATTTCAGATGGGGCTGATAAGGATGATAATGTAAAGTTTTAAATAAGTTAACTCAATTAATTAGATGATTAGTGCAAATGTGACCACAGACACAGTGGAGAAAGAATGATCACCATGGAGACATGATAACACCCTTAGGTTTTAGCAATTTGTTGTAAAATTATTCTCATAATCATGCATATGTACAATGCGTGTAAAGATTATGAGAGATTAAGTCAGTGGACACAGGAGCTGGGTATACTGATGTGTACGCTAGGAAGAGCAGTCTCGTACGAGTTGTCAAAACCGTGTATGCTCAAGCAAGGCCTGTCGTCGTGAGGCCCCGGCACATTATTCCCAAGGGAGTGACAAGTCACAGAGGTTCTGAGAAAGGAAACTCATACCAGACGGACTTGGGCTTGAGCTTTTTTTCTCTCCCAATTACCATGCTACTTAATTTTTAAGCTTCAATTTCTTTATCTCTATAAAATGAGAATTAATGGTGATGTGTACCTTGTAAGTTGTGAGCATTTAATAAAATAATATATGCAAAGCACTTAGATTTAGTAAACTTCAGTCAGAGTGAAATTTACTCACAGTTTTCACTAGTGTTACCATTCCATTTCCACGTAAATACATATCAAGAAGTCAAGCTACCGGCAGTGAGCTTGGTTCAGGAAAACTTGTCCCACTTACCCCAGTCATGGACACGTAGGGAACACAGATGTTGGTGAACGTTGCTTTGTGAGTTGGTGATAGTGTTAGTAAACGAGTGCAGAGCTCTTTTTGTGCTTACGGGACAATAATTTAGTGTATTTGAACAGACTATAACACATTTTGGCAAATTATCATCCACTCTGCCTATTATATTGCTGAATGCACTAATGAGAACAGGATGCCTGTCAGTCCTCAGCCTTGCGGGGGTCTCTTTTGAGACAGAGAGCTGTGGCTGGTGTCCAGCCAGAATCATCTTCTATATGAGCTCCAGTGGTTCCCCATGAGAGGCCGGGATGAACACCTCAACACAATCTATCTCAGCTGCTACAAAAGCAGTTCAAAGGGCATCCCAGAGGGATACGTGCAATCCAGAAAAGAGAAAAAGGGAACTGCCTCTCCTGTTTTCCTCCTAGTGGATGGAAGAAATGGGGGACTTTTCTTTCAGGGACAGTGTTGTGACACCAAAATATTGATCAGCCAGCACTGTGAGTAGAGGTGTTGGAGGAGGGGACATAATACTCAAGTATGTCACAAAGAGAAGCCTTACAAGAAGCTAAAGAATATTTTGCAAGTTATAAATGCATTTAGATTATTATTTATTTTAGAAATCAGAATTCATTAAAGTGAAATGAGCAGCTAATGGGCTACTTGGTGGTTTATCTTTGCATTATCATTAAATTTGAGAGTGGGTACATGCATTCCCCAAGTAAGTTGCAAGGCAAGATGGTTTCAAGTTGTTTTTGTATTTATTGTTGTTATTGTTTCATGAGTAGCCAGTGAATTATTACTAATAATTTATCAAAGGCAGTCATTATATCTGGGTTCTTCTTTTCCACTAACTAGCTCAAGTGTAGATGACTTCACATTTTCTGGAAACTGTTTTTAAAAAATCATTTCTTCTGTCCTATCTTGACCTCTCCCACTGCCAAAAAGGGTGAGAAGAAGGATGGAGCTGGCGATGAGCTGAGGAGAAGGTTGGAAGAGCGTAGTAGCAGTCAGAGCCCTGCCCTGTTCCTTCCCAACACTAGAGGAAGGAGCTTCAGCAAGTGAATCAAATCAACACCACACTGCCTGTTCCTTTGTCCTTTTCATACACAACTGCTTAAATTAGCTTTAAGTTCCCTGAGGGTAGGAAGAAGGTCTATTTTCAAACTGTGTTCAGGATCTAGCACCTTGCTTAATCAATGTTAAATAGTAACAGTGCATTTTAATTGGCCTACTTTCAGAGCATCAGATTAATTATTCTGCTAATTAATTGGTTGATCTCATATTTCACTTACATTGTCAGGTTATTATTTTTCCCTTTAGGGCTCAAGACACCTCTGACAGTTCAAATATTTCTTCATTAATTACCAAGTCTTAGATTTCACATAATTTTATTATAATTATTTTGATACCGTATTTATTGAGCACAAGCATGTCTTAGGAGCGGTTAAGGACAGAAAATTAGTTGCAACC
Organism: Eulemur rufifrons; assembly: GCF_041146395.1. Taxonomy (NCBI): domain Eukaryota; kingdom Metazoa; phylum Chordata; class Mammalia; order Primates; family Lemuridae; genus Eulemur; species Eulemur rufifrons. The sequence continues at coordinate 88,406,840 of NC_090990.1, forward strand.
CCTCTCACTAATACGCACATCAGCTCATTGCTCAAAATCCAGCGGAAGGTATACTTTGCTTGGCAGAGAAGAGACTTCAATTAGGCTTAACTGGTCAGACATTAAACTAGTTTCATGTAAGTGATCAATAAACATTTTATAACACTGGATGAAGTTTCTTTTTCACCAGCCAAACATTTCCTGTTAATTGACTCATCCTGTCTTCCCTAGATAGCTGTGATAGATAACTAAACCAATCACTACATTTAAGAGGAAACCAGGCAAACTGGTAGTTTTCAAGAGCAAAGGAAGCAAGAGAGAGAAGGATATGAAAATCAACACAGATCAAATGGGTAAAGGACCTGCTAGTGTTTAGCCTGGAAAACAGAAGATGTGAGACATAAAGACTCCGTGCAACAAAATAAAAAGCTTACGTAAACAGGAAATGGGTTAATTTCATGTACCAGAACAAAATCCAATGGGTGGATAGTAAAGGAAAGAAACTTGCACAATGTAAGGAAAAACTAAACAAACTCTTATAATGAAATATATTGGGGACCTTATAGTACAGATATTCCCTTGTTACTCAGAGAGATGTTAAAGATGCTAGCTTTTTTGAAATTCAACAAATAGTTATGAATGCCCACTCTGAGAGACACATTTATAAGTAGAAGTAAACAAGGGAAAATAATAGCTGCCAAAGAGCTTGGGTTTTAGTGTGGGGCATTTTGGGGCGTGTGTGTGTGTGTGTGTGTGTGTGTATGCGTGGTAGTCACGGACAGTAACAGAAACAAGCAGTCAAGCAATTGTGCCCCAGGTAGTGACAAGTGCTGTGCTGGGATGTCGGGCAAGGGAGAGATGAATGGAGGCCTGAGCATGTCAGGGGTTATAGGGGAGGGTGGGGAGTTACAATGTTAATGTAGGTGGGGAGAGAGCCTTTGAAGGGTTTTAAGTAGAGGAGACACCATCTGACTTGCATTCTTAAAAGTCACTCTGTCAGCTATGCAGAGCTGTGCAGAATGGATTACGGAGAGGAAAAGAATGGACGCAGGGACACCTGATAGGAGACCATTAGAGTGAGGCAGGTGAGAGGTGTGGGTGGATAGACTGGGGGAACGTTCTGGAAGTAGAGTTGCTGCTGGGTAAGCAGTGAGGGATGCAGGAAGGGGTGGAAGGTGGTGACCATGGCAAAGGGCTGCTTGAAACAGGAACTGTAGTGTTAAATAGGAGGTTGGAGATAATGGTCTCTGAAGGCCCTTTCAACCCTACAGTTGTGTCATTCTATGGTAAATGTTGGGGATGGCAACTCTATATCCTCCACCTAATTGCTGCTAGTACCAGAAGCACATGCATGTGCACCAACATCGACTATGGGACTGGAAGAGAATACAGCATCTGTGGGCTCTATGCCACTAGAGCCTCGTACAGTGCCTGCAGATATAATCAGAATCTAACAAATATTTGATGAATGAATGAATGAATGAATAAAAGGATGACGAAAGCTATCAATGTACATTTGTTTAAACCTGTGATTGACATTCAAACTAATTCATCTCCACTTAACCCACCTTGCTCTTGTTGTAATGTAAGAGTTGTACTTGGTGACAACACAGAGTAAACAGTCAAATACATAGGTGTCAAAGCTCGGCAGTTGAAATGGGTCAGAATGCTCCTCTCTCAAACTCACAAATCTTCAAGTTGCCTTTGCTTGCACAACTATGCCAAGTCTTCCAAATTAGAAAGATTAAAAATAAAAACAAGATTAAATACCAAACCACTGTTACGTAGAACCACTTGAATAGCATGTTTGTGCTTCGAGGATACATGTGATATGTGGACACTAAGGAAGGTTTTGCTAAATTGTACTGTTAAGCACAGAGCCTTGGTCTGAGTGGCCCTCTGCAAATGCCGGTGGACCCATATGTCTGTGTTGACTGAAGAGGAGGAAAATGAAACACATGTGGCTGCACAGTCTGCCCTGGAGAGAGACTCAGCCCTGTCTGTGAAGCCCCCTGTTCTTATGATTCTCATGGGAATTGGTCTGGCATGTCAAGACCTCTACTTACCTGCCTTTAAGTAATTCTGGATAAATTGTGACCTGGTTGTAATAGCTTTTCTTAAATGCGTAACTGCTCTGTGGGCTCCAGGCACCCAACAGCGGTCTCTCCAGAGGTTCTCTGTGCTTGCTTTTCCCTTCTCCTGTCACTCCCTGCACTGATTCCTTTGTTCCACCGAATCCACAGAGTTTACTCACCCCTCCTGTGCAGTGAGGCAGAGGGAAAATGACGACAACCAAACAGTAAACTTCATTCTCAACAAACAGGAGTAGTTGCCAAGGCAACGGAGCAAGAGAGTCCCTGCACCCAGCCTTTGCAGTGTGAGTTTGGATGAGGAGGTGGCTTGAGGGGCAAGCAGACCCTTCAGGAGGAAGCTGACCTCATAAAGGAACCAAAGAGTTGCCATTCCAACTGATGTGTTTTCCCTTTCTCAGTAAAGAGAAGCCCCGAAAGACAGGCAGGCTGGGTAAACCAGATGGGATTTCAAAGGGTCCTGTTCAATTAATGCATCTACAGATAAATCATAACCGTGTGCTTCTGTGTACAAGCAGAGGCGAGACTTTGGGGTGAGGAGACATGAGGAAAGGGGACAGGGCATTCAGCACACTTCTGAGCCACTGTGTACACTATAAATAGGAGTGAGTTCCTTTATTCATAAAATGCCTTTTGTCCAGGAACCTGCATGCACAGCAGAGACAGCACCTCCTTAGGCTTCCAAACACCCCTGCGAGTTGAGGATCAAGGACAGGGATTATTTTACAGATGGGGAAACTGGCATTCAGGAGCAGCATATGTGCCAAGGCCCTTCAGATGACAGCAGCACAGCCAGAAACAGGATGTGGGTAAAAATAACAACAATAATTTTTTTTTTCTTTTGTTGATTCTTAACATCTTCCCTGCTGGATCAAGATCTCTTTCACACAATGACTTTTAAAAGTCAAAGTCTTCCTTTCTCCTCAACAATCATGAACTTGCACACTCTGAAGTCATCGCTGAAGCCCCTGACTCTATGGATCGAGAGGCATCGGGGTAGGCTTGTAGACTACATTTATCAAATTGAAACACTCTAGGGAAGCATTGTAGCCGCTCTTGAATTCACTTTTCTAGTTTAATGGAAGTACTTTTAGGAGATTCATTCTGGTGCCTCTCAACCATGCAGATCCTCAATCTGGGAACCTCAATCAATCAAACAAATGTTTATGATTGCCTACCATGCTCAGACCTAGTGCCATGAAGGAATAACAAATGTACCTGTGGTACCCACCTGATGAAACTCGTGTGTGTCTACCACGATGCCCTCTACAGAAGTACTGAAAATGTGCACTGAACAGTAAGTCAACAGAAAATGAAAATGAAGTCACCATAGATGGTGGCAGACAGAGAGTGTTAGGGCTCTAAAAAATGGCAGAGTGTGGCAACCTGATGCTGGAGGAGCTTTGACCAAGGAGGGGACCTTGAACCCTTTGTCAGGGGGTTGTTCTGAATGGAATGAGATGGTGCCAGCCCCAGATAAAAGGAACCTAGACATATACCATTTCCTTCATTTATGTTTCAGAAATAGGACTTAGCATGCTATATTGTAAATGATGATTATGTAACTTCAAATTGAAGCTCCTTCATTGGACTAGGTGCTTCTGAGTAGGCGCCATTGTCTATTTGCTGCTGTATTCCCAGTGTCTAGCTCTATGCCTGGGTAGGTGGTCAATAAATGTATGGCTAAGAGGAGAGAAAGGCCACCACGTAGTAGGTAACGAGTAAATGTATGATTAATGAGTGGGTCAAGGAATAAAGAAATGTCCTGAGACAGTAATAGTATAATAATAAAGTCAAATGCCATCCTCCACACAGCAAGAATTCACAGCTGATGATAACTAAGGGAGACCTCTAAGTTCCCACATAATAGAGAAGGCCAAGATTTGGAGGGGCAGGTGAGTCTTATCTTTGCCACTTACTACACTTGTAGCCTTAGGACAAGGCACAAAGTCTCTGTTTCCTCATTTATAAAATATGAATGAAATGATGGTATTTATCCCAGTGGTTTTGGTAAGGATCACATTAAATAATGCATGCAAAAACATTTTGGAAAGTGTAAAGCAGTGTACAAATCTCAGTCTTTATTGCCATCAATAGTATAATTTAGCATATCATTAATTTATGTCCTCCATTACATACTTTTCTCACCAAAGTGCTGTTGTAAATTACAGACCATTTAAGGCTGGAATAGCCTCTTCCTAAGATAAATAAGCTAAGGTTGAAGTAGAACGATTTCTCCCAAGGTCCAACAGCCGCAGGAGAGCCATGTATCTGATGCCCGGCTTGTGCTTCTTCTACGGCACAGCTCCTACAGGCTCCCTTAGGACACCTGTCTTGTGAGGATGGGAATTATGTGGTGGCCTTTCTCCCCTCTCTGTCCTCATCCTTCAGTGTCACCACATCCAAGCAGAGTTGGACACATCTCTTTGGTCATTTCCTATGTCTCTCCCCACTCAAGGCCAGAGGCTGCCCTTGTTCTCGATGCCCGTGGCAGCACTGGGCCAGCTCCCACCTCCACTGCTCCCTCCAGTCTAGCCTGGGCTCTGTGGTTAGATCTTCTTCCTCAAGCATCATGCAGGCAGGTAACTGCCCTTTTCAGACACCTCGCAAGCCTTCTTTTCCTAAAAGCCACCAGCATGGAGTTTGAACCTTTTAATGTGCCCCTTCCCGCTCTGGCAGAGCCCCCCACTTCGGTAGGGTGGGGCTATGTCAGAGCTGTCACTGCATCTACTAGCCCACACCAGATCCTCAATACAAATGTATAAAATTAGAGGAACCCTACTGAGCAAGCACTCTTTTCAGCCTCCATTCTCAGTGGTTCCATGCAAGAGCCAAGCCGAGCATTCACAGACTCCACGGAATCTGTTCTGTGATGTCTGATATTGGCAGCACTTCCAATGGTGTCTGGTCATTCATGATATGCAGCTTTCTTCTTCCTCCTTGTCCACTTACTAACCTCCCCTTCCCCACTCCCTGGCTTGGTGGCAGGAATTCCTTTACCTACAACCCTTCTGACCACACACGTGTGCAATACCACTGCCCTTTCTACTTTGCGCAATATGTTAATACTTGCCACTATCCCCACAGGACCATCTTCCTCGGTTTTCTTTGCAAACCAGGTCTTTCTCCCACTTAGAACTGTGTCTGGGTTCCCCTCAGCATGAGCCCCACCAGATGCCCTCGCTGTGTCCTCTTCCATGTGGTCATTTAGAAGGGGCATTCTCTTCTGCAGCAGACAATAGGTATTGAGAGTGCCTGTTATAGACAGGTCTTAGTATTAGGTGCCAAGGGAGCTACGTGGAGTGTGAGTTTTAGTTCCTGCCTTCTGGGACTTTACAATGTAGTTGGTGATAAAAGAAATATGCATGGAATAGTAGCGTGGCTTACAAACTCCTTACCTCTCCAGGCGCTTTTCTCCCTCCCTTTTATGTGATCTGTTTATACAGCTCGAGCCAGTGCCCACTGGTTGTTTTCATGTCTGTGTCCCTTTTACATGGTGCTTGTTTGTGAAGGTTTCTCAGACTGTGTCACTTATGCTCAGAGATACTGCTGCACACGTTTCTTTATGTATACCCAGGACCTCCCCCAGTAACACAAGCTGGAGGGCTGCAGTAATCAGGTCCTTGCCAGCACTCCACAGACAGCTACATGCGGGGCTTTTAGGAAGCCATAGTGCTGGAGGCTGGCTGAAAGCCGTCATCTGGCCAGTCATCGCTGTCTCTCTCACATCCACACCTGCACACACACACACATGGGCAGGGGACTGGAGGTATTGAGCTCAGAATCGCAATGCCATTTCTTCCAGAAGAATGTTAACGAATCCATATCAACTTCCTTGTGATCAAGGGACTCCACACCTGCTCCTCAACATGGCACTAGGTGAGACGTGAACAAGCATGAACCAGGTGCCTTGGGTCACAAAAATTGCCAGGTCATTCACACTTCACCAGGTCCACAATTCTCCCATAATACCTTAATGACTCATTTTCCCAGTCCCTTCTAAATTCCTTCAGAATTCGTGGTCTCTTTCATGCTTTCTGTATGTAACATATGCAGCCTCTTATTGTTAATTGATTCACTTATTTGAAATATGTTTGCAGAGCATCTATGTATACTGCATGCTGATGATGGAACAGTGCACTGGTCACCGTCTCTGCTATCAGAGAGCTCACTGTTAGTGGGGGGAAAGGAATAACAGAAAATTGCAAAGCACAAAGGTAAAGGTCAGAAAAGACTTTGGTGAAAGGCAGTCAGATGGCTTGCAAATCCAAGAAGGGCAGATTTCCTTGACAAAGTAACCTCAAAGCTTGCCCTGTGGATGAGTAGGTCTTCAGTGAGATGAAGGAGGTGGGAGGGGGAGAAACTCCTGGAGATGTGAGTACCTTGTGAGCCACATTACTGTTTTATGCATATTTCTTGTGTCACCAACTACACTGTAAGGTCCCCAAAGGCAAAGACTAAACCTCACACACCACGTGGCTTCCTTGGCACCTGATGCTAAGACTGTGTGTAACAGGAACTCAAAACCTACTGGCTGCTGCTAAAGAAAATCCCAGGATGATACATTGCAGTTGTCAAACTCTGAAGAAAAATCCTAGCGTTCAAGGGGGATATGTCACTAGTGCACTGGCTTGGTTGACAGAAGGTGGTGCTAATGCGCACACGACGGGGGTCCCACCATCCTGTTCCTCCTGGCGCTGTCTAGTTAAGAATTAAACCTCTCCACCCTCAACCATACTCCTGTACACCGCGGATTTCATGAGATTGGGAGGCAGTGCAGGCCAGGAAATGTAGCCATAGCAGAAAGTGAGGAGAACCACAGACAGCGCCCTGCGGGCAGGCCGCTGTGGACAGGTACAAGGCCTGGTGGTGTCAAAGAAGCCCGTAACAGAGGTACATCTGCTCCCATTCAGAAACTCTGTTCGTAATTGCAGTTTCACGATGAGGGAAAGATGGCGGCGTGTGGTCACACGCAGATAGGCTGCTGCTATGATCCTCCCCAAAAAGGGCAGTGAAGCTGCTCTGTGAGGAGCCGCTAGATGCAGCTGTGGTGTCAGAGTGCTGTCCCGTTCTCTCCACTCTGCACCCCCTGGCTCCTGACCAAGGTTGGCCAGAACTGCCTGGAAAGCATCTCCCTACTTTATTCCCAACCTACCCAGGGATAACCACTGTGATGATTTGCTCACAGGCCAATGGTTTAAACTTCGGAGACCATAGATTTTAAAACAGAACTTTCCCAAAAGTGCCTGGGTAGCAAGAACTGTAAACAACCAACACTCAGTGAGCAAAGCGTGCTATCTCAATGGTGGGATTTGGGCTTGTAGGGCTCTACCCATAAGTCTCTCAAGTCTCCTAGGGCAAAATTCTTTGCAAAGCCATCTTCCACTAAGCTAGCAAATCTATGCAAGCAATGGAAAGGACATATATCAGCACACCTAGGAGTGAGAAAGCCTCCACATTTCCTTTTGGTAATGTGGGCTCAAGATGCCATACTCACCCCCAGGCTAGGGTTTTGTGTGGTCGCTATAGAGCAGGGATGAAGGCAGGGAGGCGAGGGGGGGCAGAGGGAGTTTTTAAAATAGATCAAATATAGACTAGAAAATGAAACAAAATGCCAGAAAATTTTAAACTGAGTCAACAGATGATTAAAAGCAATCAGACAAGGAAAGAGTTAAAATTTAGGCTTGACATTTTAAATGATTAAGAGTTGAAAATAGGACAGAAAAAGAAAAAGAAGGCAGAGCAAAGCAACTGGTTAGAAAACAAAGAGAAGCTCAGAACTATCAAGGTAAGAGATTGTAACACGGGAGTTGAAAGATGTAAGATCATGATGTAGTTAAAAGTCAAAGATAAACTCAGAGCTTTGGGGAAATGGGGCTAAGAATCAATGGAAAGAGAGAGTAAGGGGGTGGAAGGAAGGAAGCAAGAAAAAATAAAAATGCTGCTGGGAGGAGGATAAGAGGAGAATCTGAAGGAAGGGCCTTGAACCCTCAGCTTCCAGGCACGAGTGGGCAGCCTGCCCACGGGCTCCTGTGGTCTGGGAAGCCAGAGGCAGCCAGAGCCCTCTGCAGCCATTTGTACCTTGGCCCTTTAGTGCATTTCTGGAAGTCTCTGCCCAACGTCAGGCTTTCTTTTCACTCTGGCTGTGGGGAAGGGAAGAGAGGCTCAGACCCTCCAGAGCTGGGCTGCTCAGACCCCACAGATCTCAGAGTTCTGACGAGGTTACCCCAGAGTCTGTGCTCTGGTCCTCCCGTCAGCCCTGTGTAAGGAACACTGGACTGAGAGTCCAGAATCTGGTGTTCATGATCCTACACTGTCAGTCCCCTAACCACTCCAGCTTTCGCCACCACCTCTGATGTAGCACAACTATCAGCAGCTAAATTGTACCCAGCCCGTCACAAATCGCATGAGGACGAGAAGATGGTGCTGGCTGGCGTGATTCAGACTCCCCAGGCCCTGCCTCCCAAAGTTGCAGCCGTGTCTCCCCCGTATTCTCCCCAGTGCCTGCTCCTGTCCACGCCAGGACACTGACTGGCTTGTGTCATCCTCTCCTGGAGCCCCCTCTCTGCCCCTCCATCTGACCCGCCTTCTGAATCCTTGACTGAACTCAAGGTCTTTCTGATTCTCTGCCACAAACCTTGGTGTCTCCATGGTGTTGGCCTCAGTTCTCCTTAACGCTGGGCATGGCAGCTTCTGTTTCTTCCAGTGATAACATGCTCGGATTCTAATTCCACCCAGCTATCTTAGAGCCTGGCTCACGAGGGAGAACAGGAGAGAGTGTGTGTTTGGTTCCACATAAACCCATCCTGACTGCGAGAGAAGCAGAGCAAAGCACACGCCGCGTGGAGAGTGAGTCAGTGCGCCCTGTGCTCCCGCGTGAGGGGCAGCCCAGCTCGTTTGCTACAATCCAGACGTGCTGAGGGAGGCAATCCTTCATATTCCTCATGTTGTTTATCCTCAGCTCATTCTTTGAAATGCGAAGATAGCACCGCAGGAGAAATATATCCCGTTATCCTTAATGCAGAGAAACACTGGGAAGCAGGAGGGGTTTTGTTAACATTGAGGGGATGTCCACTCAGAGCCACTGTGCTGACATTGCTCCTGTCTAGTCACCTTAGTAGCGAGTCTCCAGATATGACAGGAAGGCTCCCTGAGCAAAGCAAGAGGGGACGCAGGACATCCGTGATGCTGCAAGTGACAGCACAGACTGATGCACACGTCACGTAAAGCACACAACATGCCATGCTGTAGCACAACAGCTCGCAGACCCACAGGTACAAGCAACACTTGGAGCAGGATAGTAACTAGAAAGTATTAAATCTTCCTCTTGATAAACCAAACTTGCAGAGAAAGAGACTAATTAGGTCCCATATGCTAGATCCCGAGGGACTTTATTTTATTTTTTTTTCCTGGCTGACCTAAGGCCGACAAAAAGAAAGTGCAAGTTAATGTCAGCAACTGCGAAGTGTCATCTCAGGGCCAGGAATCCGGGAGGGAGTCCTGTGCGTGAGCGCCAGCAGCTCCACAGAACGGAGCCGGGCAAGCCAAGCAAGTGCTTTGCTCCGCCAGCTAGGACACCGGAACATCTTTCTGATAAATGCTGACCTGCTCTAGAGATCCAGCTCAAGGTGAGGGAGGGAGTGTCTTTTGTTCTTTAATCCCAGTAGTGTATATTTCCCCTGGGGCTGGATTAGTGTCCTTTCAAAGAAAGAGCGAGAAAAACAGTAATCGGTTGTGTCAGGTTATCCATGGAGGGCTCACAGCTTTACAATTCAACAAAAAAGCAGTTACCCAAGGGAGGACTTAGAAAGGGATGCAGTCTCTGCCCAAATCCTCAGGCTGTTCTCCTAGCCAACAGCACCCTGCCCCGAGTTCCAGGACAGCATGCGCACATGCCACGCTCGGAGAGAGCACGCTGGTGCCCTGGGCTGAGTTTATTTGCCCTACGATTAGATCCAAGTCTACAATTATAAGAGCTTAATTATTCGATTGAGTTTGGTACCTGTGAAGTTGACACATAAGTCAGGTTTTTGGCAACATTTCTCATCTCAGATTTTTCTTTAGGTAAACACTAGAGCTCTGTCTCAGCCTTCCTAGTGACTGGAGAAGCCAACTTATTTCTATCTCATGTTTGTAGAACCAGTGCTATCAGTGACCAAAATGACTCACCTCCCATCTTCTCAAAGCACAGTTGGGACATGTCCCTGATTTCTAGCCACAGAATTTCCCTGAACCTCTGTTCTGTGGGTGTGAGAACAGTCAATGACTCTTCTATGTCGGTGTTGTCAGGCTTTTGTGAACAAACTCTCAACCTTTTGCATCTTCCTCTGCTACAAATTACTTTATGCATTTTTGACTCACAGATTTTCTGAAACAGCACCTGAATTCATTTTCTTTATAAATCTTCTCTCCACTGGAAACATGAAATGAGGCTTTACCCTTTTCTTCATAGGTCCACGACATGCTCCTTCCACATTTGGGGATTTTCCACCATCAGAAATAAATCTTCTGGTCTCTACTCAGCACAAATATTTTAGTAATCCAGGTTTTTTTTTTTTTTTTTTTTTTTATGCCTACTAACCCAAAGACAGTGGGATGAAGAGTGGGAATTCTTAATCCACAAAGGTAATTGGGGGTTGGAGAAAATCACTGAAGATGATAAAATAGGAAAAATAAACCAAAACCAAAAAATTCTGTGATACAAGCATATAATATGTGATGATCAAATCTGGGTAATTGAGATATCCATCGCCTCAAACATTTTTAATTTCTCTTTGTTGAGACCATTCCAAATCTTCTCTTCTAGCTATTTTGAAATATATAAATACAATACATTATTGTTAACTATAGGCACACTGTTGTGCCGTTGAACACTAGATCTTATTCCTTCTATCTCATTGTATTTTGTACCCATTAATCAAGCTGTCTTCCTTCCCCCACCTTCCCACTATCCATCCCAGCCTTTGGTAACTACCATTCTATTTACTACCTTCATGAAATTAATTTTTTTGGCTCCCACATATGAGTGAGAACATGCAAGATTTGTCTTTTTGTGCCTGGCTTATATCATTTAACATAATGACCTCCAGTTCCATCCACATTGCTACAAATGACAAGATTTTGTTCTTTTTTTGTGGCTGAAGAATATTCCATTGTGAATATGTACCACATCGTCTTAATCTATTTATCCATTGGTTGTATACTTGTATCAAAATATCACATATACCCCATAAATGTGTACAATTATAAACACTAAAAATTTTAAAAATCTGTGCCTATGGAGTAAAATGCTTAGACTGTGTAAACATTAAATCAAGCTCTCCTTTTTAACTTCCAGTGTTCTTAATAAGTCACTTTGATATGGAGCGATAGGAAGAGCAAAAATTTCAGGTTCCCACAAGCCAAACAAGTGATAATCATTTTAGGAAGCCAACCATTGGAATACAACTGGAGAATGTTATTTTTAAAAAAAAAGAAAGAAAAGAAAAGAAAAAGCCAAGCAATTCAATTTATTTTAAGGGATTCAGCTAGGGTGGCTGTGCAGGCCAGGGACATTTATTTTATTTTGAAATGTACATATGAAAAGAGTCCGCATGAGAGCCATGAATGTTGCCCGGAAGACAATTCTTAAAGAAGCCATCAGAGAGAATGGGCCATGGAGCTACATCATGGGTATGTATGTTCTTCTAGTGATACCCCTTCTGGTCAATGTGGTAAGGACTAAAGTTATGCCTGAAAGCTGTTTATATTCTAAATGTCTCTGTGTTCCAATATTGCCTGCCTGCCTTGAATCATCCTTTCCTAGGTGCCCACCCTAGAGGTTGTCTGCTCTTGCCCAACATCTAATAGACATTCCAGAAAATGCAACACATTTAGACTCCTAGAATTGTAGAGCTGGAAGAAACTTTAGTGATGCCCTTATGACCCAATTCTTATTCAATAACATTTGTTTTCTCTCAAATTATCAAATTAACATATGCTCATTTTAAAGAGTATGAAAATGAAATGACCTATAATTCAAATATCAGAGTTCTGAATTTCTTTTCAGTTTTTCGGGGGGAAGATGGTGAATATGTATACAAATATATATATATATGCATATATGTGTGCATATGTGGTGTATATAGTCGCACACATACATTTTAATCTTACAAAATTAAGAATATATTAAGTCCAGTTTTTAACAATAGGTTCATGGTGTGAATTTTACCATATCAGTAAATATCCTTAAAAAACATGATTTTTAAAATAATTTGAGATGCAATTCACATAACATGGAACTTACCATTTTAAAGTAAACAGTTTAGTGGCATTTAGTACATTCACAATGTTGTGCAACCACCACCTCCATCTAGTTTTGAAACATTTCTATCACTCCAGGGTAAAATCCCATTCCCATGAAGCAGTTTTTCCTCATTCTTCCATCTCCCCAGCACCTGGAAACCACCAATTTACATTCTGTCTCCATATTTACCTATCCTGGGTATTTCATATAAACAGAACCATACAATATGTGACCTTTTGGGTCTGATTCCTTTCACTTTAGTGTAATGTCTTTGAGATTCATCCACCTTGTAGCGTGTATCAGTTCTTCATTCTTTTTTATGGCTGAAATATTCCATTGTATTTCTATACCACTATTTATCTACTAATGGACAGTTGGGCTGTTTCCACCTTTCAGCTATTGTGAACAGCGTTGCTAAGAACATGTGCATACATGTACTTTTTTGAGTGTCTGTTTTCAATTAATTAGGGTATACACCTAAAGTGGAATTGCAGGATCACATGGTAATTCTATGTTTTGAAGTTCTTTTTGAAGAACTGCCAAATTGTTTTCTATAGCTGCTGTATGATTTTATATCCCTACCAGCAATGCAAGAGGGTTCCAATTTTTCCACATCCTCACCAACGCTTGTTAACTTCTGTTTACTTGTTTTTTCAGTGTAGGCATCCACTACATCCATTACCCTGAGCATGAAGTGGCATCTCATTGTGGTAAAACCACAGCTGTTTAATGATTATGTGATTCATCTTATTTTCCCATAATATATTAACCAGTCTCTACCCTATTGTTGGCATTTAAGTAGTTTTTGAATTACTCCTATCGTAAATAGCCATATGATAAGATCGTTATACAGTATATAAATCTTTAATTAAATCTCATCATTTCTTGAGCAAAGTTCCCAAGAGCAGTCTCTGATTCTGCAGGTGAAGAAGCTGGGTTAACAAGAGCAGAGACCAGGACTCAGGTTACCTATGCCTTAGCCAGTGCTTTCCTTTGATTTTTTTTGATGAGGTTGGGTCAGTGTTTTGTATGTCAGATGTATACCACATCAGGTGGACTCAGTTAAACGCAGTGAATTCTTTAGCACTGCGTCTGATGCTCTGTGGAACCAATGACTCTAAAGTCGCTAGTACTACTTTCACTCATTCTATTTTGCCCTAAAAGGAAAAAGGGCTGCAAACCCAGCCAAGCTCTGTGTGCTCACAGCATTGCTGCACACCATGTGCCAGCAACAACTTTACGCACACAGCGGTCAACAAGGTCTACCGTAACCGCATCAGTTCTGCACGTGCTGCCCAGCCCTAGTGGAGCAGCTTCAAACCATCACACTGGATCAGTTGCCTCTCTGTGGCATTGGTTTTCCACCTCCATGGTATTCTGTGCTTGAGTAGGACAATGACAATAGATTTGTGCTGTCATTGGTAGACCTCTGTTTAAATGGTATGAGGTTCAAGCTGGTAAGAGAGTGAGATCCAATAACACATTTTGAAAATTTTAGTGAGATCCCAAAAAGAAATATATCCAGCCACATACAGTGCATAAAACTACAGTCTGTTTCCCCTCTAATTGGTAATAAATGTAAATGTTTAGTTATGCCTGACTAGGGAGCTATGAACAACACATCTGTCTGACTGCTTTTTCAGTCTTCCCAAGGACTGCAGCATTTATACCATCTGTAGCCTGTGGAGGAAGAAAGAGACAGAGAGAAAGTGAGACTGAAATTTAAAAGATGGATATTACTAGAAGTGCATAGGGAATTGATTCATTCAACAAATATTTATTGAACACCAATTATAGCCTGGGCACCAGGCAAGAAAAAAGATGCTGTCGAGTTTGAGAGTAATAATAAATCTCTTCCCTTCCTAAATTCTAAATCAATTGATAGGGTGGGTGGGATGAGGCCAATGGACATATAAATTTCAAATTTATTATTGAAAACAAATCCTAGAGAATGAGGCTTAGGTTGTAGTAATAGTGACTTTCCTAAGAGTAGACTCCAGAATCAAACAAGCCCACTTTCCCAGACACAGATAGCTCTAGAGCACATAGGCAAGGCACAGACTTCTTATCCAGACATGGCCAGGAGCAGAACAGGCAGGCTCTCTGCAGGCTAGCAGGGCCCAAAGAGACCAGTCTTCCTCCTAAAGTCAGTCAGATGAGCAAGGGGCAACAGAGAGGCAGGGTATATGTTCAAATATGGTGGATCTCAGCACTACCTATACATCAGGGTCACCTGGGACTCAGTCTGCAAATCTGGAGAGTCTGATTCCATTGAACTGGGATTGAGTATGGGCATAGATATATAACATATATTTTTAGACTTTCCAGGTAATTCTAAATGTACATCCAGGGTTGAACATCATTGTCTTAATAGAACGTGAGGGGAAGGAGCCCCTGCCATCCTCCTACATACCCCAGGATATACAATGATAAAGGAGAGATCATTCCTACCTCCCAGGATCCCTCATGCTCTTGAAAGAGAAGGCATGATAGCAATCATGGTGCTATTTGCCAAGTGCCAGGGGCTCTCAGAGGATGGAAAGACCAAAGGCCTGGGCTCTCAGAGACCTCCCCAGTACTATGGGTGGCCTGGGCTCAGATCACCCTAGCAGTTGTGGAAGAAGCAATATAACAGAGAGGCAAATGATGGAGAGGCCCCTTTTGAGGTTACAGTAGATCAAGAGAGTATAAAATAAAAAGGAAGCGAAGTAGCTAGGGACACAGATTGCTCATTAATTAGCATGCTTCAGGGTTCAGACTTGGAATAACAAGCCTTCCTTTTTGATAACAGGCTGCCTGTGGTCTGCCTGGGCCATATGTGTGGCCCCCACTGGGGTCCATGGTGCTGTGCAGAGGACTCAAGCTTCCTGAGGTTGTGCTGAGGATGAGAAGAGAGGATGAATATAGAGTTCGCAGCGTAGTGCCTGGCACAGAGCACCGGCTTGCTAGGTGTCAGGTGTCCCTGCCGCTGCTTGCCTTGAGCAGCCATGGAAGCTGCAGCAGCTCAGGTCTTCCCTTGGCTTGTTTGCCTGAGTTCTGATTCGCGTGTGTGAAAGCAGAGCTTTGGATAATTTATTATGGACTAACAGTTTTGTAGAAATTCCACAGATATTTTACTCCCTTTTTTTGGTTCAATTATCAGTAATTGGCAACAACAACAACAAAAAATGCTGAGGATAACTGAATATTATATCTTTATGAGTTTTGTTGATAAACAGACCAAACCAAGATTTAAAACCATAAAAGCATTTTTTTCGTTATCATAGCTACCATGTGAAATACATTTTATAATCCCATTTTATAGATAAGAAACTGACAGTAGGAGAAGTTTTTTATTTTTTTTATTCTATTTAGGCCCTTTTTAAAGCATGAAGGATAAGTCAAATAATTTTCCTAATGTCATCTTTTAAGTAACAAAGGACAGTTGAGAACTCAGGGCTCCTTATTCCATATCAGGCTCTGTTACGACCATACTGCAGCAAGATAGCAATGCTTTTTTGCCTTTAGAGAGACAAGGAAGAAAAGAAAGGCAAAAGTCTCAAGCCTTCCAGAGACACATGCTTACAAGTTATCTTTGTGGCATATAGAAATAGAGTTGTATTAATACTAGTTTGAGAATTCTTGCTATGCTCTATTATCTAGAATAGTCACTGTTTCTCTTTTATAAATGCAGAAAGATCCCTTACTTGAAGGTGAGAGTAAATTAACATTCACACTCTCTAAAAAATTATTTTTCAAGGGGTCTAAGGATACCCTGCAGAATGTGGAAAAATGAGAACTTTTGAGCTCAGAGTCACTTTTTCCCCCAATTGTGTGCCATGCCTGTTAGGTTAGTATCCTCATTGTAGGTTTTATGTGCCTGCAGACAATCTGTGGTCAATACCATGCAGAATATTGGCCATAAATTCCTTGAATTTGCACTTGTGCCTTGCATTTGATGGCTAATTTTTGGCCAAATGAATGAACAAATGTTGGAGAAGATCAATATTGTTGGATTCAAAGGGTAACAGAGACGCTGTGCTGTGCCCAGGGAACGTCCTTGGAAGACGGCAGCCTTTAAGAGCTGGAGGCCAATAGGCCAAAGGAGGCCGGGAAAGGAAGGGTCTGGTGATAATGCCTCTTGCTATGGCTGTTAGTGCTTGTTGCTTTTACTCATCTTAATTTCAAATTGATTCTTCATTTTGCATCAGTCAGACATGGCATGGTAGCAGTTGCATAGTATCGCTTGTCTTCTGGGCCTTCCTGTAGGTTGTGTCTTGGCAGCACTCCAGCTGACTTGCAATTATCTTCCTTTGCTTTTTAAAGAGGCATCTGACAAGCAAGTTCACTGTAAAGAGGGAGAAATGGTGACTACATATTTTTCCGTGACTGGCACAAACAAAGTGCTGTTTCAAAGTTGCTTCTTTCCACTTAACAGCCTCAATTCAATTCAATTTACATTTATGGAGGTCAGACTCTGTGTGGGACACTGTAATAAAGACTCACAGTTTCAAGGGTAAATAAGACCTAAGCTCTGCCCTCTAGGTGGACCCAGTGTTATAGGGACAACTGAGGGATGTACATAAATAACAATAGCACGATGGAGTCTCTATTGTTTAATAACTACTGCTATTAAATCACAGGAGGTTTCATTACCCTGGCCTTGGACACATATCTTACCATCTATCTTATTTGATTTAGGTTTAGCCACAGATAAAAAGGTGAAAGATAGCATATAATTCCAGCACTAACCACCGTAATTCCCCTGAATCCTGCCACTGTGGCATGAGAATAATACTAGAGGTGTTTCTGAACATAAGATTTGAAATATCAGAAACTATGAATGATGGAGAACTACAAACATTTTAATTTTGTAATGTAGAGGTATTCTGATGTATTTTAGGCCTAAGAATTCCTTATCTAGATTTAAGGCTCGACTTCTTAAACAGTCCTCCAGATCTGCAAACATTTGTACAATTTGTACATTTGCACAATACCTACTCTATGCTGCCCGCTCTGCGGGGTCCTGGGGGGTAGGTACAAAGACATTTCCTGACTTTAAGGAGCTTGCAGCCTTATGAGAGGTGCAAAAACAAACAATTTCAATAAATAATGGTGGGTGCTTAAACAGGGAATCACACAGGGCACTACCCTAGCAGAAAGAGGGGTTTATGGCCCAGGTGGAGGGTTCAGAGAGGCTCATTGGAGAAGCAGCTGCTCCTCTAGGCCTTGAAGGTACTAGTCAGGTGAAGAAAGGTGAGAAGGGAGCCACAGTGGAGGGGAAAGGAAAGGAAAAGATGTGGGAGACAAAAGCATGTGCTATTTAGGAGGGATTCTTGGTTTGTTCTTTTATTTTTTATTTCAAGATATTTTGAGGGTAGAAACGTTTTGGTTACATTCTATGTCTTTGCCTCATCCAAGTGAGGATTAGAGGCATGCTCTTCCCCTCTACAATGCTCACCACGTCCATTAGTTGTTAGTTTACCACCCCCCACCCCCGCAACCCCCTAATCCCTGGAGAATATTACTACCCTGTGAGCACCATAATGTTGATCAGTCAGTGCCAATTTGATGGCGAGAACACGTGCAGCCTATTCTTCTGTTCTTGTGTTACCTCACTGTGGATAATGGGCTCAAGCTCAATCCAGGAAAATGTAAGAGGTGCTAGATCACTGTCGTTTCTTATAATTGAGTAATATTCCATTGTATACATATACCAAATTTTAGTAATCAACTCATGGATAGATGGGCACTTGGGTTGTTTCCACATCCTTGCAATAGTGAATTGCGCTGCCATAAACATTCGGGTGCAGATGTCTTTATTATAGAATGTCTTTTGCTCTTTTGGGTAGATGCCCAACAGTGCTATTGCTGGATTGAATGGTATTTCCACTCCCAGCTCTTTGAGATATCTCCAGATTCTTTTCCACAGAGGTTGCACCAATCTGCAGTCCCACCAGCAGTGTAAGAGTGTTCCTGTCTCTCCACATCCTCGCCAGCATTTGTTGTTTCGGGATTTTTTGATAGAGGCCAATCTCACTGGGGTTAGGTGATATCTCATTGTCAGTGTTTTTGTGTGTGTGGTTTTTTTTTTTTTGTTTTTTTTTTGAGACAGACTGTCACTCTGTTGCCCAGGCTAGAGTGCCATGGCGTCAGCCTAGCTCACAGCAACCTCACACTCCTGGGCTCAAGCAATCCTCCTGCCTCAGCCTCCCAAGTAGCTGGGACTACAGGCAAGTGCCACCATGCCCGGCTAATTTTTCTATATATATTTTTAGCTGTCCATATAATTTCTTTCTATTTTTAGTAGAGATGGGGTCTCGCTGTTGCTCAGGCTGGTCTCGAACTCCTGAGCTCAAACGATCTGCCAGCCTTGGCCTCCCAGAGTGCTAGGATTACAGGCATGAGCCACCTTGCCCGGCTCTCATTGTCGTTTTGATTTGCATTTCCCTAATGATTAGAGATGTTGAGCATTTTTTTTTATGTTTGCTGGCCATTATTCTGTCTTCTTTTGAAAAGTTTCTGTTCATTTCCTTTGCCCATTTATTGATGGGGTTGTTTGATTTTTTCTTGTTGATTTTTTTAAGTTCTAGAAAAAGAATTAAGTGCAAGTGCAGAAAGGGTCGGAGAGGTAGGTAGGCCAGGCCAAAGGTGGCTTCGGGTTCCACGCTAGGTGGGCTAGCTCCATCACAGAGAAGTGGTGCTGAAAGCCGGCGTGACTGCAGTGCAGAGTGGACTGGCATGGAGCAAGGCAAGGCGCGAGAATGGGCAGCCCCATTTAGGAGGCTACAGCTGAGAGGCTGAGAAGTCCTGAGGTAGGGCTGTGAAAATAAAGTGAAGGAAAGGGAAGAATGGGCAGAATTGAAACTGATTGGAGATGAATATTGAGAAGGAAGAAGTCTAAAATGTCTGTAGAGTCTGGAGCTTGGATGACTGGATAGATGGTGGTGTCACTTACAAGCAATGGGGGAAAAAGAGAAGGTTAGGGGGAGGGGAAGGAGAGTCCAACTGGGGATAGATGTTGAATTCGGGGGACCTGTGGGAAACCGGGGCAGGTGTCAAATAGGAAATTGGACATTCACGTCTGGAGCTCAGAGGAGAGGCTAGGGCTAGAAGTACAAGCAGAGATCCCGCCTTCTCGTTCCCCTCTCTCAGAAGAGGCCCCAGGAAGCAGGAAGCAAGGCAGTCAATAATACGTGTTTAAGGCTGATTGCTTGGGGGCTGTGGGGTGTGGCACTACTGGCTATAGGAGAGAAGAGTAAGGAAAATCTCCTAAGATTTTCTATGCTTTAAATTCTACATTACAGAAAAATACTTCAGACAAGGACAGGAGTTGGCTGTTAATCCCAGACTGAAAGCATATTTTTCCCACTACCTATTTTTGGTGCCATTCAGTTTATTTTTAGACACCACTGGAATTTAACTTTGGAGAATCTTCTCTTGGAGTTTCTGCAGGGGTGGGTGACCTGGATAGTGAAGTATCTGGAAATTCTTTCATATAACAATAATTTAAATACTTGCAGATATTTAGCCAAGAGAAAGACATCACACACACACACACACACACACACACAGATATTTGCATACATCATAAAGGCTTCCTCCAAATTTTGCAAGGGTCATCACATTGAAGAAACAATAGGTTTATTGAATATATCTCCAACAGATTAATGAGTGAAGTTATACAGAGACAGAGCTCACCTTTGTTTCATAAATAATTATTAAACACCCAGGTTTAGTAGACTCTGTTCTGGGTATCTGGATCTAATGAGAAATAAGATAGATAAGGTCCCTGCTTTTTAGGAGTTCATACTCTAGTGATGGAGAGACAGATAATCAACAAGATAAATGACTTTATACACTGATAAGTACTGTGAAGAAAGGAGTGTGGTACAAAGAGATACAGAAGACCAAGGGGGAGAGCTCCAGGGAAGGGGAGAGCTCTCTGGGCTGCGTGCTGGGGAAGACCTTCCAAGGAGAAGGTGGTTTGAGATCAGAAGCAGCCAATCTTAGGAAGAGCCTTCTGGGCAGGGCAAAAATCAAATGAAGACAGCTATAACTCAGGATTGAGGCTAAGCTACCATGGGACAAGAGAGCAGGCCAGTGTGGCTGAAGGAAGATGAGTGGGAAAGTGGTATCTGATGCCATTGGATAGGTAGACAGAGGAAGCTCATACAAGCCTTCTTTGGATGTTATTGCAGTGTGATGGGAGACTACTATGTACACCTTGCACAGGTAGGGCTTATTCAGGCACCAGAGTATCTAAATTATACTTTTAAAAAGATCACTCCAGTCTTTGGGTACAGAACGATAGCAGAATTCCAGGGGGCAAAGGAAAGTAGCTTGAAGCAGGGTGGCAATGCCGTAGATAGGGAATGGATCAATTCCAGAAACATTATATAAATAAAAATGGGAGGACTTGCTGATGAATTGGATGTTGGGAGCGTGGGTACAGTAAGGAAAGGGGAGAATGAAGAATGACTCTTAGAGTTTTGGCTTAAATGTTCAATTGGATGGTGCTGCCATTTAATTAGATGGGGAAAGATTGGGAGGAGCAGGTTATAGAAGACAGTTAAGAGTTATGTTTTGGATATAATATGTGGAAATTCCAATTTGACTCACAAGTGGATATACCATGGAGGAAGTTAGACAGGAGTCTGGCGCTCAGGGAGGAGGTCATGGCTGGAGCAACACAGGTTGGGGGTCATCAATGAGACATGAGCTGTGTGAGTAGGTATAGAAGGAAATAGAACAGAGACCTCAAAATTGAGTCTTGGGATTGATTTTTTCATATTCAGAAATCAGTTAGAGGAAGAAGAGCCAGTAAAAGTGATGGCTAATGAGATAAGCTAAAAAGCCATGGGAAGATGGCCTTATGAAAATCAAAAGAAACAAGTCTTTAAAGAAGAAGAAGAAGTTACTTCATTTAAGGAAAATTCTGCAAAAATTAGATTTTTTGTATCGTGAATGGAATCTCACAGTCCTCTGGACACACTGCTTCCCATCTTTTCTCTCCCGGATGAGGAAAACAACTAACCCCACCAGCAGACAAGGTTACCCAGGCCAGCAGTGACTCTGAAGAAGGGACAGAGAGACACGCTTATCAGTTGTTCAATGCTTGGCCTCTGGACACTCTTATTACCGATACTCCTGTGTTCTTGGAGAATCCGTTCCCCAAGGCTGAGTCCTTGCCTTGTTCTCCGGGCTTCAGGGATGTTTTTCTTGCATATTGAAGACTCTTTCCTTTGCTTTAATACCTATTCTTATGGTCCCATCTCACAACCAACACCACCCTGGTCCCCTACTGGTGGTCCTTCCTCTGCCTGGGCAGGCTGTTGCTTCCAAGATTTGGTTAGGTCCTTGTCCAATCCTATGCCTCCCTTTCTTGTCCTTTCACCTGTCATTATAATTGAGGTTATTTCCCAATTATAGCCCAACTCTCATGCTCATGTCCATGTGTCTTGTATAACCAGACCGTTAACCTTTGCCCAGCACCATAGATCTTTCCAGAGTACAGTAACTAGTTGCATTTGGTCTGGGACAACTCAGAGCACCCGAACCTGGTTATAATAGCCATGAGTGTCCAAGCTGAGGTGGGATGAACCACCTGGAAGGGGGCCTGCAATAACAAAGCTCCCTGCCCCGTGTGGGGGTGGGTTAAGGGCCCTTCCAACATTCAAGATTCTGGAGCATTTTCAAGTACAACGTGAAGAAATGAATCCCAGGTTCCTTTTTAGTGAATCGTTTACAAAGCAAACATTTAATAAAATACAATTACACTTCTTTTTCTCTAGCACATTGACTATTAGCCTTCTGAAATTCTCTTATATGTTTTGTTTTAGGTTGAGAGAGCTCTTATTTTTGACAGGATATTTTGCTTGAGACTACCGTATTGCTACCCAGGTATAATTCCAAATTATAAGATTACACACCAGAGTGTACAGTTTCTTCTAGTCAAAGCTGACCTCCTAATATTTTCCTGTACATAGTAGGCACTCAGTCAACATTTAATGAATCAAACTGAAGCCTTTTAAAATGTGGTTTCTGGCTGGGCACGGTGGCTCGCAACTGTAATCCTAGCACTCTAGGAGGCCAAGGCAGGAGGGTCGCTTGAGGTCAGGAGTTTGAGACCAGCCTGAGCAAGAGCGAGACCCCATCTCCACTAAAAATAGAAAATATTAGATGGTGTAGTGGTGCTCACCTGTAGTCTCAGCTACTTTGGAGGCTGAGGCAGGGGGGATCCCTTGAGCCCAGGAGTTTGAGGTTACTGTGAGCTGGGCGGACGCTACAGCACTCTAGCCCAGGTGACAGAGTGAGACTCTGTCTTAAAAAAAAAAAAATCTGATTTCCTTGGTAAAGCAAATGATTTGTGTTGGTGTTCATTACCAGGATCTGGCATAGGATAGAAAAAGTTCTGTGAGCACACTTTCTGTTTCTCTCCTCATCTATTCTTCTGTCAGGGAAGATGACAGGTTGATGCTTTTTTATGTGTAACAAGAATGCTGGCAAGGAATTATAAATTATAGATTTGGGAAATCTCAAAATATTTCTACACTTTCCTAGCAGAGAGCATCATCTTAGCATGTATAAATGCAAGATGATGACATGTCACATTGCCTTGTTCCCTGTCCCAATCCCATGGCCACACTTAATGCAATGCAGGCTTGCAATGGCCCGGGTAGGGGGAGTCTGCATATCTGTGTTGTGTGAGCCAGAGAGGGTTTCTAAAACATTTAAAAGCCATGCATTCTTTCATCCTCACCCTTCTCTACTGTATTGCTTCTGACCTCCTTCACTCATTTCTGCTACCTGCTAGGCTTTTGGATGCTTTTAAATGTGTAAACATGGTCTACAGCATGATAGAACAGGAAATATGGCAGTGCTTGTAAATTGTCATACACAAGTTTTATTTGAACTGCAACAATGTAAACATCACAAAGTTTTAGGATAGAAACAAAGGTAAACTATAACCAGTTTACTGAAGAAGCTGGAATTCGCAAAAGGCAGGCAGAAAGCGACCTCTTCTTCCTCACCACAGCTCCGTTAGACTCCCTCTGTGGAGCTGTTCATCCCCACCCTGGATGACTCTCAGGTATGTCTTTATTTTTCCTGTCAGTCTCAGGACTTAATAGAAATAAAGCTTGTAAAGTACTGAGAGTCAAATGCAGTGTGATGTCAAAGCTTCAACTTTTCATCCAACTTAACCACCCCCACCGCCCCGCCTCATGTGTGAGCTGCACACCCACTTGGGTCCCGGAGCCTGGAAGGAGGAAGGAGGGTGAGATCAGCTTCCTCACTCTTTGTCCACTTCTGCTTTTATTCTCCTTCTGCATCTTTCCCACTGTCCAAATCCTGTTCCTGGCCCCCTCTCCGGCTGAGCTCAGGAGAGGAGTGATCAGGGAAGAGGCCACCATCTTCCTTTGCTGGTGTGTTTGTACCATAGTACTGGGGTACTCTCTCTGCCAGCAGCCCCAGTGCAGCTCCTTCCCTGCTGAGTGACTTTGTGGGTCCTTCACGCATCTCCCAACTGTAGGCTTCCCCTCTGCTGTTCCCTGATGTGGGAAATGTCCTCTCCAGAGGGACTATGGTGGTTCCCTGGTCACTCCCTGTATCCTAGCCCATTAACACAGACTTTCACTTTTGTGGTACCTCGTTTCTTCAGACCGTCCCATTGCGAAGTCCCAATACTATCTACCTTTTGTGAGGTTTACATATTGCCCATGGGAGGAAAAAATCAACCATTTCCATCCTGGTAACTTCGGAAGGGCAGGCCATTCCCAGAGAATCTCTCTTGGCTCAGCTGCCACTGACGACTCCACACAGCCTTTCACCTATAGACTTTTTCAGGAGTGGTCAGGTAGGCAACAGTCTCTGAGTTCCCAGCCTCTGGTGGCTACAGACCAAGCCCTTCCTCACTGGTTGGAGTGGGAGGAAAGCAACCCCTGTTTGCTCATGTCAGGAGGAACTGCAAACTGACATCTCCCAAGGCTCTCACTCACTGCGAGCTTCTCTTATGGACTCAGCCTTTTCTTATAGTGCCTGGAGTTAACTGACGGGCTAAGAAGACAAAACAGGAGTTAGCTGGTGGGCCAAGGAGGCAAAACATCTCTTTCTGGGTCTTGCATAAATGATGCAGTGCCTCGCTTCAGAATAGAGAGATACTCCCACCTGTTAGTCTCAGCTTTGGGGCCTCAGCAACGACATAGGAAAAGTAAGGATTTTTGCATCCTGAGTTTCATATAATAAAACCTCTGCTCCTACCACAAGCCAATCAATCTCTTTGTTTCTACTTTGGATCCCATTCTCAGTTGACTTTTAAAGGCAACCTGTCTTCTCTTTTCTGCACAATCTCTCCCTCTCTCTTGAAACAGTCCCATTAGTATCAAACAAGTTCTATAATCTCCCATGTTATTAAAAAATTGGTAAATTCTCCCAGACCCCATATACTTCTCCAGCTACTGCAACATTTTTCTGCTCCTCTCCACAGCCAAACTTCCTAAAAGGTTTTTCTACACAAGCCTTCTCCACTCTCTGCACCTCCAATTTACTCTTCAAGTAACGACATCTGACTTCCGTCACCATTACTCAACTGAAACTGCTCTTGTCAAAGTTAACAACCTCCATGTTGCCAAATGCGATCTGCACTATTCCCTCCTCATCTTGCTGAGTGTTTCAACAGCACACATCCTAACTGAAAGACTTCCTACTAGAAACACTTTCTTCCTTTGTCCTCAGGATATCACACCCTCCTGGATTTCGTTCTATCTCACCTTCTCTTAGTTTCCTTCTAAGCCTCTTCTCAATCCCATTACTGGGCATCTATGCAAAGGAAAAAAAGACATTCTATAAAAAAGACATCTGCACTCGAATGTTTACAGCAGCACAATTCACAATTGCAAAGATGTGGAAACAACCCAACTGCCCACCAATACATGAGTGGATTAATAAAATGTGGTATTTGTATACCATGGAGTACTACTCAGCTATAAGAAACAACAGTGATATAGCACCTCTTGTATTTTCCTGGATAGAGCTAGAGCTCATTCTACTAAGTGAGGTATTACAAGAATGGAAAAACAGTCACCATAGTACTTACCATCAAATTGGTATTAACTGATCAACACTTATGTGCACATATAGTAATAACATTCATCAGGTGTTGGGCAGGTGGGAGGGGGGAGGAGGGGATGGGTATATACACACCTAATGGGTGCAGTGCCCATTATCTGGGAGATGGAAATGCTTGGAGCTTACTCTGGTGGGGCAAGGGCAATATATGTAACCTAAACATTAGTACTCCTGTAATATGCTGAAATAAAAAAATTTAAAAAAAAGACTATTAGACTTGCCCAGGGACTCATTCTGGAATCTTTTCTTCTCCAGTCTTTCCTGGGGGATGTTCTAGCTTCCCAACAGCTCTAAACACCTCCTATGTCCTAATGGATCCCAAATTGCTATATTTGGCCCAGAACTCTCCTTTATTCTGACTTGGTGTATTCAACTGTCTACTTAGCATGATGGGCCGAAGCCATCTCACAATTAAAATATTCAAATCAGAAGTAATTTTTCCTCTCCATGCTGTTTCTCTCCTCATTCTTCTCCCATCTCAGAAAGCAACAATGCCTTTCCTCCCAGTTGTGAAATCCAGAAATCTGGGAAACATTCTTATTTCTCCTCTTTCCCCAGTGATACAATATAATCACATATTTACGATAGTCTGTCATGGATCTGTCCCTGGGTAGCCCCATTCCATTGTTCCCCTGCTCAATCTACCACTAAAATACAGCTTAATCTGTCTACATCTTTCCCTTTCACTTGCCACCACCCTAGTGCAAACCTCCCCATTTCTAGCTCAAGCATCCCAACTGCCTTCTATCCGACCTCTCTGCTTTCACTCTGGCCTCACACCTAATCAATTTTCCACTCAGCCTCCAGAGCAAATTTTAAAGTATAATCATTTTACTATTGCCTAGAATACTTCAATTGTTTTGCAACTGAAGAAAAAATACAATACCCACCTTGGGTAAACGCTGGCTGCCTGGTCCCGGACTTTTTTTTCAATGTCAAACATAGCTCCCACCTTCACTCACAACTCTATAGCCGTGTAAACCTTTTAGTGGTAGGAGTCAGCCAACTTCTTTCCTGCCTCAGGACCTTTGTACTTTCTGTTTACTTTACCGTATTCTTGCTCATTCTCATCCTTCAAGCCTCAGCATAAGGCTATCTCTTCAGAGATGCTGCCTTTAACCACATTCTATAAATTAATGTCCCCCTGCCATTCTCTATTTTGGTCTTCTATTGTTTTCCCTTATTAACTCTCATCATAATTGGGTAGATAATCTCATCATAATTGGACTACTGGACTACTGGACTGTAAAGTCCATGAGGGCAGATAATTTGTCTGGCTCACTCACAGTCACATCCTCGGCACTCACTACAGGGCGTGTTGACAAGAGGCATGCCAGAAGGACAAGCTCCAAGAGTAAATGGGTAGATATGGGCACAGGGCACAGAGACATCCCACTCTGCCACTGTCCTTCTAATTGCAATGTGTTTGGACATATAACACGGGGGAAACAGAAACATATACTGGAAGATTGGAACCATTCATTCATTCCACATTTATTTACTATATGCCCAACACTGTTGTCCTTCCTGGAGATGTAACAGCTAACAAGGCATAATATCTCTGCCCTCATGGAGCTTTTGTTCTCATGGGGGAAACAGACTACAGTGTATTTAACAAGTAAAGATATAATATCATGTCCTCCCACAAGATATATGTTAAGAAGAAAAGTTAGCAGCAAGAAGATAGAGAATACAGGAATGAGGCCATTTTAGACCAGGTGGTGGGTAAGGATATCCTCTCTAAAGAGATGCATATGAACAGAGATGTGAGGAAGAGCATGTTTGATGTGGGAGCAGCAGGTGGAAAGGCCCTGAGGCAGGGAAGAGTTGAGGAAGTTGAAGGAATAAAGAGAAGATTGAAGATTAAAAGAGTAAAGTGAGACAAAAGTATGAGAAACTGAGGTTGGAGATGGGGGGTCAGGGCTCCATCACAAGGGGTCTTAAAGAACATGGTTAAGATGCTGAAATTGTATTCTGAGCATGAAAGGAGACTTTGCAGAGGTTAGAGCAGGAGAACAACACGATCTCACTGACATTTTTGACAGACTCGCTCCGGCAGCTCTGTGGGAATGGACCAGAGGCAATGGGAAAGCGGATGAGCAGTTAGGAGGCTGTTGTGGTGGGGATGAGAGGTGACCTGTGGACATGAAGAGAAGGGCACAAACGGAAGCTATGCTCTGAAGGTAGGATCGACACAACCTATTGGTGGGTAGGCTGTGGGTGTGAGGCAAGTCTCGGGCAGGTGCTACTTTTAGGCCTGAGCAAATGGGTGAATGCTGGAGCCCTTTACCGTGAAGAGGAATCCTGGGCTTAGGGAGGGGTGGAGGTGAATAAAGACTTCTATTTTGGCCATGTTAGTTTGAAGCATATTGAAAACAAACATAAGCCACTTTGATAACGCACAACTCTTAGGTTCATTGTGGTAAACAACTGTAGCCACAGAAGGAGTTGAAATCGGTGAATCAGGTGCTGCCCCTACAAACTCATTACCAAGTTATAATGAAAGCAAGTCTCAGATCTTCTTTTACCACATATGCAGACATAATGTCATTAACAAATAGGCACAGAGCAATGTATACACCTGCTCTGTAAGCTTGATTTAATCCCAACTTACAGTCCTTCCAGGTGCTTCAATCACTGCCTTGAATGAGTCCACTCAGTAGAAAGTAATATTCTAAGGCAGGGTCAGACATTCAGAAACCCTTTGCCCCAGAGGCTGGAAACAGGACTGCTTGAGAATGAAGCTTCAGGTACAGCCTAAGAGTACAGCCTATATGCTGCTGGATTCTTATATTCTGTTTTTATGTGGGTAGGGAATATCCCTAAAACATTTTAGCCAATTCCTATATCTTGATTACCTCTAATTTGACCTATAAAAGCCCATTTCTAACATCCATTATGCTGATTAACAAGCCACTAATTTCATAAATGAAAACCGAATTTGACTTCAGCATGCTAATTAGCAAAATGTCTGGTGTTGATCAGAGTTAAAGATAGCTGAAGTGCTTGTAGTAGCTGCCTCTGGAGGACGGCCTTTCTGCAGTGAAGCCAGCTGTAGCGCAAATTCCTGATTAGACAACTGTCTGCAGCTTGAAGTAACTAACACACCTTTGGAGCACACTCTATGTTACAGTATTATAAAGTAGATGACAGACAATATCACAAGTCGCCTAGCAGACATGCAAGAAGAGGCATCTTCTGGGTAGCTGGATATACACGTTTGACGCTTAGGGCTGCAGGAGTACACTTCTGAGTCCTTGGCATATGAGTGGGATTTAAAGTCATGGAACTAGATGAGCTTATTCAGGGAGTAAAAAGACTCAAAGGCTGAGACCTGGGGCACTTCAAATTTTAGAGACCAATTAAAGGAAAAGAACATAGCCAAGGAGTTCAAGAAGTAGCCAGTTATGTAGGTAGATGACCAGAAAAGAGTGTTGAACTGAAAGCTAAATGAATAAAAGACTTTCAAAAAGGAAGAATGACCAATTGTGTCAAATACTATGAGAGACTAAGTAAAGGGGAATGAGAATTGAGTGTTGGGCTTATCCAGACTGAAATCACAGATGTCTGGAGGCTGGAGTACAGTGGCATCATCATAATTCACTGCAAGCTCAAATTCCTGCGCTCGAGTGATCCTCCTGTCTTAGCTTCTTGTGTGGCTGGGACTACGGGCAAGTGCCACCATGCCCAGGTAATTTTTATATTTTTTGTAGAGATAGGATCTCATTGTGTTGCTCAGGCTGGTCTTAAACTCTTGGCCTTGAGTGATCCTCCCAGTTTGACCTCTCAAGTTGCTGGGATTACAGGCATGAGCCACCATGCCTGGCCCAGATGTCTTGATAAAGACAACTCCCATACAATGATGGAGATGAAAACCTGATTGGAGCGGCTTGAGGAGAAAATGGGAGATAAGGAAGTAGAAACAGTTTGGACAACTCCTTGGAGTTGCTTTCTTTTTATTTCAAAATATTAAGTGGGTACAAATGGATACATTGTATAATGCTTAAGATAGGGCTTTTAGTGCAGGTGTTGCCAAAATAGTGCTCATTATACCTGATAGGTAAGTTTTTTATTCCTCATCTCCCTCCCACCTTCTCCCCTTCTTGATTTCCAATGAACTTTGTGTCTCTTTGTGCCTGTGTGTACTCACCATTTAGCTCCCACTTATCAGCAAGACCATGTGGTGTTTGTTTTTCCAATCCTGAGATACTTCGCTTAGGAAAATAGTTCCATACAAGTTGCTGCAAAAGACACTATTTCACTCCTTTTTATGGCTGAGTAGTACACCATGGCATATATATACCACATTTTCTTTATTCCCTTGTGAACTGATGAGCAGTTAGGTTGATTCCATATATTTACAATTGTGAATTGTCCTACAATAAACATTTGACTGCAGGTGTCTTTAATAAAATGGCTTCTTTTCCTCTGGGTAGGTACCCAGTAGTGGGATTGCTGGATCAAGTTGATTTTCCATACAAGGAAAAAGAGAAATGGAACAGTACTTGGAAAATACAAGGGGTCTAAGAGGCCTTTGTTGTTGTTGTTTTTACCATGTGAGATAGTATAGCATGTTTTTATGCTGACAAGACTGAGCCATTAGACAGGAGAAATTAACCAAGGAGAGTGACCTCTCCTGATGCCATGTCACAGAGGGACACTGCTGCCACCCACTATTCCCACCCACCCCAGTTAGTAAACTCCTTGCCATCAAGCTAAATTTCCATCCTAGAGTTGAAGGAGTCCTTTAGTAATTCAATGGGATGGAAAAAAATAGTTTCCAGAAGAATTTTAATTTCAAAATAAAAGACCACCAAGGAAGACACACCCCAGTCCTTGCATCTCTAGACGGGGGCTAGGAGTGGATGAAGGGTTTCTCCTGTTACCCATTGGCAGCGGATTTTGCCTGGTAAGTGTTCTAATAGGCCTGGTCCTCAAGTCCCAGACCCATCCTGAATAGCGGTTATATCAGCCTCAGCGATTGCAGAAAC
The DNA here is from genome assembly GCF_041146395.1 of Eulemur rufifrons. Classification (NCBI taxonomy): domain Eukaryota; kingdom Metazoa; phylum Chordata; class Mammalia; order Primates; family Lemuridae; genus Eulemur; species Eulemur rufifrons. The sequence continues at coordinate 88,437,292 of NC_090990.1, forward strand.
AGCCCGGGTAACAGGATCAGGAATCTGCCAGTGTCTGAGCGAAGGCGAAGAGAAGAAACAGCTAACCATGAACCAGAAAGAGGAACTCCATGCTCCATTGCGTGGGTGCTGAGGCTCTCTCCATTTCGTCTTGGAATCACAAGTCTCAGTTTGTTCACCCAGAAGCCTCTGTGCAAAGGACAAACATTTCAGATGCAGACAAGCCCAGGAAGTAAGCTGAATGTGACCATTCTCCTCTCCCTCCTTCCACCTGGGACCCCGGTCCCCTGGCTGAGGGGTCAGATATGTGCAACTGCAGCCTCACTCTCGCTGACACTGCTTCTGTCTCACTCAGTTGTCACAGTCGATTCACTCCTGGGATTTGTGGGTCCTCATGAGGGACTTCGGGAGGAAATGTGACCTCACAAACGCCCCTTATACATGCTCAACTCTGCATCCACATCCAGTTTAACCAGGAACTTAGTATCTTTCACCTGAAACTTCGCAGCCCTCTTCTTGGTGCCCTCTCCACCCTCCACACTCCAGCTTGTGCAGTTCATCATCCTGAAAGAAATTTAACCCCACATTTCCTGTTGTAAAACAAAAGCTACTACTTGTCCATTGCCTGCAGGCTGAAAACAAATGCCTTGCAAGGGATGTATGTGCCTTCCTAGACTGCCCCACCTCTTTCAAGCCCCTTACCTCCTTCCACTTTGCTCCCACGGAACCAAGAGTTCAGGGATCCAGTGTGGTAGGTCTTTGAGCAAAGGCACTAGCTGTTTCCTTTGCTGGAAATGTGCTGTCAACCCTTCTCTGTCCTGCAAGCTCTTATTCATCCATCAATACCCAGCTCAAATGTCACTCCTCCTCTAAACCCCACTGCTATGTACATTGTTGCTTAGCTAACCAGCATCTATTCACTTATTTTATCTTTGCATCACTTCCCATACTATGCATATGATTTAAGTGAAGTGTATTTCAGGAAAAGCGTCTTTTTAAACCAAAGCCCATGATGATAACCTTTTTCCCTTGCAACGTCCCATGTGAATGTGATTGTCCCTGGCGTGGGTACACAACCTGAACTGCCTGAAGGGAAGAAATCTTTTTCACAATTTGAGCAGACTTTTCTCTCTCTCCTGTTAAAAACAAACAAGAAAGCCCATTGCCCAAGATGGTGCTGCTGGTCATCATCTTGCAACCATTAGGGAAGCTGAGGTCAAATTCAGCCCACAAAAGAGGGCAGAGCTGAGAGAAGAGCAGAAAAACGGAAATGGAGACCTTGCCCTACCGTAAATTTGCCTACCATGACTTGGACATTGTGTTTTGTGAGATAATAAATTTCATTATTGTTTCAGTTAGTTTCCACTAGGTTTTCTGGTACTTGCACCTGCATGCCTTCTACCCGATCCACCCACTTTCAATTGCATGGAGAGAAATAGCATTCCTCAGTGCCCCCTTCCCACAGGACTTTGTCATAGCGCATCCACATTTCACTCAAGAAGGTGACCTCTTCAATATCTGTGTACCTTCAGTGTCTCCCACAGTTCTCAGCACACAATAGGTTGACGGGTGTAGAAGTTATGAACAAACGAATGGATGAGTCCCTTGGTAATCCCCCAAAACCACTCCACTGGATTATAAGTTATTAAGAGGAAGGTAACAAAAAGGAAGAGAAAGAAGAATCTTTTCAAAGAGAACAAGGCTAATAACTAAAATATCAGTGTTTTGGATTAAGTAGTGTCTTCAAATTTGGCCTATTATGTTCCTCCTTGCAACAGGGAAAGGAAATTGCAGCAAAATTAAAGCAAGTGAACCCACCTCAGAGCTTATGAAGAGCCCAGATTTCTTACAATTTTGAATCTTGTTTTCAGCATTTACCAGCAATTTCACCTTAAGCAACCTGTCTGAACTTCACTTTTCTTCTCACAAAGCTGCTTGAGGCTTAAACAAGGCTAAACATAAAAAGAACCCGTCATAGTACCTGAGTCAAAATAAATAACTGAGATCATATAGGGAGATGTGAGATAAGCAGGTTGTTATATTTTTTCTTTGTTGTAACTGAGAACGGTTTCCTTAAGAGAGATCCTCTCTTGGCTGTGGTTCTGCTGGAGAATCCTGTCTCCATTTGTGTCTGAGCTTAGCCTAGATGCAGCTGTGGAGACAAAGGCAGGACATTCCTTATGTTGTGACAGGAGCATCATCATTTTCTAGTTAAGAAAATAAATGGAACAAAAGAAGTAGAAAGACCAAGTAGGAACAAAGGATGAAATGTCTATTTGTTGGACCCTTATTCTGGCGGGGGGGGGGGGGCGAGGGGGCACTGTTTTCCAGCCTTATTCAGTAAGGTGGGTATTATGACCCCCTTCTTACAAATAAGGACACCTAAGCATAGGGAGCATAAGAATTTGCCCAAAGCCACAAGACTAGTTGGAGGCAGAGCCTCTAATCCAAGTCCATTTTGTTCCAGAACTGCGGGGGAGGCCAGAGAGCCAGAGTCACTGGAGTCCTTGCATACCAAAGCAGAATCCCAGGAGATGGAGATGACACAGCCGTTTACTTGCATTTTTTCCCAAGTCTTGAGAGAGAATGATATATTAGTAATTTAATTCATTCCCTGCATTTGGTGCAACATAATTCCCTGACAAAGTGTATTCAGGCCAGTCCACAGGGGGACCAGAAAAAATGAAGTAGAACTCTCAGAAATCATGTTCTTTACATGAAAATAGATCAGGCAATGGGAGGGGGCAAACTGAAAATAGCCTGAGGGAGTGAGAGACAAAACAGAGAAGCAGCGGGAGGAGGCTGAGGCAGCTGTGCTGCGGAGAAGGAAGGCACTGCTGAGAGAGGAGCCCCACGGGAGGCGTTGGAATGATTTTTCCCAGGATTCTGTTGAACCATCCATTCATCCCCCGAGCCAAAATCATTCCCCCAGAGGTCAGGTATTTTAAATTATGTCAATTAATTAAAGTAGTACTTCCTTGGTGTTTCCCTTCCCTTCCAGGAACATTCATTTCCTGAAAGAAAGAAATAAACAAATAAATAAATGGATAGTTAGCTAGATAAATTTTCGCCCAGATTTGAAACTAATTCATTATATATAAAATCTGGAAAGTACAGAAAAGTATAACAAACAAAATCACACACCAGGTGGTACCTGGATATAAACATTATTAGCATTTTTGTATGTTAATTTTCTGCTTTATATATGCATAAGTATGTCTACATATATGTATGTATGTATGTGTGTGTGTATGTATACATTTTCATGATGTTGCAAAGTAACAAACAGAAACAGAATCTTTCAATTCCTAAAATGAAACATATGTTGCTATGGCTCCTGAAGTCTCCAGAATTGCCCGTGTTCTGGTTGACATCAAATTCTTGTCTTCTCAAAGACTTTGAGACTTCATTTATGCCTTATCTCTTCTGCATCATAAAATATATTTTTAAAATACTAATTGAATCCACATATCCCTCCACCTACCAATTTCTCATCTCCACCTCTTGAAAGAATTTTCTTGTCTTCATGGGCTGAGGCCATTTCATCTCTAATTTATTAATATTACTGTGGTAAAATTTCTCTCTGTGCCTCTCTCTATATATAATTTATGTGTGTAGTTATGTATATGTAATTAATAATTTCTCGTTTTAAAAATTTACTCCGTTTGCCACGTACCTCCACACATTCAGCTCCAAATGAGCATTATCTGTAGGTCTTTTCTCTGGGGCCATTCCGTTTCTCCAGAAAAGACTACTGATTTCTTCTCCAGACTTGCAGGAGTTCTGGGAGATAAACAGGGAATGGAGGCTGCTGCTTTACTTTTTCAAATGTCAACTTTTACTTTTTCCCATTATTTTAACAATCAACTCACCTTCCCCTTTAGCCCTCTGCTATTCACGGGATTGAAGAGAGAAACCTGGGTCTCTAATTGCTCTTCATAAGACTTCCCGTGGTTCTCCCACTCTCAGGGCATCCTCTCGGTCCTGCTGTGGTAGTGCTATATAGAGTGAATGTGTATGTCCCTCCAAAATGCCAGTGTTGAAGCCTAATCCCCAATGTGATGGTATTTGGAGCTGGGGGCCTTTGGCAGGTGATTAGATCATGAGAAATAAGCCTTCATAAATGGGATTAGTGCCCTTATAAAAGAGGCCCAAGGGAGCTCCTTTGTTCTTCCCACCATGTGAGGACACGGTGAGAAGGCATCATCTATGAATGAGGAAGGACCTCACCAGACACTGAATCTGCCAGCACCTTGATCCTTCACTTCCCAGCCTCTAGAACTGTAGGAAATAAATTTCTTTTGCTTATAAACCACCCAGTGTATGGTATTTTGTTATAGCAGCCTGAACAGACTAGGTAGATTATACTAAGGGACCTAATTCTTCCCATCTCCCTTCACCTGTGTCCTTTGCCATGTGACTTTGGAGTTTCTCTCACTAAAGAGTTAGAGTCTATTCCCTCACCCCTTGAATTTAGCTGTGGGCATGTGTTTGCTTCGGCTGAGAGAATGAGGTATAAATGACACTGTGCGAGTTCTGAGACTAGTCCTAGCATTTTCACCTGTCCTTCTGTGAAGGACGAGATCATGCCAGCCTGCTGGCCTCACCAGGATGATGAGAGACACTGGAGTAGAGATGTACCAGCTAAGGAGCCCAGCCATGCCTAGCCTCAAGAGAAGCCCCCAGCTGACCCACAGATGCATGAGTGATCCAGCCGAGTGTGGACAGCAAAACGTTATTGTATGCCACTGAGGTTTTATGATTGTCTGTTACATATTATTTTGTGCCTATACTTCACCAATGCACCTTTTCCTTTCAATACCTGAGGCTTTCAGGCGGTCTGGAGTGGGCGGGAATATCATGTATTTTCTCTTGGTCATCACTCTTTTTAAACATTTACCACTTCCTCCTCTAATTCATCTGATCTTCAAGTTCCCAGTTTTGTGGACATCTCTCTCTCCTTGTTTTTCTCCCTCCTATTCTCTTTGCTCTTCTCAATTTCTACCTGTTTAACTCCTGTGTTGTCATTTTAAAGGATTGTTCTAGAGTCAGGGAAATAAAAGATAAATACATGTATTTAATCAGAAGCCCCTTTTCCCTGACACCTGCTCTCTCATTGCTTCTGTCGAAGCAATGCTGTTGTTCACCAAACAATTTCTAGATACAGTCCTTCCAGCTGCTTACACCTGAAATATGTCCCAGGCGACTGGTTCTGAGCAACAGAATGTGAGCAGGAATAACTCAGGCCACTTTCATGACTCTCTACTTCTATTACCATATACACAGTGTATTGATAGTATGATTAATTCAGTCTTTATACTACACACTATCAAATTTTGGCTGTGCTAAGGAAGGAATAAACACTCTTCACACATGTATCCGTTGGATTTTGGGGGAAACAAAGGGTAATTTTTTATTCATACAACATTATAAACACAGCTGTTAGGTGAACACATGCTTCTGATATTGTTGCTGTTTAGAAGTTAAATATGGATAGAAGCGTTTGTTTGGACACTGAGAATCCAAAGGGGTGGACTGTATCAGATATATATTTTTTTAATATTACCTAAAGACTATGGGAGTCTCAGTTTTATATTTTAATGCCTTTAACAGCATTTTCCACTGCTTTTTGAATGATGAGCTGTGCATTTTTATTTTGCATCGGACACACAAATTCTGTAGTTGGCCTTGCTACATAGGATCATAGGGTATGTATGACTATTTTAATAAATAGTTTTTCAAAGTGGTTGTACTAATTTGCCCTTCACCTGAAGGGGATAAAATTCCTGTTGTCCCATATCTTTGTTAGCACTTGATATTTTTAATTATTTTATGATTTCAGATATTCTAGTGAATGTGTTGCATTTCCCCGATGACCGGTGAGATTTAGAACCTCTTCATATGTTTATTGGCTATTTGGATATTTTCTTTTGTGAAGAGTCTGTTTACGGGAACCATTTTTTAAATGATACTACATTTTTCTTCCTTTTGTTGCCAACACTTGCTATTTTAATTTATTTTATTGACAATAGCCATTCCTAGTGGGTGTGAAGTGGTACCTCATCATGGTTTTGATTTGTATTTCCCTAACAATTAGTGATGTAGGCATCTTTTCATGAGCTTATTGGATATCTGTGTATCTTCTTGGAGAAATGTCTGTTCAGATCCTTTACCCATTTTTTAATTGGGTTGTTTGTTTTCTTGTTGAGTTGTAGGAATTCTTTATATATTGTAGATATTAATGTCATCAGATATATGATTTGAAAATATTTTCTCTCATTCTGTCTTTTCATTTTCTTGATTTTGATACATAGAAGTTTTAAATTTTGATGAAGTCTTATTTGTTTCTCTTATTTTTTAAATTTCAAAACATTAAGGAGACAAAAAAGTTTTTGTTACATGGATAGGTTTCACAATGCTTTAGTCAGGGCTATAAGTGTGCCCATCACCTAAATAGTGTTCATTATACCTGTTAGGTAGGTTTTTACCTCTCCCCTCCTCCCCCTTCCCTCTTCTTGATTTCCAACAATTTTTACTTCTTTCTGTGCCCATGTGTGCCCATCAATTATTTCCCAATTATTAGAGAGTACACATGGTATTTGCTTTTTCATTCCTGAGATACTTCACTTAGGATAATGGTCTCCAGTTCCATCCAAATTGCTGCAAAGGACATTAATTCATTTCTTTTTATGGCTGAGTACTACTCCATGGTATACATATATATATGTGTGTATATATATATATATATATATATATCCCCCCCCACATTTGTTAATCCACTCATGAATTGATGGCCATGTGAGTTGATTCCACATCTTTGCAATTGTGAATTGTGATGCAATAAATATTTGAGTTCAGGTGTCTTTTAAATAAAATGACTTCTTTTCCTTTAGATAGATACCTGGTAGTGGGATTACTGGATCAAATAGTAAATTGAAATGGTATAGGTTTCTGACAGTGGGGTATGGTGCATAGACACCACATTGTGGAATCAGAAGGTAGAATGGAAGTTAAGGATTAGCATGTTTAAGACTCATCTCCTGCAGGACTCCAGCAAAGCTCCACGGAAACTGGCTATAGCCCAGGCTTCAGTCAATCATGCTAGTCAACCAGAAGGCATGGGGCATGGCCCCCAGGAACATGATAAGAGCATGGGATCGTCTAATGCTTCTCCAAACAAGAATACTGACATAGGAAATCTTACCAGTGAATCACCATGTCACGCAGTTGCAACTCGAAGCCTTAGATCTCAGTTATCCATTCACACCAAAAGTGGAGCTGGTGCTTCATCACCCATAAACATGATGCTGGTAGAATAGGGTTAGAGCAAACTTCCACCACTCAGATGGAAAAATTCCCCACTCAAGGCACTGATTGTGCCAGGTGAAGGGTTGATGCCTTCTCAGTCAAACAGCTTAAAAGTCTTACAGTCCAAGAGGTGTAGTCCAATATCTGTCCCTGCTAAATTCTGGGCCTTGACTAGAACTATAACAAGCAATGGGGAATCTGAACACATGACAAAATGCCTATATCCAGGAGTTTTTCCCAAGGAATGATGCCCTCATTAGCCTGGTAAGCAAGCTGCCTTGCTGTCCGCCTGTGTTGCATGGTACTCAGTACTCAGTACTGGCATTTTTCTCTCCTCACATTCCCTTCCTTGATGAAATCATCAATTTTCATGGTTTTAAATGTTATTTATATGCAGCTGGTTCTCAAATATATATAGTACTTGTAACATTGACGTCTCTGACCTCATGAATTACATCTCCAACTACTTACTTGATGTCTCCATCTGAATGTCATACAGCCATCTCAGACTTGTTATGTTCCAGACTAGAACACTATCTTTTTTTTCTCCACTGCCACTACCTTTCCCATGCCATTCTTCTATCTGCCACGTGGATGTCATCATCTCTCACCTGGAGCATGGATTATTCCTCTTCTATCCTTGCCCTCCTCTGCCCCATTCTCCTTACGACAGACAAAGTGATCTTTCAGAAACGTAAACCAGATCATCCTATTCCACTGCTTATGCGTTTAAGGACTACACAAATGCCAACTTTATGTGGCATAAAAGGCCCCCAACTACCTTCATGATGACAATGTCTCATCTTTCAAGACTCACTTGAAGTAATCTCTTTTTTAAGCACCCTTTCTTATCATATCTAAAGTAATTCTTCATTCTTGTTCTCTAAGCATCTTTCCCAAATTTTAATTATTTAATTTGCTTCCTTGTTTGATTTTTTCATGAGCTCCATGAGAGCAAATATCACATCTGTCTTATTCACCATCATCTTCCCAGATTTGGGGCAATGGCCAGTACATAGTAAGTTCTTAACAAATATTTGTAGAATGAAATCATAAGCACGTTTCTAGTGCATGTTTACTGAGCATGTCCTCGGGGCATTACTTAATTGCCTTTTTTACTTTAGCTAATATCTTTCTCTCAGATGATGTCATTTTTAACAAAGAAATAATTTTATTTTTAATCACTCTAGGAGAGTGTACTGAGGGAAGGGAACAGCCCCATATATAAGTATGCAATTGCTAAAGTACTGAGCAGACTAGCTCTCCAGCTCTGCCATTCACCTTGCAACTTTCTACTTCAACACTATTAAAAACTGCTACATTTCATAGGTCTTTGAAATGTTTATAGTAGTTGAAACCATAAACATGAAATCCATCCATGCAAGGAATTCTATATAAAATTTTGTGTAAAGATTTATATTTTAATAATGACTTTCTCATGTCATTATTAAAAATTCCTTAGTCAGTTGGAACATGTCTTCAATTACCAATAACTTTTTCAAAAAGAGTTAGTTGGTGGTATGTGCTAGCCCTTCGCCTATGTGAATGCCTGTGTGGCTGCATATGGAATTTAGGGCACCGATCCTTCCTCTCACAGCTACCAAAATTCCAGATGTTGCTCCGCTGTCTTCTACCATTTATGATTGGAGGAATTAAAATAAGTCTGTCACCAACTAATATTAATGTCTCTAGAGATAAGCTCTTCATTTATTTTCTTCTTTTTGTCAGAAATACTCATGAATTTTTCTTTATAATTCAAAAATTGTGCTTGACTATATGTAAGTGTAGATATCATTTGATTAATTTTGCTATTTGAGATCTTTTCACAAATAGTAAAATTTTCTTTTACTATTTTTTTCAATATCTTTCCTAATTTAATCTGATTTCAATTGTTTGGGATACTTTTCAAAAGCACTTTTAATTATCTGATAAAGCTTCTGTCTTCTGTCTTCTATATTTATAATCTTCTTTCTAATTTTTCTCTTATTTCCTCTGCACTTTCGAAGAGCTTCTCAAGTTACTCTTGCCAACAGTGATTTACTTTTTTCTCAGCATCAATTCTGTCCCTTGGAGCCTATGATGTAAAGTCAAGTCTTTCTCAGGAGGCCCTAATTTATTGTTGATAGACTTGTACCTCCCCATCCTTACGACTTTTATGGTATTTCTTTTCGTGATGACAGAAATGCTCTAAACTCACATTAAAGAACATCTAATGACTGTGAATGACACTAACACTAATGCCATTGCCATGCCGAGTCAATTATCACACTTGGTTAGCTAGCGAGGTGTATCCTGCAAACACATACTTAAGCTGTGAGAATCTCATTCACATAAGCTCTATAGCGAGGCTCTTATTGAAATAAAAGAGCACAGGATGAGCAGAGGAGAGGTAGAGAACGGGTATCTTCTCTGAGGAAACCAGTTAGAGAGATGCAGGGCTGGCCTGGCCCTGAGGGTGTCGGGGTATGTAACCTTATGCCAAGATCACAGCTTGGGGAATGGAGCAAGGGCTGGATTCCAGCTCCTACTTGCTCTCTGGGCTGAGCACCTGTGCAGTGCACACACTGTGCAAATGTATATGGCAGCTCTGGTTCCAGTTGCCCTTAAGGTCAGCACCATCATTTCTTGATTTGGTTGTCTAAGTCAAGAAACCTTTTGTTTGTTTGTTTAAAGGAGTTCTATCATTTACAGCTAGATGAAATTTGTTGATCTGTACATATGACATAATTATTCCTTTAAACACTAACAAATAAGGCACATGATGTATTGGAGTCAGCTATTGGCTGAGGAAGGATAGGAAATCTGGGAATAGCTGGTGTTGATACAGCCTCAGGTGACCACACTAATGGGCACAGAGCATGTTAAAAAGTAACCCTTGAGCTGAGGTTATACATACCACCCAAGGAACAGGCAAGCAGGACAGTGAGTCCCTGAGACACCATCACATAGCATCTCAGGGCTGGGAATGAGGGCCATTTCCTTGGTTATAGGGACCAATTTGATAGGACAGAGTGTAGTGTATTTATATCATCTTGATCATTCGGAAAGGAAAGGACTTAAAAACAGGTCCTCTAGTCAATCATAAAGACCTTTCCTGGTTACTACTGAGACTTAGTAAATCTATCTAGTCCTTGAGCCTGTCTTACCCCAGTATTGACAGAAAATCTTGCAACAATCCAGTCTGACCCTTTCTGTCAACCAATAGAAGGAAGGAAGAATGAATGGATGGATGGAAGGAAGGGAAATTCATTTATAATACAATATTGATATCAGATTAAAGTGGAACTCTTCCCAGAGATAATTATTTTTCAAAAGAAGATAGACTAATGGCCAAGAATCATATAAAAATGTGCTCAACATCTCTAATCATCAGGAAAATGCAAATCAAAAGATATCACTTAACTCCAGTGAGAATGGCTTTTATCAAAAAGTCCCAAAACAATAAATGTTGGCATGGATGCAGAGATAGAAACATTCATACATTGCTGGTGGGACTGCAAACAAGTACAACCTCGATGGAAAGTATATGGAGATACCTCAAAGAACTACAACTAGAACTACCATTTGATCCAGCAATCCCATTCCTGGGTATTTACCCAGTAAATAAGAAAAAAAGACAGTCTATAAAAAAAAAAAAAGACATCTGTATTTGAATGTTTATAGCAGCACAATTCACAATTACAAAGATGTGGAAACAACCCAGTGCCCATCAATACATGAGTGGATTAACAAAATGTGGTATATGTATACCATGGAGTTCTCCTCAGCCACAAAAAATGGTGACCTACCTCTTGGATGGAGCTGGAGCCCATTCTTCTAAGTGAAGTATCGTAAGAATGGAAAAACAAACACCACATGTACTCACCATTAAATCGGTACTAACAGATCAACACTTATAGGCGTATATGGAAATAACATTCATCATATGTTGGGCAGGTGGGAGGGGGAGGAGGGGATGGATATATTCACACCTAACTGGTGCACTGTGCACCGGGTGGGAGATGGGCACACTTGTAGCGCTGACTCTGGCAGTGCAAAGGTGATATATGTAACCAAAGCCTTTGTACCCCCATAATACTCTGAAATTAAAAAAAAAAAAAAAGCAGGGGGAATCGTCAAGCCACTAGAATTAAGCTGAAACTATAAACTCCTTGAACAAATGAAGCTAACTGGTATCTCTAGTTCCCATGCTTAGCAAAGCATGGAGTAGGCAATCAAAATACGTACGTTTCCTGAGTGGGAAAAGGCGTGTTGGATGCACCAGCAAGTGAGCTGGGAATAACTGTGGCTGTGCCCTCTCGGCACTCCCAGAACCACACCTCTGCAGTGCAGCTCCCCAAGCCCAGCCCTCAGAGGCCCCCACTGGTCCTCTGTATTCTAATCGGACTGCACATGCTTCCATTAGCAATGATATCTACTGTAATATTTTTCTGCATGTGTGCCCTCATTAGTTTGATTTTTTATCTTTGTATCCCCAGCACCTACCGTGGGAGCTAATTAATCTTTAATAAATTAACCAGCAAATGAAAGAGGAAAAAGAAGGAAGGAGGGAGGGAAGAAAGAAAGGCTGGCAGGCAGGCAGGCAACCTCCTAGTCTGACCATATAAAACTGGAGTTAGAGTTCTTATCGTTTTAAGAGTTGAGATGTGAAGTTTGAGGCTGCAGAAGCTGACTCTGAGCACTTCTCCCAAGTCCATGACAATGGAAATTGAAGGTAATATGGGAAGTTTTGACCATTAGCTTTTGCTGTGTAACAAACTACCCCCCAAATTAATAGCTTAAAACAATCATAAGCATTTACATAGCCAACAATTTGTGGACTGACTGATTTAGGCTTGTCTTCACAGGGTTATGTGGCTAGGTCTTGGCTTGGCCAGTCTGTGGATGGCTGGAGTTCACTGACCTAGGCTGAGTGAGGCTGGGGATGTGCATCTTCCATGTGACTCTCATCATCATCCCGGGACTGGCAAAATAACCCAGCTGGCTCTTTGCATGGTGATGGCAGAGGGGCAAGTGCAAGCCCAAAGTGTCTGAGAGTCTCTGCTTGAGCTACATCTGCTAACAACCCATTGACCAAAGGGCTGAAGCACTGGGACTACTATTGCAATCTACCTAATTGCACTCATCTGACTGATTAATCCAATGAAGAGGCTCTTCATCCCTGTGAGAGAAAACAATTGCTTTAAAAGCATATCCCAGACATACCATTGTGTGACATAGAAATAAATACTTAATTTTGGGTGGAAAAAATTCTAAAGCTTTTCTTGCCGGGGTGGGGCGGGGGGGGGGGGGTGACTGCTAAAGCATTTCTAGAAATTCAAATCACTGATCCCAAAATAAATCTCCGTTCCTAAAACCAGAAGTGGTGATATATGAGTCAGAAACTGTGATGGGTCTAAGATTTTACCCTTCTCACATGCTAACAAGTTAGTACACAATTTCCAGGATATTGGCAAAAGGCATTGGACGCCTGGGTCAGAAACAAAGGATATTTTATTACAACAATAGCAGCAGCCAGAGAAGCATCATTTTTTACCCCAGTTCCTTGAGCCCAGTTCCCAGGCAATGCTTAGAGAGGCCGTTGACACCTGCACATTCAGGGTGTTACAGGAAAGAAAAACTGAGCTTAGGGAACCCGCAGCTTATGTAATAGACAGTAAGCATGCCTGCCCTTACTGTAGAAAGGAACACTATCTCTGTCTTCCCAGTCTGTTGGCTAAATAATCACTGAATAGATAGGAATAAAGGCAGTCAGTGTCTTTTTTCACAAGACATAAGGAAATACAAGAGATCCATGGAGAATTGTGTCCCAACAATATAAAATAATCTTCACCCTCTGTGCTGGCCTTGGCCAGAGCCATGATTCATGCAAGGCTTCAATTTCTGTTTTGGGTACCAGCACTACCCATGGACCCAGGGTTACATGCATAGACATAATATAGTAAACGGCAAATACCAATCCACTTCCATTTTGTGATCTTTGCCCACTAACCGTGAGTCCATGCTTTGCCACTGACTGGTTCCCTAGCTGGAGTAAGGCTTACCTTTGAGTCTCAGTTACCTTGTTTGTAAAATAAAGGGTAGAGTCAACAGCATTCTCCTTCTAGATCCTCTTCCCTAGGTACCCATCTCCCCGCAGCTCTTAGTGTTGGATAGATCCTCCCTGCAGAATTGCCCTTAGCCAAAGAGAAGTCACCTCACCCCAGATGTTAAGCCATGCCCCCCCCTACCCTGAGGGAAGTTTATGTTCCTGAGCTCCCATGAGATTAAGCAGAGACTAAATGCTTAACTAAGCTCTTTCCCCTACCCTACTTCTCTCACTCCCCTTTTCCTTAGAGAGCACCCCTCTGTAAATCATGTGCACTCAAATCTATGACACAGGCTCTGCTTTTAAGAAACCTAACTTAAGACAGAGTATTAGCTGCCTACCCTAGAGGACTGTGGTCAAACATCACTGGATGTTGTTCAGGGGCAAAGGAATCATAGCCCTCAAGGTGATGTTGTACTCTAACTGTCCTGGTCCACACAGCTGCTCTTCCCACCCAAGCTGACCTCTGGTCAGCTGGTTCCGCCAGGCCCAAGAGTGCTCCAGAACCCTTCCTCCTATTTATCTGGCCACAATCTTTTCTAAGGCAGGCCTGTTCTCTTCCCATGATGCTCTGGGATGACCTATACAAGCCAAATTCTGGATCATCCAGAGAAGTCATTATAGCCTCCATAAAAAGGCATGTGACATCCAGGTGTGTGTATGTGAGAGAGAGGGGGGCGGGTAGGGAGGGAGAGAGGAAGAAACTGAATCTGAAACATACTCTGCCTTAGAAGTGCATATAATCCAAATGTCAGGAAAGACAGTTATTCATTGGGACTGCTTTTAACTTTCAGATCACTGCAGCTACCCACTGTTACTCTAGCTTACACAAGAATCCATGCAGATACATACCAACAATGCCCCTGGCAATGCCAGCGTCTGGAAAGCTGCCTGCCATCTTCACTGAAACATCTGCCACCATCAATGCTAGGCTGCTGTTTCTGGATTAATCAGTCTCTACTTTGTTTTCAAGGAATCAGCCATTTCTTAACCTATGCTGTTAACTGCTTGGGTGCAAATACAAAACCAGACACTTATAAAAAATTTCAGTCATTTTTACAATCCTTTAATTTCTGTTTCCAGCACCCCTCTGAACTCCAAAATAAATTTATATGTCCTCCCTTTTGAGTTCATATGTCCCTGCCCAGAACTCATCTTGACTGTCCCCTTTCTACCTAGAAACTGCTCTTTTGCCCTCACTGCCCTGCCTCCAGTCAACTACCTCTCTCTGAGTTCAATCTACCCACTGGGCTCAGGTCTTGCTTTCTTCTGACACTTTACCCACCTAAATAAAGAATATTCTGGACACCACATATTGCACGCTTCAATGTGACACTCTGATTGGCAGCATTTTTTATTAGTACAGAAGCCATGTCTCTAATGTCAGACCAGCCGGGAAGAGTCACAAAAGTGCAGCTCACATCATCAGCTCCATCCTGCCTCCGCATCCCCCATGTGTGCAGGCAGAGGTGTGTCCAGAATTCACCAGTAAAAGAAGATGGAGAACTGTTATAATGGTCCAGACAGATAATCTGGGCAAAGACTCACCTCTAGTATGCAAGCATATATCTCCCAGAAGGTCTCAAATCAAGCATAAATGAAATAGCATAAAGATGGGCATGGAATCACATCCCATCCATCCTAATAGATTTGGGAAGCATGTCTGGCTTCTCCACAGAGTCCCATTTTAGAAGTGTAGGCACTCGTCCCCAGAATGCAAATGATTCTACTTGGAATGTTCTTTGACTCACCAAGGCAGCATCTGCATATGGGGAGACCTGCTAGCTCTAATTTACTTCAGAAGAGAAGAAGAAATTTATGAGCAATTGGTGCTCAGAGTCATCTTACTTCTCAGTGCCTCAAAGGGAATCAGAGACGTGGTGAAGAGACAGGCACAGATGCTGCTCAAGTGCTTCCTCATTTAGAACATTCCAGTCACTTGGAACACCAAGATACATGCATTTGCTCCTCTGAATTGTATTTTTGAAATACTAAAAATATTTACTCTTTTGTCAGGCTTTAGGAAATCAAGTTTTGAAAGTCCCTCCTTCTTTCCACACTCGTTTCTATAAACATTCACAACAATTCATGAGTGGTCAGGGATGAATAGGTGTATATACTAATCTGTGGAAACCATCACAGTGACAGAGGTTTCAGAATCCAGTTCTGGCAGTCAAGGAACAGAGTTAAAAGTAAAACAATCCACCTCCACATCTGGTAACAAGGCAGGAAATTGTCACTCGGTGAAGCCGCCTCAGAGGATTCAACGTATAGTGAAACGGCTTTTCTTTAATCTCATTCTACTTTGGTGTATGAGCATAGCTGATACCCAAATTAAGACAGCTATTGATGCCATCAGAAAAGAGACATTTGTCCACATCACCCTGCAAAATAAAATGGATCATGAAATGTTGATGAGTTTGTAATAATAGAAGGAGGAGTTTGTAGAGTCCAGAGAGCAGAGTAGAGATGTGTGTGTCCACCACTGTGCAAGAGAAAATGGCATTGTAAATATTGAACACTGGATTTAATACTTGAATATCTATGTGTTAGGCTAAAGCAAGGGTAGTGTATATATGTTCTTTGCACATTTTCTGGGCAAATTCACCTACTCTTATGGTTTCATTTACATGTATCTATCTGCTGATGACTTTCAAATCAAGCTCCAGACCAATGTTGAGAATTGTTACTTGGATATCTCATAGACAACTCACAATTCATAAATCTAAAGCTGAACTCAGTGCCTTCTCCTCAATGAACAAAACTTGGAGTTTTGTCTCCCTTGGCCCCTTCTCTCTTAACTGCTACAGCCAATCAATCAAATTCTGTTCATTCTTCCCCTGTGATATGGTTCAAACTCATACGTACCCCTCCATCTCCAATGCTACTACTTGAGTTCAGGCTACCAGAGTCAATTTTATGAATTATTTCAACAATCTTCTAAAGGGTTTCCCTGCCTCCAACTTTGTCTCCATCAATTCATCCTTCTTCAAACCTCTTCTCTCACGACCCAGATAACTTAAAACCACAAATATGATGGTCCCCTTGTCCCACAACAGTTCGTTATTGCCTTCAGGCTAACTCTCCTTGCACCATCCTGAACAACTACTTGCAGTTCCCCGGAGATGTTGCTCACTCTTGTCTCACTCTCTGCCTGGCCTTTCCTCTCCTCTGTTACCTAACTGGATCCCACTCGTCTCTAAAGACTCCACTCAGACATCAACTGATCTGGAACATCTCCTCATAGCATGATTCAGCACTACATGTCACATAATATAAAGGTCCTCTCTGACAAGGCTCTTTTTTTTTTTTTTTTTTTTTGAGACAGAGTCTCACTCTGTTGCCTGGGCTAGAGTGAGTGCTGTGGCGTCAGCCTAGCTCACAGCAACCTCAGACTCCTGGGCTTAAGTGATCCTACTGCCTCAGCCTCCCAAGTAGCTGGGACTACAGGCATGCGCCACTATGCCCGGCTAATTTTTTCTATATATATTTTTACTTGGCCAGATAATTTCTTTCTATTTTTAGTAGAGACGAGGTCTCGCTCTTGCTCAGGCTGGTCTCAAACTCCTGACCTCGAGCGATCCACCCGCCTCGGCCTCCCAGAGTGCTAGGATTACAGGCGTGAGCCACCGCGCCCGGCCTGACAAGGCTCTTAAACATAGATAAAACGTCTTACTTGCATAGCACACAATAACGGCTCAGTAGGAATATACTCAATTAAAAAAATTCCAGTCTTTTGTAGACTATGTGACATTTCTTGTAACCCTTCTTTTTATTCTGAGCTCTCTGAGCAACTTCAAATTACTTGTTCTGTAACCTGTTACCTTGATATGGGGAAGAAATCTAAATAGAAGGTACAGGCATCCTTAATCCTAATAACGCATATTTTTGTTTTTGTAAGAGCTGGAATCCACCTCTACTTGTAATCACTCATCATATATCAATTCTAGGATTGCTTCCCCCAAGATGAACAAGGTAAGGAGCTGAACCATCAAAGGAAAAGACACGTCCTGAGCTGTGGCACATCCGTCCCCCTCAGGACATACGTCATGTGTCCCTGCCAGGATGACTCGTTGGCCTGACGAGCTTTAGGTGGCAGGAATCATTGCAAAGGGAGTGACAATAAAGCGAGCTCTGCCTAACAAGGAGCAGCCAGGGAGACGGCAGCTAGAGGACTACTAAGGCAGCAGGTTTGCAGAGCCTTCTGCCTTCACCTCTGTGGAAACTGTCCCAAAATTTACATTTGATTTCCTACTGACACAAACAGAATCTCAAAGTAAATACCTCCCCTTCCTCTCACAGATGTTCAGTCAGTGGGAATCTGTCAGGTACAAAGGAAGCCATCTGTCTTTTCTCTTTTCTGTACACTCCTGTTGTTAAGGAAATCCTCAAGGTCCTGTCAGCATTTGGCCTGCTCTGTCTGTGGGCAAGTGGCAGAGGTAGCCTTTCCAGACCTGATCCTGGACACTTGGAGAAAGTATAGAACAAAGACACTAAAATGATATGAACAAAAACACAAACTTATTTGTGTCAACAAAGACAATGTCTTCAAATGCAGAAAAGTAGCTCACCTGCCAATGCCAACACCTGGCCAGATGAGAAGCCAACAGTTTCCACCTCTACTTCTTAGTGAGAAAAATGTGAGGATTATTAAATATTGGAATGACTTGTCCAGAATGAGCAATATAATCTCTTATTCTGAGAAACTATAAAAAGAGAAGAGAGCAATCTACTTAGGAAGACAGTGTTGACCTGCCTAACGGCAGGGGAATGGCCTCTGTGGACTCTTAGTTTCTCTTCTGGTTTCGTGATTCTATAAATCCTTCTAATAAAAAATTGTCAGACATACCAAGTGATCTATGTTTATTTTTCTTCTGAGTTAAAAAAAAAAAAATCACTGGCAGGTGGCTCATCTGGGAGCTAAGTTTTCAGGAGGAATTAGGCCTTTCTTCACCTGTATCTATACCCAGTAGCCAGCCTGTGGCACTTGACTGATGCCCGCAAATGAGAGCCTCAAATAGAGTTGTAAATTGAGAGAATGTGTCTGGAGCAGTGGTTTTTCCTAATGCTGACTAGGAACACATGCCCATGCTATCAGCCAACCTGGGTCAGTGTATGATAATGATAATGTGCTTGTTGCTAAAAATTTAACACTAAGATTTTGGAAGGTAGACAGAACCAAATACTCAAAACAATGGGAAAATCAACGAAAACTTACCCCTACTCATAGAGGGAGAAAGGACAATGCCAGATTCTTCTATTCTTGGGAGAAAACAGAAGAGAAGAGATATATTAGAGATAGTTTCATGGAGTGAAAGTCTGACACTCTCATTTTAAAGTGTCATGAGGGAGGCTGTAAAAAGGACAATAAAAAACAAAATTTTTAGGATTGGAAGGAATAACTCACTAAATTTTAAGATGTGTTTATGGATGTTTGATCACGATGACTAGAGTCCTACAAAACGTGAGATCATTACTATATTCTGCACTCAACATTGTGTATTTAATATTGCATATAGGTATTTGGATACCCTTACATCTGTTCAGTAATTACTTGGCAATGAGCAGCTATTACTTTAAAACATAAATTAAAGGTTAAAATATATGCATCTGACAAATGTATATGAAATATTGTTTCTAACTGGTATGGAAATTTATTTTAATAAACCATTGAGTTTGTAATAAATCTGCTCCATTTCAAGATTTTCAAAGTACTTTTCTAACATTATTGGTTAATTCCTACAAAATCCAAGTTTGAGAGGAGAAAGAATGAATTTACTCTAGATTTTACGTGAGAAAAGAGAGTGTTGACCTGAAATCACTGGCTTCCCTTCTATCTCCGTAACATGGGGGTTTTGAGGAAGAGTAACTGGGAGGATGAAGAGGAGAAGACAATTCTATCACTCGGCATTCTGTTCTGCCACTTCCTCCCACCTCTGTGTCCTTAAAGCCCAGCCTTAGAGAGCACCAGGGATTCAGAAATCCTGAACGAGCTCTTAGTCCAGAAGTCCTGGCCCGACTTTAGACGTCTATGGCAAACCTTGCCCTCTCTCATAGTCTGTGCTGTGCCACGACGGTTGAAAACCCATCACCAGAAAGGCTAAATAAACTCTAGGTAGGCAGCACTGTGGAAGACTGTGCAGCTCATAAATAACATCAAAATCCAAGTATATTGACATATAAAGATCTCTGAGATGTATTACTGAGTGAGAAAAGCAAGCCATGGTATGATATATACATTATGACATTATCAATGTTAAAAAACACAAATGACACTATATCTTTCTGTACCTAACTAGTTTATTGAAAAGTCTGATTCACTGAGATAAAAATAAGAAATTGATTTTTTTTTTTTTTGCTCACTCACTGCCTTTAACTATGTTGAATCTCCCTTTCCAGACCTTTAATGACATGTAGGACAGATCCCCCAGCTTTCTGATCATTTCACATATTAAGCATTCCAGTTTAGTCCCATCCATTTATCCCAGTGTAAATAATCAATTGTGTACCCTCCCTCCCCACCCAGTCCACCCGCCCCTGGCTGAAGGGATTGACGTGAGGAGGGAGGGTGGTCTGCTCCTTTGTTTCTCCTCCTCCCCCTCTTCTCCATTGCTCTCTTTCCTCCATTGTATGGGAGTAGAGAGGTAGAATTGGGGCCTCTGTGCTTTTGGGGTCCTCTCTTGACTGACACTGTCTGCCCTTTGATGCCATTGAGTTAGCTGTCACCTTTCCTTTAGAAACATGGGTGAGTTCTTTCTGAAACAAATAAAAGGCTCTGATTTGATCTCTTCTGACCCACCCCACAGGTGGTTGAAACCCCTTCTCTTGCTGACAAGGTCTCCTCTTCTGGAAGTCGGCCATCTTGCTCAGGCAATAGCAAGAGCCCTCTTGCTACCTTCCTCCATGTCCACGGGATGCACAGGAATCTCCTTCATGCTTCTCAAACCAAGCGAGGTACGGCTGCTTCATTTTGCTCTACCTCATTCTATTTTCACCCTGCTCCAATAGGTGCTACGTGAGGACCAGCAAGTCCACACTCTAAGCAGATGTCTAAGTAGTGAGTTAAAGGCCACTTTCCCCTTCTTGAAGTCTACTCCCAAAATATAAAAGTGGTTCTCTTGGAGCCTTCCTCATTAGCCTAAGCACCTCTTGTAATTCCCCATGAAGATGGAAGGGAAAACCCACAGTATTCTTTTCCTAAACCAACAAATCACAGCTCCACTTCGTTCCTTACACATTTTGAGGAGGGAGTGGTGGGGTGATGGTAGGAGGGTCTCTTAGGGAACCCTGCAGGGAGATGCCCAGTGACTCCGCAGCTGAACTCCCATTCATTACCCTGTTACTACAGCTCTAGGTTTTACCAAAACAACTGATGACAATGTTCTCCTCTGGGGAGGGGTATGGGTTGATGAGTGATGGTAGATGGGTTTTCATGTGTCTGTATTGTCTGAGTTTTCACAAAGAGAATGCTTGCTTATTTTATTCATTAATCCAAAATAATACTGGCTGGCCTCCAGAGATAGCACAGGTGCTTTAATCAAGGCAGCCAAAGTCAGAGTCTCCATCCTCGCCACTATATTGTGCTGAGCACCATTTACTCTGCATTGACAAACTTTTCCCAAAGTTTGAGGGAGGAGTTGTACTTTCTCCAAGAGAATAGCTGGCAACTAATTGGAGCCACAGAACACAGCACAGACTCCCATCTACCCGCATTGCTAATGGGACACAGACTGCAAGTCAATGTTCCCTCCATGTTCCACCTGCTACAAGTCTGTGTGATCATCTGCTAGACTCTGACTAATGAAGACAGCTGAAACCCTGTAGGGCGGAAGGGGCAGTCTGACAAGAGTGCACAGAGGGAGAAGATGGCCTTGCACTGCCATGCTGAGCACCGCATGGACTTAGCACTTGTCAGGGCCTCCTGACAACCATTTAGAGAGCTGGGAAGGGGCTTAGCCAACAAGCAAGAGGCCAGGGATGCTCTCCTGGTTGTTATTCTGCATTTTCAGACTAAGAGAAAGTCCCCAAGGCACCTCTATTGGCAAGGAGAGGAGCTAATAGAGCCAACCTCTACCAGGGTGGCAATGGGTATGTGAAAACAGGGCTTTTGCATCTTTGCGAAGACTTAAGACTCTCAGTGGGTATCTGGAAAGGAAAGGAGTCTACCACCTCTATCAGGCTTCATTGACATTGGACAGATGATTCAAAAGGGAGGCAATATTACTCAGCTATAAGAAATAATGGGGACATAGAATCTCTTATGTTCTCCTAGATAGAGTTGGAACCCATTCTACTAAGTGAAGTACCCCACGAATGGAAAAATAAGCACCACATGTACTCACTATCAAATTGGTTTCACTGATCATCACCTAAGAGCACACTTAGGAATAACATTAATCGGGTGTCGGGCAGATGTGGGGCGGGGAGGGGATGGGTGTATACATACATAATGAGTGCGATGTGCACTCTCTGGGGGATGGACACATTTGAAGCTCTGACTCAGTGGGGTGGGGGGGATAAGGGCAATATACATAACCTAAACGTTTGTACCCCCACAATATGCTGAAATAATAATAAAAAAATTAAAAAAGGGAGGTAAAAAGATAATAGCACAAATACTGAGATTTTGGTTCAAAAAAAATTTACCCTAGAGTATAGCTCTCTAAAAACAATTCCAAAATTTCCTCCATAACCTTCTCCTTTAACATTAAATCACAAGAGAATTGTGATCTTCTTGTTTTAGAAATGACAAAATTTGCTCTTTCATTTCTAGCTCATCATCTTGGTTTTTATCACGATACCTCTTTGATCAAAGACACAAAATTTGGTGCTAGGGAGGAATTTTGGAGACAGTGCAGTGCAGCCATCTCACTTTATAGATGTGAAGAGTGGAGTTGTGAAATTAGCTGCCCCAGCAGACGCAGCACTGGGATTCAGCTCCTCGGAGTTCCAGGTTCATCCTCTTTCAGCACATCATTCTGCCTCTGGTGGCACAAAGTAGTTCTTAAGGGTATAATTTGCCTTTGTGATTATTGTTATCCAGCATCTGTGCTGATGGTGGAGAATAATGACAGTGCCTTAAATGTTTGCAGATCGTCACAATTACTTTCACACACACAATCTCATTTAATTGCAACAACCCTGAGCAGCAAACACGATAGCCATTATTAGACCCCTTTTACAAACGTGGCAGCCGTGTTCAGAGATGCTACAGTTTGCCCCAAATCATGCAAGAAACTGTCAGTTCTGACTCGTAGTTTAACTTTACTTCCATGTCATCGATCACAGGTCTTTGTATTTTCCACACATTTTTAACATCATAATTGACTACTTTACACCTGAACTTGATGTATTATTCATCTCCACATGGATAAACCACAGATCAACCACGTGTTTGTTTTTGGATGTGTCTGTTAGGAATTGTTTATGAGAATATAATATATTGAAATTAATAGCCAGAAGCCACACTGACTCAATATGAAACCTGCTTTTCGTTTTCTTAACTTGGGCTGGACACCTTTGGGGAAAGGGTTCATTCGTGCAGACTCAGAGACACAATAGTAAGAGTGTGGTCAGTGACCAACAGATGGGTGCTCTGGCACCTCTCCTGCTGCTCTGCCTCCCTCCCACTTCTCCCCTGTCCCCTACCCCCACAAAGCTGCCTTCAGCTGGCCCTGTGCACAGCACAGTCAGCTGCACTGGGCAGGCCTTGACACACAGCCCGCTCAGCCCTGGAGTTTCCTGCTTCTTACCTTCAACACACACCACTTGGCCATATTAATTTCTGTTACAAGGGGTAGATTGGTCAGTGAAATCTAAATGGGCTTTTCCTATTTATTGATACAATTTCATGGCAAGAGCAATTTTCAGAGCTTATTTTCCACTCCATTGAGTCCCATGTTACTGCAAATGAATGTATTCCTCGGTCAGTGCAATGGCAAAACACAATTGTAAGTGCTTTATGCTTCATTTGGATAAAGGGTTCAGGATATTACCAAATATAAAAGGAAGTTAAGGGCCATATTTCATTAGAAAGCTGTCTCCCCAGTTAATAAAACCTGACGGTGGTGGTAGATGTGTAAAAAACAGAGCAGGGACTCGCAGCTCCGGCTGGTATTCAATAAGGCAGCCCAGTGGTTCTAAACACCACCTGAGGAGTGCACCATTTCTCCAGGCAAACCAATATCAACACATCAGCCCAGGGATCGGAAAGAAACTGGATTGTGGGATATGAATTGGATGTTTCGTAGAAAATTGCAAATCCCACCCTCAGGCCACTGTATGTTCTTCTTGGCTTTGCCACCATTAAAGGAAGGCTCATGCTAACATCACTAAATGCAGAAAGTGCCAGGTCTCCTGTTCGGGATGATGTACTGTGGCTTTAAAAGATGACCTAGTGAGTGGGCTTCCTCTGTCATATCTGTTCATTGGGTGTAGGAAGAGGTAGCCACCTCATTTCTCAAAGGAGAAAATTTAGGAGCAGCCTTGGGCAAAATTGGGGAACTTACACTTTTATAAGAACCAGACCACTCTCAAATTACAGGCTCTCCCATGTCAACAAGGAAGAATAAAGAGAACCTCCCTTCCCTTCTGCATCTGGACTCATAACCTTGTCTTTTCTACACCTGCATTTCCAGAGGGAATGATCTACATCCTAGCATTCTAACTAGTTCACACTGAAGCTGTCAGATCATTTCATTTAGCCACCAGCACTTGAGAAACAACAGGAGTCACTGGCTTTTACCAGTGGTACTAAGAAGACCTCCTGAATTTCGGGTACACATGTTCCCTTTTCTAAACTACCTGACAGGTGAATCATATCCCACACCCCACCCTCATTGAACTCCAGGTCCAGGACAAGGGTTCTATCACTGACCTCCTTCCTTATCATCTCATTGTTAGGCAGATTCATGGACCTTGCCCAGCCTTTGACTTCCACATTTCTGTTTCCTGTCTTAGAAACAAGGTTTGACTTGACCCAAATTTCCATTTCTAATACTAAAGCTACTACATTTTATCAAGCTCATTTTTGCACCACCAAAGAAGGTGTCAGGCCTCCTCAGAGGTGCAATACCTGCAGACCTTGCCTCAACCTCCCACCTGACTCTGCACATGCCAAGAAAGCGGCTTCAAACCCAGGCATGAGGCAGATAGGCCCTGCCCCGGGATCGATACTCAGTGCGATAGATATTGCAATGGAGGTTCCAAGCCTGGAAACACTCTTTTCCAAGCTGATGAAGTCTGGATTCTGCCCTTTTTCTTGTGCTTAGTCCAAATCCTTCCAGCGGGCTTCATCTACACATAACTTCTGGTGCTGGCTATTGAGGTCTGCTCTGGCCACATTCCCTGCTGTGCTTTCTGCCCAGCCGGCCTCCTGAACACAAAACCTGGCCTTCCAACTCGGGGTCCAGGCTTTGCTATGCCCCCAGCAAGTCAAACTCTCTAAACACTGACCTCAGGAACAAAACATGGCTCTGTCACATACTAACCAAACATGTTTTCTAAGCTCTCTGAGCCGTATTTTCCTGAGCTATAAAATGGACATAATAACATCCATCTTACAAAGCTGTAAGCATAACATGATTCAACATATTGACCACTGTGAGAGTGGTACTTAACTCAGGCTAGTTTTGAGTCCGGGGCCGCATGAAACAAAACCCTACAGTTGGTTCATGAACTCTTACTTGTTGATGTTCTTATCGTTACAATTAATGTTGACAATTTAATTGTAAAAATGTGGATTGCGTTGCATGTAACTCATGCACAGAAAACAAAAAACAACAAATTAGAAAGGATCGTTTAATAAAGCACTGTGACTCCAGGAAAATTTTTGGTTTCTAGTGTGCCCAGTACTTAGTAGGGAACTAACAATTATTATTCCTTTCTCCTTTTTCCTAGAATTTCTGCCTGGTCCTTGCTTAATATTTAAGCATAGTTGCTCACACTAACTCTCTGACATCCTTTCTTACCAAAGGCACACTTCTCCAGAAAAAAAAAAAAAACTAGCCAGAATTAACCGTTTGGGCTACAGGATTTAGTGAGTTTGTTTCAAAGTACAGTAGCTTGGAAATATTCATATTAAAGCCAGTTTGTAGCTAGATCTCATCCAAATTTGGATTCAACACCTACATTCTAGAAAATTTATATCCTTATGTAAGTGAAATAGTTTGTCATTATGTTTTCCCTTGTGTTTTAGTATAAGGAATTTGAAAAGAAGTCCAAACCATTTTGTCTGGACTAAAAGAGAATAAAAAGTTCTCTGCCGTATTTTTTCACCATCACAATCAGCGCAGGCAAAGCCTTCCTCGCAGAGCTAGCTCCGATGAGTCGGCGTCGGGCCTCACACACAGTTAGGGCTCGGTACGTGTCTCCTGATTCTCCTCCCAGCTAACCACCCATATGACCTTAACTGTCTTCCTTAGCTAAGCCCCTGTATCTTCTCATGCGAGATGGGCTAAGGACAATAAGATCTTCAAGGAAGAACTGTGGCTATCACTTCCTAGTCTTCAGCCAGGAAGACCTGCCTTTGGTTTTTAAGTATTTTTTCAGTGTTTATGAATTCCTTATTATACTGTTTTAAAGTAGACATTTATTGAGCACCACCATTTACCAGGCGCTGACAGAGCTATGTGCCAAACACTCAAAGTCCTTGACTTCAAGACACTGGGGAGTCGGGGGTGACCAGGAGAATCTTAATGCTATTCATTAAGTGTGGTAGGAGAGTAAAATGACTTTTCAAAGTAGGCATATGGAGAGCTCTCTGTGTTTCAGATAAAGCCCAGAGTCACAATTTAGGGGTGATAGTTATTTTATACTCCCAATTATCAACTGTCTTAGGTGATGAATCAGAATATTGTCCTGAAAAATTGCAATGTGTTGGAAAGCCTAATGAGAAAAGGACATTCACATGAGTGTAGTGAAGGAGATGTCTCATCACCATGGTAGGGTGAGGCTTGGACCATGATGGGACAATGACAATCAGCACAGGAGCAGTGGGTGTAGAAGTGTATGAATTTTCCCATAGCAAAGGTGAGTAAGACCAGAGAATTGCCACACACAAATACAGGAAAATTATTCAAGTGCTTGGAATGTAGACCACCTCTAGGTTAAGGAAGAGGAGGAAAAAATCCCAAACTGCCTGAATATTTATCCAAAAAAATTGAGGGAGAAAAATAGAAGTGACTGTGTTTACCTTATAGAGCTAAGATTAAAATTTTTCCCATTGGTGGAATCTGAGTTAAGGTAAATTCAAACATAAGGAAGAAAGCTCCATTTGCATAGCAGAATCTGCAATGATGAAAGCCATGCCATCCACATAATGACAGTGTTCTCCTGCTATGCTAGACTGTGAGCTCCTTGGAAAAAAGATTTGTTTGTCTTTGATGGTCTTGTTCATCTTTTCAAGTGTGGACAGAGAATGGATTTTGGAAATAAGCTAGATGGAGTTTGAGTTTTAGCTCTGTCATTTATTGGCTATAAACTTTTGGAGTCTCTGCAAACCATAGATCATGTAAGCTACCACCTCTTAAGGATTTTGTGAAGATTTAATTAAATAATGTGTGGAAAGTGGCTGGCAGTTAAATACTCAATTAATGTTTTTTTCCCCCATCTCTCTTCTTTCCCCAGCTCAAAGGAAAGGACATAGCACACATACCCAGTAAACACATGGCATATCTTTCTTGCCATTTTCCTGCCTATGGCAGTCTCTCCACTTGTCACACCCAGCATGATCTTGGAATGCACCTTCTTTCTCTCCCCCAGAGCATTTTCAGGTGAACCTGAATTAGACTCAACCTTATAAAGTTTTTAAAGTTATTATCCCCCATGATGCAAATTGAGAAACTGAGGCACAGAATGGTTCAGTAACATCAGTTAGTGAGATGACAGAACCAAGGTATTTCTGATTCCAGAAATAACCACTTTCCTTTCCTGATTCCAGGCCTGTCCAGTTCTAAGCTCATACTTCTTTCACTCCACCACATGCCTCCCTTCTACAGATTACAGTTTTTCTTCTTATAAATTCTTCATTTGGTTAGAGGTAGCTTTGATGAGGTAAAATGTTAAGCTCCCAAGAGACAAACTTCATGATTCTGAGCTCCACAAAGCACAATGGCATGTGGCCACCTTTTCAAATTTCTGCTATGTCAGCCAATAAGCTCTTACTGAGAACCAATATTTGGTCTCAAGTTCCAAAGAATTCCAGAACTGCAACCGAAGATCTTGAGCCATGAAGACAGATGGGACAGTGAAATTAGCCAAATCAGTGACACACAGTTCCCTTAGACCTCTCTTTTCTCCATGGAGAGTGAAGCACCGGCTCAGGTGCTGTGGAGGGATGGGTCTTGGCAGACCAACTCAAGGAGAGAGAAGAATCGAAAGGCAACTTCCTTCTCAAACAAAAGTTTCCCTGGGTCTTCTCTTTCATGAAATAATCACCAGTGTTTCCTTCTGTACCTTCTTGAATATGAAAATGAGGGTCTCCTGTCCACCACACCTTACCTTTCCAGCACAGCGCGGGCTCTGGAAGAGCAGGGCCCATTCCCTGCTGCATCCCAAGTGCCTTGCACAGGGCCAGGCCCATTGTAGGTGCTCAATGAACATTCACTGGGTTAATAATTAATTTCCCTTGTTCTGAGAACTCTGACTCAAAAGCATTGCATTCTTTCTCAGCGTGCTCAACTTGGCTGGGGAAGGGAGGGGAAGTGATGTAGATTGACCGTGACTTTGTATGAGGCACAATGTTTCCCATGTGTGATGTTATTTAATCCATGTAACAGCCCTGTGAGGTGGATGTTACTACTTCATTTTACAGATAAGAAAGTGGATCTTAGGGAGGTAAGGTAATGAGTCCAGGGTAGCACAGCTGGAAGTAATTTCTAAATCAACGGTTTTTCCATTGCACTTACGCAGCAGTTTTCATGAAGGCCAAGAAATTGATAAAATTTTATGGTTTGCTCCCTCTTCAACATTGCTGTTAGATAGACAGTTTGATCTAATTATCATTAATAGTAACTATAACATTTATGAGCACTTATTGTGTGTCAGGCATTATTCTAATGCTTAATATGTACTAATATATTTAATTATTTCAAAATCTCTATAAAGTTAGTGATATTACTGTTCCTATTTTATGGACAATGGGTAAGAAGTCTGAGGCACAAACGTGTCCAAGTCATATATCTAATGGACAGTGGGCCCACATTTCGTTTCCAGGCAGTCTTAACCACGTTGCTACACCTTCTCTTCAAAACTCACCTATATAGATGTCTGCTAGGATCAGCCCATGACCACCAAAGAAAGGTTGGCCAGTCCCTACCACCAGGAGGAAGGATGCCCCTGGAGCAATTCTTCACACCCGAGACATTCATCTCCAGCAAAGTGGCCATGGGAAATTCTTAGTTGGTTTGAATTGTGTAAGTTCTGGCCCTATCATATACCCAGACTAGTTGGCAACATGGTCATCATGCTTTTTTTTTCTCAGAATAATCACAGTTTAGAATGTTACTACATTTTAGATGGTGAAATAATTGTTTTTGTTTGTCTGTTTAAGGACAACTTGCACAGTTGTTGATTGCTAGGCTATCACCTCTCTGGTGGTAATCCTGACCAAAGTCATTAGAAGCTCATATTTAAAGAGACTTCAGAGAGTCAGCGATACAGCTCAGCCCAGTGTCACTTCACACTCTAAAGTGGCTCTGGATGTGAACAGACAGAAGAGCTCACATTCCAGGAGCCTGACGTACGGAAGGCACAATCTTCTGAGGAAGTGGGAGACCAGAGTCGTGCATACGTGAGCCAGTGCAAGTGCAGAAGAGTCACTCTGCAATTTCCCTGCGGACCCACCTCCATGCAAACTCCACCAGTGCCCTGTCCACAAAGCTACAAATGAGAGTGAACCTTCAATAGGAGACTGAAATCTAATGTTTCCAGTAATCCATCATGTATGAATACAACGTCTAGTACAACTTTTTGTTTCTTATTGTAATTGTATAATCATATGGTGAATATAGTGTTTTTTTAATTAAATTCCCAAGAGTGATCTCAGGACTTAACCAAATTATGCCAGGGATGTGTCCAAAAAAACATTTTTCCTCCATAGATAGCAGCTGCTTTTTGAAATCAAGAGCACTGCCCAGCAAGTGAAGGCTCTGCAATTAACCTGACCTAGAAGGAGGCTATCCTAGAAGGTAACAGGCAAGCACTTCCCTTTAAGCCATTCCTATTCCTGGATCAGGCAAAGTAGAATTTACAACAAGGGGATTCCTCTTTGAGTCTGAAACAGTTGGAACAAGGAACAGGCATCCTTTGCCACTAAGAGTCAGTTCTCCCTGGCCCACAAAGGACTTGCACTCCCTTCTCTTTCCTTCTCCCTCCTCCCTCTCCTGAGCCACCCATGCTCCCACCCACCCCCAAACAATGCACCAAACAATGCACCACATAACCACATTCCAGAATGGAAACAAAGACCAAGGGCTCCCAAGGACACCGTCTAAATTCCAGGAAGCTTCAGGGTTGAAGTTAACCAAGCCTCACAAAAACTGAGGATGACTACTCAGAAAGAAACTTTAGGAACATTGCTCCCAGTGAATAAATCTACAAACCTAGCCTCATCCTCTTTTCTAGCATCCACAGGTCATATTGATTTGGACATTAAAAAGATGCCATTTCTGTGTCTAAGTAAGTAACCATGCAATCTTGGACAAGCCATTGCACTTCTCTGGGTCTCTCTCTTCTCATCTGTAATGGGGAGATATTGGATTATTAAATTAGATGGGTGACCTTGAACTTCTGTCCCTCAAACATACTAAGATTCAAAAGACAAACATATTATTTCATTTTTGTTGATTCATAAATTAATATGTAGTCATATAATTTGAGGGCCCAAAGACATTTTATCTTTTTAGCCAAAACCTGTCTATATACCCTAATGTGTCTCAGCCTTAAGGATCATATTCCTGGCATCAGATGAAGTCAGATTTTGTGTTTCTCTATTGGGAGATGAGTGAGAGTCTTTCAAAAAAACAAAGTAACATATTTGGAAAGGGAGGTTGTTTGGAAGGATGAGTGGAGGAGATGTTATGGGTTCCGGATGTCCTGGAAGCACGTTTATAGTTGCTAGTGGCTGCTGCCAATCCTCAGTGACCTATATTTATAATTTATTATTTACTAGTGACGTCCATCCAACCCGCTGGAAGCAAATGCATGCAGTTCCTATCCTGAGGAACAGATCAAGGACAGTGATAAATAATACTGACTTATGTCAGTGTCATCAGTTGTAACTAAAACATAAACACTGGGTCAATTTAACAAGCACATCGACCAACATTGCACAATGCCTGCACAGAGGAACTTGATGCCATTGAGAGAAGCTAGAGATTTTTCCTGAAGCTTTGCTGAGCTTTATAAGAGATGGTTTATGGGAAGAGGAGAGATTCAGCTTTGCTGAATGTATAAGATACACGCTACATTAAATATAGGGTTGTTTTTTTCTTACCAGGTTACCAAGGTTTGCTTATATAAATTTGGAAAAATTAGAGGGTTCATTGAGTTAATATCAAAAATTATGACAGTACTTGAGTCCAGAGAAAAGACCATAAATACGACCACTGCTATTCTCAAGTCTAGACCATATCACTGCAGTGTCCCTAGTGTGCTATTTGGCATTCCTTTTAATTTGCCTCCAGTTGTAATGAGATAACCATGCTTTATAATACAGTAAATGTATAATTAAATGCAGATGATATGCTATTCCTGGCAGTGCAATTCAAGACTCTGGGTTGACACTACAAAATGTCATGACTACCTTGAACACAGGTTTGTTTAAGGAAATAAAATCCATAGTAAAATGGCTCACTTACAAAAGTCCATGCTGTTAACATTGGTGTTGATTTGGAAATTTAGTCATTTCAAGCACCTTTTATTCAATCATTCATTCAACAAATATTTGTTGGATGCCTACTCTGTGTCAGGCACTGCACTGAGCCCTGGGTGTGCAGCAGCACGCTCCCACAGGCACTTCCCATTCTATAGGGGAAGCGGGCAGTAAACAGACATAAATAAACAAAAGGTATATATTAGGATAAATTCTATGCAGAAAACAAAAAGGGAGATGTTATAGGGATAATGGAGGAAAAGTATTATTTCTGGAAAGTCAAGTTCCCCACCAGAGTGCTAAAGTCCACCAGACTTATGCTCCGAAAACAAAGTGGATGGTTGAGGAAATGAGCTAAGGAAAGTGTCGCAAGGTTGCTGGCTCCCTAAACCTGAACCATCAAGGACACAGTGCTTTTGGGTGCTAGTCCTGCTGTCAGGAGGCTTGGGGTAAGGCCTGGGATATGGGTGGCTGTCATGGGAAGGCAGCATGATACCTGGGATCGTAGATCAAAACTCTTGGATTCAATTCTTGGCTCTGCCAATTATTAACTGTGTGATTTTGGGAAAGTCAGCTGCCCTAATTATTGCTTTTCTCATATACAAAGTGGGATAATACCTGTTCCACTTATTTCTATCATGATGCTGATGAGAAGCAAATAAGTATGAAATTATGGAGTGCTATGCTAATGTTATTTGTGTCATTATTAGGGCAACTCTAGGAATTTCACATCCTATCTCATACCCTCAAGATGCCAGCCATAGAGACATTACTTTGAACTTTTCCTTCTAGTTTTCTAAATAAAATGGCAGGAATGTAGACTCTGCCTTCTGGCGAAATATGACCTCTGACATATATTGTGCACAAACTTCGGTCTGCAAGCTAGAGAGGCATCTTAAGTGCTCTGCACATCAGGAGTTGGGGACATGTTTATTAGTCAGTAGTTTGAGGTCTTGGTGGTGACTTCCTTTCAGTGTTCAAGTTACACAAGGAAATAATCAGTAAATAGAAAGATTGCCTCATTATGCAAAGTGAAATACAATCTGCCATGGAGAGGGGACTCATGCCGAGAATCTTGCTGAACAGACTCTGACTCCAATTAAGCTCCGATTACAGAGCGGTGTTTTAGTTGAAAATCCATTCTCCAGAATGGTTTAAATTTCAAGGGACATGGTCAACATGACAATAATGAAGATATCATGCTGTTTGCTACAATTTCTTTTCCCAAGGAGCTCAGAGTGTCCTCCTCACATTGTCTTGGCTTTTATCCTCGAACCCGGTTGGGATGGTGAGGGGTAGATATTCTTTCACTAAACTTCTAGACAGATGCAGTGAAGAAAACTAATCCTGAGGGCTTTGCCTGGGAAAGCAGGTTACGAATTGAAGCCAGGTTACAGGTGCTTTCTCACCAGTCTTACTGGCTGGCATCATTTAAGTACGGGTGGGTATGCTGTGTTATACCAAGAGTTATAAATAACAGAGAAACTGCCCTGGTCTCTGAGACAACAAAGATGTTTGTGGGGAAAAAGCACCTAAATAAACACCTAAATGAAATAAAATAATAAAAATTTTAAAAAACACCTGAATGAACAAATACACAAATTAGCCAAATCCTGGAGCACTCAAGAGCCATCTCAGAAACATCACCATTATGCCTTAGCACGGACTATTCCACAAAGGAAACCCAGGGGACGCTGCTACTGTGTTTTGTGAAATTGAAAGTGAAGGTGAGGACACACCATTATCTTTCCTTATCACCAAGGAAAAAACATGTCACCAATTAATTGCTTTCTTAACATTGATTATAAACATACCTTGATTTTAGAGATGTTAAAAAGTGTGTGTGTGTGGGGGGGGGTGTTTTAGAGTCACTGAAATGCAGTCTATTGATTGACTGATTTGTTGTGTTTAGCACGTCCCTAAAAAGACACATCAGAGGTAGAGGAGTCTCAGGAAAATGTGTAGCCAATGTGATAACAAACTTTGAGCATCTTCTCTATCAGGAAAAACAAGGACTCTTCAGGAAAAGAGACTTGAGGAAGCATATAAGAGCAGCCCCCCCAAACCATGCAGGGGACAGGTGGGGCCCGCAACGCGGGGATATACTCACGAAATCCTGGAAACTCAGAATTAGTGCAAGTCCCTATAAGCTTACAGGAGGAAATTTCAGAACATGCAAAAGGATGTGTTATTTTGCACAGCAGGCAGTCCACATAAGGAACTCAGTATTCCAAGAAGTAGCACAAACTAAAAAAAGATAATTTGGTGCGAAAATTGTTTTAGATAAATTCATGGATGATAGAACCATAATGGAGTCCATCCTCTACATACTTACACACTCTTATTAAGTCATCACTTAAGCTTTTTTCTTCTGTGCTAAATAACAGTGCTTCCTCAGGCTTTCTCTAATAATCCTCATTTTCCAATCCTTCACTTTTTTCTGTCCTCCTTTAAATCAGGAGTCCCTGTTCCCATCCCTCCTCCTCCACTCTCTTTAATGAATCCCTGAAAACATTATCAGGTAAAGTTCACAAGTGATCTAATCCCAAATCACTATCAGAGTTTAAAGCTCATTGAGGGCAGAGAAGCATCATTTTTATCTTTGTAGCTTCATAGCACCCAGCACAGTGCCTGGAGTAAATTTCTGTTGGATTGATGAATGAATGAGTGAGTGAGTGTATACGTGTAACCCCAACTGTCTGGAACTCTTATTGAGACCTGGGTGTTCCCATGCTCTGTGCAGGTGTGTGTGTGTGTGTGTGTGTGTGTGTGTGTGTGATGGCAGATTTGGGGGACAGGCCTGGGCAGGAGAACTGTTGGTTTACCTGAGGATATTTGGGTCTGTTGCAAAACCTCCTGAATATGTAAGTTTGGATACAACCCCTACTGTGACTGATTTTAAAGGACCCTTTGGGAATATGGGAACTAACCCAAGCCAAGTAATAGTCAGATGTCTGTCCTTGCCACAGAACTTGAGATAAAAGAACAGATTGGGTAGATAGTTTAAAAGGTTGAGCACACAGGCAGAATTGTTTTTGCTTTTGCTTTTGTTTTGGGAGGGGGAAAGAGGGATATTTCTTCCCACAGGAAAAGGTTTCTTAAGAAAACTGTTCTTTACACGATGCTTGTGATTCTGCAGCTGTCTGTGAGGGCTCGGAAGACAGCCTTCTGGAGGTGAGGCAGAGGGAGTTTACCTGTGTGGTCTCCACACTGGTAGTATTTCTAGTTTAGAGAGAACTAGGAGCTGTTCAAAGTTAAATACTCCACCAGTCCATAGTGAGATTGGTATCTTAGGAGTTGTCTGAGGTGGCGAGGGGTTAAAAATACTCAGAGATCAAAGGTTTACAAGATGTGCTTTACATCCACATAGAGTAGAGGGGTGCCCCTCTTGTTCCTGGACATGGAGCAGTGATGGACCTTCTCTCAATTGCAAAGACAGTCACTAAGCAGAAGATGACTTTGGTGACGTGAGCTAAAATCATCCAACAAGCCTGAACTGTATACCAGCAGTACCCGGGTATGGCCTGATAAAAAGCATGTTAGTGACATCATTTGGGACATACATAAGAAAACAAGAACAATTAATGCCTCTGCAAACTTACGGGTCATGTCCCTCCTTACACAGCAGTCTAGATTCTTGCTGGACAAACACCGAAGGAAAAATAACTATTCATATATATATTTATATATGTACACCCATATATGTGTGTTTATTTCTTTACTGCAGTTTTGTAACATCCTTTTGAGACAGGTTTTAAAACCTCCCGTTGACAACTACAGCTCTTTTATTAACAGTTGTCTTTCCCCCAGTGACCTGAGTTAGCACTCATCATTGTGCTCTTTACACACTGCATTTATGGAAATGACACCGTGTGAGCATGAAATGCTTTATGACTGGTAATGTCTGTCTTGTTACCTGGGATTTATGAGACCGGAGGGACAGCCCTCCTCACTGGCCTTGAGCTTGATGTCGACATTTTGTACACTTTCCCTTCTTCCTTGTTAAGGAATTGAGGATTACCTTGTATTATCTATTGATTTTCCCTTCCTTATGACATACTTGTTAAATATTTAAAAAAAATAGAGGAATACTGCTTAAGTGCATCTTTTTCCATGTGTGCCTGGGACTGTGTGTGTATGTTTCTGTGTGTCTGTCCCTGTGTGCCTGTACATGTATGTGCGTCTGCATGTCTGTGTGGTTGGGACTACCTGGACCATGCAACAGACAAATCCCAGTTCTAGACAAAAAACATTCCTTTTCCTCTAAACACCCATCCCATCCACTGTGTGCCTGAAGCAGGTATGCATTCTTCAAGCACAAGGGCAGTGCCTGCCTCCTGCTATAGTCACTGGCCATATTTGTGAATTTCCTGAGCCTTCCCACTCAATCAATACCGTTTATTTTCACAGACATTTTGCATCCACTATCATTGAACATCCCTACTGGCACCAGTTTCTGCATCTCTCAAAGGGCAATGACAGATCACTCAGTGTCCCTGAGTTCTAGACAAGGGATTTGTCTTCTCTTAGGGTTGAAGGTGGCTGAGGCTCAGTCTAGTGGACCAGAACCAGGAACTGTTAAAGACATGCATCTTTATGGAACATCCTTCTAATTTAGTGTGGAGATAAGAGGAAGAGACAGAGGAATGTACAGACCTACCGAAATCCAGGCTCTAACTGCTTGCCTTCGTAGGGACAAAAACAAACTTACTACTGTGTCCAAGGTACTATTTTACTTTCTCAGAGAGCTTCTGTATCTATTACTACATTAATATAAAATGGCATTTTTCAGATCTCAGTTTCTGCATCTGTACATGTTATCTTCCTGCTACAGTTGAAAGAATGAAAGTGCAGAAAAGTTGAACGGCTGGCCCAAGAGCAGTCATGGAGAGCAACGGCAGAGTACGATTCACCGACGGCCCACAGAGCAGTACAAAGCGAGGGCTGGGGCAGGCATCTGGAGTCCCACCCCCAGACGCCACAGCTGCTTCTTGCTGACTTGGGCCTAAGGGAGGTCTCTGAGCCTCAGTTGCTTCATAAGGGGAATCACTAATGCAGGGAGTTTCTGCCTTATGCGAGCTGATGAAATGGTTAAGGTAATGAATGCTGAGCCCTAAGCAGAGCGCCTGGTCCACAGTAGATTATAGTAATAGCTGGTATTTTATTCTTATATTTTATATTGTCATACTTAAAAAGAACTTTTGAAAGTCTCACACTGTCCCAGGCACCACATGGTTCATTTTGGTAAACTGTGTAGAATTTTCAGATTACCCAGAAGAAACTGAAAGATAATTTTTCAGTGATAAATAAGCTTAGTGTAAGGTTTTTATTAGCTAAAAATTTTTAATAAAAAGGAAACAGAAAAATCACCAAATCAATTATTACCCAGGGCAATAAAAAAGTTAAAGGTATATCTTTATATTTGTAAGCTTATAAATTCTAAAGGTTATTGGGGTCTAGCCTTCATTGTATATGCTTACAAAATTAATTAATCCTGGTTATTCTATATTCCAAGCAGTCATCACTATTTTCCAAGTATTTTCCTCTGCTTCCATGAACTTTCCTTCCTCCACTCTACTGCATTTTTACCTCAAAATTTAGTACCACCCATTTTCCAGGGAGCCCTAAGGAGGCTTCTAGGGAAATAAAAACCAAAACAATTATCCCCCAGATTTAGATCTTGCAAAAGTTAGCTTTTTGCTGCATAAAAGCAACCACCACAAAATTTAAGGGCTCAAAAACATAACCTTTATTTGACTCATGATTATGCTAAGAGATTCTTCTGGCCTGGGCTGGGTGGCCTTGGCTAATCTCAGCTATGATTGCCACCTTGTACTCAATTGAGTGATCTATGAACCTGCCTCAACTCTTGGAATGCCTGAGAGATACTAATTAAAAGCTTGTTAAATATATTTTGAATGGATTAATGAATGAATAAGTATCTGCACTTGGCTCTTTTGTGGACACTGTGTGGTACACGAGTCTCTTCTGGAAAACTGCAAAGCAATTAAATTATTTTCTCCAGCAGTTTCCCTGCTCTCTTTATCCTTGAGGTTGATCCAGTACATTCTGCACCCCTGTTAGACCCATACCCAGGCCTGCCCTCCCTGAGTGATGGACCAGGTAAATCATGTAACTTCTTCCCTCTGCCCCTTTAGAATGCCATTCTTTCAAGAGTCTTCCCCTCTTGAAGGGAGGAACTACAAAGTCACCTTGCAAGGGTAGGGATACAGGGGAGGGAATTGCGCTTATTTTTTTTTGTAATCAACCACAGGCCACACCTTATGGTTCTAAAGTACACCAGGCCATCCCTGATCACTAGGTAGCACAGGAATGTTGCCACATAGAAGAGAAGAAGGTACCTCTTTCTTTCTATTAAAAAAATGCTCCTGGATGTCAGCAATTCTCAACCTAAAATAGATGGCTCAGCTCCAGTCACACAGCCTTTAAGCTCTTTAGAATGCATTCATCACAGACTAGAGAAGTGGCAGACAGACTCCGAAGAGGAAATCCCTAGACCAAAATATCATCTGTCACTTCCGACACAGGACAGCATGTATGCTGGGAGGGCGAACACAAGCTGCAGAGGTGACCCTCGGGAGAAGGCCGCTCCCAGTCACCACCCACTGCTCTGTGGGGGATGCCGGCAAGGAACCCCCTCCAGTTCCAGTGGAGAACCGGAGCCCTCCATCCTGTGAGAGTCTGCTCTCAATGAGCTCAACTTCTTAGAGCAAATAATGGCCTGACCATGATCAAGGGTGGGACTGGTCCCCTATTTAATAGGATGGAGCTGCAGATGATGCCATGGTCTCCCCCAGAACTTGAAAGTAGCTGGACCAGTAGCAGATACCTGCACTCCCAGTGGGGTGAAGGAAAGTTTAAGCAGAAGCAGCAAGTGACAAAACCCAAATTATCTGTGCTTTTTAGCTTCTGAAAGGCATTCGGACTTGTCATGCTCTCCATACTCAGTCAGAGAGCTCTGTACCCGCAACTGCTGCAGACTGTCAGCTCCATCCCTCCTCTCCAACCCCATGGCCGTGTCACCCCCTGACCTGAATGAGCATAAATTGTGGCCTGTTTCTGATTACAAAAAAATAACCACGATTTCCTCCCTCCCAGTATCCCTGCCCTTGCACTGTGACTTTGTAGCTCCTGCCTTCAAGAGGGGAAGACTCTTGAAAGAAGGCACTTTAAAGGGTAAGAAGAGGGTAGGGATGATTCGGGAGAAGTTATGTGATTTTCTAGCCCATCACTCAGGGAGGGCAGGCCTGGGTGTGTGTCTAACTGGGAGGCCTTAGTTCACACCCTTATTGCTGTTGCTCACACTCTACCTGAGCCTCCCGCCTCCAGGCCTAACTCCTCGTCAATTCTGTCTTCTTTCTAAAATGTAATGCTGGCCACGTCACTGGGACACTGCTTTCCGGTTTCACATAGCTCTCAGGATCAAGTTCAGATGCTTTGGCTGTGCCTTCCCTAATTCTCTGTTCTTCTACCTCCATACACATCTCTCCTCTTCCCACCCACCCCACCACCCATCACACACCTTCGAAACAGTCATTTGAAACTACTGTGGTTCCTTAAAATGTGACAGCACTTTAGGCTTCCAAGTCTTTGCACATATTGTTCCCTCTTCCAGGAAAACGCTCTCTCCACCCCCACATTATCTAAGACTTACTCATCCTTCTAAATTCAGCCCCAGCATCACCTCTTCCAAGAAACCTTTCTTGAGCTTCCTAATCCAATATAGATGCTCCCCCTTTGTGCTCCTCTCAGTCCTGCTTTCCCTCTCGTCACTTTGCCACGTTGCAGAGACAGGCGAGCTGTTCGTCTGTCTCTCCTACCACTCTGTGAGATTGTCTCACGCACTTCTCCCAGTGTTGGGACAAAGTGAAAACAGGCTAAATGGGTTTTGAATGAATGAATGGATGAATAAGTTAAGTTATCTGCACTTGGTGCTTTTTGGGCACCCTGTGGTCCAAGGCTCTTCCTTGGAAGACCACAAGGTGATTAATTTATCATCCCCAGCAATTTCCCATCGCTCCCTATCTCTTGGGTTTATCCCAATATCTCTCCCAGTTAGAAACATGCCTAGACCTTCCCTGGACAAATAAATCATGTAACTTCTCCCAAATTCTCCCCTCCCTTTTTTTTCCTTTAAAACTCTCATTCTTTCAGTGTCCTCAATGAAAGAGAGAAAATTGGCAGATAATATCACTTACAATGATGTGGGCACAGCTGAAAATAATAATCCTTTACAATTGTATGGTAGTTTACAGGTTATAAAACTCTCACCTTTATGACCTTTGCCTTTCCAGCAATGACTGTGAGGTGGGCCACACAGGTATTCTTATTTCACTTTATACCTGATAAGACTTCAGCTCACAGAAGCTTTGCAACTTTGTTAGACTCACATAAGTAATAGGTACTAGCACTTCAATTCAGATTCTTTTTAAAAAATTTTTTCCATTTCATTTTTCAAAAGATTATGCTTGGAGAGATGAGAAAAATCTTAAACCTAAAAGAAAAGAATTTCTAATTGTAAGGATGGATTATAGGCGAAAGAACTTCTCTTGCCAAATAACCCTGTTCACTGCCATCTTCCCCATCATATCTATCGCTGACCAGGGTAAAACGGGATTAGATTCTGAGTTCTTCAATTGCGTATCTGGTGGGAGTTATTCTACAAGCAATGATCGTGGAATAAGAGACGTTGGAAATTCTTTGTAAAACCACATTAATATGTTGATAAGGTCTTGGCTGATGACCCGAGGTTCATGACTTAACTCATGAAAAACAGTTTCTCAGCCGGGCGTGGTGGCTCACACCTGTAATCCTAGCACTCTGGGAGGCTGAGGCAGGTGGATCGCTCAAGGTCAGGAGTTCGAGACCAGCCTGAGCAAGAGTGAGACCCCGTCTCTACTAAAAATAGAAAGAAATTATCTGGCCAACTAAAATATATATAGAAAAATTAGCCAGGCATAGTGGCGCATGCCTGTAGTCCCAGCTACTCGGGAGGCTGAGGCAGTAGGATCGCTTAAGCCGAGGAGTCTGAGGTTGCTGTGAGCTAAGCTGACGCCACGGCACTCACTCTAGCCTGGGCAACAAAGTGAGACTCTGTCTCAAAAAAAAAAAAAAAAAAAAAGAAGAAAAAAAAGAAAAGAAAAAGAAAAACAGTTTCTCCTCATCAATAGATTCCTCCTGGAGCCTGAATCCAAGTCCAGGACACTGTGGCCTGCCCTACAGATTCGCTGGGAGGCAGTCCTCACTCTCAGGGCAGGAGCATGTGCAGCAGAAACCAGGGGCTTTAGAGTAAGAAATGAGTGGAGGAGGAGGAGGAAGGAGAGAAGAAGCAGGAAGAGGCAGCAAAAGAAAACTCTAAGAAATTCCAGACTATAATAATTTGTCCTGCACCAAAGGGATATGATAATACAGATTATCACCCACACCTATCAAAAGACTATAAGCTCCTTGAGGGCAGGAATGTGATGGGTCCTTTCTCAGCCGCCCCATACCACATCCCTGCTGCCACCACGCTCCAGCAACCCCGCCGGCCTCCGTGGCTGCAGCCAACATCCATAATCATTTACTTGTTCATTGCCTCCCTCCCCCAACCCCACCTTATTCTGAAAGGAATTTAGGCTATTTCTATGAATGATTATTTTTAAAAACCAAGCTAGGATGTTCTTCTAATTCTGGGGTCTGGTACTCTTATAAGTGTACCTGAAGAAAAAGTTACTGGTTACTTATAATGGATTTTCTGTGTTTGTTGCTCATGTCTTTGTTTGCTTATAATTTCCCTCAACCCTGCTGCAGATTAGGTTCCCAGAAAGCAAACTTTGAGAGAGAGTTTAGTGTGCAGATGTTTCTTAGAAAGTACCCTTGAGATAAGACCAGTGAAAGGAGGATGCAAGATAGACTGGGGAAAGGGAGAAGTTGAGCTATGATGGCGGCCTCCCACAGTGGGCTGAAATGGCTGAAACTTCAGGTCATTTCTTCTATCACTGGAAGTATAGTACTTCAGAAAGAGCACTACCTTGAGCAAGGTGGCTGTCTGCAGCTCAGGCAATCTCTGCAGAGGCTGATATCTAAAGGCAATCTGCTCGCAGCACTTGTTATCATTAGTGGACAGTCACTCCTTGAAGGAAATCTGGAGGGCACACATCCATGTGCAGTATTAGTTTACTTACACCTTGTATCACTTGGGCCAACTTTTGCATATGACTTTGGGGAGCAGTTTCCCCAGGATTTCAGCAGGCCTCTCTCCTTGTGGGAAACTTGGAAGGGAAGTTTAGTGACAGGTCCAGGACTAGGATGAAGCAAGTGGGACACTGGGGCAAAATATTTAAGAAGGTTCTTGCATGAGAATAAGTCCTTCCTTAAATTTTGCATCTTATGTGCAAAACTCTTTTATATTTTAGACAGCTTTATTTATAATTTGCACACCATAAAATCCAACCTTTTAAATTATGTGGCATGGTGGTTTTAGTTTTCTATTTAGTTTTTAGTTTTTTGTGTGGACATATGTTTTATACTTCTTGGAGTGAAATGTCTGGATCATAAAGTAACTCTAAGTTTAGCTTTCTGAGGAACTATCAAACTGTTTTCCAAAGCAGCTGCACCATTTTACATTCTGCCAAACAATGTACAAGAGTTCCAATTTTTCCACATCCTCATCAAGCCTTGTTATTGTCCATATATTTTTATTATGGCAATCCTAATGGGTGCAAAGTGGTATCTCTTTATGGTTTTGATTTGGTATTTCCCTAATTACTAGTGATGTTGAGCATCATTTCGTGTGTTACTGGCCACTTATTTGTCTTTGGAGAAATTTCCGTTTCAATCCTTTTCTCATTTAATTGTGTAATTTGTCTTTTTATTGTTGAATTGCAGAAGTTCTTTATATATTCTGGATTCTAGATCCTTGTCAGATTTATGATTTGCAAATATTTTCTCCCATTTTATGAGTTGTCTTTTCAATTCTTTATGGTATTCTTCAAGGCACAAAAGTTTTTAATTTTGATGAAGTCCAACTTATCTATTTTTTCCTTTTGTAGCTTTTGTTTTGATGTGGTATCTAACAAACCATTGTCCAATCCAAGGCCATGATCATTTACCCCTATGTTTTCTTCTAAGAGTTTCATAGCTTTAGTTTTATATTTAGGTATCGCCTCCATTTTGAGATAATTTTTGTATCAGGGTAATGTTAGCTTCATAGAATGAGTTGGTAAGTATCTCCTCCTCTATTTGTTTTCAGGATGAGTTTGTGAATGTTTGGTGTTAATTCTTCTTTAAATATTTGTTAGAATTCACCAGTAAAGCCATATGAGTCTGAGCTTTCATCATGGGAATTTTTTAAACTGATTCAATCTCTTTACTTGTTTTTGGTCTATTCATATTTTCTATTTCTTCTTGAGTCAGTTTCAGCACTGTGTATCTTTCTAGGAATTTATCTATTTTATTTAGATTAATAAATTTGTTGGCAGACAATTATTTATACTATTCCTTATAATCCTTTTTACTTCTGTAGGGTTGGTAGTAATGTCCCTTTGGTCTCTTTAAAGGATGATGCCATTTTGGGGGCCAAGCACTGGTCTCCTTTGTAGGGGGTTTGAATATTCCGTGGTGGCAGTAGCTAGATCAGCTTTGAAAAGTAGTATCCCAGGCATAGCCTTTCAAGCCCACGTGTAGTCTTCATCTCTGCCACCACGATCACTTCATGGTGTGACCATTGGATCAGCACTGGATGGCAGAGGCTGGTTGACATCAGCTGGCCAAGTTAGTTTGCCTACTTGGTT
The DNA here is from genome assembly GCF_041146395.1 of Eulemur rufifrons. Lineage (NCBI taxonomy): Eukaryota > Metazoa > Chordata > Mammalia > Primates > Lemuridae > Eulemur > Eulemur rufifrons. Next base: position 88,480,334 of record NC_090990.1, read on the forward strand.
ATCTAGAGTCTCTTCCATGGTGGGCACTCTCTGGTTGGTAGTAACGTGATACAAAAATTATCACATTTTGTGTCCATTCCCATATATGTATGCACATGCCTGAACACCACACTTTCTTGGTCTCAATCTTCAAATTTTTTTTTTCAGACTCCTAATCAGTCATCTAGGTTATTTTCCACTGTGCATGAATCCATATAAATTGTAACCTTGGACCACTTTTCCCCCAACATAAAGTATATGACTGTCCTCAGTCTGGAGCTCTGCATATTTGGAGAGATTTTTCTTGCCACAGTCTTTCAAGTCCGCCCCTGAGTAACCATGTAGTGCAGCTATTATCCATTTTCAACATACACCCACACAAAAAGCTGACCCTCCCTTAAAACAAGCTCAGTTATTTTCCCTTCTATTAGCTGGATGTGAGGGGATCCCATAGGCCATTGGCATGAGCTAAGAGGAGCACCCATGCAACAGTGGTAGATGACATGGGATCTGGCTGCCTGCTCACACTGCTTGCGTGTACCCTCTTGTCCTTCTTGTACTTGATCCCAGATGTACAATGCACAACTACACTTTACAACAAATTGTTGCCAGGCCAGCTTAACCTTATAATTTCATAGGCCCGACCAAATCCAGATCCTGATGGGAAGTTCTAGATGCATCATCACTTGGTGCTCCACGATCTGTCTCTATTCTGTCTCCACCAGGGCCCAGTAGCACGCTAGGTGTTTTTTTGAAAAGGAGTATAATTCTTCACTGTAAATAGCATGGTCCTTTCCCAGAACCCCAAGGTACCTTGTGATTCTCCTATTAGAACTTGCCATAAACTTCACGTGGCATCTTTTCCTACCACCTATATCTCTAATACCATAAGGTCTGCTGTATTATATGACCCAAATGGCACACTGCTTGTCCCATAGCTTGAACCTGCTGAAGATCCCTTTTCTATTCTGAGCCCTGTCAAAACTTGCAGCCTTTTGTATCACTTGATATATAAGATGAAGCAGCATTCCCAGGTGTGAAATATGTTGCTTCCAGGGCCTGAAAGGTTTTATGCTTCCATTTTTATTTTATTATATTATTTTTATTTTATTTTATTACTTTATTTTTAGGTAAAGTGTCTCACTATGCTGCCTTGGCTAGTCTTAGATTTCTGGGCTCAAGCTATGCTATCCTCATACCTCTGCCTCCCAAGGAAGCATGCCTTGTGCTTCCCTCTTTGTGACAGAGGAATAGGATGCAATAATTTGCATCTATTTTTGAGGTTATGTCCTAGAATGTCCCTGATCACTGTACTTCAACAGGTTTTACTGATGTTGCAGGCCCCTGAATTTTCATGGAGTTTATCTTCCACTCTCTTGAGAGCATGTGTCTTACCAAGGCCTCAAACATGCTAGTCACTACTCATTTACCCAATCTGATTATCTTAATGTCTTTGATTTGTATATCAATGTGATATTCATCAGGATATCTGGATGAACCAAATCTCTCTGGACTATATTATGGCAGAAGACAGAAGAATTAACACAGCCCTGGGTGTGTGCAGGGGAGTGGGGGGGGGGGCATCGGAGGATGCAAATATGTATTGTTGTCCAGCTCGTAGGATTGCAAACTGTTCTAAGCCTCTTTTCTAGCAGGGATAGGAAATCACATATTTGCAAAATCAGTGGCCACATTTAATGTACCTGAATCCATGTAAGTACCTCATCTGGCATGGCAGATGCAATAATGATTACAACGTAGTTGAACTGTGGTGGGATCAGAATTTTTTTTTCTACAGGGACCATAATGGTGACTTAAATGGAGATATGATGGAGACCACCACTCCTGATTCCTTTAGATCCTTGTTGGTAGCACTAACTTCTGTTCTTCTCCCCACCCCCGGAATGCAATATTATTTTCTTATCCTTTCCAGGAACAGGGAAGTTTAGGCACTTGCACTTGACTATCCCATGGTGGTAGATAGCTTTTCCCCTACTACCTAACGTAGAAGTTGTACCAATTATCAAGTATCTCTAGCTTATTTATACTTCTGGGGACTGGGGAAATTACTGGGGAAATCACAAACCCACTAGCTGGCCTTTGTCACAGATCATGTTTTACCTAAGTCCCATATACCTCTATCTTAACAGAGAAACCACAAAAACATATCATGTCTCCAGGCATCAATGTTAACTCCAACACTGTGTCCAACAGTTCTTGAAATATCTGGGTATCCCCCTTTACACAATGTCCTTGAGTAAAATGCTGTGCATCCCTTTGGGGAAGGACTGCAGGGACCATCACTGTGTATCTTTGCCATGGTGTTGCAGATTCTGTGCTCCCAGAAGCCCTTCTCCTCTTCAGTTAATGGGTTCAAGATTCAAAACCTTCTTAGGAACAAAAAGTAGGCAAGAAATCATGATTTCTATTGGGGTGGATGCCTTGGTTTCCTGATGATCCACCTTGATTTCTTCTTATGACACAGGTTGACATCCTGTGTTGGATGTGTACATTTAGCCCCTAGGGATGCAACAGTCTGTTAGCAATTCATAACTCTCTGCAGATCATGCCTTCTTGGCAGCCATTCCAACCTTGCTGCTCTTTACTAAAATTACATCCACTTGACTATTAAATATTGCCACCTGGGTTCAATTGTTTTGAAGATCCAATCATCCCATTGCTATTAATGAGCTGTGATCTGTGAGAGTTTCTGCCATTATCCCCGGCCTATAAATGAGAGCCATCACTGAACTTCTCGATGCTGGTGATCCTCTCATCAGAACTTTCCTTCTGGCCCTGGTAAATTGTACATCCTCTGGGTCCTCCGATAGAATATAATCATCAGGTGGAGTCTTTGCACAGTATATCCACTTCAGCACAGCTACTTTCCTGCATCTTTTGTTAATTTCTTTCATAGACATTCCGGCACTTCACCCTAAGTGTGGGCCATTGCCTTTTCATGCTTCCAGCACCATCTTTGCAACATATGCCACAGTATTATATCCTGTATCTCAGAATATTCCTAATTCAATAAAATCTCCCTTATCCAGCTATCTATTTTAATCCTCTTAATCAAGTACTCTCAGAATCCAGCCCCATACACAGTCCCTCAGCTCCTACCAGTGTGTGCTGGCTATGTCCTCCATCTCCGTTTAGGCACCATCTCTTTCCTTCCTTGCCAGGCCCAGCATACGTCTGGCTCTGACACAGATCTAGTGGCCGGGAGAGACTGTGGAGGAAAGACTGAGTGGAGCACATGTTGTTTCTCAGGAGAGAGATCTCTTCATTTTCTTAAAGAAAGGGAGCATGCCAGCTCTTAGTAGGGATGGGTGGGCCACTTCTACAGGCTCAGAGGGTTCAGAGGAATCTAGAAATTCAAGGTTGTGGAGGCACTGACCTAGATGCCCCTATTCCATGTGTCTGTGTTCTCTTCTTTCCTAACCAGAGTCCTTACCATAGCATAACAGACCTACCTTGGCCTGCGAGCTTCCTCTGGAGCTCAGGTACTTCACGGGTCAAGTCCTGGTTTAGCTCCATACCTTCCTCCACCCTCCCACTGCATGAGATGAGAGCCTCTTGGTAGTCTGTCAAAAAGGTCTTCTGGGTTTCACACTTGGTTTTACAATTGCTTGTTAACCTTTCTAACTCTTTCTCTGTCTTTTTTATTGGGTAGAGTCAACAAACTTTTTCTTTATAAAGTCATGTAGTAAGCATTTTAGATTTGAAACCATAAAGTCTCTATCACAACTATTCAACTTGCCTTTGTAGTGTAAAAGCAGCTATGAACAATATGTGAATGAATCGATATGGCTGTGTTCCAATCAAACGTTATCTGCAAAAGCAAGCAGTTGGAAGGAATTGGCCCATGGGCCATGGTTTGCTGACCCCTGGTCTAGTGCATCCGTTGAGCCTAGCAATAGCCACTCAGTTCTATTGTTCTCCTCATCATGATTTCTCCCATATTTCTCAAACATTCGATACATGGCATCATCAGCAAGTATCTCCCCTTCCGCTGGCATGCCATCCTATCTGGTCAAAGTTTCAATAATTGAACTTCCACCTTGTGCCAAGAACTATCTGTGTTCTGCTACTTATGGGATCCTCGTTGCCAGATGGGTAGTAAGTGACCTTGATCCAAAGTTCCTTCCTAACACCTGCTTTCTTGGACCACCCTGGCACTAATTGCTGCCAGTTGAGTTCTCTGGGGAGCAGGCTGAGATGGAGGTTAGTGTGGAGGAAGCTCATTAGGGAAGTGCCTGTGAACAGTGGGAGAAACTGAGCTGCAACACAAACCCGAGCACCTTCAGCCAAGCTCACAGGGAGTTCTGGAGCTAAAATGTCCCCACAGAGTGGTCCTGCATGGGGCTGAAGTGGCTGAGCATTTTTCCTCCCTCCTCTATCAGTCATTAAATGTAGGTCACCTCAGGAAGGTGTGGCCTTAGACGAGGTGTTTTCTGCAGTGGATGTAATCCCTCAATGGACTGAGAGCTGAAGGCTGTCTGCAGACAGCCTTCCTGACAGCTGAGGCAACACGTACTTCTTTGAAGGGGGAATGGGGAGGGCATCTCTAAGTCCATCACAGCCCTCTAAGCTTAGCCTCTTACCGACCTTCCCTCCCTTCCCGCTTCACCCACCTGTTAGCCCTTCGCCACTCACACATGTTGGCCCCTGCCTGTTTTCCAGTTCTAGCCACAGGACCTTGCAAGGCACGTATCACAAGGTCTGTGCCGCATGCTCCTTTCTTCCTTCGTTGACTGGTACTCAGGTATTTCACCTGGCTCTCACCGCGGACTTCGTGCTTCTCCCGGGATCAAAGCCTTCCTTAACGCTGTGACCCCACACTCTCACCACTGTCGTCTCTGCTGCTGCTGCTGCTTTGTGTTTCTGAGCATGACAAGTGGGTAAATCCCTAGGGAAGGATTTTAACAATTTTATGTTTGCCTTCCAAAAGCAAATAAATACAGCCTTATTGGGGGTGGAAGTGAAAATCAACAGATAAATAAACCCAAAGCTTCTGTATAAGTGCTCAGACAGTTGACAAAATGATCTTCTGTCGGGGGGAACCCACAGTCACCCAGAGATAAGCAGGCTGCACTCAGCCTAGGCTGCTCTGTCCGGTGGCCTCTGTCATTCCTGCTCCACTTGCCCCTCCTGTCAGCCCATCTGTATCTGGAGGGACAGAGCTTTTCACTCCACTTCTGTCCCCTGGGGGTTGCATGATGATTAAAGATGCAAGTTCTTTTGTAAAGGGAGTGAACAAGTAATACTATTTTACAGAAATGGAAAATATTGTAGAGGAAGAAGGAAGAGATATTCAGGATAACTACAGAAGATAGGTTGGGTTTTGAATATGGAGGAAGGAAAACAAAGTAAAGTGAACAATGAAGTGGAGGGAGTAGAATGGATAAAAACTAAAGTGCTAGAAGGGCATTGAATAAAGAGGAGGAAGAAGAGGAAGAGAGGGAGGCAGATGAGAAAGAGGAGAAGAAGGAGGAAAAGAAAGAATAAGAAGGGGAAAGGGGCCAGGGAGCACTGGCAATAGGAAGTGGAGGCAGATGAGGAGGCCAAGACCTTGGGCAGAATCTCCTCAACTACAACCCTGCCTGTTGATTTTTCCAGTATAGCTGGCTGGCTGGAATACAATTCTCTCCAGAATCCAGAAGGAAAATAAAATCTGAAATAGGTTCCTAGAAAAATAAGAAAAACATCCCAGCTTCTAACAAAGAATAGAAGCCCCTGAGCCGGGAGATTACACAGGCAGGTCCGGGTCAGGCTCTCCGGCCTCCCTCCTGCTCCCGCCGCCATCTGAGCTTATGTTGGGAAAACTCAGCTATTAACAGAAGTCCTTTGTGAGGTCAGGAGAGAGTTGCACATTACCTTTGTTTGCAGATTTAATACTCAAGGAATGCCATAAGAAATTTAAGATAACTGGAATTATTTTTTAAATATAGCTTTCTTGTGTTCCACTCCCCTGCCAGCAGTAAAGTGGACTCCTTAAATAGGTCTTGTAAAAGCAGATTATAAAAGCAAAGATCCAAGAGAAGTAGACATTTAAGCACCCCTCTGCTGTACACACCAGTCACCAAGGACCTCTGAATGCACACATTAGAAACAAGCACAGATTTTTATATTTGCTTTGCCTCAATTATACAGGTATCATACTCCCAGTCAATCTCCTTCACCTTTGGCAGTAATTATTCCCCATCTCAGCATTTACCCTCTTCTTCCCTTTCTTCTTGTATGATAGTTTCAGCTCTCCGGGATGTAATCATTTCTTTGATCCAGAGAACAGAATCAAATTTGGTTTTATATAGAATCTCTCATATCTGTGGCCCAGAGGATTTGAAAAGGCAATGCCAACACACAGTGGTGAGTAGGAGGACGGTTCCAACACCCCACTTCTCGGTGTTTACTTGGGCAGAGGGACCTGCATGGTCTACTGATACCCAGGTGTTTGGGATTTGAGCATACCACTACAAGATGTGGATTAGCACCTAAGTGATGCTCAAACCAAGCACATGGACTTTCCTCTCCTGGCATCAACTAGAAAGCAGGCGATTGTGTTGGCTCTGGTCTCACTTCCTTCACAAGCTCTCTAAAGTTCATGTGTGTGTGTGTGTGTGTGTGTGTGTGTGTAGGTGGGGTGGGTGGAGAAGAGGTCTTAAAAGCTCTCTGACAAGGGGAGAAATAGTGAGAATGAGAAAGTCCTGAGGGGGCTGCATATTGGGAAGTAATCTTAACAGTCCCATTTATTAAATGCCTGTTATGTGCTAGGAGTTTTCCATAAATTATCTCCAGCCAAGGTATGAGATTCAAGCCAAACCTGGGTTCAAATCTTAATTCCACCTTTCATTAGTTGTATGGTCTTTGCCAAATTAGTGAGCCTCTCTGCACTTTGGTGTTCTCACCTGTTAAGTAGGGATGATAACCCCTACTGCACAGAAAAATGAAGGGGTTAGATAGACAGCACCCTGACTAGTAAATGGAAAATGTTTACTATGTGGCAACCATTATTATTACCCTCTCGAGCCAGCCCTGCCATTCATGCATTTTTAAAATGAGAAGACTGAGGCTCTAGAGAGTTTCAATAACTTGTTCAAGGACACGCAGCAATAAAAAGCAGACCTGGGATTTGATTCTTTCCACTGTAGAATAACACCTCAGAGCACCCAAAATAGTACCCATGCTAACCACAGCATGACTTTGGGGATAGTTTTCCTAGCTATCCACCAAATGCCAGCTTGACTGCCAGCGTGAGCACCGCTGTCCTCCATGCCTGCCTGTTCTGGCCTTGGCGCAGCTCATGGCACTGATGTCTAAGGGCTTTATTGTGGTCCAATAAGAAAAATGCACCAGTAAAAGTGAATAATGAATACTTTTCTATCTTAAAACCGGAGAACATTAGACATTAAGCATTGGAGAAAGACCCATGAAATGCATGCTCGGTTATCACTCCATGCCTGACCACTTCCCTCTTCTATTAATAATACTCCTTTTTAGTCATTCATTCACCTTAATGTTTATTGAGCACTTGTCACATGTCAGGCACTATTCTTATGCTGAGAGTGCAGAAGTAAACAAGAAAGAGAAAGTCCCTGCCCTCAAAACTAACAGGTAGCATTGTAAAGACATAATAATTGAATATCAAGACAGGAAGGAAACTAAGCATCTCGACAATGTCACACCACCTAAGAATGTCTTCAATAAAAAATACATAATTATAATAATTGAAGAAATGCATAATTGAAGTAATTACATGAGTTAAATGGGAGAGAAAGAAGGGTCAGAGATTTTAATAGCAGCCTGATAGATGGATTTAGTTAATTAGATAAGGCAGCCTCTTCACACTAATCCCTCCTCGCATGGGCTTGCCAGTCGTGGAACTTCCACACTCACCATCCTTCTATGGAAAATAGTCTGTCCACCGCCTTCTCCTCAGGGAAATAGCTCTGGATTGTTCCGTAAACAAGGATTGGCCACATGGAAATCTGACCTATGTGTGGTCAATTTATATGCTGGTCACCAGCCATCTGATAGTCTGTTAAGAAAAGCTCTACACAATTAGGTAGCATAATTATCTAGGACATCTGGTATCTTTTCCCAGAGTCAGAACAGAGGGAAATTGATAGAATATATTGCTAATAAGGGCTTTAAATATAAGAATTCATGAGTTATCAAAACAACCAATGAAGTAGGTATCATCATTATCCCTATTTTACAGATGGAGCAATTGAGGCCTGCAGCAGTTAAGTAACTCATACATTTAGTAAGGAAGAGTGTTGGTGTTTGAAATGATAGTTTAACTCCAAATGTATGCTCTTAGTCACTTTGATCTCCAAACAGTGGGAAGAGAAATGAGAAAAGACACAAAGAGGAGCAGAGAGTAGCAGAGTCTTACCATCAGTGCCAGAGTGCAGATCTGCAGACTCCAGCTCCTAAGGGAAGAGCAACAATGATGCTAGTGCTCAGCACTCCCTGGGAAGGGGTGTTCCCAGATTCCCACGAGAACACTGTCTTCCTCACCACCACATGCTCCCTTTCAAGAAACTTTCGCTGCTAAGATAACATGAGCAAGTTTCTTATAGCCCAAGTGACTAACACCCCTTTTCAACTATGAGTTCCATATATATAAAATTCTAGAATTCCAGAATTTGCAAGCTATATCTTTTGCAATAACACCATACCTGTTTCCCTGTTTCTGTTTCTCTCTCTCTCCCCCTCCGTCCCTCTTTCTCTCTCTCTTTCTTTTTTGTAGCTACAAATCATGAGTCACTCCTGAGGAGCAGACCTAGGAAGAGAGGAATCTAGGATTTGGCTGACCACCTGGACCACTGTCTCTTCTGTGTTCAGCACATGGAGATCTGGCCACTGACTGGAAACCTGCCAAGGACACTGGAAATCATTCTGTGGGACACTCAGCCGACCGGGCCTGCCACGCCTCCCATGCCTGTCGCTCTTGGACACAGACCAAGGTGGACGTGTCTGGGCATCTCTGTCTGTCATCCCACAGTCCCACACTGCTCTCTCCACCCCATCTCTTGACCAAGACTCTTACAGCTCCTTTCTTTCCCATATCTTTGAGTCTGACCTCTGAAATTCTCAGTCCATGTAAGTAAATGCCAGTTAAGTATGTCCCTTCCTTTATATATAAAATGATCAATTAAGTGGTAACTGCTTGGTCCTCTTTATTCTACTTCCTGAGCTTCTTTTTGCACACCCTGCCCACATACACAACCTTCTCCAACTCTTTTCAAAAACTCTTTTCAGATTCCTTATTCATTCAGAGGAGTCCATGGTTAACAATTACTATTTGTCTTTTTATAAAAAGGCAAACTATTTAGGTAAAGGAAGGCCCGAAATTAGAATTTAATTTGTGCCAAAAGTAGGGGAAGATTTTGCGGTGGGAAGGTACCTTGAAGAAAATTGTCTCTTCTACTTACCATAATATGGCTTCAATATTAGACCTAGTACAAATCATAAGACTTACTCTAAGAGAAGTTGAGAAGTATTTCTTGCTCACAGTACCAGAACAAGCTGTATATACCACCGTGATTAGCACAAGGATATGTCTCTCTCCCATATATCAATAGGATGGTGATATTGAAATTTCCTTAGGCAGTAAAATGATATTAGCAAGGAGAATGAAAACCTGTAAATAACAACCCTATGTTATTTTTAAATTTAAGAAACTTAAAAGAAAAAAATGCGGTGAAAGTTTTCTCCTTCAAATTTCCCTTGATTTTTATTTCTTAGTGAGGGTAAGAACACTGCCAAGTTTAAAGCTCATAGCTTTAGACATTTATGAGTTACACAATCATGAGGAAGAGACTGAAGTATTTTCTTTGAGAGGGGGACTTGAAGAAAAAAAAAAGGCCTGTGTGGTCTGACCTAGATGCAGAGAAGCCAGTGGAATTGTATCAGTTCAAACTTTCAAAAAAGACCAAAAAAAAGAAAACCCCAAAAACACTTCAGGATGAGCCTAGAAGTATGAATATTTCCAGGCTAAATCTTTGTGTGATGAGAAAGATGAATATCCTGAAAGGTCACAGGAGAAATGGCAGTTGGTTCATAATTATACTGGATTTCTCTATTGCTCAGAAGGGTCCAAATCCACAGTTAGCTCTAGCTGACTAGAGCTAATCACTCACATAAAAACACTGATTTCTAGACAATATATGTGCCAAATCTCTAACATGATCCCCAAATCAGTTCCTGGCCATGGATGTTGTTAAGTCCGTTCTATGAATAAGGAAGCAGAGGCTGACCAAGACGAAAGGACTTGCTTAAGGGCACACAGAGATGGTAATTGTCACAGCCAAGGGTGGAAACCAGATTTTCTGACTTCAAATCCTGGGCCCATTTCCTTCTTAGACCGTAAGACATGGATATGCTAGCCAATTAGTCTAAGTTATTGGACCACCCAACAAGATGCTACTCTGTGTCTTTCTACTATTAAACCCTCTGTTGTAAAACTCCAACTCGATATTGGACCCATTAGAGAAGAACAAGAAAACCAAAGAATTCATCTTAGTGGTAGCATATCGACCTTTGGTTTGCTGCACTACCAGGTCAGAGTAAAGAAGCAACAGCTTTCAAATGGAATATTGCATCCAATGACTTCGATTTGCCATCTGAATTTTTTTAATCCTCTTAATTTTATAAATTCTGGGACAAATGCTACATTCCATCATTAATCAAATGTTATAAAGTCCCAGCTATGCAGTAGGCATTGTCCTAGGTCCTGGGGATATGAAGAAGAATAAAAGGTATCCTAGTTCAACAAGATTATTTCCTAGCGGTGTAGAAAAATTAAAGAATTATTACATGATGTAAGTGTAATAAAACAGAATGAACAACAGTGCAAAGGAAAGACCAAATACTCTGCTAGGGAAGTTATAGAAATCTTCATAGAAATGATATTTGGGCTTAAACTTGAAAGAAAACTAGGAGAAAAGAGGAGGAGGTACATCCTAGAAGTTAGCACTTTTATGTAATTTTGAACTGCATTCAGGCCCAGGCAGGAGAAGTGGGGAGGGGCTAACCTCCTGGATCATGCAGCTTGTTCATGAGTCCCCAATGATTATCACCTGTGTTTTGATAATGGATTGACTCCAGATTTATTAAGTACATAACTTTTGACCAAGGCTTCAGGTTTTAAAGACCCAGACTTTGTCTTACCCACAGAAGGGTGGTGGATTTTATTAATGAACATTTTAAAAAGAATGGGAATCTTTATTTTATAAAGGATAGGGTATCTTCTTAGTCTAAGGAATTAAAAAAACTCAGTGATTATTATTACAAACTCAAAAGCTAAAAACATCTGTGTCTGGCATAGTCCCAAAGAATCAAGTTTTCTCAGAAAATAATATGAATTTACTTAAAAATATACATTATCTTACTATCATATCAGAAGCTGTAAGAGAAAGAAACGTTTTTCTTAGGAGATCTTAGAGAACTACCTAGACCCATCTGAACGTGAAAATAAAATCTTGGATGCCAATAGACATATATGAAGAGTAAAAAGAGATGTTCCTAGATTGAATGGATCAGAAAGAGGATATTAGAAAAGAGCAAAGGATGTTTTATTTGTTCTAGATACAAAAGTGTTGCTCTCCAGTTTCAAGAAATTCCACAGAGCAAGAGAGTAAGAGGTTGGCCAGCAACCTGCAGTGTTCCCCTAAAGGGAGCCTGGATCCAGGAAACAGCTCCTTTTACAGCTGAAGGTAGTCTATACTTGTAGGAGCAATTGGGGAACCATTTCCTGAAAGTTAGGATAGCTATACAAAGAGTTTCAGGAAAAAATTTGAAAAATTTTAATAAAGACCAGCATAAAATACTTACAGCATTATTGGGGTGAGTTTCAAGGAGACTCAGTTATTGCAGGTAGAATGTAGTGTTGTGTTGGTTGCTGTTTAACAACCCACTCTCTGGAAAATAATAACCTTATTTGTAGCATTTGCCAATTTCTGAGATATGAATACTCCCTCTGTGGCTGATTTCAAGCTTTCGATGTAATGTCACTGAACGCAGAGTTGAGAGAGATGTACGAAGTCAGCTCTTGTGAGCCGGTGTGAGCTCTGGCACACCTCTATGGAGTGCAGTGAAATTTGGCCTCTAAGGGAATGTGAGAAACAAATAATTGCCTTTTAGGGAAGGCAATGAGAGACTGCATTCTGGTCTGGTGTAGATGCTGGTCTGTTGCAGTACTACTTCCTGGGGGAAGTTTACCAACTCAGGGTTTGGAGACTAAAGGGGATATGCTAGAAAAATAGATGATCTTATTCACCAAAACTCACTGACTTCTCATGTATCTCTGCCTTCCACAATAAAGATAGATAGATATTTTAAAAAGCAATGTCTGGGGCTGGGATGATAGTCAGAACCAGTACATACCAATATGCCCATATGTCTTCTTTACAGTCAACATCTCTTTTCATTCGTTGGTGGCTGTGATATACTGATGTCTAAATATTTGAGTATTATTCCTGTCTAGGGCAGAAATCAAAACGAGAGAGGTAAGAGAGCACTTAGTGCAGCAAATACTGCTAGCCTCACACATCATGGTAGAGAAGGAAAGGAACTCACTAAAGGAAGTTAAACTGTCAAAGCCTCAGCTGAGCCTTTCTAAAACATAGAGGAACTAGCAAGGAAAATGAAGCATTTGTGGCATATTCCATTATTTCAGAAAAAAATATAGGAGAAAAATGTAACTCAAGGCTTGTAACATCCAAAAGCATAGGAAAATTAAGAATCACAAGGCTGATGTGCTTAGGGACACAGATTTCGGAAATGTCAATGGCAACTTCAGTTTAAGAGTCTTCCAAGGGTAATGCTCTAGCTAAAAGAGATGTCAGGGAAAGTGTGAAAACCTTCTTAAAAGAAGAATTTCTTAGGATTAAACAGTGTGGCAGGAAAAGGCATGGCAAGGCCACTGCGGCACAGCATTGGTAAATAATTGCACACAAAGCCCCAAAGAGGCTACATCTGTAAACAAAGCCCACATCCAACTTGGTTCTCAGGCACCAGGTCCAAGGGCAATAAATGGGAAAAGGCAAAGTCAAAGGTTTTGAATATGCAAGATGAGATGGGTGAAATGAGGTCTTGAATCTGATGCTTGGGGCTGCCACCACTGCTTATGGCTAAATTTAGAAGAAGTGTGTCTTTCTAAAAAAGGAGACTGAATGTATGTTTGAGCTTCTCCTCAGCTCTGATAAATCCATGGCCATCATAGACTCTTCCACGGGAGTTTTTTCCCAACCGGGTTTATGTTTACAGACTGTGGCATAAACTGACTGGCATCCTGGCAAAGTTACAACCATGATGTTTTCCTCTTTTTAGTCAACTTCTTTCAGATATGACTGTCTCAACTGTAGTTGTGGTGAAGACCACCATGGTCTGCACAGTTAATCTCTAACCCCTGCTGAGGACACATTCCTGGCTCAATTCTAAATTGATTACTTAATCTAAGATACTATTAGATCAGCCATTCTCAACTGGGGTCCCCTAAAGAATTGAGACCTAATAAAGATCTAATGCCCTGAAACAGGATTAGGGAAACTTTTAATTAAAGGACCAGACAGAATATATTTTAGTCTTTGTGGGCCATACATTCTTTGTACCAACTGCTCAACTCTACCATTGTAGCAGGAACACTGCCATATGCAATACATAAACAAATGAAAGCTATTGTGTTACAAAAAACTTTATAAAAACAGACAATAGACTGGATTTGGGTCCCAGTAGAGTCTGTTGACCCTTACACTAAAGCATCCACATTAGGTAGTAACTTAGCTCCAATTCTGCATACCCAGAATGATACTAGTGATGTACCAACCTTGAGAGACTTGAGAAAATAGCTCCTGAAATAATTTTCTGTGTTCCATGTTTCAGAGGTGGAACCCTAGATTGAGAAAGGCTATACTTAATAGTATACATAACTTGATTCAAATAATCAGTTCTATTCAGACTGTAAACATGTCTCTCTTAGGTCATTTGAGGCCCTCCTCTCACACCCTACAGATCTTGCATATAAACTTGATTCCTTTGTTTTTGCCTCCCTCACCCTGGATGTAGAACTTAGCTCCTCTTCCAAGTCCACCAAAGGAATCCAATCACCACAACATAGGGGCTGGCATCAATACATGAAGGAGTACTACACATGACATTTTGCAGCAAATCCCTTAAATGTTCCCATTAGACATGTCTGTGCCTCAAATTCCCTTCTCAGCCATGCCCATACTAGGGGGCTCACCTTTCTTTCTTCTCTATTGTGTAAGGCAATTCTGCTTGGCTCCAGGGCTATAACTTCATCTTCACATAACCAGATCCATCCTACAGTTCAGAAAAACCAAGGCTTTGCTGTTGACAACATTAACCACACTTAGCAGCAGGCTGAGTTAGATTGCAAAAGGCTTTCTCTTTATACAAGTACGGTTAATCAAGTGTTCTAAAATGACCTGTATGCAAAGGAGAAAGGGATGGATATTTTTACCTATTCATGTTATTTATAAATCATGTTGTTTGACTTCGAGACTCAAGCTGTATATACCACTAGTTGTCTAGGATATCTAGACTCTTTGACAAATATGACCATGCTGGTGAAGGCCTGATGCACCATCAGCATGACTAGATTGCTGAAATGGCTGGAGGGAGGTGAGTAGGGAATGCTGATGTGATCTAGAAAGGAGAAAATGGCTGCTGAGTGGGTACCCAAATATGCAATGATATTAAGAAGCATGGGCAAACTGGGTGAGATTAAGCATGTAATCATGTATGAATCATTAAGTCAAAGGACTATTTATTATACTTAAAGTGACCTGACTGAAAGAATGAATGAGACTGGGAAAGAAATCTGCTTGCTCTCCCCTCATAGGATATCTCCAAGGTTAATAAACTTCTTATCAGAGGAATTCACAGCTGGCTGGATGACAAACAAGATGTTCTTCTGTGTGTCACTTGATTGTGTCATTAATGCCTCCTCCTGATACCAGCCTTGATTCTCCAGGTCGATGGGCCTTTACATCTTAGGTCTCTGCATTACCATCCCCTCTTCATTAGGTCTTCTTTCCTGGGAGAGTCGGTCACAGTTATGATCCTTAACGGCTAGCAATAAAGCCCACGCTTGCAGGCTTTGGAGACAACTTTAGATACGGGAACGGCAAACAACTTTCAACCTGCATAGCAGTACTAATAGGTTGAAAGTGGCTACTTAGATGCTGTGTCAAAAGGGATTCTGAGGTCACGTCTGGGGTAAGTTGGCAAGAGTTTTGTCTCACTTGGTATTCTAGGTGCTGCTGGCCTGCTCGTACTAATGCAGATTTTCAAGCAAGAGTTGTAGAATGAAGAAAAATCAACTGCTCTGGGGAGAGGCAAGCCTGGGTTTGCCGCCTCTGCTATCTGTGTTTCTGGGAGAAAGCTTAGGAGCCTCTCTAAGTCCAGATGCCCTTATCTGTGAAAGTGGGACAATAGCACCTACCCCACAGAGTTACAAGAAAATAATTTAGCACATGTTAAAATCTAGCACATTCTTGGTGCATCGAGAGTAACTCAAAGTATGTTATTTCTCCTTCCTGATTAGGAAAAGACCATACTTATGCATACAAAAAGCTCCGAGGTATCATCTGACGGAAGCATGACTGAAAGACCGTGGATATTTTCAATCTGAGACAGACTGTTACAGAGACCAATATGACTGTCAACAAGTTTGTCTCTTTTTGAGGGACACAAAATTGAGAAGCAAGGACTTGAAGTGAATGAAAATATAATTTAATACACAATCAAATAAAAATTCTATAGCTTTAGAATCACAGAATATTCTTGGAATGGACTCTTTTCAGTATCATAAATTTAACCAACTGAATTCTTTAAGTATCTGCCTTGTCAACATTTTGAAATGAAGGTTGATTAGGTACGATAGGAAATCTGCATTTCATCATGAAAACGGAACACAACGTCCTCGGTTCAGTCTCCCGAGGAGCAGCAATTTGGGCCACTGTGTGCCAGGCATGAAGTCAAAATGCAGGTAGAGAATGTATGTCAGGCGTGACAGGCAGGAGGCGTCCAGACACACAGACCCCACCGTGCAGGCTCCAGGAGGAACGCTCCCCAGTGGGGCTTCTCCAGCCTTTCTTTTACAAATAGCAGTTTATGAGAATGGAGACACTACAAAAAAAGAAAAAAGAAACACTTAAGATTAAGTGAGTTGCTGTGTTTAAATATCAGGAGGAGGAAAAATCCAATTATCAAGGGGCAAATGCAGCAATAACAAGTCTTCTCAAAGAAGCCAAGCCCCATTGGGTGTTTCTCAAATCTTTGCTTCTCTTGAGAAGGTTTAATGCACAACCCAAGAGAATTTGACTGTCTAATAACCTGAACAAATAAAAAAGTGTAGAGGAAGAAAAAGTGTGCGTATTATGCATCTCATTTCTAAAATAACAGTGAACCATGCATTAGCTTTAGCAGGTTAATTAAGGAGTCTGTTAGCAATGAGGTGAATGCTGGCATGCTCTCAATTCTGGCTGTTACCAGCCAAGACACAGACATAACTGATGTTTCTCCAATACAACCAAAATGCGTCACCTCATCCCGAGAGAACACATTATCTGTAACAGGCTTAAAGTCAGAGTGGAGGCCAAAATGTTGCCAATGTTTTCAGATCAAGTAATAGGCCTGTGAAAAAGCTGAGTAAGCTGTTTGCCTGATGGAACAGTTAAAATTAAAGGGACAGTTCAATGGGCTGACATTGGTTAAGAGAATCATTTAGTCAAGTTCATGACATACTCTTCCTCATCCTGCACCTTTAAATCAAGTTGACCCTCTCATGGAGCAGGTGGCTGGTAGCCAGTTAACATGAAAGGTACAAGTGGCCCATTCCCTGCAATTGTTCTGACCCGAGCACCCGTGCAGGCCCACTGAGCGTTTGGAACACTAGAGCGAAGTGCAGCAAGCAGGAAACCTAACTCAGTGAAATATGTGCTAAAGAGCACCCGGTGTGCACCTGTCTGTGCTTGGTATTACGGGTGTGCTCAGCACCTTGGACACATAGATCGATGAAATAGGACTCGCCTGCAAGAGCTCACCTTTGAGTAGGGACCACAAATTGTTAATTTTGGCAAATAATGCAAAATGGTAGAGTTGGATATAAATTGAAATGTGAAAGGACAGCTACTTTTGAATCAAGAAGGTAAAGCAGGGGTCAGAGGAAATGATAGAAAAGTGGTGATTCTTAAACAGTGACTAGGAGTTTGTCCTGTGGGCAAAAGAGGAGAGCCAACGTGTGGCGGGTGACTGCGCAAGGCACGGCTGGGGAGTATGGACAGGGTTCGGGTGGCCACAGCAGAGAAGCTGTGTTCTAACTCTGTGAGTCTGACCCTTCGGGACATGAAGGGTGCCTCCAATCTTTTCCACAGTGTCCTGTAAGACTGCCACCCCTGGCACCCCACCCAGCTGAGACAGCAGTGCTGGGAAGACAAAGTCACTCATGACAGCATCCTGTACCCTTCTTTCTCACCTCTGCTGAGATTTGTCTTTTTATTTTTCTTGAGCAAATATTTTCTTTCAGCAAATATCTATTGTATGCTAGTCTTATGAAAGGCACTGAAAGGGAAGTATTGTCATCAAATTGAATTAGTATAGGTTAAACGTGAAAGTCTGAAACCAGGCTGTTGGGTTCAAAGTTGAGTTTCAACACTTACCAGCTATACAGTTTTAGATAAGGGACTTCATTTCTTTAAATAAAGATAATGCTAGTATTCCCCTGTAGCATGACTATGAGGATCAAATGACACAAAACATGTATAACACTTAGAACATTTCCTGGTATTAAAAAGTGCCAAGGTGTCTGCTGTAATCAGCACGTTTGGGTGCTAGCACGGATGCTGCACAAAGTGAACTCCCAGCATAGCCTTTAAAGATGGGGGTGAACCTTTGCCTGGCTTATCCATCCCTTCTCACCCTTTCATCAGTGTCACACTGCCCTGCGGCAGAAGCAACACCCTTTCCACATGGCTCCAGGGGGTCTCCCCTGGATTTTGGAAAAGCTCATTTTGTTGGGTTATTTCTCCCAGGGAATCATATTCATTCCTCACAGAGCATCAAGACCCCCAAAATGTAAACAATCCTTCTCAACTTTATCCCACCCTCTTATTTCCACTGACAGACAGCAAATGCTATTTGTAGCACCTACAAAACCCATTTATTTTAACATGAAGTAAGCTTATTCCTGATGAATTGCAGTGGAGAGGTAAGGACAGTGTGACTGTTCAGAGGTCGAGGGTCCCCGGGGTGCTACTACCCACCACCTAACATTAGTAGAATCATCTGATTTTCACATTTAGCAGATTCAGCAAAAGAGAAGGAATAGAAAGTCGTGTCTGTGTTTGGCCTGAGAAGTGTGGAGAGGGACACGAGCTTGGGGACACCAGGAGGAAGCAGTCAGCAAGGCCCTTGGGTCCAGGCTGCTCATGGCGGAATTTGAATCCAAAGAAACCTAGAAATGCTATGATTAGGGTTAAAATGAGGGGCTTCTTTCTCTGCTTGCTGAGCCTGAGCAATGGAGAAGGAGCCCAACACATGACAAAAAGGAGGAGGAGGGAAAAGAAGATCAAAACAACTATCACTGGCAGCAAGTAATGGGAAAAATGAGTGCAGGCAGCATAATGGCTGAAAATCTGTGCCAGCATCTACAGCAGGATGCCACCTGCAAGCTGGTCACTGTGACATTCTGAGAACAAAACCAAGGGGAGGCGTACATGGTAACCAGCAGCTGCAGGACTCTGGGATACAGCAACCTGGGCAGAAGGTAACCGGTGTCACTAAAGAGCCCCCATGCACAGCCGTGCATCTGAGGGTGGCCAGGGTCTCGCAGATAACAGACGATTTAGCTACAGCCCCCTGATTAACCTGCCAGAAACTGAAATATAAGATCAGGAAGGCAGACAGGGATGCACCAAGGAAGCAAAGATTTTAAAAGAAAACCCCCAAACAGTCGTCTTGGACAAGTAATTTGATTTCTCTGCCACAGTGCAGGATCATTATTCCCATGCTTCTCCCCTAGGCAGGGGCCACCTGTCCAAAGGAGGGGACACTATCTGTACCCTTTGCCACTGTAAGAAGTGAAAGTGGACTTCTGATCTCAAATCCCTAGAGCAGGGAAAGAAAGAGGCTAGAGAGGGTGTTGTCTCATGATATTCTAAGGATTTCCTCTTCCCGAGAACTTTAGTCTCAGGGTACCACAACCAAGAAGGCAAATCTAAAAAGATGTTTGCCGTGTCCTCCAGAGCCATCTACCCCTACTGGACAAAAGGCAGCAACCAGTCTTGGGGCTATTCTCCAGGGCACCCAATGCCCTCCCTGGCAAGAAACACCCCTCCCAGACTGTAAGGTAACTTCCCATCCATAATGTAAGTCCTCAAATTCTTTGAAAATGCAGCTATCTCCAAGAAGAGGAGGTTACATTTCAAGCGAGCAGCCATTTAGACATAAGACCTCAGTGAGAAGGATTTACAAGTCGGCTTTAACACAGCAATATAGTCTCTGCTCAATAAATGTTTGCTAAGTGAGTCTGCAAGAATTCCACATGATAAACTCTAACGAGAGTAAGAAGTCATAATACCCAGATGAGATATGACATAGGACTACTCTAAAGAAAACACCACTACAACAAAACATAAATTACGTCGCATCAAAGGAGGAGGTCAACATTCCAGTCACACATAATACACCTGTTTTTCAGAGAGGGAGGCGGCTGGGAGGGAGGAGGTGAGAAGAGCACGGCAAAGGTGGCCTTCTGAGGAGCTCTGACTGTGATTGATGGTCCCGCGCTGTGGCCTCACTCATGTAGAAAATGAGAGCGCAATCGCTCCAGATACCGGCCACCTGAGTTCCGCCTGCATCCTCCCCACACCCTCCCTCCCGCAGCCTCCCCTCCCCTCCAGCCTGGGGGTCTCATTATTCAACATTCCAAGCAGAAGAAAGCAATACCACTCCCTCTTTCTCTCTCTCTCTCTCTTCTACTGTGAAAAATAAAACCATTATTTGGAGGATTTCTTCATTTAGTGACTTGAGGGAAAATTCATTTCTTTTGGTGCTTCAGGTTATTTTTCCAGAGGGCTCAGAAGCGACAGCAACAATTATCTCTGAGAGAGTCTTCATCAAATTTGCTGTGGTTCCATCTCTGCTAAATTGGCCTGACTGTCTCTCCACCCTCTGTCCGTCTCTCCCCCGTGCCCTCCCACACATAGCCTGCTTTGTACCAGGCAGGGTTTATTTTGTGACTCTGCCTCTCCACCTAATTAGAGTGCTCCATTTCAGGCAGCTCTCATGAGGTTTCAGTTGCCATCTCTTTGGGTGAGGGGGGAGCAACTGAGCAGCTGCATCCATCATGGGGTCAAGACCTCTCCAAACCTGCCTCCGTCCCGGCAGGGGCAGCCATTGGCAAGCCGCTTTCGGGAGACACAACCAGGAAGAAGGCAGAATACTGTAGCATTGTCCAAATTTAAAAGTGTCATTCATCAAATGACATTCACGGCACTTTTATCTATTTTTACAATCTCTGCGAATATATAATAACATTTCATAAATATGCAAAGTCCATTGCAAATTTTGGAAAGTAGGCATATTTAAAAGTCATTGGCTACCATTTTGTCTCAGTATGAAAACCTGAAACACCCACCCAATCAAGGTTAAAATGAGATTACCTTTATCAAGGTTGCCACAGAATATCTGTGCCAACCAAAAGATGAATGAAAAATTCCAAGTGATTAACTTGAGGCAAAGACCTCACTCTGTATACTTATTTCATGTAGTAAACGTGTATGTCTAATCAGCTACATGTAAGTCTGACTTGGGGCAGCCAAACCACACTTTTTACTGCTGGAGAAGTTTTCTTTTTAAAGAGACCTCATCATGAATCCTATAGGAAATAGATACAAGGCTTCCAGCCTATTGCCTAAGACCAAGCAGTGTGTTTGCAGCACAGCACGGATCTGAACGCATGGGAGAGGAAAGGTTGTTGAAAGATACCTCTTCTGCCCCTCAACTCTCCTTTCTCTCCACATAAAAAAACACTGCCACTCTGTTTTTCTCAAGTTCAAATCAGTACCAGGAATGCGTCTCCATCCAGCCAGGGATGCACAGCATCAGGGGCGACCTCTGAGACAATCAGGCTCCACACTGTTGACGCTGTACAGATTAAACCCAGCAACCTGCATCGCATGCGGCAGTCGGGTGAGGCGGTGATGGACACAGTGCAGCTAAGATCCTTTCTGGGCTGGGCAAGTAGAAATGCCACTAGAAATATCAAGTGTGTCTCCAGTGAACTTTATTTCTAATATGAAGACCTTTCTCTGCAGGAGGACGTCTGCTGACACGCGATCTAAACTCACTTCAAGAAGAAAAGTACATGTCTGGAATTGAAACCAAGAGCTTTGTTTCCATTCTGAGGGCCCCTGGACCTCATGGAAGGTGACTCCTTTGAGCTTTGCAGGGGGCCAGCCCTGGACTGCGCAGCAGCGTGAGAGGTGACAGCTCCCAGGCTCCCGGCTAGCCTCCTTTCTGCCCTTTCCCCCAGCCCCGAGGTCCCCTGCTTTTCAAGTCGTCCCTCACAGCCCCCAAGCCAACATGTCTTTGTTCTACCTTCTGCTTAATGTCCATGCCTCACATGCCTCCTGGGGGTTCCTGCCACCAAACGGGCCTTCCTGTTGTTAAAGCCCCAGTCTGTTTTCAGGCTTGTGTCCGCCTCCTCTTTACCCTTTTTTGTTCATTTTCTTGATCACCTACGTGGCTTTTTCCCAAAATTCTGACGGTGGTGTGAAGTCAGTCTGCCCAGTTCTCTTTTCTTCCTTGTTTTCCCAAGATAACCATAGAGTTCCTTTTCAGTTTAAGGGTTTACTGTTAATAACTACAGAAAAAGCAACCAAAACTAGCAGTGACAATAAATACAGTGAAGTAACAAATCTTAAAAAATTCTTCAAAGTTTCTACAGCATTGGTCTCTAGGCTATAATTATGGTTTCCCTTCAAGATGGTAACTGAAAAGTAGATTTGATTTCTACTCTCTGTTTTTATTTTTTAAAGCTGGAGCCTACTGAACCCTCCACCCCACAACATACACACTGACCACCCTTTAGTTAAAGCATGAGCCGCGTCCATCCCTACGGACCTTCCTCACTGAATGGCCTTCGTTTCTCGTGACCTCCAACTCATGGCAAATGAGTCCTTTACACATAGATATTTCAACGAACATTTCATCTCTACCCAAGTTCCCATCTTAAAGATTATAATTTAATTTGGTCCCTAAGCTTATTTATACCAAGAGGCTAATAACTACTGGCTGTGTTACCTATCTAAGGGTATTTACATTAAAAAAAAATCCAGAGGGAAAGAGAAATAAAAGGAATGAAGAATGACACTCTAGCGAGGAAACTTTAGGCACGATAGTCACAAGTGAGAAGAGAAATTGATTATACACTTGAATTGTCCCAATGCCCAGGATGGAAAGTCCTCACTCAGCTCTGTCTCTGTCCACTGTCAGAGACTTTCACATTAATGTGAATTGTAGTCAGTTGTAGTTAAGAACTGTTCCACCATGCACTTTACAATGAGATCAGAAGAATCTGGGTTATAAAATGGGATCTAAACTCCAGTGGGTATGGACCGTGGTTAAACAGACTTGAGGGAAGCTGTGTCAAGGAGCCACCACCTGGCATTCAGCCTGGCATCCCATTAGCACTCAGGGCACCCCAGGTTGCCCGGCACCGTTCTAGGCACTGCACAGAATCAGGCAGCGCCGTTGCCCTTGTGAATGCAATTGCAGATGCACAACAGACAAACACAAAATCAGCACTTGACACGCACACTGACCTTGGAAAACCATGGCACAGGTCACCGTCTGCAATGACACCAACCCCGCTTCCCACGTGGCTGTGGGAGCAAAGGGAAGAGGGAAAGAGGCCACACAGGCAGAACGCGGGCGCGCTGGGCAGCCATCTGCATCACAGCAACTGTCTTGGCAAACGGGTGTGAGGAACGTTCTGTATATTTCATTATATGTGTTGGTTACAGGACATAACTGCTTAGTGTATATCAGTGGTGTGGCAGCTTTTGAAAATTCACGTGGTGGCGTCACTTGTTCAGAGAAAGCCTGAGGGAGACAATGATGACAACAATCACCACAACAGAACAGCAGATAAAAGCCACCGGGCTTCCAATCTGGGCTATGATGACTTCACGAAAATATTTTTTCACTCGGTATTTTATGGTTTGTAGACTTATTTAAATAATGGGTTAAATAAGAGCTGTCACCCTAGCTTCTCAGTCCATTTCAGACAGAGAGAGTTGACTGAAGCCTACACCAAGAATTCCCTTGACTCAAAATGCACCAGCTTTCCTGTGTCTGCCTCTCTGTCTGTGTCCAAGAAACTGGAAAGAAGCAGTAAAGAGTGAGTCGTGGTCTCCAGGCTCCAGCCTCCCTTGACTGAGCCCCAGCCCCACTCTCTCCCCCTCGGGGACTGGCTTAATCCATTTCTGCTGAGAGTGGCTGCTCCTTCCTCCCAAGTGACCTTTCCGCCCACTGTAACGGCTCTTGCCCCCTGGCCAGTTGCCAAATGTTTGCAACTTCACCGATCTCTGAGACGGGCTGGGCAGCACAGGGCAGGTGAAGCCCCAGAGTAAGGCACCAGAAACCCTGCTTATCTGCTCCTCATGCTGGGCTCTGAGGCCTGGCTTCCAGCCTCTGACTTTTCCCACATCAGAATACATATTCTGACTTCCTGGGACACTTTCCCAAGGAAGTAGAGGCAGATTTTGTCCACAACTTCCACCTCAGGGTTCTCCAAAGGCCCCATCACAGTACCTCCCAAGTGACTTAGGAGACTTCATGAAGAGAGCTGCATGTAACCTGCTATGGCATCACAGAATTCCTCAGGTAACTATGCAGATTAGACCCCTCTATGATCCTGGGCGACTTTAATTTAAGGCAATGTGCTAATTAGGAACTAAAATGAGTGGTACAGGCAGCAAGTGCAAAGGGAGTTCAGAGTAGGGAGAAAGTTCATGTCCCTCTCAGTTCAATTTATAAAGGGCAACAAATTTTATTCTTTTTGCCATTCGATGCTCTCCTTATCCCCTTCTTAAACACACCACTGCCACCACCAGCACCATACACACATACTGCACCCCTTCTCTGCAACAACATGTGAGTGGAAACCCTGGGAAGTCCTTAGTTATACGAGTATTCCCACCCCAATCCCAGACACCACGTTGCTGTAGTGAAAGTCCTTTATTTGGCAAACATACAGTGAGCACCTACAATGTGTCAGGCATTGTGCTTGACTCGCAAACATAAAAAGTAATAAGATGCACTCACTGTCTTCATGAAGCCTGCAGTCGGGTGCAGGTGGGTACGCATGCCAGCGAATCACTGTGGTTCAGGCGGAGAAGTGCTTCAGTAGTGGTATGTCCAAGCTGCTAGGAGGCAGAGGAGGGACTGAGCGTAGACGAGTCAGCAGGAGGTAGCACCCTGCACAATTCAGGCACACGCAAAGGATACTCTCCCACAACTTTTAAACTCCTGAACCCAAAGAACCCTCTGAAACTCAGAACAGAGAATAAAAGTACAGGAGGGTGATACACTCACATAAATTTGATGTACAGGTGGGGGTCTGAAGATGTCAAACTTCTTAAAAAGACCTAACAGGGGATTAGTATGTAGTGATAAAACATAAAACACATTTCAAATGCTTCGTGAACAGTAAGAGGCACATTCTGGTAAACATTTGTACTGAAAAAAATGTTATAAACACTGATAGCCACACTTCTCAAAAGATTTGAATCCTCCCATTGTAATTTGAGGTAGAAACTTCACCTCATGATGATTTAGCAAAGTGGGGTTTTTTGGGCACAACAGTAACAAGAAAATGAATGTCATAATTAACACAGGGGTGACTCCAAATCTTGTCTTGGTGGCTGTCCAAAATAATTCTGTGGCACTTTATTTACCTTTGGAGTTTTAAATTCCAGGCTAAGACTCTACTTTGACTCTGGAAACATGACCACAAAGGCCAGGATCATTTGTACATGGTTGGGATAAATTATCTTGTGAATTGAGAATAAAAAGGAAACTTGCCCAAAAGGCGTTGATACCACAAGTGTCTTAGCTAATGATTTGGTAAAGTTATATAAATGCATGCATAGTACACACACACACACACACACACACACACTCCTTCATGTCTTAGCTAGGGATTTGATCAAGCTTTATCTATGCCTCTCCATATCTTTGTCTCTATCTATATCCACACATCTCCTGATGGATTTGACTGCGAGTCTGACGCAGGTTGCTCCATCAAGCACTCAGTCAACTACTGAAACTGGAGTTCTGATTGATTACCCACTTGACTGCAGCCCTAACCCTGTCTGGAGTTTGCCTGGAAAAGATTAAAGGCTGGCTGGAACTTCCCTGACCATGGAGCAGGTCGAGAGCCCTCCCCTGAGAGCAGGGAAAAGGTGTATGCTGTCTTTCACAAACCATATGTGTACCTGTGGAAACGAGCTGAATTTGAAACCTCACCCAAGAGTTCATTATCAAGTTGGAATAGTGAGGTGACCCCAATAAATAGAATTAATGTGGGGTAGACCATCAAAAGTTAGATTCATCAGCGAGGCTGAGAAAGAACTGAAAATGACTAGCCAAAGGAGCCATCACTCATGTCGGAGATACATGGAGGTCCCAGCAATGGGGTGATGGTCTCCGGAGAACTACAAAAGCAGCTGTATGAGAAAGCCAACATGTGAATATCTGCTAAAACAAAGAATTCAAAACCAGAGAGAACCACTTGGGTTTAAACTCGCTACTTTCTCACAATTTTTGTACATAATTATAAAATTCACCTCTCAAGTTATATTGCTTGGGACAATTATACAAAAGAAAATACTTTGGGAAATATTGATTTACACTCATCATCCCTTTACTGCCCTTCATGCCTCAACAATTCTATTTCCTACATCACCATTCTATTGACATTGCCCTTACTTAGATCACTGATTACATCTGCAGGCCTCTGGCATTTTTTTTCTTTTTTAATTTTTAATTGACATATAATAATGATACATATTTATGGGGTACAAAGTGATGTTTCTATATATATAGTGCATATAATTAGGGTACTCAGCATATCCATCATCTCAAAAATTTATTTCTTTGTGTTGGGAAGATTAAATATCCTCCTTCTAGCTATTTAAAACTATGTAATCATTATTGTTAACTATGGTCATTCTATAGTGGTATGAAAGACTAGAACTTATTCCAGTCCTCTTGTTCAACTTATTCAAGGCATTTGCCACTGTTGGTTACTTCCCCCTTCCTGAAATGTGTCGTTTGACTTTTGTGGCAGACCTTTTGTTCTGGGTTTCTTTTTTCATTTCTGGATTCCCCTCATGTACCCTTCTGTACCTTCCTTCCTTTTAAATATTATCAATACCACTGAAAAAAAAATAATAATAAAATACCTAGGAATATACTTAACCAAAGAGGTGAAAGATCTCTACAAAGGAGAACTACAAAATACTTATGAAAGAAATTGTAGAAGACATAAACAAATGGAAAAACATCCCACTCTCATGGATGGGAAGAATCAATATTGTAAAAATGAATATACTGCCCAAAACAATCTACAGAATCAATGCAATTCCTATCAAAATACCAATGTCATTTTTTCCACAGAATTAGAAAGACAATCCTAAAATTCATATGGAACCAAAAAAGAGCCTGAATACCCAGAGCAATCCTAAGCAAAAGAACAAATCTGAAGGCATCACATTACCTGACTTCAAATTTACTACAAGGTGATAGTAACCAAAACAGCATGGTACTACTATAAAAGTAGACATGTAGATCAATGGAACAGAATATAGAATCCAAAAATAAAACCATATACCTACAACCAACTGAGCTTTGACAAAGCAGACAAAAACATACACTGGGGAAAGGACACCCTATTCAATAAACGGTGCTGGGAAAACTGGAGAGCCACATGTAGAAGAACAAAACTGGATCCCTACCTCTCAACATATATAAAAATTAACCCAAGATAGATCAAAGATGTGAATGTAAGACCTGAAGCAATAAAAATTCTAGAATAAAACCTAGGAAAAACTCTTTTGGATATAGGCCTAGGCAAAGAATTCATGACTAAGACCCCAAAAGCGATTGCAACAAAATCAAGTATAAGAAATTGGACTTAATTAAACTAAGAGCTTTCTGCATATCAAAAGAAATAAAGAACAGAGTAAATAAACAACCTATAGAATGGGAAAAATATTCGAAAACTATACATCAAATAAAGGACTAATATGCAGAATCCACAAGAAACTCAAACAAATCAGCAAGAAAAAAGCAACCCCATTAAAAAGTGGAAAATGACATGAACAAACATCTTACAAGAAAAGATATACAAATGACCAATAAACACATGAAAATTTTCTCAACATCACTAATTGTCAGGGAAATGCAAATTAAAACCACAGTGAGATACTATCTTACTGCTGTCAGAATGGCCAGTATTACAAAGTCAAGAAACAATCACAGATGTAGTCAAAAGGTAATGCTTATACACTGGTGGTGGGAATGTAAATTAGTACAAATTTATAGAAAACAGTATGGCGATATCTCAAAGAATTAAAGGTAGATCAACCACTTGATCTAGCATCCCCCTACTGGGTATCTACCCAAAGGAAAATAAATCATTATATCAAAAAGACACCTGAACTTGTGTGTTTATCACTGCACAATTCACAATTGCAAAGACATGGAATCAACTAACATAAGTACTCATCAACTGAAGTGTGAACAAAGATAATGTGGTATGTCTATACCATGCAATACTACTCAGCCATAAAAAGGATGAAATAATGTCTTTCACAGTAATTTGGATAGAACTGGAGGCTGTTATCCTAAGTGAAGTAACGCAGGAATGGAAAACCAAATACCACATGTTCTGACTTATAAGTGGGAGCTAAGCTGTGGGTACACGGGGACATACAGAGTGGTACAATGGACACTGGGGACTCAGAATCGGGGAGGGTGGGGAGGGGATGAGGGAAGAAAAGCTACCTATCAGGTACAATGAACACTATTCGGGTGATGAGTACACTAAAAACCCAGACTCACTACTATTAATTCATTCATGTAACAAAAAACTACTTGTACACCTAAATCTATCAAAATATCATGTTTTTAAAAACCTCAAAAAAAAAAATTTAACACATGTTATTGGCATCAGCATTCCACCCACAGTCCTATTTTCTTCTCATTCTGCACACTCTTCTCTGGTAAATTGTTTCAGTCACCACATTCCTTCCTACTAATTCCTGAGCCTATAGGCAAACTAAATGCATATAGCAGATGGTTTTCCCGACTCTCCCTAATGAATTAAGTTCTTTTACTATAAAGTTCTTTGGGAATATATTGGTTAGGATGAAGTGAAAATAGAGTCAGTGGCCTAAACACTCATCTTCAATGTCAGGTTCCAGATGTTGGTCTGGTGAAGCTATAGTGATGGGTAGGATGGGAATGGTTCTTGAACCATGCCTTGGTTTCTTCTGGAGCCTTCCTTGAGGGCAAGTTAAGGAGTTCAGTGCAGTGTGAAACTCATCCAAACAAGCAGGGCCCACCCCTCACAGCTTGTAACAGGGATGCAGTCTTCTTATAAGGGATCTGATTACAACAGGGCATGATGCTTGCTAGATCACCTCAGAATTGGATCTGGAAGAGTGGTTTTTGTGGCATCTATCATAAACACATAGGAAGAACTTAAGACAAGTGTGGTAAGATAACAATTTGAGATATTAACTGTGGTTCCCCCACAGTTCCAATGAGCTTTTTGTCCTTTCCTCCCCATTTAGTGGAAATATCCATTTACTTCAAGAGCAGGTTGTTACAACAGAAATATTAAGGGACAGTATCACTTCTGAGACTCAATGTCTTGAAATGATTGCTGGAGACAATTGTCTGAGAAAAAGGCTTTTATGTTTAAAAATCTTGGCTTTGAGTATCAAAAGCAAAAGTTTTGTAAGACTCTGAGACTAAAGTTTATTCCATATAAACACAGGCTTGAGGAAAACAGGAAGAATCAGACTCCCACCCCTACCTAGGTAAAGATTCCATCAGCTGGGGCAAGAGAAGGTCATCAAAAAGGGAAAGAGCAGAGCTTGGAAGCCAAGAGTTCCCAGAGAAAAAGCCCTACGCTGTACCCCTTGTACTTACGCAAGTATTATGGAAGGGATGTTAGAAATTCCAGAAACATCTGGGAATATAAGATCCAAAAGGACTTGTGCCTTATGGACCAGATAGGGCCCAGGAAAGCATCAAGGTCCTAGAAACCCCGACATCCACACGCAGCAGCAGCATCAGAGCATGCGTAGAAGAGAAGGTCCTGACCTAGCTGGCCTCCCGGGATTTCTCCATCCTTGAAGCACCTTTGGTGAAACATACAGAATTTCTCTCCACACTCAAGAGATATGAGGACGTAGCCCACAAAGAACGTGTGGATCTGAAGCAGCCTCCCAGTTTCCACGAGGAGGAAGCAGAATGATTCGAGTGGAACTCTCTCCAGATCATATGAAAATGCACAGTTCTCAGCAGATGCCACTGGGAAATGGGGCAAAGACCAAAGACCAGACACCACTGCAACCATGAGGTCTTGGTGCTACCTAAGCTCCTGGGAACTTAGAATAAATCCCAAGGAGAGAGGTGGGAGGAGGAAAACTCTGAATTGACTACGATCATCTTGAATTGTCCAACATTAAATTTCTTTATTCATGGAAATAAGATGCAATCAATTTAAGTTGTGGAAATATAGATTAATTTACCTTTGTCACATTTGAATTTGTGGACTTAGAATTTGTAACTTCTACATGTCTTTTGCTTAAGTGAATTTTTAACATACACAGTAGGGCCACAGAGGTTGTAACTGATCATGTGTCCAGGTCCCCTGGTCAAGCCCAATACACCAATTGGTCTGACTAAATCTTTAAGGTTTAAAAGCCTTAATATCAGCATAATGCTCAACATCCACTTTCCTCCCTGCCCTCGTTCCCCCAAAAGACATTCTAGATGAATTAAGGAGGTGAGAAATGGGGGCAAATACCTGGTAGGGTGGGACAGAGTGTCTGTCCCCTACACCCCCAAATGGTCCTAGAGCCATAGCCTGAGTGTAGTGGTTTCTAAACTCCTCTAAAAAAAAAAAAAAAGGAAAAAAAGAAAAATCTATTGGGCAGAATGGAAAAACACTGCACAAAATGAGCAATCATACAAATCCCTTTCGGGGACAGTTGTTCTACTGCTTTCTGCCTCAGAGCTGCTGCTGAGTGGGGAGAAGAGGGCATCGTTAGCTCAGAGCTGCTGGCAAAGGCACTCCCTCACCTGTCCCCCTGCTGCTGTTTGCAGCTCCACCTGTGGCAACTGCTCCTTTCTCCCACTGTGTGCCCACCCCACCCCCACCCAGCCTCCAGCCTCCTCGGAAAAAGCTGCAGAATCAGGAACTCCACAGCCTCCCGCCTCTTCTGCATCCCGGCTCCAGGCCTTCCCAGCTGCTCTCTGCAGGGCACAGGAAGCCCATCTAGGATCTTCTTGGATTGGACCCTCTGGCAGCTGAGCTCTTCCAACTGTGAGACAGACTTGACTTTCTCAGGGCACTTACTAAGACTGTAGAGTCAAAGAAAGCAAAAAAGCCCAGTGTTGGCATTTTGGGCCAGGCCTTCCCATGAATTTGAATTTAAAAATCTCAGTCTCTCAGAACTAAGCAGGAGTTTCACCACCTAAGAAAACCAGGATATTCCTGGCCAGCTGCACTCTCATGAGGTACTGTGAGGATTAAGTTAAACTTGATTAATGGAGATAACAAAAATTCATTGGTTATAAAGTAATGTTTAAATAGAAGTTATTGCATGTTTCAACACTAAATCTGAAAGGTGTCCTCTGCTGCTTAAAATAAGTGAGAAATACGTAGTGTAGTGGAATTAAAGATATATTAATCTCTAAAATAACTAATCACAGCTGGGACAGGTAAAGGGTTTAGGGGAAAACAAAGATTGCCTTGAATATTTTCTATCTAAATTTAAATGGAATGTTTGCAAGCTCATTAACTTAATATTTGCAACTTGCTTGCCTCTGAATATTCTTATTCCATCCTGAATAAGAAAAGAAAATGTTGATGAATTTTGCAGGCAGAGAACCCATTTCACCAACATTAATGAGGCATTCACCATGGGCCAGGCCATGCTAGGGATACAATGAGGACTAAAACACAGGCCAAGTCTTTTGAGAACTGGAAGGAGCAATTGAAATACACAGTCATGAGTCAAGGAAGAACAGAGACAAGTAGGGGATGTTAAAGCTGAGACCTCCTGGGGAATTAGGATTTCCTCCAGCAGATGAGTGGAGAACAAATATTCTTGGCAGAGGGAACCACAGACAAAATCACAGAGCTGTGACAGCCTCGCTGTGATTGGAGCTGTGGCTACAGCCAAGGGTGCGTGGGACACTGTGGCAGTATGAGAAGCCAGTGACACAGACCGGGGCCTCATGTGGAAGAGGCCTGTGTGTTGGGCTAAATAATCTAGTTTGGATCCTGTGGCATCACTGATGGTGTTACTTAGGTCAATGGCCTGATTAGAGGGAGGACAGGGGCTCCCAAAGGCAAAGGACCCATGCAGAGGGACGCTGTTGCAATAGGGGAGGCAAGATGGGAAAAAAGAAATTTTTTTTCTGGCTTAATCTAAATTCAGCTGAAGAAATGTCCTCCTCTCCCTGTCTCCCCAAAAAACTGATTAAAAATATTTATCAGTGGGCCAATATAAAATGTGGTTTGAATCCTGTGAAATTGCCACTTTTGGAGATCAGCAATGTTTGAGCATCAGCAATTTCATATAGTTCGATCTAATGCAAAATGACTGCCCATGAGCTACTCTGCATCTAGGAGAGATGCAAGGGGCACATATCTTGGAAGAATTAAATTTCTAGTACTAAGGATCATATCTGTGTAACTTGCTTTATACATTACCTACCACAAAATTGCCTATGGCTAGATTCTTAATGATCTGGTAAGGAAAAAAATCTGTCAAAAATATTGCTTGGGATTTTGCTATTTCTTCGGTCTCTCCTTTGCTGTTTATTTAGAAGTGTGTTATAGAAGAAAGAAAAGTATCACAATGTAGGTAGAATGGGAAAGAGACAGGAAAGTGAGATTCAAGTTTAGCAGGAAGAAGGGAGCAATACACTGCAGGCAGTTTGCTAACTGCAGCCAGAGACGTGAGAGCTATATTGCGGGGGTGGACTTGCCCGAGGACATTCAAAGATCTCTCTGAATTTCAGCTGGAGAGAAGGCAGGGAAGCAAAGCCAGTGATGAGCAAGGAGGGATGACATTCCCACGGAGCTCATGGGGAGGACGAGGACTTGGGAAGATTTGGGGCGAATATCTCTTCTACCACAGGGGCAGCATGACTTGGTTTGAATCCAGTCTCAGTCATAGCACCCCACACCCCACCAAACACATGCACACGCACACACATTCCCACCACAAATCCAGTCACTGACTTGGAAAACTCTACAAGATCTCCCTGTTCTTAAAGAGTAGTTTATGTATTCAATTTTCTCTTCAGGCTTAGGGTATATAGAATTAATTTCCCTAGCTCTGGTCATCTCTCTCCCTGTACCCTAAATAATGTATTTCTCTCTCTCTCTCTCTCTCTCTCTCCCCCCGCCCCTGACTTTTGCTCTTTCACTCTCGCTCTCCCACTTGTTCTATTCTCACATAAATGTATACACATACATACATACATACACAGTTCCTCTTTGACTGAAAATTAACATTAAACTGTTCTATTCAAGGAACCAAGACTCTACTATCGCACCCAAAGCAGTGACAAGTTGCAACTCCCACCATGTGGTGCTACCCAGAGCCGGGAAGGAGGAGAGCACTCCGCAGAGCAGAACGCAAGCAGGCCTGGTAGTGCCCAGGTTATGTTCTCACCCTCCCCACGACCGCCACCCGCACCGCGCCATACGGTGCGCCGCACCTGCTCCCAGAAATGAGTTCACACACGCAGCACACGCTCTTGGCTTTCCCTGGAACCAAAAATAGTCAAACCTACAGAGGGAGTAAGTGGTCCTAAATCAAAGAGCATTTCTAGATCAAGAGAAAATTTTGAAGAGCCAGCAGCCTGAAGAGGCAGGTCCTGTTGTTGGAATTCGTCCCTTAGCCATCTAACGCTGACCTCAGCGAGCCGCCGGGACTCGATGTTTGCAAGCGGAGTGCCAGAGGCTGTGCTGATGAGGAACCCGGGACAGCCTGCAGTTGAGAGAGGAGGATCTTCTGTTCCGATCCACTAAACAGGCACTGCTAGGTTGCTAGGTGGCAAAACTGGCCACGACACTTTACTACTCTTTCCATAGAAAAGGTCTATTTCCCTAACTCTAAAATCCGGCTGCCTTGGTTTGACAAAAAGTGATGCAGTGTGTGTTCTGAGTCTGGGCTTCAAGAGTCCTTGCAACTTTCTCTCTTACTGCCCCAGGGAATTCTGAAACCACCAGCACATGAACAAGGTCACTAACCTGCTGGATGACAAGAGTCAAATAGCCCCCACTCCAGCCAACAGCCAGCTGACTACCAAGCAACCTGAGCGACGCATGAACTGCCAAGGAAATCCAGATGCACGAATGAGGCCAGCTGACCCCGGCAGAAATTCCCCAGCTGATCTTAACCCAAATTGTGAAATGAAAACCAGTTGTTGTTTAAAGTCACTAAATTTTGGGGTGGTTTGTTATCCTGCAAAAACTGACAGAAAAGTGGTTGAAAAGGTTGAAAATATGCATAATAAAAATATTATTTAGAATCCCTACAGAAGAGTATCATCCAGAAGAAAAAAATAATAATCTTTTTCTGAATTTTCTAGAAAAAAATAAGTTTTCTGTTTTAGCAATCTCAGGTAGACATGTATCTAAAAGGCATTATGCACTTTCCTGTTCCTTTAACAAAATAAAAAGAGCACAATTTAACTTTTCTTCAGGTTCTTCAGGCTTCTATAAAATTGAAGAAAAACGTTCACACTATGCTATAGTTTCATGCTGACTTTGAGGCTCTAGTGAGGTCTGTGGAGAAAAGCCGGAGTGTTGTGAACTGTTGTTTTCCTCACAAGATGGCATTTGTGATTCTCTATCACTTTACTTTTTACCTTTATAAAAATGTTGTGATTTATAACAATTTTAGAAAAAGAGAATCATGACCTGCGTTTCACAATTGATGTCACTGATTTGACATTCTACTATATTTCCAACAATTAAAATATCTCTTCTACTGTATTTCAAGAAAATTCAGAGTAGATG
This sequence comes from Eulemur rufifrons, assembly GCF_041146395.1. Lineage (NCBI taxonomy): Eukaryota > Metazoa > Chordata > Mammalia > Primates > Lemuridae > Eulemur > Eulemur rufifrons. Next base: position 88,514,691 of record NC_090990.1, read on the forward strand.
CTAGAAGAGGGGGCACTAGTGGTGTGAGTCCCTTAATGACAAAAACTTTGAAAAATCAACTGAATTTGTCAAAATCATAGAAAAAATATAACAAGACTGACACTAGAAAGCTTATAACCATTAATATAATAAGTAGTTAAAATATTTATGAAAAATATTGGAAAAGCTAATCCAAGAGTGCATACGAGATGTGATGTCATCAACAGATTGGTTTCATTTCAGAAATGGAAGGGTAAACTTCAGAACATTTAAAAGAAAATCAGCTTACTAACATATTAAAGCAGTCAAACCACATTGTGATGTCAAAAGATGCAAAATAAGCCTTTGATAATGTTCAATATCCAATAGTAATAACAAACTAGAACTAGAAAAAACCTTTCTTAATCTGAAAAAGGCCAGCTACTCCAAACCTATAAGTCATTCTTAAATATGAAATATTAGAAGAATTTTATTTTAAACTTGGAAAAGAATACAACTACCCCTGACTTTATTCAACATTCAACTTCAAATAAAATACAAACCAATAGTAATTGAAACAGCATGGTACTGCAAAAAAAACAGACACATAGACCAATGGAACTGAATATCAAATCCAGAAATAAATCCACACATTACTGTCAACTGAAAAAGGCACAAAGAATACACATTGAGTAAAGGACAGTCTCTTTAATAAATGGTGCTGAGAAAACTGGATATTCATATGCAGAAGAATGAAACTGGACTCCTATCACTGTTTAAAAAGTTAACTCAAAATGGATTAAAGATTTAAATGTAAGACCCCAAAGTATCAAACTACCAGAAGAAAGCAGAGGAAATGCTTCATGACATTGGTCTGGGCAAGGATTTTTTTCAGTAAGACTTTAAAAGCACAGGCAGCAAAAACACAAATAGACAAATGGGATTATGTCAAACTAAAAAGTTTCTGCATAGAAAGGAAACAGTTCACAGAGACAATCTAAAGAATGGAAGAAAATATTTGCAAACTATGCATCTTACAAGGGATTAATATCCAGAATACATAAGAAACTCAAAAACCTCAACAGCCAAAAAAAAAGAATCTATTAAAAATGGGCAAAAGTTCTGAACAGACGTTTCTCAAAGGAAGACATGCATATGGCCAAGTGTATGAAAAAATGCCTCACATCACTAATAGTCATCAGAGAAATGCAAATCAAAACCACAGTGATAAATCCACCCTAGTGAGAGTGGCTCTTATAAAAAAGATAAAAAATAACAAATGCTGGGGAGGATGTGAAGAAAGGGGAACTCTTATAGATTGTTGGTGGGAATGTAAATTAGTAAAGCCATTATGGAAAATAGGATGGATATTCCTCAACAAATGAAAAATAGAACTACCATATGATCCAGCAGTCCCACTACTGGGTATATATCCAAAGGAAGGAAAATCAGTATGTCCAAGAGATATCTGCACTCTCATGTTTATTGCAGCACTATTCATAATAGCCAAGATATGGAACTAACCTAAGTGTCTGTCAATGAATGAATGGATAAAGAAAATGTGGTATATTTACATGATTAAATACTACTCAGCTATAAAAAAATAAAACCCTGTAATTTTCAGCAACTTGGATGACCCTAGAGGACATTATGTTAGGTGAAATAAGCTAGGCACAGAAAAACAAATATTGCATGACCCCACTCACATTTGGAATTTAAAAAATTTGTCTCATAGAATTAGAAAGTAGAATAATGGTTATCAGAGGCTGGGGAGGGGAGGAGGGACAGGGGATTTGGACAGGTTGGCCAATGAATACAAAGTTACAGTTAGGAGGAATAAGTTCTGGTGTTACATTGCACAGTAGGGTAACTGTAGTTAACAATAATGTATTGTATATTTCAGAATAGCTGGAAAAGAGGAATTTCAATATTCTCACCATAGAGAAATGACAAGTGTTTGAGGTGGTAGATATGCTAATTATCCTGGTTCAATCATTACATAATGTATACATGTATCAAAACATCATACTATACCATGAAATATGTATAATTATATATCACATAGAAGTAAAATAAAACTTAAAAATATTCAAAGCAATATTATTTGTTAGAGCAAATAGCTGGATACCATCCAAATGCCAATGAACAAGAGAATAGATGAATAATTATGGTATATGTAAAATATAATATTATACAGTAGTAAAAATGATGAACTCCAAATACATCAACAACATAAATGAATATACATACATTTTTCTTCAACAAATGTGCGAAGGATGATCTATATGCCAGGTATTGTTATAAGTTGTTTACAAATGTTAACTAATTTATTTCTTATAAAAATACAATGAGGTAAGTACTCTTATTATGCCCATTTTGCAGAGGTGGACACTGGGTACAGAGAGATTATTTAACTAATTAAATTTTAAAAATCAGGTCTCGGCCAGGTGCGGTGGCTCATGCCTGTAATCCTAGCACTCTGGGAGGCTGAGACAGGAGGACCATTTGAGCCCAGGAGTCTGAGGTTGCTGTAAGCTATGATGATGCCACTGCACTCTAACCAGGGCAACAGAGCCAGACTCTGTCTCAAAATTTTAAAAAATTAGTCTAGATGACTACTTATAGCATGATACTCTATTTTAAATAAACTAGAAAACAAACAAAAAAAGCCTTCGAGATCATATTATTTAGAAATATATATGTAAGAAAACATTTTTCAAAGAACAGATGAATTATATGTTTAAAATTTAGGAGAGTAGTGATCTCCAGGAGTTTAGCAGGCCTGTGGATGGGAGGTAACTTCAACAATATTGGGAATGTTTTAGTTCTTATGACAAATAGTAGACTTATAGTTCACAATTATATTGATATGCATCATAAATTATGTATGTATATATTAAATATAGTTTTGCTTATATCAAAATTATATTCTAAGAAATTCAGTGCCTGTCTTTTGTGGCACTTAGATTTAATATTCAGGGACTTATTTTGCCTATTTTCTGGTTTTCAGTTGGTCTCCAAAGAGATGGGATTGTTGGATATCTGACTTCCAATGAGTCAAAGCAAAACTATAATTATTTTTCAGTGTTTGTGCTTGTTTATGTGTGTGTAGTCATTTTGAAGACAAATCAAGTTCAAACCAATGATTATAAGAGAATGAATGGTCAAAATATGCTCTGTTCTTTTTGGCACACTAAATGCAAAAACTAATTTGACCATGAGAAATATAAATTAGCAGCTTCTACCTCATCTCCCTTAAACCAATACGCCTATCTTATTGTGTGAATTGGGATAATAACAGTAATAAAATTAGGAATGGCAACTTCCAGTTTCAGCTCCAACATGGAAAGAGCTGGGAAGTTGTCACATTTGATCTTACAAGAAAAAGCTGGACAAACTAAAAATCAGTGACTTTTCTTTAACTCGTCAGAGAGCTAAGTTAGCAGAGAAAACTGAGACTCCAAAATCTAGATAGGCAGGCTCATTTAGAGAGATGCATTCAAGATCTGCTTACCTAGAGCAGCAGCTGCTGGGGCCATAACTTGTAGGAACACTTAACGGTAACTTTGATGAATTGTTGATGGTTAAGTGTGGACTAGCATGAGTGAGAAAATCTAGAGATCACATCTATGGGGCTTACCAAATGTTCATGGGTTTACCTTCAAGCAGCCCAGCAGGTTCTCACAGTAAAGATCCAAGAAAGATCCCCTGTGGCTCTGTGGGGAAAAGTTAGGATGAGGGTAGAAGAATCACTGTGAAATGCACCCAGAGAATTCTCCAAGACAAAGAAATACCCTCCAGGAAAAATATACTTTATCAGAGCTTCATCCAAATTGGGGAAGAGCATTCCTCTCACTCTAGCCCATTTTTTTCCTTCCTGTCACACAATAGGGGTAAAAAAAAAAAACACTAACTAAACAACTGGAAGGAACATTTGTAAAGGTCAGAGCCACAGGTCTAGTGAAAGACTGAGATTTAATCACAAGATGATGGAATACTTCTGCTCCCTGACACCTGACCACCATGCACAATACCAGCAGGGATCCAGAGAAATATAGTGGATTATAGCTGAAAGAGCAGCAAGATGTAGGCTCTCTGAAGAGGAGTACTTAGAACATCCCCAAAATCAAGAGGAGAGACAATAACAAGGACACTAGAGGAATGTGAAGTCTCTGGCACCTACAGCTACAGCACACATTGAACACAGACAAAGCCATAGCCAGATTACCACAAATCTACACAAGACAGCATGTCCAGCTTTCTACAAAAAATTACAAGGCATGCTAAAGGATAACAAAGAAAAAAATTTTGAATAGACAAAGCAAGCATCAGAACTCAGTTATGACATAGATGTCAGAATTATCAGACAGAGAATTTAAAATAAATATAATGAATATGTGAAGGGCTCTAATGGAAAAGTAAACAGTATACAAGAACAGATGGATAATGTAAGTAGAAAGATGGAAACACTAAAAGGAATCAAAAGGAAATGTGAGAAATCAAAACACTATATAAAATTATAACATAAATTTTAAAAATGGCTTATTGATGAGCTTATTTGTAGACTTTATACAGCCAAAGAAAGAATTAGTGAGGGTGAAGATACATCAATAGAAACTTCCCAAAGTTAAATGCAAAGAGAAGACAAAAGAGACAGACGGACAGACAGACTAGGACATCCAAGAAATTTAGGACAATTTCAAAAGATGTCACATATGTGTAATGAGAATACCAGAAGGGGAAAAAGATAAAAGAGAACTGAAGAGATGTTTAAAGAAATCATCACTAAGAACTTTCCAAGATTAAATAAAGACACTGTACCATGGATCCTGCAATTTAAGAAGACACCCAGCAGAATAAATAACAAACAGACAAAAACTACACCATATAAAAACTTCTGTAAAACAAAGACAAAATTTTAAAGAAGTCAGAGAAAAAAGTACCTTACGTATAGAGAGGAACCAGGTTAAGAATTACAGTGAACAACTCATCAGAAACCATGCAACCGACAAGAAAGTGGTTGAAATATTCAAAGTGTTGGGGGAAAAAAGACACCAACCTGAAATTCTATATCCAGTGATATGGTACTTCAAAAGTGAAGGAGAAATAAAAACTTTCTTAAAGAAACAAAAACTGAAGAATTTTATCCTCAGTACATCTGCCCCGCAAGAAAGAAACTTTAAAAGTTCTTTAAGGAAGAGGAAAATGATATAGGTATAAAACTCTCATCCATATAATATAATAAAACAGTGTTCCCCAACCTCTTTGGCACCAGGAACCAGTTTCATGGAAGACAATTTTTCCACAGACCAGGGATGAGGATGATTTGGGACGATTCAAGTACATTACATTTGTTGTGCAGTCAAAGCTCTCTGCTAATGATAATCTGTATTTGCAGCCACTGCCCAGCACTGGCATCACTGCCTCAGCTCCACCTCAGATCATCAGGCATTAGAGTCTCATAAGGAAACGCAACCTAGATCCCTCGTATGTGCAGTTTACAGTAGGGTTCTCGCTCCTATGAGAATCTAATGCTGCTGCTGGTCTGACAGGAGGCGGAGCTTATGCGATGATGTGAGTGATGGGGCGCAGCTGTAAATATGGATGAAGCTTCGCTAACTTGCCTGCACTCACCTCCTTCTGTGTGGCCCAGTTCCTAATAGGCCACAGACCGGTAGGGGTCCACAGCCCAGGGTTTGGGGACCGCCACAATAAAGAGCATCAGAGAGAGAATAAATAAAGGTAAAATAAAGTTTTTATAAAATTCTGTTCATTTTTAATTGATCTAAATGTCAACTCTTAAAAGTAATAACACTAACAATATGTTAGGTGATTATAGCATATATAAATAAGTGAAATGAATAAGAACAATGTCATAATGGATGGGAAGGAGGAATTGGGAATATTCTGCTATAAGGGAACAACACTACATGTGAAGTGGCATGGTATTGTTTGGAAGTGGATTTGGATTAGTCAAACATGTATACTGCACAATGTAGGGTGACTACTACATTTTTTAAAAAAGAAATACAATTTATATGCTGAGATAAAATTGAATCACTTTAGATCCTTAATTAAAAGTGAGAAAGGACATAAAGACAAAAAAAAAAAGAAACCAAAAACAAATGTTACCTATAGAAAATAGTTGCAAATATGATAGATATTAATCCAACTACATCAATAATCACTTTAAGTGTAAATAGTCTAAATGTATCAATTAAAAGTCAGAGATTGTCAGAAGTTATAAAGAAAAGACCCAACAATATGTCATCCACAAAAAAAAAAAAAACACTTTAAAGTATAAATACTCAAATAGATTTAAAAGGATGGAAAAAGACATATCTCACAAACACTAAGTAAAAGAAAGCTGGAGTAACTATTTTAATTTTAGTGAAACCAGAACAAGGAAAATTATCAGAAATAAAGATGAACGTTCCATATTGATAAAGCAGTCAATTCTCCAAGAACACATAGCAATCCTAAGTGTGTGTGCACCTAACAACAGAGTGCCGAAAACTGGTACAACTGAAAGGAAAATTAGGCAATTCCACTACTATAGACTTTAACCCTCCTGTTTCAGCAACTGAGAGATCAAGAAAACAGATAATCAGTAAGGCTATTGATGACCTCAACAATATTATAAATCAACTTGATAACTGGCATTTATAGAATATTCCATCCAACAACAGCAGAATATACATTCTACTCACATTCACATAGAATATTCACCAATATAAATCACATTCTGGGCCATAAAACATATCTTAACAAATTTAATAGAGTAGAAATTATACAAAGTATGTGCTCAGATTACAATGAAAATGAGCTAGAAATTCATAACAGAAAATTAACTGGAAAAATCCCCAAATATTTAGAAATTAAACAACACACTCCGTAGCACATGGGTCAAAGGGAAGTCTCAAGATTAATTAAAAATGTTTCAAACTATACGAAAATGAAAATACAACTTGTCAAAATCTGTGAGATGCAGAGAAAGCAGGGCTTGGAGAGAACTTTGTAGCATTAAATGTATGCATTAGAAAAGAAATGATATGAAATCAATAACCTGAGCTTCTACCTTAGGAAAATAGAGAAAGAAGAGTAATTCATGCCTAAAGCAAGCAAAAGGAAAGAAATAATAAAAATTAGAGTAGAAACCAATGAAATTGAAAATATGAAAAAAGTCAGTGAAACTAAAAGTTGGCTCTAGTTCACCTACATCAGGTATGTGTCAGACTCTAGGTACAATCCATCCTGAAACACGATTCCTTTCCATCTGTGAACCTGTGAAACACAGAAACAAGTTGTCTGCTCTCCAAAGACAATGGTGGGAAAGGCCTATGACAACAGTTATAGTCGTTTCCTTGTAAACAAAAAAAAAGAAGAAGGTGGGGAGAGAAAATGAAAAATAAAACAAAAAGTAGTCACTATTGCCAGGCAATTTTGAAATCCATCCAGGAATACTCCATTTGGTTTTAAGTCCCGTGATTTGATTTTCAAGTCTGCCCTTTAGGATCTGGACTTGAGGCTCTGCCCTCTGAGTCACAATTCTATTTTCATGAAAGTTAGCATGTGCTTACAGTTTAGCAATTTTATCTGCCAGTTTCTTAACTGCAGATTTTTGGGGTCCAACATCCTTCTTTCATTTGTATTCCCTCTGTACTTTTCAGTTCAAGATAGCAGTGTTTCTACTGACACAAAATTCTCAAAAACTTTGTGTGTCTCTGGTGTGTGTCATAGGGATCCATTAATACTTCATTAAACAAGAGGATCTTTCACAAATCTTTCCTGAATGTTCTCATTTATAGTTCTGGTTTCTGCTGAGATGGCTGAGGTGATCCATGGGTCACCTGACTAATCTCTGCCAAGAGCCCTCTGTGTGACTGGATACTGATCTTCAGAGACACAAGCAAAAGGTTGTCCAGCAGTGCCCTTGGTTTTCTCTCTAGAGCACACATTTCTGACCATGAATCATCCAATTTTAGTATCTTTTGAAATCTAGACAGTTTGAGAATTTCCCAAATCATTAAGCATTGGCTCCCTCTTGCTTAACAATTCTTTCCTCTCAAATTTTACTATAAAGCAGCAAGAAGAAACAAGGCCATACCGTCAATACTTTTCTTGCAACTCTCTTTAGTTAAATATCCAAGTTCATTATTTATAAATTTGCCTTTTCACGTAACAGTAGGACATGATTCCGCTAAGCTTGCCATCACTCTGTAACTAGGATCTCCTTTCCTCCAATTTCCAACAAGTTGTTCCTCCTTTCCATCCGCACCCTCACTGGCGGTGACATTAACAACCATATTTTTACCAACAATCTTCATAATTATTTAGGTGTTCTCTAAGACTACATACGATTTTTCTACCACGTTCCTCACTTCTTTCTGAGTTCTTAAAGGCAGAGTCATTAACATACATATTTCTACTAATAGTCTAAGGTAATCTCATCTTTTTCCGTCATCATCTAAATTCTTCCAGCCTCTGCCCATTGCCCAATTCCAAGTTAGTTGTTTTAACAACATCTACATCCAGATACTAAAATCTGTATTAATTTCCCATTGCTGCTGTAAAGAATTACCAAAAACTTAGTGGTTTAAAATACCACAAATTTATTACCTTGTAGTTTAGTTCAGGTCAGAAGTTCAAAGTGGCTCTCAATGGATTTAAAGTTAGGGTTTCAGTGTGGGCAGGGTTGTGTCCTTTCTGAAGGCTTTCTTCCATTTTTAAAACTATCAATGGCCACTAAAGTCTTTCTCATTTCACATTATTCTGACACTGATTCTTCTTCCTCCGTCTCATACATTTAAGGACCCTTTGAATTTCATTAGGCCTGCCCAATAATCTAGAGTAATCACTCTTGTCTTAAGGTCAGCTGACTAGCAACCTTCATTCCATCTGCTACTTTAATTCCCTTTTTTTGTATAATATAACATAGCCACACGTTCCAGGGATTATGGTGTGGAAATTTTGGGGAGGCCGTTATTCTGTTTACTACAGTCATCAAAGACAAGAGAAGTCTAAGAAACTCACAGCTGAGAGCATCCTGAGGAGACATGATGATTAAATATACTATGATATCTGAGGTAGGATCCTGGAACAGAAACAAGCCACTTTATAAAAACTAAATAAATCTGAATCAACCATGGACTTTAATTAATAATAATGCATCAATATAGTTTCATCAATTGTAACAAATGTATCACACAAATAATGTAACATGTTAATAGGGGAAGCTGCATATAAAGTATATGGGAACTCTCTGCCTTAATCCAGGTCCTTTTGCCAGGCAATGCCAGAGCTAGGGAGCCCTTCTAAATGCTATGAGATACACAAGAACATAGAAAGCTCTTGCTATAAAATGGAAAACTCAGGAAATATGCTTTTGGCAGTGGAAAAATAAACTCTAGGCTTTAACCCAATTATCAGGGGAAAAAATGAGATGAATTCCAGTGAGAGGTTCCTGAGGTCTCATCAATTACTTTATGAGTGTGTGTGTGTGTGTGTGTGTGTGTGAGAGAGAGAGAGAGAGAGAGAGAGAGAAGCAGTTGGATTTATTTTCATGGGGAGCCAGGGGAGCCACAGGGGTGTGTGCGCCAGATGTGTTGAGGGGGTGCGCCAGCTGTGTGAGCGACAAGTTCTCAAGGAGTATTTACACCGACTGTAATAAGGGGAGGCTTGAAGAAAAATATTTAATAATGTTTAAAATTGGGGGGCTGATTAAAACTTTGGCCACAATAGAGAATCCACACGTACTCTTTCATGCCTTCAGCCTGGCATCATTGTCACCTTACTGCATCCTGATCTTCCTAAGCAACTCCTATTCACGCTGGAAGATTCTGTTCAAATGTCAACTCCCCTGAAAATCCATCCCCAAGCAGACTTATTATGTTCTGCCTCTTGAGATGTCACAGCTGTTCATCTTATTTCTTGTTTCTATTTCTATTATATTAACTTATTTCTATTATAATTCGTCATGTTTTGTTTGATTTTTTATTTTCGTCTTTGTTATAAAATCTGTTTCCTCATCACCACCTCCAGCCACTGCACCCCACCATTCCTAAACTTTAGGGCAGAGACTTTGTTTGATACAAAAATTGTGGCTCCAACACCTTGCACAGTGCCTGGAACGTGGGAGGTGCAGGAAGAAAGGAAGGAACCAAGGATGGAGGGAAGGAGGAAGGAAGGAGGGAGGGAGGAAGTGAGGGAGAGAGGGCGAGAAAGACAGAGTTCCTAGCTAAGAGAACCCATCAGTCCAAAAGGAAGCAAACCTACCACAGCTCAATAAACCCCATGTTGTGCTTAGCTTTGTTCCATGATCTGCAAGAACCTAACAGATTAATGTTTTCAAAACATGCTACTCTCAGCGCTGCTCCTTCCAGCCAACCTCTCCACATATTGCAGGGCCTATTTCCACCGAGACCCTTCACACATCCTCTTATTTTCTCCAAGTCCCCTTATGCATGGCAGCCCCCCAGTGGCAGCCGGTTACTTGAAAAATGTGAGCTCACTGTGATTTACATTCTAGCCACCTTCTGGAAGGAGCTGTGGTCCAGCTGTGCATTTGTATTTTCATTGAGCCATGCTCCCGACTCCACGGCCTCCTGACAGCTGCAGATGGCGAAGCCATTTTTCATAAGGTGTGTGTGGGGAGGAGAGAGATGGAGGAGACGTCACTTGGAGGAGACAGCAACTCTGGAGCAAATGAGAGAGTCAGGATTGATAGAGAATTAAAAACTGAATCTGAATGGGGGCAGACAGTGTCTTCTCATTCCATTGACATCCAGTTAAAGCCACTGTATAGTTTCGCCCTATCAATTACCACGCCACACTGCTCAGAATATTCTAAATACTCTGGAACTGTATTCAGGAGCTTACAAGCACACGCATTGAACTTTAGCTTTCTCTCTCTCTCTCTCTTTCTCATTCTTTCTTTCAGTATGGTCTTGCTGATCACAGGTCCTGGCGTGAACAGTTCAAGAACAAAAAAGAACAGGAAGCTGAAATGGCTGAAAGTGTGTAGGAAGCAAGTTAGTAAAAAAAAACAAAAGGGTTAGAAACCACGTATTCGTGCAAGAGTGGAGTTTATAGAAGGGGGATTACCCATGGGTCCCAACTCCTGTCTGGCAACAGCAGCAGGAGCTGCCATGTTAAAAACAAAACAGCTGGCGACAGGAGAGGGGGTCAGCAGCTCCACTGCTTCCTGTCTCCCAGTCTGAACCAAAAGACATGTTTTCTCTGGTGAGTGATCCTGCACCTTAAGAAAGAAACCAATGGGCCCTCGCTACCTGGGTTGTTCTCTCCTGTCACACCATAGTTTATACTCCACATCTTGGTCCCTGCTTACATAAAGCCTAATAGCACTCACTTGTGCTTTTTCTGTATGTTCCCTTCATAAATCTGATCTCCAGAATTACACGCCTTTAGTACCAGAACTGAGTTACCTGTTTTATTTTTCAAACCTCATATTGGTCACCATGGCAGCAGGCAGGGACTTGACCCCTCTCAAATAACATGTTCTTCTCATAAAATATCCAGGTCAAAATAAACACACTTTGTTTTCTCCATGATAAAAAGTATTATCATTGTGTTTTGAAGTGAATTTTCTTTGGTTCATTACTTTAAACTGGCTTGGGTGTCTTTCAGTTTTAATATAATTACAATTGACAAATTAGCTCAAATCCTGGAATCTGCAACTATAATTTTCTCACCTTCTTATCTCTTCCATCCATCCATGAGATTGCTCCAGCAGACTGAAGGGGAGTCACTATTCCAGATGCCATTGCGGCAGGGCACATTTACCCTGTTTAACCACAGGAGGAACAGAGACAGAACGTGAGAGAGACTATGAAATCTAGAGTCATGTTGGAGAATCACACTTTTTTCCAGATATACCCATGGCTTCATTTGTGAGGCTCGGCGATGGTGCCAAGAGGCCACTGTATCTTTTGTATTACAAAGCCACTGGCAAAACACCAGGGGCCCAGCACAGGAAGACTCACCTTTTGGGTGCAGGTTGAGACATTTGATGTCCATAATACATATACAAAAATATGGTATTTCAATAGAATGATCCTTAATGTGGCATAATAAATTTTCTTCTATCAGAGTAGAGATTTAGGGATCAAAAAGAATCTACTTAGGTGTGGCATTTTGATCACACATGACTCAGGTACCATTTTCCATCAAATGTGATTTCCCTTTGTCACATGAACAGGCTCAAAAGGGGGCCAAATGTCCCTTCCACAATATTATCAAGCTTTTTATTTTTCAAGACTTAGGGTTAAAGTCATGTCAATGGGAGGAATATTTTTTCCTTTTTCATAGACTAAACTGTTTGTCTTCAACTCAGTGTAGCAAGAAATGTTTGTGTTTGGGTAACTTGAGAAGGAACTGACCCCAGACCTGAGTAATGGAGAAATGGAACTGGAATCGGAGCACCATCCACCTTTCCATTCAGAGAGCCAGCCTGCCCCTCTTTATAGGCAACACATCCCCACATAGAGGAAAGAATCTACTTTTTTTACCTACCTGAAACTGGAATGCCAACGTTCCTAAAACATAAGCAGACACAGAGGATCCAGATTCCTTTCTCATAGGTTTTCTGAAAAAGCAGATAGAAAACCCCACATTTGGGGAGAAAGCCTTGAAGGGTGGCACATAAAGAGGACAACAAAAACACTGGGGAAATAGAGAGAGGTCCAGAGAACAGTGTGTTCATAAGGATCTTCCTCCAAAGGCCTAAGCTATGAGGCAGAGTTTCCCGACCCCTTGTGTGGTATAAGAGAATGGCTTAGTGAGGTCAGGTCCCAATTCTTGGTCCTCTCACTCTGGACTATCTCAGGATGCTTCATCCTTCATGAAAAGAGCTGCCTAAACTTCCATCAGGGTTTTAGTGCATGCAATGTGAAGAAGGCAGGAATGACCACATTTAGTGATGGGGCAGGATGCTGGTCCCCGTGGGGGCTCTGGCAGGCAGGGGGCTGGTGAGGGAGCAAGGGGATTTTCATGGCCTCTCCCTGTGAACCACGAGATGGTGAGGGCCTGAGACTACTTGCAGAAGACTCCCAATGCATACAGGCTACCACAATGCCAACAAGGCATTGAGAATCACTTCTTCCACCTAGTGGTAGAGAAAGGAGGGGTCCTGCCACGGCCAGGGAACAGTAGAGATCTTAGACAATGGCCCTAAATGAGAATATGCTTTAAGCCTGGAAACACACACACAAATCTAGAGTATAAAAATAAAAACATTTTTATCAGGGAGGTAAAAACCAAAGAAAAACTGATTAGGAGGTAAATATGTGACTCCAAAAGATTCTCAATAATGAAGGTCAAGAAAGAGAGCAGAAACTCAAGAACAACTCAGGTTAGAACATGGCTACAGGATTTCAAATTGTCTGGGCTGAGAATCACCTGATGCAGTCTCAAGAGATACCTTATATTTGTGTTCCACTTTCATATAACTCCTCTGATGTGATTCTCACAACCACCTTAGACAGAGATGACTGATAAGTTTGCCCCAGGTTTTCACGATAACAAAATAAATTGGTTCTCTTGACTTCAAATCTTGCTTTGCTTTTTCCTTCCTCTCTGTCCCCAGATTTCTGCTTTCCTTTTAGACTTTGTATGGCAGGCACTTCTTAGATGGGTATCTAGCCCAGGCTTGCTTTCTTCTCTGAGAACTACCCATCACCCCTGATCCTGGTGAAGCGTGGACTAACCTTCCACATTCGGGCCATGTGACCTTCCCTCTCTCTCAAGACTCAGTGTACTGAATCTTAAATATTCTTGACTCAGAGTGAGCCAATCAGATGAACTCTCCCAGGAATCTGAAGTTGTTACATAGAGAATCTAGTTAAAGTGTGTTAGCTGTGCAATCAGAGAAGTTCTTTAGCAAAGATAACCACGGAAGCCTCTTCCTACCTCATACATGCCAAGGCAAATAACACTTGTCTCCGTAGAGAAAAAAGTAAATCAAATGTGCTGAAAAAGGTGGGGATGGGAATACTTGTTGATCCAGAGAGTAGGACAGTATAGTCTAGGTTTCAATGTTTCTAGTTTACGACACCTAGCTTTCTTTTTTGATCCTCAGTTTTATAAGTTTTTTTCCGACCCTTTCTTTAAGCCAGCTTGAGAGGGTTTCTGCTTCTTGCAACCCAGGCACCCTGACAAAGATGAGTGAGAGTCCTCCTTCTGCGGAGCCACACTCATGTCAAGACCCCACTTGCTGGTTAGGGTTAGGCTGGACTGGCCTTGGCCTCCCCTCTGGTGGTGGAAGCTAAACACATTGTTATCTCTATTCCATCCGCTTTGTTTTTTCCTAATGTGTACCCCTGCCGCTGTCTTCGTGTCCAACTCTTTCCACTGTGAGCACTGGAGACCATCCTCCCTGGCAAATGAAAACTCCTACTTTTTAAGCCTTTCTATTTCTTGCTAAATGGAAATAAGACTGCCTCCGAAAGCCATGTTTTCACTTGCCATTAATTCAAAGCAGAAAGTACTCATTCCTACTCCACATGAGAAGGAATCTGATTTCTCCTCACTTCCCTCTGCCGCCTCTGTGTTCTTCTACCTTACCATGAAGCCCTCTTTTGACATACACATCAGCCCCATTGGCATCACTTTCTTCTTGCTATCTATTACAGCAGCGGTCCCCAGCCTTTCTGCCACCAGGGACCGGTTTCAGGGAAGACCACTTTTCCACGACGAGGGGTGCAGCTCAGGCAGTGATGCGAGCGACCAGGACAGGGAGCAGCCGCTGCAAATACAGATGCAGCTTCCAGCGTCGTCCACCTCTGCTGTGTGGCCGGCCCCACCCTTCCCGCTCCAGCCCTGTTCCTAAGTTTCATGGAAGACAATTTGTCTACACACAGGGTGGGGTGGGGGTAGCGGTGAAGCTCTGCGTCTTGGTCCCTAACAGGGTGGCCTGGGTTTAGGGGCTGCAGTATTAGAGGACATATGCTGAATGGATCTGTCCCAACTCACTATAACTGAACCCTTTTCTACGTGGCAGAGAAGACTGCTACTACATTTCCAAGAATCCTATTTTGCTCATGTTTACTATATGTAAATATACCTCAATTTAAGGAGAAAGGTCTTTCTACTTGGAACACGTAGAATCATTTCTGTTTTCCTGACTGGGTTCAGAACTTGGAGGGAGAAAATCTTTGTCTCTAGTCCTTACACTCCCTTCCATGTGGAGCTTTGCACTCCTAGACTCACCGTCCCCCCTTGCTGAGGTGCAGTGACCTACGTGGTTCGTGAATCTGGCTGTGGACCCAGCATGCAGAGATATGCCTCTTTCTGCCTCCTCCTTTCAGAAGCTCACTTCCCTTTAAAGGACATGCCTTCTTCCTAGTTTTCTGACCATGTGTCAGGAGTCTGCCTCTCACCTCCCACAAGAAGCATGCAGGGATCCAGAGCTTCCTAAGCCTGGGCAGCTAAGTCTCAGATTCAATATTAGATAGCAGGCTTGTCTGCAGATACAAGCCACGTTATCTAAAATTAATTTTATAAGTAATAAAGATCACATTTTTTAATTCCCATCTGTTTTAATTCTTGTCTCTTTCTTCATTGTTTTTAAACTTAAATTGGACAAGAGATGCTGTCTGTGGGGTTCATAAGACTCTAGCACTATAATTCAGTTCTTTTCAGGTGATACCCTCATCTTCACACAGCATCTCAGCAAGCGTTTTCTCCACCCTCCTGTGCCTCCATGGTCACACACACCTCCATTTGTGATCAATCAGTTCAACACCCCAGGTCCAGCTTTCCTTGACCCTTTTAACTCTGAGAGCCCACACCTTCCTCTACTTAGCAGCCCACTGCTGCTGCCCTACCTTGACTCAACCCAGCTCTGCCCCATGCCAAATTTTAAATCCTATCTTTTTTACCTCAACCTTCAAAATGTCCAGCTCTCTAATTTCCTTCTTCCCATATCCTTACCTGTGAACTTCATGGGTGATGTCCTCCCTCTTGACAACTCGCTTTTCTCCAGGTCTGCCAGGCCTGCAGACGTTCCTCCTTTCACATGTAGCATCTCTGTGGCTTGCAACTTGACCTCCTTCCTTCTCAGTTCTTTAGCAATCTTCCCTAAGGAAACCCCAAACATAATCAACCTAAAGGCCTACACTCTGTACTCTTACGTTTCAGCAGCTGCGTGCTAACAGAGAAAATTCATTATTCTCTGGATTGATGTCATTCCAAGTGTAAGGTCTCCAACTTCGGATGAGTTTTCATTGCTGTTCTGTAATCTTTGTGTATTTCCCTGGACTGGGTTCTGTTCCATTCACAGCAACTACAAACCACCACATTCCTTGAACACCTAATCTGCCTTTCCCCCCCATATTTTCCGAAAATGACTTTGCTTTCTATAACACAAGGATAGTGGTGGTTAGTGCATGAACACTTCCATAAATTCCTACCCATCATGTAAGATAATTAAATCCCAACCATTCTTATCTTTTTCCTGTTGGTCTCAGAGAAAGAAAGGGACCTGCCTGAAATTTATCCTTCTTCCTTAAACAAGGTTCCAGTCACTAGCCCTCTAAGGACTCTGACACCATTAATAGGCTCCTCTATCCAACTTCTCCTTCACTGGCTATTTTTCTTCCTAGGTTATGAGGATATGAACAGGCTCAAGTCTCTCCTATCTGAAAAAAAAAACTAAAACAAACCAAATCCCTTACCCTTTGATTCATTAGTAGTAACTATCACATCTCTGTCTTTTTCTTTACAACTGAGCTTTCCTCTCCACATACCTCTCACTGCATCTTTTCAACCCATCTCAGGCATCTTATTTTTGTGTTCCTGTCACACCTGAATTCTCAATGACTTTTGACACCACTGGCCGTGCCCCCCATGAAGCTCTCTCTCTGGGTGTCTCTACGACATCTTTCTTCCGATTTCCCTTCACCTACTTAGACAGCTCCTTCTCACGTGCTTCACAGCTCGTCTTCACCATCTGCCTCGTAGGTGTCCAGTATTCCCAGAGGGTTCTGCTCTCCATCCTCTCCTCTTTCACTCTGCACCTCTCTGCATGAGGCTATCTGTTGTCACAATTTCACTTACTATGTGTAAAAATATGGCTTCAAAATTGTTACTGTTACTCAGACTCTCCCCGATTTGTACCAAAGCTGTTCACCATACGTTTCCATCTTGAGTCCTATGTACCTCAAACTGAGGGTCCCTCACCCAGAATTTATCATCAAGTATAAAGCCTGGTCTTTTAAAAATGTTTTAAACTTATAAATTGTTTATTTCTTGAATTTTCTTTTTTTTTTTTTTTTGAGCTTTTTTATTTAAATATATTTAGGGGGATACACGTGGTTTTTTTATTACATGGCTGAATTGCACAATGGAGAATCCTAGGCTTTTAATCTACCCATTACCTGACTGGTGCACATCTTACTCAATAGGTAATTTCTTTCCTTTATTAACTCAGTGAAGGTGGCCAAATCTATTGAAATGGCTCAAACCAGAAACATGTATGTTTTCTTTACTACACCCTTGTGTTCATATACAACTTCAGTTATATCTTTTCTCATTTCATCTGTATCTATCACCTTCTTTCATTGCTTATTATCATTACTCTACTTTATACATTCACATTTCCCACTTACACAATTGCAGACATTTCCTGATGGATTTCCTGTATCTATCCTTGCCTTTGTCCAATGCATCCTCTGCACGGACAACAGGGAGATCTTTCTGCTATACACATCTGATTATGTCACTCTCCTGCTCAAGAGTATTCTCTGCCTCCCCGTTGCCCTTTGAAGAGTCTATATTCTTTAACATAGCCTGGAAAACCTCATTATTTGGCTATGCTCAAGTATCCTAGTTATACTCAATACATATTTGGCTAATTACATTAAGCGACTTGGCTAAGGTCCTCCAGTTGGCAAATGCTGGGGCAAGGAATGGCATCCAAAGCCCTTGGACTCCATGTGCAGTGCTTTCCTCATTGCTCCTTCTCACACACACCATCATATTAGGGAAACTCAGAGAGGTCACAAGAGTCTCAAAGCTATGAACAGTGCAGTACTCTTAGTCACTTACATGTACTGACGTACCTTCTCACCTGTGTGGACAACAATTTAATGCTCTTGTGATTAGCTGCCCAGAGTCACTATCACCAGACAAAAGTTGCTCCATTTAGGCAGAGGCAGCATGAGCCCTGTGAGCCCTAGGAAGAGGAGGATAATTCCAGGGTGATTAAATATTAATGAGAAATGCATCGTAGAAAGGAATACGAAATGGCTGCCCCAGAAGGGTCAACTTTGTCTGTAACCAATTTCTGTGCAGCCCAAATTTTGCCTAGCTTGGGTTATTTTCAAGTTTTCCATTTCCAGGTAAGGCATTTTAAAGTCTTGTTTGCTGTTTGTTTGTTTGTTTAGGTGGGTGGGTAAGAATAATTTGTTTAGGCTTGCCTGGAATTTAGATTGTTGAATCACTTTCTTGCTCTAATAAAATTAAAAATGAAATCTCCAGTTTTGGCCTGTGATCTTACGGAGCCATGTCACTGAAGCCCCTCGTTTTGCTTTTCCTTTTAGTGATGAGGTCGAGTCACAGTCATCTCCTGACCCTCAAATATAAAGAAGGGAGCAGAGAAGCCTGAAGGACTCTACAAGATACAACTAATGCCGTCCAATCGACTTAGGACACGGTAGACCTAGAAAACTCTTCCCACATTTTTCCACTTTCCGCTTTATTCCACAGAACTCTTGGACTTACTCACATGCCATCCACTGTCAGGGGGACCTGCTTCGGTGAAAAGAGAGGAAACCGTATACAGCGGACCCCATAGAAGCTTAGCATCTCATCTGAAGACTTGCTGGGACAGCTTCCCAGTTCTTTGACCCAGACAAGGAGAGAGGAGTGTTTGCGTGCTCCCAGGAGGTGTGACAGTGCCCTTACAACTCAGCAGGAATCGCAGAACCCAGCGCGAAAGCAGGTTTTGTGAAGAGCCTGGCGGTGTCTGCTGCACCTCACACTAGTTTTCTCTCTCTTAAAGAAGTTGGTGTAAAGTCATTTAATTCCTGAGTGTTAAGTGAACACCTACTTACGTCAAGTCAGTGAACTCCAGGCTTCCCCGGGCTGGTAGAGTTTCTGGATTTTAATGCTTCTTTATCACACTCACTTTGTCCTTCTCTCCTCACCCTCAGCAGTGTGGGTCTTTTAGACTGTCTTTTTATAAATAGGAAAAGATTAAAAATAGGATTAGTCAATGCTTAATGATATAATGGCAATAGTATTGAAAGTTTTCAGAAATTAATATTTCAAAAGCTTAAAAATGTGACAAAATAGAAAAGAGCTCTGGAGTATAAAATATCCAGGTTCAAACTCCATCTTCACCATTTGCTAGCCACGTGTCTTGGGAAAATTACTCAACTTCTCTGAACCTTAGTTTCTGGAAAATAGATATAAAAACCTTGGAGGTTTGTCTTCCTCCAGCTGTCCAGTAAATTCAGAATTTCTAAAGGCTCATTTCTAAGCCTTCTTCTCTTATTTACATTACATTTTCTTCTTTGATTACCTCAACCATACCTTTGGCTTTAATTGCCGTCTTTGCATAGGTGCCTCACAGATTTCTACCTTTGACATAGATCTCTCCTTTAATTTGCTAACATGTAGATGACAGCTCTACTTGGACGCCACAGATGAAGTCCCAGCTCAAGTCTCTCACCTCCCCAGCATGGTCCTCTTCCTGTATTCTCTATCTCAGGGAACGGTTTCACCATCCACGCCACCTCACAAGACAAAACCTTTGGCATTATCTTTGGCTGCTTCCTCTCCTCATCCTCAATATTCACTCCATAAGCAACTCCTGTCAAGTTTGCCTCCTCGTATTTAGGAATATCATTCTCCATCTCCCTGGATGGCGCACCACGACAAACCACCATCACTTCTCACTTTCACTATCCTCCTAATGGGTCTCCATGTATTCACAATGCATTTTCCTCCAATTTATTTTCCTAACGTCCAAAGTGATCTTGACAAACAAAAATTTAATCCTGTCATTGTCATCTGCTAACAACAGTTAAATGACTCTTCATTGCTCTCATGATAAAAACCAAAGTCCCTTCTAAGACCCACAAGTTCTGATCTCTGCTTATTTCTCAATCTTTATTTCTTGCTTTCCTCTCCATTACTTTCTGACCTCTAGCTTCATTGGACTTCAGATTTCCAAGTGGGTCCTGTTTCTTCCTGCCACAGGGCCTTTGCACACATAGTTCTCCTTCTCTGGAGCACTACTCCAACTCTCAACTCTACCAAATACAAATCCACATCTTCACATGATCACATTTAGTGTCTCTCCCTCTTATATAACAAGAGTTCCAATGTCATTTCCTCGAGGAAGCTTCCCTGACCCAAAGGTGCTGTGTCGCACCCTACACAAGAGCATTTGTCTAAGGGCCACATGATGGGTAGAATCTAGTCACACTCCACTTGCCAATTGCTATATCCTGGCAAAGAGCTGTATCTCCTAGGACACCTTTTATCTCATTTTCCCAAAGGCATGGTGTGGGCTAGTTGGCAGCTATGCCCTATGTCCCCAGACTAGGTCAAAGCCTGTATTTCTTGCTGCCATATACCATATATGCTCATTCATAATACTTCCCACATTGTAGTTTTACATTTATTTGTACAGATTATGTATTTAATGTTTGTATCTCCTAGTAGACTATAAGCTCCCAAGTACTAAATCTGATTTGGCCACTACTTTATACATTGTCTAACATAATCACTGACATCTGCTAGGTACTCAATAAATACCTGTGGAATGAATAAATGAAAAATGAATGACTATTAGTATGAGGGTAAGTTTTTTATTTTTGTGAAAACAGCATGTAATTGCTTAAAACAGCAAATACACAATACATGTTAGTTTGAAAACAAAAATGAATGACTTGACACTCAAATATTAAGTGACTTACCCCGGGTCACAGCAATATTAATGAGCAGGTGAGGAAATGCCTCTCAGGTGATCAGTCAGTGTATGGAGAGGCTTGGGGAATTGGCTTCTCTCAGTAAGAGGGATTTTGAGATTTAACATGTTTACCTGGGACATGAGGACCCCCATCATTGGTCCCCAGTGTTGTATTGAAGGCAACGTACTAGGAAGAGTGGGCTTCAGGGACTGCCTGTTTGCCCCTTTCCTTTCAAAAATGGTCAGAGCTGGCGCCACTCAGAAAAACTGAACTGACGGCAGAAGTCCAATAAGACCTTAGTCACTGTCTCAGACAAAAATCATTAGGATCTTCATAGCTTGCACGTACTGAGTAATTTTGGGACAGGCATTATGATACGTGCTTTACATACATCATTGATTTCATCTACACAGCAATCCTATGATGTATGAAGTTGAACTATATGAAATTGTCAATATTTGACCCTTTGACCTAGAAAAATGACAATTTTATATGTTTCAACCTACTAGATATCATGACCCCCATTTTAAAGATGAGAATTTGAGGTTCCAAGAGCTAGGATTAGAACTTGATTCCAGAGTCTGATTCCAGAGTCATGGGCAGAAACTGGGAACTAAGAATTTTGTCAATGACAATTAACAAAAATTATTTTAAACTTTATCACTTCCCTATATTTACTATTTTAGTTCCCCCAATTGTCTTTGCGCTGATTCATGGAAAAATTCTATGCAACGAAACAGGCTTGTACACATGTCTCTGTGGGAAGACGATGCCCTACTTCCCATGCTGATCTGGGGAGAGGAGATTTCCAAAGGTGGAGTGAGTGGCACCCATGCTAAGGATGAAAGGGTGGCAGGCATTCTCCAGGCCCCACAGGAAGAAAGAAATTCGAGGAAAAGGGGCTCCTGCCTGGGCCTGCACAGAAGTAGAAAGAGCCGCAAGGAATTTGCGGCAGACACCAAAACCCACAGCCCCATCACTCACGCCCTTTCCACAGCGCCGGAGACGGGGAGCACGGAGCCCTGCTCAGGCCTTTTTTAGGTCTGACCATTATCCCCAGGAACACAGAGCTGACGGGAACGTTATGCAGCACACACTCCAGACATTTCTGCTTAAAGATGAGAAGACTAATTAAATAAACATTTGCTGTACACCTACCACAATCCAGGTTCTGTACCAGTTATTGGTTGCAAAGATGTGAGATACGGCCCTTTCCTTCATGGGGTTTACAAACTGAGCAGGGGTACATGAGTCACCTTCCATTGCAGCATGATCAGAGCCAAAAGCCTGGGGTGCCCTTATAAGAGTATGGCCTGGCATGGAAATTTCCTGACGAAATGACTCAAACTAAGACCAGAAGGATTTTAACAAGGGAGGAGGAGCTGGCCATGAAAGCAAAGTCCTCAGCTCCATGATGCAGGAAACTTACAAGCCTCTCTGTGCCTCATCAAGAATCAGGATATTATTTAATTCACAGGATTATGGTGGTAGTAAACGGCTGGTATATGTAAAATACTTAGTACATAATAGCTGCTCAACTGTTCTCCTCCCCCATTTTTTTCTGCTCCAGCACCTCTTCTGCTATGTGAATTTGCCTTTAATCTTAGGAAAATAAGCCCTTCAGAGTCCATAATTTTGGTCTGCTTTGATACCTGTTTAACTTGCTGCAGTGGTGTTCTCAGGGGTTGGGCAACATAATCTGAAAACTATGGCCTGCCCCACGCCTGGGCCGACAGCCTCGGCTGCAGCCAGGGGCCGGAAGCACCTGCTTCAGCTCGAGCTGGTGCCTGTGTTTTCCCAAGACTAAAACCATTCATGGCTGATTTTAGAAAACAGAGAAACACAGGTTATTTTGGACATGTCCACTTTGGAATATACCTCTAAAGTTGTCTAATAATCAACTAGTTAGAGAGGCACTGCTTAGGGTGCCCTTTTCATTAGTGATGTACTAATTAAACTGGATGAATGGCAGTCGGCCGCCTAGGGACCACCAGTGTGCGAGGCCGTCTGTGTGTGTTTTGAGGAGGTCGAGGGCAGCACTGGGTGGTTCCTACCAGACGGCTACTACACACGAGCACCTGCTCTCTGCCTCGCCTTCTCCAGGTGCTGAGTAGCACAGTGCTGTGCCTAGCAGCTGGGGTCCTGAAGGGAAGTCAAACTCGAATCAGTGCCAAGCTGCAGGGCCGCCCTTTGCTGTCTCAGTGAGTTTTTCAAGTGACTTTACCCCCTACGGACCCATTCACCCATCTGTAAAACTCACAGGAGTTTGGGACATAACCAATGTTATTTACTGTGCTCAGTGCCTGACATATGTTATTTATTCAATAGACATAAGCAATTTATAATATTTATTATTATAATCATAGTTATATTATAAATAGCCTATGCCCTTGAGGAACTCATAGTTTGATAATAAGAATATAATATGAAATTAATAATTATTATCAATAATTTTAACACAGTATATAATTATCAATGATTCTAATTATTATATAATTTTTACAATTACATTATAATATTATTGTTGATATTATCCCATAGCCATTAATGTGTTTTCTATGTGCCAGTCACTTTCTAAGTTCATCGCACGATTATATTATGTAATCCTCCCTCCCAAGAACCTTCTAAAATAAATACCATTATCATCGCACTCTACAGATGATGAAATAAAG
This sequence comes from Eulemur rufifrons, assembly GCF_041146395.1. Classification (NCBI taxonomy): domain Eukaryota; kingdom Metazoa; phylum Chordata; class Mammalia; order Primates; family Lemuridae; genus Eulemur; species Eulemur rufifrons. The sequence continues at coordinate 88,538,257 of NC_090990.1, forward strand.
GCTCAGAGAGGAGAACAGACAAGTGAGCCTATGATTACACCTGGCGATGCCATGACGGTGAGTGCAGGGTGCCACGAGGGCCCCAGAGACACAAGGAAAGGCCTGGAGCCTGTCTTGGGGATACCAAAGGAGATATCCCAGAGAATGCGTGTCACCGAGCTGGGTTTTAGAGACTCAGAATAATCCAGCCCAGAAAGGAGGAAGAAGGGCTTCTCAGGCAGAGGAAGTGGCACAAGTGCAGGTTGGAAACTGATGTGATGAAGAGTGATAAGAGGTATGGCCAGAGTATGGTGCTCTGGGGAGCAAAAGACAGTGGAGATGGGGACAGGTTGCAGGGGCATCATGCTCAGGGGGTGAGCCAGGACCAGAGGGTGAGCAGCCCTGCGTGGTCTCCGAGGAGCCAGACAGAACACTGTATGTGCAGGGGAGTTGACCGCAAAGGTGACACGATCAGATCGCGGGCGAAGTGGGCCCCTGCATGAGTAAAGACAAGGCCTGGGAGGCACAGAGATCAGTTAGGAGTCCAGGAAAGAGGTGATGGGAGCCTCAACTGGGGCAGTGCTAGCAGGGATGGAGGGGAAGGAAGGGATTAAAAAACATATTTAAAAAGTAAAATCATCTGATTGGGTGAGTGATTGATAGGGGATGAGAGCAGAGTGGAATGAAGGACCAACGCAGGATGGCTCTACAAACTGTGATGCAGAATACAGAGAAGCAGATCAAGCCTGAGGAACGTTGAGACTGCAAATTCGGTTTAGAAAATAGTTTAAGGTGACCGTGTGCCATCCAGGCAGCGAAGACCAGCTGACAATGGGTCTGGCAGTCCGAGGCTCAACTCAGAGGTTAGTGCTAGAGATAAAGAGAGGGAAGAGGAGACACCTGCATACATGCGCGATGGCTTAAGCCGCAGGGCAGGATGAGAGCCCCAAGGAGAGTGGAAAGAGGGAGGAGAGTGCAGACAATAAAACCCAGGGAACACCAATATTTGAAAAATGGACAGAGGAAGCACTTGCAAAGAATATGGAGGACGATCAGAGGGTAGAAGGCGAGACAGCAGAGTGATGCTCTGGAAGCCAGGAGATGACGTGGTGCTGGGTGCTGCCCATGCAGAGAGTCAAGGGAGGCCATAATTGACATGCAGGCATTGCGTGCCCATCCGGGGGTCAGCAAGGGCCTGGGCGAGGCAGGCTTCTACCAGAGGGCTTGGCATGGAAGCCAATGGGCTGAGAAGACAATGGGATGTGAGGAAGTGAGGGCAGAGCCTTCAGGGGACATTGTGACACCAGAGGCCATATCGTTATTCTTTCTACATTTTCTGCTTCTCCAGCTTTGCTTATTGTGACTTCCTTTCTAGTCCTCCGGACTTCAGATCCGGAGCCAGCTCTGATCAGGGCCTGAGGCCCTAGACAGCATTTCACAGTTTCAAAAGCAAGACCAGGGGTAGCAAGGCCAGGGGTGCTCTAATGCCAAAATGGTATTAGAGGGCCAGGCACTTAGACTTGTAAAATGAAATCTCATCTTTCTACATTGACAATAATCTGGGTGATTTGAGAAGAAGGCCACCCTTACTACTGCCCCCTATTCCACACTGCTACCATTTTTCTTCGGACTGCAGCATACCCTGGCCCCCTTACATCTCCATGCCACGCTACAGCCAGAACATTTCTTTCAAGAGGGAAATAAGAACAGGTCTACCCCTTTCTCAAAGCCATTAAATGTCTTCCCATCTCACCCAGAGTAAATCTTAGCCCTAACCATTGTATAAACACTCTAAGTAATCTGGCCCCTGCCTGACTCTTTGACCTCATTTCTTATAACTCTCTCCCTTGCTGCTACACTTTGATCATGCTGGCCTCCTTGCTGCTCTTCCAGCACAGCAAGCACATGTCTGTTTCCGTGACTGGGCAATTGTTTTGCCTGGAATGCTCTTCCTCTAGAAATTTGCATGGCTTCCTTCCTCACTCTGTTTAGTACTCCATGTAAATTTCATAGATAGATGATAGACAGAGATAGAGATATCTATACACGTATATCTGTATCTATATATCTACATATATGACAGATATGTCTATTTCTATATCTATAAATATATATATGTGTATATATGTGTGTGTGTATGTTTTATCCTCTCACAAGAATGTAAGCGCTATGGGGTATGAACCTTGCCTATATCTCTAGCTCTTAGAACAGTGCTGGGCATTTAATACATAATTGTTGAATGAACAGGGAAATTAATACATATGTGCAGCTATGACAATAAGTCCCAAACCTGAAACAAACAGGAAGTGACCAAACAGAAACTAAGTGCAGGTATCGATCCTCTGGCAGGGATGCACCAAACACGTCCAGCATGCCTGTCGTGTTAGACACAAGTCTGCTCCTTCCCCATACTAAGTAAACATATTAAATAACTAGTGAATGAGTTTATAGAAAAGCATAGCAGTCTTTAAATTAAAATTCCTAGTTCATACATTTGTATTGTCTTGCTCTGAGCCCCTGGATGTTCCTAGCCCCGTCCCCTCTCTCATCTGCGGTAAACGTCTCCTTCCTCCATGACCCTCCCTGACAGCGCCAACCACTGGAGATCTGACTTAACTTCCTGCTTACTTCCTCATTTAAGGAGCCTTCTCATCTTGCTATTTAGAAATTTTCCAGGCACTGGCCTCCTCCCTTTAGTCTTCCCTTCTCCTGCCCCTTTCAAGGTTGACAGAAACTCAGGGATCTAAGCAACAAATATAGACCTGTTATTAATGCCACATCTGAAACATGTGAGTAATTGAGACAAGTTAGAGACTAAAGCCATCTGTTCAAAATTGATTCAAATGGCTTTCAGCACCAATATATTATGGGAATGTTTGCCTATTATCTGTCCATTAGAAATTACCTATGTGATTATTGATATTGCCTCAATGACCCTAATACGACACCAAACAGAAAGTGAGAAATATACTGACCCATTTTCCTTGTGGATACAATGGAGCAAAAAAAAGTGGATTTCTGAGTATCAAGCTGTTGGAAAAAGAGGTCACGTCTCCTGAAACCTGGTTCTGTGCACCTCCTCTTTGCGGTCACCATTGATCAGTGAATGGGGTCTCAAGGTTCAGTAGGGGAGAAAGAAGAGCACAGTCAAAAACTTTGATTTCTTGACAAGGCTTTTGCCTCAGCAGGCTTTCATTCGAACAAATCCTTTGGAAAAAAGTCTCATCAGATTACCCCACCAATTTGAAAAATATCATCTGCATGAGGATACCTTAACTCAAAGATGAAACCAGCAGAAGCAATGATCACACTACAGTAACAGACGGCAGAATCATTTTTGTCAGACAAAAAGTCAATACAGTTATGATTGACCTCATGCACAACAGTCAGCCGGCCGTATATGATGACTCTCCTAATAACAAAGAAAATAAGGAAATCTGATGCAGATTTTAGATATCTCTAAGAACATGAGATTTAGGGTGGTTTATGTATATTCTTTTCAAAATTCAGAGAGAATAGATTCATTCATTCAGCTAACATGCATTAAGCACATATAAATAAATAACACTAAAGTAAATATAGCAAAAGAGAAGGGGTATTAAGAAGGTGTAATTTTCTTGCACTATCTTGAAAGATCTTAAAATTTACCAAGAAGATAGAATATATACATTAAAGTTAAATAAAAATAAATGCAGAATAACAGTATTTACTGATTGAGTGGTAAAGTACCATGTGTGTTTTTCAAGAATTTGGGGAGGAAGAAGTCACTGTGGGTTGGTGAAATTATAGAAAGCTTCACAGAGGAGGTAAGAATTGATTTGGCATCAGATGAAGCATAAAATGTAAACATGTGAAGAGGAAACTCATTTCAGGCAGTGGAAACAATGTAAATAAATTTATGCAGATGAGAAAGTATATGGCATATGTGTTAGTAATGCTTGCTATTATATCATAAATTCAATAATCTTAGTGGCTAAACAAAATTAAAGTTTATTTCCTGTTCATATTGAGTCCAATACAGATGGTCCTAGTTGCTAGTGAGTGAGTGGCCTGCCCAGTCATTTAAGGACCTAACTCCTTTTGTGTTGTGGTTCTGTTCTCCTCTGGGTCTTTGGGGTTCTCTCCCTCTAATTGGTGAATGAAAAAAAGAAAAGTAAGGATGTAGAGCACATGGAAAATTGTCACAGGCCAGGCCTAGAAGGGATAGACTGCACTTCTGCCCACATTCCTTTGGCTGAAACTCAGTCCTCACATGACACCTGACTGCAAAGAACGTCTCATTGTGTGTCTCGGGGTACAAGGACATAGACTGTGGTGTACACATAGAAGTCTCTGCCACGTCATGCTTTGGGGAAAGAAAGTAAACTTATTTGGCTGAAGCAGAGGGTTAGAGAAATAGGAGATAAAATAAAAGATGGAGAAGTGTAAGACACAAAACTTCTCTCTCTTGTGAGGAAGGACAGGCACAAATAAAAAGTTTGAAAGCAAACAAAAGAATGTGATTAATTCTCCTCAGGGTGCTGCATAAAACAGATGGAAGGATTCACAGTGTCGGCTGGTCACTCAGGGCAGCATGGTTGGGAATAGTTTCAAGAAAGATATGAAAATAAAGCTGAGGCTTGAGGATATATGTATTCTGAGAGGTAGACAGTGTGTGCGTGGCTGTCTCAGGTGGGATAGGGATGGGTAGCTGTGTAACGAGGAGAGGCTGAGGAGTGAGGACAAGGAATGTGAGCGTGGGCAGAGATAATTACAAAGCTGACTGAAGGAGCTACTAGTCAGGTGAATGGTATTTATCAACAGTGCCCTTTTGGCATTGGGAGCAGGAGAACAATTCTGCATTTGCAAGACTGTCAAACAGTGCAAGATCGCAGCATATGTCCCCAAGTAAAAATGCGCATGAAAATTGCCCCAAACTTCCACTCCTCCTGTCTCCAGCCTCCATATGAGGCTGAGGGCACTGGCCAGAGCGTGAAGAGAGCTGAGGTCAGGAAACCTTTGGTTTAGGGTCCTGAATATGAGACTAAAGAGATTAAGGCAGAGAAAATAGAAAATAGGAAACTACTATAGGTTTTCAACTGGGGATTGCACAGAAAATAGTTTTCAAACTAGTTACCTCTAGGCTTGATGTCCAAAATGGTGGCACCACTAATTCGAAATTGTGTTTTAGACTCAACTTGCGGCATAACTCACAAAAGACTTATACCAGAATCAAGTCGATTAATACAAAAGTCACATATGGGCATTCAGATATTAAAGAATAAATTCCTGAAAATTCAGGACACTTCTAAATTAAGACCACTAAATCAGTCTCTTACCTCCTGAGGCTAGAATGCTATGTAGATGGAAGTAACTTCCCCTAATGAAAGAAATCAATCTGGCAAGAAACCAGAAAAGCTAAAGTAATGTGAAAGTGTCTGTATTTCCAAGGCTTGTTTTCTGAGTGTTTTCACTGTTTAGAGGTCACTGCAGTTACTACAGGCACGTTTGGTCCTTCTGGATGGGTATGTCTTGGTCTTGGAATCAGGATTCCAAAACCATTGGAAATGGCTTTCAATAGGATTGCTAATTTGCCAAAATACACTTTTGTCCCCATAGCCTTTGTCCCTTGAGTGGCTCTTTAAAGTAAGAGTTTTTAGCTGAAAAGCATGCTGAGTGAAACAGAGCTAACCCATGGGCTGAGATTGTCTTTTGTCCCATGATCACAGAGACTCAGGAGCACTCACGTAGGGTAATCAGGGAGGTAGGTCAGATGCACCTGCAGACCTGATGGGAAAGGCCACTCAGAAATGCCGCAGCTGCAAAAGAACATCTCAGAATGGATGTTTGAAAATAACCATGACAAGACCCAGAGACGGAGCACTTAAAAGATTTTGAAGGGACAAAAGACAGGTTTACAATAAAAGGAATTTCAAGGGACTACCTCTCATAAACGGAAACAGGCAATAATTTTCCCAAACTATCTATCTTCTTTTAAAATTCATTGATAGTTTTTTAATGAAATTCCCAAGGTCAAAAGATCACGTAGATGAACAAGCTTCCTCCCTCCTTTCAAAATTCAGATATCCCCCAAGAGGGCTCTGATGTAATAATTGGGACATCAAAGTCAATTACTTCAATCAGATTATTTTCCTCCTTCTTTCTCAGGGAAACATCCTCCACTGAGGGAATGGGGCTTTTGATTGAGAAAGAGAAGAGATAGATAACTTCAACATATGTGAAACTTTGAGGCTTACGGCATCAGGAGAACTTTCTCTTTAGGAAAAGGGGAAAGCAGGAGCTAGGAGAGAGGTGGAGAAACAAAGGGGAGCTCCTCGTCCACACATCTCTTGCCACCTCTGGGAGCAGATTAAACGGAAATATTTTTGCTTTAAGGACAGGAAGAAATACCATTCATTCCACTTACAGGTCATGGGATGCTTACTTGGTACCAGGAAGTAACAGGTTCTAAGTATCCAATAGTGAGCAAGAGAAGCAAACAAACAAACAAAAAATCACCTGCTCTCAGTGGAAGACAGAATAAATGATGTAAGCAAGTGGGGAAATGTATAGCTTCTATGGAGAGAAGTTTGGGGACAATGTGGAAGAAGGCTGGGGTGGCTGGTAGATGGAAACAGTGGGAGAAAGGAGAAAGGCCTGAGGGACAGATCTAGGTGGAGGTGAAGGTGAAGGTGAGGAAGCTGAGTCAAATGGTGATGACTTCCTCAGTGAGATTGGAAGAATTTGCTGAGAGTAAAGCTTGAAAAGGAGAATAAAGAAGTTCTGAAATACAGAAAATGTGTGTTCTTAATTCTAAATCTACTGGTTTGCCTGCCTTTCAATGTTGTAGTATATGTTATTATATGCAGCCTTTTGAATGAGTTGATCAGCCAATATTTCCACCTGCCTGAACCTTCTATGATATTCCAACAACCTGTTAAATGCTCCCTTTGTGTCTAGCCACCTGTGTACTTTATGATCTTGTAAGAGTTCTAGGAATCCCTTTGGAATCAATTAATCTGTCTTTAGTATCAACAAATGGTTATCAAATATCTGGAAAATGACACATAAAAGTTGCATAGTAACATTACTGGGAAATTTAGACCTAATTACTCCTGGCTTATCATCAAATACTCCAAGAATGCTCCCATTCTGGAGCATCTGCACTTGATATTTCCTCTGTGGATCTTCCCAGAGAGAAACACACATGCTCCTTCACCTTCTCTTCCTTCAAGTTTTGATTAAATGTTACCACTCCTCAAGGACAACCCTGAAACCCCTTCTTAATTTGCAACCTTACAGCATTCCCAACCTCTTTGCACTCCTCTATTTTTTTCCACCTCACTTACCACCCTCAACATACTATATATATAATTTACTTTTTAAATTATATGACTTTTTTTGTTTGTTTTTCAGCTCATTATGGGGGTACAAAAGTTCAGGCTATATATATTGCCCATAGCTCCCCATCCCCCTGAGTCTGAGCTTCAATTGTGTCCATTCCCTAGACAGTGCACATCACACTCATCATGTAGGTGTGCACCCATCCCCTCCTCTTGGCAGGGGAGAATCAAAGCCATATGGGCATGTATACTTTTTTTCTTTCTTTCATTTTATTTTTCTGCTACATTCATAACTTAGTACAGTGCCTGATAAATTATTTGTTGAATGAATGATAGCAATGGCTCATTCTGTCTCTGAAAAAGGCGTCTGCAAAAGCACTTTCTTGTAGCATTTCCAGTCTCTGAGATATTTGGTAATGGGTCTACAGTAAGATTATAAGTAACATAGTCAATAAATATCTCATCCATTTATTGAATACTTTCAACCAAAGGTAGCATAGAAAAGAAAGGAGAGCGGGAGAGAGAGAAAGAGGAGGAGGAGGAGGAGGAGGCGAAGGAGGAGGAGGAGGGAAGAGGAATAAAGGGACAAGACCACTAAGCACTCAGCTTACAATAAGAACAACAGCATGTGATTAAAAACAACAGAAGACACAGCATGGTAGAGAGTGGCGATGGGCTGTCCTCGGTCACTCGCCCTACCTCTGTGCTCCTGGGGACAGTGGGGTGAGAGGGCATGCCCCAGCTGGGCCACGAGCCTCCATTTGCTAGTTCCTTTTGCCACCTCCACTGTAGGAGGTACTTGCTGTGTTCTTGTAGCTGTGCTTTAATTGAACTGGGCAAGATCAGGTAGATTGATTACCCATTTAGCAAAATGCTCACAGGGATCTCCTCAGAGAATTAAATGCACTGTAGATTCCATATTGACAAAGACAAAATGCTTCTTTGAAGCAAATGTTAGGATGCTTAAGAGCTGTTTTTATTAGGTCTTATATTCAAGACCTTGAATTTCAGTGTGTGTGTTTTCCTAATGGGAGCAAGGCTTCACAATTATGTCAAAAGAGATTTGATATACAAATGTTAGGCTTTATATTCAACTTAATGCATCCAGTGCATAAAGCAAGGTCAACTTTAACTTTTCTGGGGATTTTTAAAACTCCCTAGGCCCTCATTACCTTCCAACAAAACACAAATTGGAAAGAGTACTGTTATTTTATTGTATATGACCCTCCTTCTGCCACCGCCCCCCCCCCGCCCCCGCCACAAAAAAAAAGTCTTATTTTAGGTTCTGCAGAGGTTTTTTTCCCACTTCACATCATGGAAGGTTTTAAAGCCTGGAGTTGAAGATGAGCATTAACAGGTTTGGCTCAATCCATACTCCAGCTGACACCACATTTGACACCATAACAATCTTGAAGCAGTGCATGACTCTGCACTTTACTTTGGGAGACTAGGTACAGGCTTGAGGCAGTGCTAAGAAACGGGCTTTTGGGTCTCAAAAGTACTAAATTTGAATCCCGTCATATAGCTGACTATTGCCTTGGATATACTCATCTCTAACGTGGATATAATAACCTATATCACATATTGGGAGTATCAAAGAGTATATGAAGTGCCTAGCGTGGTCTTGTCACATAGTTAGGTTTCAACAAGAAGTAATTCCATTCCATCTTTGCCTACTTGACCTTCCCATCTTCTTTGACTTTTTTTCTTTTTCAAGACTGTCACAGATAACCAGGTTCTATAAATCCCTATAAATCCCTACCTCTTTTCAAGCCCAGGCTGATCTTACTCAACATATATAAATGGGACTGGGAGCTGAGCTTAGCACAGTTCTATAAAAATATTATCATCAGACAGTGAGCGAATGAGCTCTAGCTTAGGAGAAGATTGCCTTACCCAAGTGAAAACAGTCTCTGTTTTGTTTTCATTTTGAGGGGAATACAGCCTTATAAATGCTTATGATTTTATCCAATAAAAATCACAAAATATTAAGCTGTTGGTTTCTACCTTGTTAAAATTTCTCCTGTATAAATGCAAAAAGAAAATGCTTTAACATCAATAATTCTTAACTAGAAATTTAGAGAAACCATTACAGGAAGTACCAGGAAAGTCTTCTTAATAAATAGAATGAATATCATTTATTTAGTATGATGCATCAGAAAAAATGTTATTATTTAATTCTTATTAAAAAATTTTGAGGTAAATCTATTTCTACCTTTATTACTATAAAATTAAGGACACTTGGTAATAAAGTTATGATGGAAGAATATAATAAAAATGAGAATAGAAAATAAACAATAGGAAAAATGGCAAGGCCAAAGTTAGTGTTAGAAAAGACCAGCAAAATTGATAAAACCCTGGGTGTATAATCAGCAAGAAAAACAGAGAGAGAACACAAATTATCAATATCAGAAATAAAAATGTTCTCACTAAAGATTGTGCACACATTTAAAAGGATAAGAAGATGATATTTTAAACAACTTTATGCTAAAAAGTTCTATAGCTTAAATGAAATCAACAGATTTCTTGGAAAACATGTTTTACCAAACTGACCCAAGATAAAACAGAAATTGGAAGACCCATATATCTGTTGCTAAAGAAATTGAATTTATTATCAAAAACTTTTTCACACAGAAAACTCCAGGCTCAGGTGGTTTTATTGATGAATTCTATCAGATACATAAGGAGGAAATAAAATCAAATTTATTCAACCTCCTTGAGAAAAAAGAAATCACTTTCCAATTAATTTTGTGAGGCCCAAATATCACTAATATCAGAACCTGAAAAGGCCATCACAGAGAGAGAGAGAGAGAAAGAGAGAGAGCGAGCGCGCGCACAAGAGATACACTAATATCTTTCATGAACAAAATGTAGATATTGCATTATGTATGGGGTGTATATTCTGGGAATGTACAACATTAAAAAGTCAATGTATGATTTAACACATTAACAAAATGGTTGAGAAAAATTATTTGATCATTTCAATAGATACAGAGGAAACATTTGACAAATTTCTTTTTTAATTTTTTGTTTTTGTTTTTGGGTATGGACACTTTCAGGTTCTCTTTGTTTTTATTTTCCCAGCTTTATTAAGGCATAATTAATAAATAAAAGTTATATATCTTTATAGTATAAAATGTGATTTTGAGATATGTATACATTGTAAAATGACTAAATCAAGCTAATTATCATATCCATCACCTCACATACTTATTTTTTGTGATGCGAACATTTAAGATCTACTCTTTCAGCAATTTTCAAATATACATTATTATTGCTATAGTCACCATTCTGTACAATAGATCTCTAGAACTTATTCATCCTTTCTAACTAAAACATTGCACCCTTTGATAAATATCTTCCCATTCCCTCCCCTAAACAGTCAATAAATTTTAATGCCAATTCATATTTTTAAAAACTTCTCATAAAACTAGGAATAGAAGGGAAATTAATTAATAAGGTAAATGATGTCTATGAACAAAAAAGTATCACCATACTTAATAGTGAAAGACTAAACACTTTTTCCATAAGATTATAAGCAAGGCAAGGATGTCCACTTTCACTATTCCTATTCAACATTTTATTGGATGTCATGACCAGGACAGTGAGTGAAGAAAAGTAAATAAAAGGCTTAAAAAAGAACAGAAGAAGTAAAGTTGTCTATTTGTAAATGACATGATTGTTAACAGAAAATTCTAAGGAATTTGCAAAACATCAATAGAAATAATAAGTGTGTTTAGCCAAATTGGAGAAATTAAAGATAATATGCAAAATAAATTGTATTTTATATAGTAATAGCAATTTTAAATTTTAATTAAAAAATTCTACTTGCAATATAATCAAAAATTATAAAATACTTAAGAATAAATTTAATATAATACCTGTAAAGCAAAAACTACAAAACATTGCAGAGAAATTTGAAATCTATATAAGAGGAAAGATATACCATATTCATGGATTATAAGACTAATATTTTTAAGATGTCAATTATTGGCAAACTGATCTCCACAATTCTCCACAAATGATTTTAAAACAGTTCCAATCATAATCCCAGCAGACTTATTTATAGAAATTCATAATTTTATTCCAAAGTGTACATAGAAATGCACAAGACCAAAGTATCCAAAGAAATATTGAAAAAAATAAGTTGAACAACTTTTACCACATGATTTCAGACTCATAAAACTATTGTAATCAACAAACATGGTATTGTCACAAGAGTCAGCAAACTGATGCAACAGAACTCAGAAATATACGTACACTTACATGGTCATTTAATTTTTGGCAACATGTCAAAGTAATCCAGTGTGGTAAGGAATCTCTTTTTAGCAAATGATGAACAATGCGTATATAGAAAAAATGAACTTTGATTCTGATGTCACATAATACATAAACATTAATTTATAATAACTCCTAGTCCTAAAGGAAAAAGCTAAAACTAGTAAGATAATATCATTGTTACTTTGAGGTAAGAAAAGCTTCCTTAGACTGGACACAGAAATCCATACCATTAAAAGAAATAATTGATAAATTAGGCTTCATCAAAATTTAAAATTTCATTTAAAGAAAAAATAGGCAAGCCTCAAGGTGAGACAAAATATTTGCAAAACTTATATTTGACAAAGAATTTATATACAATTAATATAAAAAATTTCTACAACTCATTATTAAAAATCAACTAAAAAGAAATAGATAAAAGATTTCAACAAACACATCGCAAAGGAGTATGTGCTTAATATCATTAGGCCTCGAAGAAATGCAATTGAAATTACCATGAAATAAAAGCATGCAACCGCTAGAATTGTTAAAAATTAAAAAAAAAAAAAGGACAACCCCAAATATTGGCAACCCAGAATTCTCATAAATTATAGTGGAAAGATTAAATGATTAAACTCAAAGATCTAGCAGATTATCAGAAAAGTAAGCATACATCTACCTTACGACCCAGAAATACCACTTTTAAGAGCTCATCCAGGAGAATAAAAACAGATATATGTGAAAACATTTGTACAAGATGATTCATACCTGTTTTATTTATTAAAATGATTTTCCTTGAATACAACCTGAGTCAGTTGCCCAACTGTCTCACCCCTAGGAACACTATGACCTACTAGCCAGCATCAGGCAGGAAGTGGAAGAAAGAGGTAGAGACTATGGAGCTTTTGTGAAGAGCCTCTGTGAGTCTGACTGGATTGGAACTGGATGTGGAGTTGCTGTAACTCCTACCATGTTGGAGAATGTGCTAAAATCCTCATTTCAGTTGAAGCTAAAACAGCTGAGGGTATAAGGAGATGAGTAACAGGAGGTACATTTAGTGTTCTCCATTGACCAAACAGCTGAGAGCTAGTGAGCATATGTACTAAGCACATGAACTGTGTTTTTAAACAGTATATGAACCCAACTGCTAGTGCTTTGGTTGTTGAGATGGGAACCTCATCATTCACTATGTAGACTGTCATTTGATAACTCATGTGCTCTGTATAATGCTCACACCTAATCTCAACTGCACTTTGTATTCCTGAGTTTGGACTTTCCTGTTGCAATCTTTCCAAAGAATAAACCTCCTAGTTCTCCACCAGAGTGGAGGGGAGGACACTGTCTTGACAGCTGGAAAAAAGAGCCTGAAGTTCTAAGTGATTTTTCAAAAATTGTCCTACTTTCAGCCCTGCACTGCACTCAGCCTTCAGATGTATCTGGTGCCTTCAATTCCAAAGACTTTCTGAGGTTCTTTGGTGTGAATAGTCTTCCTTTTTTTAATTATTCTAATTGCATTAGTTACACTTAGCCTTTCTCCAATTTGCAAAATTAACATTTATTCATCTTGTTTTATTCTTCCAAATTTTGTTGCTATTTCTCTTCACCAAACATCTCCTCCACAATTCTTTATTTCCTCTGTATTTACCATTTTTTAAATTTTACTTACTGTAATTTTATTGGTTTTCAAGAGTATTGAATTGATCACTTTTAACAGAGTATTTTCTTCTCTATATCTCTTGAACTATCTTTCAGATTTTCCAAATTGTTTATCCCACTGAATGTTTATTTGTTTATCTGTGTTTTGCATTTCACTAATTGTCTTTCCAACTAGGCAGGATCTCCTTCTTTACCAAACTATTAAGTTTTATCCTATATAACTTTTTTATTTGTAAGCTTTAACTAATTCCTCTTTGAAACATCTTGGGTTTTTTTCATGGTGTCTTGATCTTCTATGTTTATTATTTCTTTTTACTTTCATTTATTTAATCATTTTAGACATACCTCTCAGATTGTTTAATAACCAAAAATTCTTAACAATCTAATTCCCTAATGTTTGTTGTATCTGCTGACTCTTTGCATGGTGGAATATTTTCTTGTTTATGATATAAATTTTTATTTAATCTTCAATAGACCTCTATCTATGGAAATACAATGGGGATTTATTCCTCAAAAATGATTTTATATTTTAATCTGTCAGTCAACCCCAGAATATCACCAACTTGGGACTGGATTTTATGTTAATTTCTTAATTTAGTATCTCTCAGGACAAGATCCTAGTGTAAATTCAAAACATTATCCCTATGATTAACAGGCCTATGCTTAAAATATATCAAAAGGGACTTTTTTGACCCAGGAGCCAGGCTGAGACAAAAAGATATCTTTGCCATCTCCCTGTGCTCCTAGGGAGAACATTGTATATTATATATTTTCACTGAGATTATAGCATTTTAAGGCTTCCTACTTTATATGTGTGCATGTGTGTTGGGAATGAGGGAAATGTTGGTTCTAGCTATCTGCCTCTTGTAGGTCCAAAATGTCATCTCTCACACCTGAATGGATATTAAAAGTAAATATCGGGCTTTCACCTTAGGCCAATTTAGAATAACTAGAATTAGACTTACCATCCCATCCTAAATAACTATGAAACTGGAAAAAATACATGACAGAATATAGACGCGAACAACAGGAAGAGCAGAATCATGAGCGTTGACAGAAGATAAACATTTGAGTTGAGTCTTTTTCCACATCAGCTCTGTTTAATCATGGTACAATCCAGAGATTGCACCTGCATGGTGCACTCCAGGAGGTAGTCAAAGCCTAACAGAGTTCTTTCTGCAGAGGATGCAGAGATACGAGTTTACAGTAGCTTAGATAGCTGGAATTTGTGGATCAGGCTATAAAAGAAGAAAAAGCTACACAGATGTTAGGGTCTCAAAATCTGAAGGGAGGCTTTTCTTCAGTCCTTATTCAAGGGCTAGACTGATCTTACACATGGTGAAATTCCATAAGGCCTATCATAAAGTAGCTGCTATAGGGGAAAAATGCATATTGATACCAGAGGTCACGGAATACTTGGAAATGTTGGAGTTCCAGCCCACCCAGGGTGGAGAGATTTCACTGAGAACCTCAGTATTTATTTGTAATTCTTAAAAGTCTACACTTTAACAAAGAGGTGAGAGACTTATATATAGGGAGAACTACAAAACGTTGAGAAAAAAAATTGCAGAAGATGTAAACAGATGGAAAAGCCTACCATGTTCATGGATTGGCAAATCCATATTGTTAAAATGTCCATACTATCAAAAGTGATCTCCAGAATTAATGCAACCCCTATTAAAATACCATGAGCATTCTTTACAGATCTAGAAAGAATAATTACACCCTTTGTGTGTAACCACAGAAGTGTATAGCCAAAACAATTTTGAGCAAAAAGAACAAATTGGGAGGCATCAGTCTACCAGATGTCAAGCTTTACTACAAGGCTATAGTAACTAAAACAGCATGGTACTGGCACAAGAACAGAGATATAGACCTTTGGAACAGGACTGAGAACGCAGATATAAAACCATCCTCATGTTGTCATCTAGTCTTTGACAAAGCAGACAAAAATATACAATAGGAAAAAGAATCTCTATTCAATAAATGATGCTGGGAAAACTTGATAACCATATGCATAAGATTAAAACTGGATCCCCACCTCTCACCTCTCACACAAATCAACTCACAGTGGATAACAGACTTAAACCTAAGGTGTGAAACCTTAAGAATTCTAGAAGAAAATGTTGATAAAACTCTTATAGACATTGGCCTAGGCAAAAAAAATTATGAAGAAGACCCTCAAAGCAATCACAGCAGCAACAAAAATAAATAAATGAGACCTGATCAAATTAAAAAGTTTCTGCACAGCCAAGGACACTATCATTAGAGTTAATAGACAACTTACAGAATGAGAGAAAATATTTGCATGCTACACACCTGATAAAGGGCTGATAACAAGAATCTATATAGATCTTAAGAAAATTACCAAGAAAAAGTCAAACAACCACATCAAAAAGTGGGCAAAGGAGATGAACAGAAACTTTTCAAAATAAGACAGACTAATGGCCAGGAAACATAAAAAGTGCTCAACATTAGGAAAAGTGCTAATCATTAGGGAAATGCAAATCAAAACCGCAATGAGATATCACCTAACTCCAGTGAGAATGGCCTTTATCAAAAAATCCCAAAACAACAAATGCTGGCATGGATGTGGAGAGATAGGAACACTCTTATACTGCTGGTGGGATTGCAAATTAGTACAATCCCTATGGAAAATAATTTGGAGATATCTCAAAGAACTGAAAATTGAAATACCATTAGATCCAGCAATCCCACTAGTAGGCATCTACCCAAAGGAACAAAAGACATTCTACAAT
Source organism: Eulemur rufifrons (assembly GCF_041146395.1). Lineage (NCBI taxonomy): Eukaryota > Metazoa > Chordata > Mammalia > Primates > Lemuridae > Eulemur > Eulemur rufifrons. The sequence goes on from NC_090990.1 coordinate 88,554,230, forward strand.
AAAGACATCTGCACCTAAATGTTTATGGCAGCACAATTCACAATTGCAAAGATGTGGAAACAACCCAAGTGCCTATCAATAAATGAGTGGATAAATAAAATGTGGTATATGTATACCATGGAATACTACTCAACTACAAAAAATGACAGTGAATTAGCACCTCTTATATTACCCTCGATAGAGCTGGAGCCCATCCTTCAAAGTGAAATATCACAAGAATGGAAAAATAAGCACCACGTGTACTCACCATCAAATTGATACTAACTGATCAACACTAAGGTGCTTACATGGAAGTAATATTCATCCGGTACCAGTCAAGTGGGAGGGGGGCAGTGGAGGTGGGTAGACTCACAATGAATAGGTGCAGAGCACACTCTATGGGGGTAGGGCACACTTGTAGCTCTGGCTTGGGTGAGGCAAGGGCATTATATGTAACCAAAATGTTTGTACCCCCACAAGATTCTGAAATTAACAAAAAAAGAAAGGCTACACTTTAGAAGGAAGGTCTAAGCCCCAAAACAGGGAACACAAACACTTTCTGTAAAGAATCAGATAGTAAATATTTTAGAGATTACCGGCCACATATCATCATCTTTGTCCTTCTTCCTCCTTCTACTCCTCCTCGTCCCTCTCTTCCTCTTCTTCCCTCTTCATTTTCATTTCAACTTTTAAAAAGTACAAAAACACATTTGTACTTTGTAGACCATACAGAAACAGTTTGCAGGTCAGATTAAGCCCATAAGCAATCATTTGTGGACACTTGGTATAGATTTATGGGTCATGCCCACAAATAGAGACAAATTAGAAATATACAAAATGCAGGGACCCACTGAGCGACCCTGTGGGAGTTATATCCTTCTATGCATCTGGTAACAGGTCCACCATTCATCAATCCAACTACAGTTCCTGAAGTGGACCCTTGTCCCAGTGTCAGCCCTACTGATGAGGGTTTTGGAGGCAGTCGGTCCATCCAGGGACCAGACAGGATACACACCAACCAAAGCCCCTAGTAACAGGTCCATCAACCACAGACCCCACTGGGGACCCAACAGCAGCCACATAACCTGGCTCGAGCCCTATTTGACTACGATCCTGGAGACAATCCCATCAGCCAAAGAGTCACTCTGTAAAGACCAGAAGAGGTGTTTACACTTTCAAATGCACATACACCAATACAAAGCTACATGAATAATAAAGAATCATGACACCACCACAAGAAACTAATAAACCTCCAGTAACTGGCACCAAAGAAATAGGGATCTATGAATTGCCTGACAAAGAATTAAAGTAATACTGAGAATCTTAATGTAATTAGATTAATTGCATTAGTAATGCAAAGAATCCAGACAGAAAACTGAATAAAATCAGGAAAACAATGCATGAACAAAATTAGTAGATTCATAAAGAAATAGAAACCGGCCGGGCGCGGTGGCTCACGCCTGTAATCCTAGCACTCTGGGAGGCCGAGGCGGGTGGATCACTCGAGGTCAGGAGTTCGAGACCAGCCTGAGCAAGAGCGAGACCCCGTCTCTACTAAAAATAGAAAGAAATTATATGGACAACTAAAATATATATATACAAAAAATTAGCCGGGCATGGTGGCGCATGCCTGTAGTCCCAGCTACTCGGGAGGCTGAGGCAGTAGGATCGCTTAAGCCCAGGAGTTTGAGGTTGCTGTGAGCTAGACTGACGCCACGGCACTCACTCTAGCCCGGGCAACAAAGCGAGACTCTGTCTCAAAAAAAAAAAGAAAAGAAATAGAAACCATTAAAAAAGTACCAAACAGAAATCTGAAGCTAAAAATACAATGGTAGACCTGAAAAATTTAATAGAGAGCTTCAACAAGGGACTCAATCATGCAAAAGAAAGAATCAGTGAACTTAAAGACATATATTTGAGATCTACCACTTAGAAGAACAAAAAAGAAAAAGAATGAAAAAGCAAAGAAAAAATACAAAACTTATGGGACACCATCAAGTGAACAAACATATGAATTATGGGAGTTCCAGAGGAGAAGAGATAGAGGAAGAAGCAGAAATCATATTTAAAAAAAATAATGGCTAAAAACTGATCAAATCTTGCAAGGGACATGAACACCTAGATTTATGAAACTCAAAGGATCTCAAGCTAGATCAAACAAAAGAAGATTATACTGAAACACATTATAATAAATTGTCAAAAGTCACAGTCAAAGAGAAAATTTTGAAAGCAGAAAAAGAAAAGTGACTCATTGCATACAAGGAAATTCCTCATTTGTCTATCAGTAGATTTCTCGACAGAAACTTTGCAGGCCACAAGGGAATGTGATATCCAAAATGCTGAAATGAAAAAACTGCCAATCAACAATACTAGACCCAAGATATCTGTCTTTCAGTAAGAAAGACATTCCCAGACCAAAAAAAAAAAAAAAAAAAAATCTGAAGTAATTCATCACCACTATACCTGTCTTATAACAAATGCTAAAGGGAGTTCTCCGTGTTGAAATGAATGGACATTGCTATGGTCTCAATGTTTGTGCCTCCATCACCCCCCCAAAAAATCCATATGTTGAAAGTTAATCTCCAGTATAGGGGTATTAAGAGATATTGGCCAAATATCACAATGTGATTTTTTTAGAGGAAGTGATTAGATTGTAAGGGCAAAACTTTCATAAGTGGGATTATTGCCCTTATAAAAGAGGCCTAAGGGAGCTTGTTTGTTCCTTCTACCATGTGAGGACACAGCTAGAAGTCACCATCAATGAACCACAAATTAGGCCTACACCAAACACTGAATCTGCCAGTACTTTCCAATTTTCAGAACTGTGAGAAAAAAAATTATTGTGTATAAGCTACCAAGTTTAAGGCATTTTGTTATATCAGCCTGAACAGACTAAGACACATGCTAAGTAACAACATGAAAACATAAAACTCACTAGTAAAATTAAATAAAATTAATACTCTTATAATTGTACATAATTCACTTTTAACTCTAGTATAAAAGTTAAAAGACCAAAGTATTAAAAATAACTATAGCTACAATAATTTGTTAATGCATGCAAAATATAAAAAGATCCAAAGTGTAACATCAATAGTATAAATTGTGGGGTGGGGTAGGGAATAAAAGTGTAGCGATTTTATATGCAATTGAAGCTGTTATAAGCTTAAAGTAGACTGTTAAAACTATAAAATGTTTTCGATAAGCCTCATGTTAATCACAGAGAAAAACATCTAGTACATACACAAACAGTAAAGAAAAAGGAATCAAAGTATAACACTACAAAAATCAATAAATCATAAAGAAAGACAGCAATACAGGAAAAGGATGAAAAGAACTACAAAACAGTCAGAAAATAATTAACAAATGGCAATAGAAAATATTTATCTGTCAATAATTACTTTAAATATGAATGGATTAAATTCTCCAATCAAAATATCCAGAGTGGCTGATTGGATTTAAAAAAAAAGATCCAACAATCTGTTGCCTACAACAGATTTGCTTCACGTTTAAGGGCACACATAGACTGAAAGTAAAGAAATGGGCAAAGATATTTTATGTAAATGGTAACCAAAAGAGAGCAGAGGTGACTGTGGTTGTATCAGACAAAATAGACTTTCAGTCAAAATCTGTCAAAAGAGGCAAAAAACTTACTTTATAATAATAAATTCATCAAGAGGACATAATTGTAAATATATACGAGGGCTGTCCAGAAAGTATCCATCCATTGTTTTTTTTTTTTCTTTTCTTTTCTTTCTTTCTTTCTTTCTTTTTCTTTTCTTTTCTTTTCTTTTCTTTTCTTTTTTTTTTTTTGAGACATAGTCTCACTCTGTTGCCTGGGCTAGAGTGCCATGGAGTCAGCCTAGCTCACAGCAACCTCAAACTCTTGGGCTCCTCCTGCCTCAGTCTCCCAAGTAGCTGGGACTACAGACATGCACCACCATGCCCAGCTAAGTTTTTCTATATATCTTTTTAGTTGTCCAGCTAATTTCTTTCTATTTTTTTAATAGAGATGGGGTCTTGCTCTTGCTCAGGCTGGTCTCGAACTCCTGAGCTCAAATGGTCTACCTGCCTTGGCCTCCCAGAGTGCTAGGATTACAAGAGTGAGCCACCATGCCCGGCCCCATCCATTGTTAATATATTTTTCATATTACATGGCTGGATACTTTCTGGACAGCCTTTGTATGTACCCAACATTAGAATACCTAAATACATAAAGCAAATATTAACAGAACTGAAAGGGGACGAAAACAGCAGGACACTAACAGTTAGTGACTTCACAACCCCACTTTCAATAATGGATAGATTACTCAGAAAATCAATATGGAAACAGCAGACTTGAACTATACTTTAGATCAAATGGAACTAATAGACGTATACAGAATATTCCATCCAAGGGCATGCTTCTCAAGCACATATAGAGCATTCTCCAGATTAGATTACATGTCAGGCCACAAAACAAGTCTCAAAATTTTAAGAAGACTAGAATTATATCAAGTATCTTTTCCAACAACAATGGTATAAAACTAAAATCAATAACAGAAGGAAAATTAGAACATTTACAAATATGTGGAAATTAAACACTATACTCCAGAACAACCAACAGGTCACAGAAGAAATTTCAAAAGAAATCAAAAAATATCTTGAAACAAACAATAATGAAAACATCATACCAAAACTTATGGAATGTAGCAAAAACAATTCTAAGAGGGAACTGTTCTAAGAGGGAACATTTATAGTGATAAACGCCTACATTAAAAAAAAAAAAAAGATCTAAGGAAACAACCACCTCAAAGAACCAAAGAAGTAGAAAAAGAAGAATAAACTAACCCCAAAGTTAGCAGAACAAAGTAAATAATAAAGATTCATGTAGAAATAAATGAAATAAGAGCTAAAAAAGACAATAGTAGATTGCCACTGAAATACAAAGGATTATGAGAGACTACTATAATCAATTATACACCAATGAATTGGATAACCTAGAATATTAAATAAATACCTAAAAACATAACAACCTACCAAGAGTGAATTATGAGTAAATAGAAAATATGAACAGACCAATAACCAGTATGGAGATTGAAGCAGTAATCAAAACATCTCAACAAAGAAAATCCCAGGAACTGATGGTTTCACAGGAGCACTATGAAGCATTTAAAGAAAAATTAATGCCAATACTTTTCTAACTCTTTCAAAAAATTGAAGAGGAGGTGACACTTCAAAACTCATTTCACAAGGCCAGAATTACCCTCACACCAAAGCCAAATAAGGACAGTAAAAGACAAGAAAATTACAGACCAATTTCACTGATGAACATTAAATGTGAAAATCCTCAACAAAATCCTAGCAAACCTAATTCAATAGCAAATTAAAAGGATCATACACCCATTACCAATTGGGGTTTAGCTTTGGAATGTTAGGATGATTCAATATACACAAATCCCTAAACATGATACACCACATTAACCAATGAAGGACAAAAATCATATGATTGTATTGCTAGATGCAGAAAAAGCATGTGACAAAATTCAACATCCTTTTATGATAAAAACTCTTAAAAAATTAGATATAGAAGAAAATTACCTCAACATAATAAAGATTGTATATGACAAGTCCACAGCTAACATCATACTCAATAATGAAATGTTGAAGTCTCCAACTATTATATCTGAACTATTTCTACCTTCAATTGTCAATTTTCTTCATGTATTTAGAGATCTCTTGTTAAAGTGCATATATGTTCCTAATTATTATAGCTTGTTGACACTTTAATCATTATATAATGTCCTTTTTTATCTCTCATAACAATTTTTGTCTTACTTTTATGATATTGCTATAGCTACTCCAATCCTCTGTTGGATACTATTTACACGGAATATCTCTTTCCACCCTTCTGTTTCCAACCTATTTGTTTATCTGAATCTAAAATGAGTCTCTTGTAGACAGTAAATAGTTGGATCATATTCCACATCTTGACTACTGTAACTAGTGCTTCAACAAACATGGTGTGTAGGTCTCCTTTTGATATACTGATTTCCTTTCCTTTGGATTAATACCCAGTAGTGAGATTACTATATTGTATGGTAGTTCTATTTTTATTTTTTTGAGGACCCCACATAACTGTTTTCCATAAAAGTTGTACTCATTTCTTAATACATTCCAATAACAATGTAAGAGTTCTCTTTTCTCCGTATCTTTGACAGCATTTGTTATTTTTTAAAATTTTAATCATAGCCATCCTAACTGAGGTAAGATAATATCTCATTGTGGTTTTGATTTGCATTTTCCTGATGATTAGTGATATTGAGCATCTTTTGGCCATTTGTATGTCTTCTTTTGAGAAATGTCTATTCAGATTCTGTGACTGCTTTTTGATGAGATTATTTGGCATTTTTTTTTTGCTATTGACTTGTTTGCATTTCCTGTATACTCAGGATATTACTCTTTTGTTGGAAGGATATTAGTCTTTTGTTGGATAAATGAGAGCAAATATTGTTTCTCATTCCACAGATTATCTCTTCACTCTGTTGATTGTTTCCTTTGCTGTGCAAAAGCTTTTTAGCTTAATATAGTCCCATTTGCCTATTTTTGTTTTTGTTGCCTGTGCTTTTGAAGTCTTAGTCATAAAATCTTTGCCTAGCCCAATGTCCTAAAGGGTATCTCCTATGTTTTCATCTAGCAGTTTTATAATATCAGGTCTTATATTTAAGCTTTTCATCTACTTGTTTTGATTTTTGTATATGGTGAGAGATTGGGGTCTAGTTTCATTCTTCTGCCTGTGGATATCCAATTTTCCCAGCACCATTTATTGAAGAGGGTGTCTTTTCACCAATGTATGTTCTTGGTGCCTTCCTAAAAGTCAGTTGTCTGTGAATGTGTGGATTTATTTCTGGGTTTTCTCTTCTTTTCCATTGGTCTATGTGTCTGTTTTTATACCAATACAATGCTATTTTCATTACTATAGCTTTGTAGTATATTTTGAAGTCAGGTAATGTGATGCCTCCAGATTTGTTCTTTTTGTTCATTATTACCTCAGCTATTCAGGGCAAAGAGAAATATTTTAAAGTGGAGAAACTTGTAAAACACTATTTTATCCAAGTCATTAAAGCTAACACAGATATTTGGTAGCAAACATTTATTGTGTGCCTTCTAATAAGATTTACTGAGAAGAATACACTGTAACTTCAGTAGTATTCTTGCCAGAAATGCACATCCTGAACCTAATCATGAGGAAACATCAGACAAATAAAAATTGAGGAACATTCTACAAAGCAGCTGGCTTGAAATCTTCAAAAATATCAAGGTTAAGAAGCACAAAGAAAGACTACAGAACTGTTCCAAATTAGACACTAAAAAGATGTGACATCTAAATGTAATACAGGATCCTGGATTTAATCCTAGACTGGGAGCAATCAATAGCTATATAGGAATTTATTGAAACAATTGATAAAAAGTATGACAGTATTACATTAATATCAAATTTACTGGTTTTTATAACTCTAATCTGGTTATGCAAGAGAATGTCCTTGTTCTTAGTATATACACACTGACACAGGCATAAAGGGGCATGCTGCCTGCATCACAAAATTTTTTCAGGAAAAAGTACAAACACACACACACACACACACACACACACATGCACATACACGGAGAGACAGATAGAGACAGAAAGGTAAAATATAAACAATTGGTTAAAATTATTAAAAGTTATATGAGAGGATACCTTAAAATATTTTGACTTTTCTGTACATTTGAAAGTATATCAAAATATGCTTCCACTTGGGCCAACATGGAGTAACAGGAAATAGGTTTACTCTCTCACCTGAAACAACTAAAAAATTGCACAAAATATATAAAACAATAGTTTTTAAGACATAGGATATCAAGCAGTACAAGACACAAGAAAAGAGAAACAAACGAGGGGAGAATTACCTTACTTTTTGGAGAGAGTTTCCAGGGTGCAGGGCAAGGGAGGGGAAACCAAGACAGAGCTCAGAAATTTCCCTGAGTTAAGGCAATACAGATATGAGACTGGGGAAGCCCATGTGACCAGAGTTCAAACGGCAATGTACTAGAGAGGAGAGATACTCACCACCAAAGAAATCCAGAGCCAGAGAACTGCGGAGAGTCCGTCTCAAGTCCTCAGCTGGATACTGATCAGAGGACACATATAAAGAAACCACCCAACACTGATGAAAGAGACACCCAAAAGGAACAGAGGGAAAATCCTCAGAATTCACACTTGCCCACCATCCAGAGTAGAAAACTCCATGATGCACATGGACATTGCAGCAGCAGTGGGGGAAAGCCATCCCTAGATTAAAATTTTTCCAGTGCCACCTGACAAGATTTGAAAGCATGCCTCAACAAGATTAAATAGTTTTCAAATAACTGTGTCCCAGAATAAAGCTCAGGAATATTTATAGAATTATGAAATATCCAGCATTCCAACAAAGTCAAATGCAAAATGGCTGTCATTCAAATAAAAAATTAGGAGACATGCAAAGAAGCTGAAAAATAAAGCACATAATGCGGAAAAAATTAATCGGCGGAAACATACATGAAATAACATGAATGACAGAATTAATAGACAATGATATTAAAACAGTTGTTATAACTATATTCCATTTGTTCAAGTAGGTAAAGACTGCAAATGTCAAATGGAGACAAGGAAGACATTTTAAAAACCACAATTAAACTTCTAGACATAAATCTACAATATGTGAGATGAAAAGTACATGGAATAGGATTAAAAGCAGAATAGATTCTACAGAAGAAAAGATGAATAAACTTGAAAACATCAATAGAAACTAACTAAAGGTAAACACAGAAGAGAAAATAAGATGAAAGAAAACAGCATCAATGAACTTCAACCATCTAATTTACATGTAATTGGAGTCCGTGGGGTACATGAAAAATATTTGAAGAAATACACCAAATACACCAATTTTTTCTACATGTGATAGAAACTATAAACTCACAGATTTAAGAAGTTCCATAAACCCCAAGCATGAGAGCAAACGAACAATTAAAAAAAAAACCCTACCCCAAGGCACATTATACTGAAAAAAAAAAAAAAATATATATATATATATATATATGTAAGACTGACAACAGACTTCTTGTCAGAAACAATATTGGGAAGAACAGTAGGACAATATCTTTAAAATACTGAAAGAAAAATATGTCAAGAGAGAATTCTCAGCCAGGCACAGTGTCTCACTCCTGTAATCCCAGAACTTTGGGAGGCCAGGGTGGGAGGACTGCTTGAGGCCAGGAGTTTGAGACCAGCCTGGGCAACAAAGTGAGACACCATCACTACAAATTTTTTTAATCAGCCAGCCATAGTGGTGCATTCCTGTAGTCCCAGCTACTCAGGAGGCTGAAGCAGGAGGATCACTGGAGCCTGAGAATTGAAGGTTACAATAAGTTGTGATCATGCCACTGCACTCCAGCCTGGGCAACAGAGTGAGACCCTGTCTCAAAAAAAACAAGAAAAAAAGAGAGAGAGAGAAATTTAAAATCATTGAAAGTATCTGTCAAACTGAAGATAAAAGAAAGACTTTCTTCCAGACATACATAAGCTGAAAGAATTCACCACAAGCAGATCTATGCTCAGGAAAGATGAATGAGAACCTTTGGTGTCAGAAAGAAAACAAGCCCATGAAATCAAAATAATTATTTATTTCCAAAATACAAAGGTGGGAAAAGCATAGGATAGACATTCTCATTCAAAAAGGGGGAAAGAGGCAAGAAAAATGGGTAACTGGTCACAAGTAAGTCTAAATCCCAACAGGAAAACATTTTAAAGTTGCAGAATAACCTTTTACTTCATGTGCCACCTCCTGGGCACACTGGGGAGGGGAATTTGCTCCCAAAACCTGGGGCAGGCCAGCTGCCATGGCTTTGCTAGATTCAGCCCACACAGCAGTTCTCACGGGTTGGGGCTTCATGTGTGTAGCTCTGCCAGGCTGGTGGGACATTCTGGCAGCTGGATAGTTCTAGGGTGTTGGTGGTGGCCTCACTCTCACAGTGCTGCTACGCACTGCCTTGGTGTGAATTCTCTGCAAGGCTCTGCTTTTGTGACAGGTTTCTAACTGGGCCCCCAACTCTTATGTGACATTCTTTAAAATGGGTGGAGGCTGCTGTGGCCCCATAGCCCACACACTCTGCACCAGAGTCAGTACCATGTGGACTCTGCCAAGAGTGACAACTTGCCCTCTCCAGAATGGCGGCCTGAGCTGCACCTGGGCCCACTCAAGTCACAGCTGGAGCAGCCAAAGGGGTCCACATTGAAACCCAAAGAGCAGATTTTGAGGCAGTCCTGGGAAGCCAATGCCTCTCTGGAAATCTTGCTTTTAAAAGTCTCCTGAAATGCCTTTGGGGTCATTCTCTCATTGTCTTGGTGAATAGTACCTGGTTTCCTTTTGTTCATATTAATCTCTTTAGCAAATGGTCACTTGGCTGTATCCTTAGTATCTCTCCCCAACACACTTTTTTATTCTTTACATGGTTAGGCTGAAAGTTTTCTAAATCTTTCCATTTTGTTTCTTTTTTAATTATAAATTCTGTCTTTAAATTACTTCTCTCTTCACTCATTTTACTGTAAGTGGCCAAAAGAAGCCGTGCAGCACCCTCAACACTGTTGCTTAGACATTTCTTCTTTCAGATACCCTAATTTTGCACAAAGTTCTAGCACACAAACCTAATTTCACCAAGTTCTGTGCAACTACATAACAAAGACAGCCTTTACTCCAGTTTTAGATACGATGTTCCCCATTTCCATCTGAGACCTCATCAGAATGGCCTTTACTGTCCATACTTCTACCAGAATGTCATAACCACTTCAATAATCCTTAAGAAGATTTAGGCTCTTTCTACAGTTCTTGCCTTTTTCTAGGCCCTTAATGTTCCATTCATGGAAATCTAGACTTTTTCTAGCCTACTCTGCCAAATTCTTCTAGCTTCTATCCCTTACCCACTTCCAAAGCCAATTCCACATTTTCAGGTATTTGTTATAGCAACAATCCACTTCTGGTACCAATTTTATGCCTGAGTTTGTTTTGTGTTGCTATAACACAACTGGGTAGTTTGTAAATAATAAAAATCTATTTCTCACAGTTCTGGAGGCTGGGAAGTCCAATATCAAGTGCCAACATCTATAAGGACCTTTTAACTGCATCATCCCATGGCAGGAGACAGAAGGGCAAAAGAGGGAAAGAGCAAGAGAGCAAGAAGTTGAACTTACAGCCTTAAAACCTTTTATAATTGGCATTAATCTGCTTATGAGAGTGGAGCCTTTATGACCTAAATACCTCCCATTAGGCCCGACATTCCAATACTCTACTGAGGATTATGTTTCCTGCACAAGCTTTTGGGGGGACACATTCAAACCATCGCAACTGTTATCAAAAAGCCAAGACATAAAAATGTTGGCCAGGATGTGGATAAAAGGGCAATGTTTCAATGCTTGTCCCTCCAAAGCTCACATTGAAATTTAATTGCCAATGTGGCAGTATTGGGAGAGGAGTTCTTTAAGAGGGGTTTGGGTCATGGGAGCTTTGCTCTCATGAATGGGTTAATCCCTTCATGGGTTGATGGATTGAAAGGTTAGTGGATTAATAGGTTATGTGGGAGTGAGACTCCTGGCTTTATAGAAGAGGTGTGCTGGTGTGCTCTTGCCCCCTCGCCCTGTGATGCCTTCCGCTGTGTTACTATGTAGCATGACACCCTCACTAGAAACTAACCACATGCTGCTGCCCAATCTTGACCTTTCCAGCCTCCAGAATTATGGGCCAACATAAACCTCTTTTTTTTAAAAAAAACCAAATTATCCAATCTCGGGTATTTAGTTATAGCAACAGAAAGAAAATTAAGACAGAATCCTTGTACATTTTTGGTGGGAATGTAAATTCGTACAGCAATTATGAAAAACATTATGGAATTTCCTCAAAAACCTATAAATAGAGTGATCATATAATCCAACAATCCCACTTCTGGATATTTACCGGAAATTTGAAATTAGTTTGTTGAAAAGATATCTGCCCTCCTCTATTCACTGCAGCACTATTCACAGCAGCCAAGGCAGCTACGCCATCAGGTTATGCAGAAGTTCACTGTCTTTTTACTTTCATCACTTTTCTATTTCTACTTCTGTCTCTTAATTGCTACAGTGCAAATATTTGCAATACAGGCTAACAGGTCATGTGACTTTGCCTGTATAATTCATCAAATGCCTACTCCTGCTCCACAAGAGAGTCATTTTGTTTTGTTTTGTTTTACTTTAAGCCTAATTCTAAATGAGAAATATTTTCTGGACTTTCTGGAAGACCTTCTCTCACTACTTGAATGCCTAATTGCCTGTGGCTATTCTTGCTTCACATAGCAAATCTCTTCAGCTAAAAATTGAAGAGTTGTTATGTGTGATGAAATTTAGTCTTATTTCAGTTTATAAGTATATAATCAGGACTTTTCTATTTAACTCTTTAATGTTCACATACATGTGTCATAATGGGCTGAATAGTATCACTTCTCTTGGCAGAAAATGGAAAGTGCAGTAATTAGAAGGGTGAAAATTATTTCACTTATTTTCTTTTTTCTGACCTCACACCACAGTGAGCCTTAACCTTCAATTGATGGAGCAAACAGAATTGACACCATCCATTCTTTTATTCAGTAAGGTTTTAAATTCCCTTTAAGTGTTTAATAAACTATTAAAACATTTCCACCACAAGTTGTTTTTACCCTATAATTTGCCTGGATTTAAAATCAGGCAATCATACCCTGTCAACTAGTATTACAGCTCTTTTGAATATAGCGTTCATCACTGTGTGCCTGCGAATTCTGCATGTAACAGTGCAGCGTTAATCCCACACTGCTCTCCTTTCCTACCTCTAAGGGGTGGTCATGCAATCAGTGAAGAGAACAGGTGTGAGATCTTGAGCTTGCCAAGTGTGTAAGTGGCTATTTGGAATTATATGTATTCTAGGAGCACATCTAATATTAGGAAAGAATAAAAATGAGAACAAGAGTTAATAAATAAAAAGTGAAAAGATAGGAAGAGGTTTAAGAAAACATGGAACAGTTTACAAATAGGAAAATGAATGAAGGAAGGACAGCCCAGCCACTCTCTCACAGGTCCCAGCAGAAATCAGAAACGTGCTCATGTCAGTGCATGAAGCAGGAAAGGTCTTGAGAAAAAGCGACATTACTAATGGGCTTTAAAAGGGAGCTAAAAATACTGGGGTTACTGACTTCTGGCAAAAGAAAGTGGTATGCAAATTAAATGTCCTTCCTTCAGGGAGGGAGGGTTGAAAACAACATGCTGTTGTTTTCTGAACAAGATGAGAGGAAATATCATTCATTAGAATTTTACCTATCTATATGGTAGTAAATAAATAAATGTTCACTTGAAGAAAAGAGGGAACTTTTGAGTTATGTCAAGTTAATTCAATGAATCCAAAATGTAAAGTTCTCAGGAAAATTTAGAAAGTTTAATGACATTCTCATTCACTCCTTGGTTCTAACTCAAGGTCAGAGGAAAACAAAAAAAAAATGCCATCACAAATGCTCATAGTTCATGACTTTATAATATTTGTCACCATCAACTGTAACAAGCCACACTCTCTCTTACACAGGGAAATGAGAACCTTTCTCAAACCCAGTTAAAAGGGGTAAAAGTTTGGTTATCACTACTGAATGTGTCAATTTCCTTAGTAACCACATCTTCTAGAATATAAAGCTCACATATGATGAGCACCTTCTCTTGAATATTGTATATTCGTATTTACTTTATCCAAACCTCAATAGCTTTTCTCTCCTTCTCCGTATCTATGTAACATCCTATATGAGCCCCCAAAAAAGATGCTGTTACTGATTCTCCATTGCTAACACAACACTGAGAGTAGGTTAGAAATAAATTCTATCGTAATTGTCTCTCAGCTTTCAACCTTCCCTGTGTGCCCCCCATATTCCTAAATTCATCCACATTCTAAAAATGCAAATGTGTTTGTCACTCCCCTGTTTAAAGCCGTCAAAGCCTCTTAATATCTTCACTATGATTCCAGTTTCATACCACGGTACAGAGGGTGCTCATGACTCCCCTCTTGCACACCTTCCAGCCCCATCTGTCAACTCTCCCCACAGTCCCCCATGTGTCTTCATTTATGGAAAATTTGCTATTCCTGGCACACACCACGATGCCATGCGCCTTTGCACTCTCTTGTGTAATCTCCTCCACCTGCAGCATCAAGCCTGGTCTCACCTCCAACACCCCAGTCAGGGGTTTATATTTATGAAGCTTCATGTTTCTTTTCTGTACTTTCATAGCACTTCATGCATAACTCCCTTATGGCACTCTCACACTAGGCCGACATCTTTTATTTTCTCATCTCTCTTTTCTTACTAGATATTTTTGGAGCAAGGCCTATGTTAGTTGATCTTTGTACCAATGTCACTTAACAGTGTAGCTCATCCATAGAAGATGCGCAATAAATGCAGGTTAAATGAAAAAAAAGTGATGGAGGGATGGAAGGAAGGAAGGAAGGAAGGAGGAGAGTATAGAGGGTATAGACTGAATGTTTGTCTCGCCCCCAAAACGTATATGCCGAAACCCTAGCCACACTGTGATAGCATTTGGAGATAAGACATTTGGGAGGTAATTCAGATTAAACAAAGTCATGAGATTGAGGCCTTCATGATGGATTAGTGTGAGCTTGCTCACTCCCTTTCTCCTCACACACTGAGGACAGGCCAAGTGAGCCCACTGCAAGAAGGCAGATGTCTGCAAGCTGGGAAGAGAGCTCTCACCTGGAACTAAATTGGCTATTAGACTTTACACACCAGGATACTGTGAGAAAATAAATGTCTGTTATTTAGCCCCTCAATCTAAGATATGTTGTATTGCAGCCTGAGCAAAGACAAAGTTTGGTGCCAAGAAGTAGGGTGCTGCTATAATAAATACACAAACACGTGGATGTGCTTTGAAACTGGGTAATAGGTAGAGGCTGGAAGACTTTTGAGGTGTATACTAGAAATATGGGTGTTAAAGGTGATTCTGGAGTAGTCTCAGACAAAATTGAAGAACATGTTATTGAAAACTGAAAGAAAGGTGACCCTGGTTATGAAGTGTCAGAGAACTTGGCTGCACCATGTTCTAGTGTTGTGTAGAAAGTAGAACTTATGAGCAATAAAATTGGATATTTAGCTGAGAAGCTTTCTAAGCAAAGTGTTGAAGGAGTAGGTTGGTTCCTCCTGACTGCTTATGGGAAAATATGATAGAAGAGAGGTGAATTGAAGAAAGAATTGTTTAGCAAAAAGGAACCAGAACTTAAAGATTTGGAAAATTCTAAGCCTATCCATATTGCAAAAAATGAGAACTCTTGTTCTGAAAAGAACACTAAGGCTATGGCTGAACAATCATGATACAGAAACCATGGGTGCGACCCATAGACTTCAACTGGCCATTTCAGCAGAATCCAGGAATAGAGATGAAATTATACCAGCAAAGACACTGCCATAGGGGATAGAGAGCAAAAGGTGACGAAGGAAAGCCATTGCACTTCTTAGATTCTATAGGACCAGATCATAGAGCTGTCTGGCTGTGAACATGTGCCATTCTTCAAGGAAAAGAAAGACTGACCCCAAAGATTCTGAGATCCTCAGGGCTGCTACTCTCAGCACAGGCCCAGGGTACAAGGCTGTTTTCTCCTTGGTTTCAAAGGGTCAGCCACCTCTCTGGTGTCCTCAGGCCAAGGATGACCCTTGAGTCACATTATTGACCTTGCATTCATTGGCACCACGCAGTTTAATCAGAACTAACA
Source organism: Eulemur rufifrons (assembly GCF_041146395.1). Lineage (NCBI taxonomy): Eukaryota > Metazoa > Chordata > Mammalia > Primates > Lemuridae > Eulemur > Eulemur rufifrons. The sequence continues at coordinate 88,570,024 of NC_090990.1, forward strand.
GCACAGACTACAGAAGAATGACAGCCACTAAGGAAGTGACTGTGTGGGGTAAAGGCCACTAAGACTCCTTCCAACCTTTACTTGGAAGACATAACTTCTGCTTTCAAATTCTACCATTAGGACATATGTGGAGTCTATAATAACCATCAAATCCTAAATCATGAATAGTATTCATATCAACAAAAATTCAAAATTGAATGAAATAAAAGGGAACACCACATTATCTAGTAATATCTCAATTTCCTTACTTGCTTCTCATCCTGCCTCCTCTGTCCCCCAAAAAGTCCATGACTTCTACCATTATTGAAGGTATTTTTTAAAACAACCCTTCTTGAACACTTCAGTGACTCTTCACCACCACTATGATCAAATCCTAATTTCCTGAGACCCACACTTCACAAACCAGCTCTTACCATCCCAGCCACGGTAAATAACACCAGGCTCTCGCTCACCTCTTCACTCTTGTATGTGCTTTTCTTTCTGCCTGGCACACCTCTCCACCCCCAATCGCCGATCCGCAGTCATCCCCCAGGTTTTAGCTCGTATTGCTATTCACTTCATCCAGGAAGCTCTTTCTGACTTCCCAAATCTGCATTAGATTTGCCTCCTGTCTTCTCCCAATACACTCTCTAAGTTCCCTCTAGAAAACTATAATCGCATGTCATTTACTTGCTTGCACCCCCTATGAAAGTAGGGCAGGAACTATTGTACTACCCATGCCAGTGCCATGACTGGCATACAGTAGGTGCTCATTAACAATTTTTGCTAAATGAGTGAATTAATAATAAGGCTCTGGAACATATAAATAGTCATAAGTCTAATGACAACTCTACATTTTTATGTTATTTTATGGTTAGCTGAGTATGTTCATACATCATTCTCTGTTTTCACTCCTAGAACAGCCCAGTGAAGCAGGACAGGTACTTGTTGGACATTGCTGACTGTCCGCTCCATAGCCAGGCCATTTGTCTTCCCCAGGCCCTGATTTTCCTCTGGGGCTGCCTTTCCTCCAAGTAGCTAGAATTCACCCTGATTTGTTTGAGGTAATGTGGTGGTTGTGGCAGCCTCTTTCCCTGAAAAATAGGGTCTGAGGCAAGGCTTAAGTGCTACTGTGTTATTGGGAGGTGTGATGCCACAGCCTAAAGAGTAAAGGAAGGAGGAAGTGAAGCAGGTAATACTGGGAAGTAAATAAAAATTGATGCTTTTAAAAGTTGTCCACCATTTCACAAAGAAACACAAAGTCACTTAGCCACTTGAGATGACTCCAGACAAGCTATATCAAAAATCCATGCTTTAGAACAGCCCAACATAGGGGAGGTAAAGAAGGAATTTACCTACAAATCGCTTCCCATTCTCTGTCTCCTATTGGTAAGAGTTTGTGACAAAAAACAATGGTGGCTGGGCATGGTGGCTCACGCCTGTAATCCTAGCACTCTGGGAGGCCAAGGTGGGCGGATCGTTTGAGCTCAGGAGTTCGAGACCAGCCTGAGCAAGAGCGAGACCCCATCTCTACTAAAAATAGAAAGAAATTATATGGACAGCTAAAAATATATACAGAAAAAATTAGCCGGGCATGGTGGTGCATGCCTGTAGTCCCAGCTACTCGGGAGGCTGAGACAGGAGGATTCCTTGAGCTCAGGAGTTTGAGGTTGCTGTGAGCTAGGCTGATGCCACGGCACTCACTCTAGCCTGGGCAACAGAGTGAGACTCTGTCTCAAAAAAAAAAAAAAAAAAAAAACAATGGTGATCTAGCACCTGTTGTATTATCCTGGATAGAGCTGGAATCCATTCTACTAAGTGAAGCATTCCAAGAATGGAAAAATAAGCACCACATGTACTCACCATCAAATTGGTATTAACTGATCAACACTTAGGTGCACATATAGTAATAACATTCATCAGGTGTTGGGCAGATGGGGGGGAGGAGAGGATGGGTATATATACACCTGATGGGTGTGGTGTGCACCGTCTGGGGAATGGACATGCTTGAAGCTCTGACTTGGGTGAGGCAAGGGCAATACACATAACCTAAACACTTGTACCCCCATAATATGCTGAAATTAAAAAAAATTAAAAAAACAAAAGAGTTTGTCCCATTATAAAAGTAAGTGCTGGCATAGTACTTCTTCTGAGTGCAGAAGAGGTGGGCAGACCCACAGACTTAGCAAAATGGTGTTGGCTTGCACGGAACTGGCCCAGGTTGCTGCAACAGCAGCTGCGGTGGTGCAAACATCTAAGCGCCCGGGAGACAAGGGAATAGGAGGACATACATGAGACAGGGCAGGCACAGTGGTGCTTCCAGAGATTGGGTTAAGGGCCAGCGTATGGGAAGTCTGATGGCAGAGGGGCAATGGTGTGGTAAAAGTTTACAGAGACATTCTTAATGACATTAGGAAAATACATTGCATATTGTATTTCATCGATCAGATACAATCAGGAAGATTGTAACTTCCTTTTACAATCATTATGTCCTAATCTAATTGGTGTGCTATTTCTTTCATAGTAGTATATAAAACAATGGTATCTTATAGTCAATGACACCTTAGACTCTGTGAAATATGGTGGGCCCTGTGTTTGCCTTGAGACATTGGTATGTAATTATGTGATACTAGGAGCTTCAGCAGCTCTTTTGCAACTACAAGAAGAGCTAACCTGACAGTCTGAGGATAGCAGAGCAAAAATATCTAAATAATCTGTTTCCCTTTAGTCTGATTTTCTCCCCATCTGAAAGATTGAGAAACTGAACATAGAGAGCTGATGTGACTTTTCCAGAGTCACCTAGGTGGTCAAAAATTGGAGCTGAGACTTTAACCTAAGTCCTTGGTGTGATTTCCCATACAACCCTGGCATGGTGTTCAAAGGCCTTCACAACTGGCCTGTTTACAGCCCTGTCTGCTAATCTCTCCCCACATGCATTTTCTGGTCTCTAGTTATATGAAACTTGAGGTTTTCTGAATGCAGTCTGGTTTTTCATGTTTCTCTAACTCCTAACATTTTAGAAAAGATGGCAAAGAAATAGTGAAAAGCGCTAATCCATTAAAGATGTATTGTGGAGAAAGTGCAGAGATCTGGGGCTTTATCTCCAGCCTTTTAAAGTTCGGTACATGGAGAACTACACCACCTTTCCTTCAAGCCGTGAAACAACCAGTACATCAGGTACCCACCCATCAGAACAGCCTCAGTAGGGCCACACCAGCCAGTGTGCGTTAGCAAAACACCGCTCCTCAATCCTGGCTGCATGTACCTGATCAGTCCCACACATTCGCAGCTACCCAGTGACTCTTCCCCCAAGTAATTCTAAGATGTTCACATTGACTGTCTTTGGCTCATACTACTTGCAGCTGCAAGTATTTCAGCACAGGTAAATTACTAAATGTCAGCAGGAGTTTGGAAACCAGAAAATAACAGCCCTATAACAATTCAGGCCCATTGTAACAGGTTTTGACTGTCAACAGGACCAAGCATCAGAATAAAAATCCAAATGATCCAGAGAAGTCTATGATGAAGCAACTTAATGATGCAGATTACTGCTCAAATGAAAGGTTCCCCCCTCCCCAAAAAAAACAAACACATAAAAACAATCTATGGAAACAAAGCAGCTGTTTTCTGCATGTGGGTGCCTCCAGCGCTCATGAATCTGCAGCTGGCTGTGAATAACTTGGGTGCCATTTCCCATCTTCACCAAGTCAAGGAGCACCCTGTAGCAGCAAGTCTAATAAGACAATATTCCCAACATGTCAATCATCCCCCAATCAAGTTAGCAATCCGTGTCTTTTTTCCCGTTTACATCTAGCATCATGTGGCACTTCCCCTTGATGGGAGAAGGAAAATTGCATACATTTAGGAATAAATATAAATTGCTTCCTTCCAATAAATGGCTCATCATGGAAATTTAGCCAATGACTATGTCTTAATACTCCAAATCAGTGTCCTCAAGGCAGTCTGACTTAGGGAATCCAGACCATTTGACAATTCCAGTTTTCTCTTTTCCTGTTGTCCCTCTGTCTTAAACGGGGGCCTGGGGTGGGGGTGTGGCACATGTACTCCCCACTCTTACCTTTTCCCAGTTCTCTAACTTTATAGAATTAAGTAAATATCTGCGCCTATATACAAGAGATGCTGCAAGCCACCTGCTGGAAGGTTCACAAAATCTGGTCTTCTTAGGAGATAAATTGCAGGTATTTAGCTCATTATGTTCTAAGCAGAACCGAGGGGGAAAGAGTGAGAATGTGATAGTGATTGTAAGCGCACCTAGGGTCCTTTGCTGTGTGGGAGCTGCCAAGTGAAGAAATGTATTAGTCTAGCTTTTCTACTAGCCTCCTCGTGAAGTAATCACTTAAATGGGTTCTCGGAGTTCAGGGGAATTGGAAGACCAGCAGTAATAAGAGAAATACCTTGAATTTTCTTCCAAGGCACTCTGAGGGCTTTGCAGACATTATTACATTTACCAGTCCTCGCAGGACCCTGCGCTTCCACCCAAAAAAGATGTCAGCCTCATAAGGGATGAAATCTTTCCTTGCATACAAGGAAAGGGACAACAGAGGTTCTGTGACTTGCCGTGTGGTTCCTGAGACTCCCAGAGCCCAGGATCCTGAAACCCCAGCCCCTCGGTGAAGATCTCAGTATTTTAGAGTGCTCATTTTAGGACGGTGAAGGGGCGACCTCGGTGTTGAGCCCCAAACTCCCTCTCTGAAAGGAAAACATTTGGAGGTCAACTGAAATGCCAGCCTCCTCTTCCCCCACACCTGCTCCCCACAGCTCTGCACACACATGCCCTCGGGTAGCTCTGAGCTATTTTGGGCTTCAATCTCATCTGCTTTTTACATTAAGCTCAGCGTTAATTATGACGCTGCAGTGAAAACGAGCTTTCTGACAGTCTCAGGCTTGGAGAATGGACAGAGAAATAAAGGCAGCTCCCGCCGGGCACGGTGGCTCACGCCTGTAATCCTGGCACTCTGGGAGGCCGAGGCGGGTGGATTGCTCGAGGTCAGGAGTTCGAGACCAGCCTGAGCAAGAGCGAGACCCCGTCTCTACTAAAAAAAATAGAAAGAAATTATATGGACAACTAAAAAAATCTATATAGAAAAAATTAGCCGGGCATAGTGGCGCATGCCTGTAGTCCCAGCTACTCGGGAGGCTGAGGCAGTAGGATCGCTTAAGCCGAGGAGTCTGAGGTTGCTGTGAGCTAAGCTGACGCCACAGCACTCACTCTAGCCTGGGCAACAAAGTGAGACTCTGTCTCAAAAAAAAAAAAAAAAAAAAAAAAAGGCAGCTCCCGTTACAGGCCGTTAGCCCTAATTAATGCCCGCCGCTTGCACATGATGTTCTAGACACAATCACCCACTCCTGGGGGGAAGAACTCAAACCGGGGCACGGGGACCGACAATATTAAGCCTGTTACTTGCTGGTCCCCACAGAACATGATCTTTCAGGCAAGGAAGCAATTTATATGCAATAACCAGGAGGAACACACAATCCTGCATTTCTCCTTTTAAATTGTCTTTTGACATTCTTGTGGCACATTTCTTTTAGGGGACAGAGAGTATAGCCTTTTAGACACCTAAAATCTATTTCCTCCTTTGGTTCTTGACCTCAAGTCAATCAAACAACCAAATACATATATCCATATATATATGTATATAACTTACATCTCTGACTTAAGCACTCTAATATGCTCTGTAAGAAATATGAAGAATATAAAATCTGGTTTCTCCTCTGAGAAATACGACGTCATAGGCACAAACCTCACTAAATCAGAATGTCTTCTGGGCAAGTAATACTTCCCTGCTGCTTTCTGAAGGACTCCAGCAATTAATTCTACAGGGAGTAAATTCAAATGAAGAACGAGGCTGCTGTGTAGCCCCTGACCAGAGCCCTATTTAAAGCGTCAAGCTGCTCAAGTTTGCAGTGACTTCTGCCTCTCTGCCTCTCGGCTTGGTCTCTTTCCCACCCAGTGCATTCAATGCAGCTCCACAGATGGTCACCGAGGCCCCGGCCAGGAGCTGAGCAGGTAGGAAGTGAGTCATAATCCCACGCTCTTCACTCTGATGTTCACTGCAATCGACTGTCATTTCATGTCTTCGTGTCACTCTCCGTCACCAGACTGTAAATTCCTCAAATGCAAGAATTATGTCATATTCTTCTCTGGATCCTCAGAGCCAAATTCAGAGCCCCACACTCTTTGGCTCAACAAACGAGAAACGAATTATGAAATGGAGGAGTGAATTAGAGCAAATTTGGCATGCTAAAGGATTCAGCCTCCTCCCAGAATCCTCCCAGAGCACCGATAGGACTTCTCCCTGCTGGAGAGATTGTCCCCAACTATCATACTATCTTTGAAGCAGCCTCCTTCTCTCAACTCGCCCTTTCCTCCTGAATTACCTACCTGCATTTACAGTGGTCTGAAGTTACCTTTGCTATTCATATGCTTATTTGATTGCTGTCTGTCTTATTAGAAAGTAAGTCTGAAGAGGACACACCCTTTTCTGTCTGTTTTGCTTCTTGGCATTTAGCACAGTGCTTAATATAAATAAAAAAACAATATTTGATAAATGAATGAAAGAATGAATGAATGATTAGAGAACTGCATGTCTTATTAATGTATAAGAATATCAGAGCTATGACGAAAGTTAACATAGCTTAATATTTAACTGATTAAATAATATCTTTAGATAGGGAAGACAAGACACCACTTATAACAGTGGCTACAAAGATACAATCCATAAGGCACTGTCTCGAACTTCAAAGAGTACACAATTCAGCAGGGACCAAAAGACATGCGTGCACACACACATACACAATTCCATTTTAAGAGCTCTTACAGTAAGGCAAATTAAGATACTGTAACAGTCACAGGGAGACTTAAGTGGTCCAAATCTCAAGGGACATTTTACTAAGTAGAGAGACTGATGCGTGCATGAAAGATAACTAATAGCATTGAATGCCATGTGATCCCAGCCATGAGAATCACAGCCTCCTGGATCACAGCAGGGCATGGTTATCATCACCCCCTCTAAAGGGTTCCAAGACTTCCTTCCTCCTCCCCCACTGTTAAAGGGTCAGACTTGGCCTAAAACCAGGAAGACGGTGGTCCTACTGACAGCTAAGTATCCATGTGCAGGTAATATCAGGAATGGGGAAATCATTCATCCTAGTCACCTGTTCAAAGAAGGCTATTTTTCACCTTTATGTTCTTCTGAGCACTTAGCACACCACCAGTTTGCAATAAATTACAATTAGTAATCACAGCATCGTTATTCTGGGTTTTTTATTATTAGAGGTATTAATTTTTAATGTTTGCTGTGCTCAGATGTGTGTGGAAGACTCAAAATGTATTTATAATGATATTTTCCACCTTCCAAGCCGTGGTGATAACCAAACTGCACCACATTTAAAGCTCTGAGCAGAATGAGACAGCCAGAATGAATAGGCAAATGAGTGGGGAGGCTTTGAGCTGAGAAAGAAGGTTCGCTCTGAAGGATGCAAGCCCTTAGGCCTTCAGCTGGAGGTCAGCAGTGTACTCTACAGTCTAGAAGGTCTCTCTCTCACTCAGCCTGGAAGGGCATAGCCTCACAGCCCCCAAGGTAAACAGGCCCTTCCGACTCACTCCACAGTTTGGAATTAAACATTCTCCAAGGGAGCTGAGGAAGAAGCTTTCTGGAGTGGGGAGGTAGGAAGTGAAAGGGAAGAGGGCTTTGCTGCATTCCTCCCACCGTCTCCAGGCTACGGGCCTTCTTAGGGCTCTGAAGGCTCATGACTCTCACCAGTTCCAGCTCGGGCTGACACATCCCTTTTCTCTTCTTCCTTCCCCAGGCCGGAGAAGGCTGAGTCAACATGGCAAGAGGGTCAAAGTGAGCAGCTTGTGTCCACGCTTTCCCAACACTCCCTGTGTGGTCTTGGACATCAGCTCCCTCAATTTAAATGATGCCTTCTCAACCCTGCCCAAAGGACACTGGCCCCAAACTCTCGATGATGGTATTTCACCCTGTGCAGAAGCTACAGCTGCATTTTTATGAACAAGACTGGGAAGCACCAAAGTCAAGCTTCAGCCTTGGTGCTTGGCCAAAATCTGCTATTTCTGTTGGAGCTATAGCCATTGGAAGGCAAAAAAACTGAAGGCCAATTTTAACATCTTTTTTGGGACCCCTGAACTTATATGTGATCAGTGATTGTGCAGATCATCTAGGTCACTAGCTTTTCTAGTCAGGACAACCTCATCAGTAAAATAAACAATCCATGTCATTTGAATTTATTGTTAGTATTAGTATCTCACTATTTACTTTCAAATATAGGAAGATATCCCACATGGACCTTGGTGTGAAATCTTCTTATGTGCTTAATATATTGAAATTCTATTAGTCAGTTACAGTTTAAATACACATTTATTGTCACAAGAGTAAAATGCTACAAAAATTAATGGTGATTTTCAAAGCTGTTAATTTTATGAACAAACCCAATTATTTAGAATTTTCAAATTGCTAAATATGGAAAAATAAATGGTGAGTTAATAAGAGTGTGTTATCTAGATAACTTTAGGAAGAGCATTGTATAATTTTTTGCACCACAAAAGTTCATTACAAAGTAAAGAGCAATTCAAGTCAGAGTAATGGAGATTGAATAAAATCGTATTTCTAATCTTTACTGATTTTTTTTGGAAACTGGCATTATAACATTAAACGAAATAATCTTGAAGAAATATATTGGCTGTTTAGTTATTTACTTTATTTTAGACCATGATCCCTGCTCCCTGCCCACCTCAGCTGAACATGAGTGTGGCTTTAGGATCATACTTGTACAATACTGTGATCTCAACCTAGCTTGGCTAGCAGAGTGTAGAATTTGTTGCCCCTGCTCTTTAATGTCAAACTTTTAAAATTTGACTCCTAAAATTTTCAATAATAAAAATTTTGGATTAGCTACATTTTTAAAATAAAAATTTAGTCTTACAACCCAGAAGTTTTTTCTTTAATGGTAATATTTGGATTCAGGCAAACGTTGATTTTAACACTTGGCTATTCCGCGTTAGGCCAAAATGCATATTCCAGGCACCTCTTGGGGCCTCTCCCTGACTTTCCCTCTCAGCAGAAACAGATAACCCCTTCCCAAGGAAGTCTACACAGAGAGCCTGAAACAATTATTAAATGACCTCTTCAGGGTTAGGTTCCCTATTCAAGAGTTATCTATTTAAATCTATCTGTTATCTATTTAAATTACACAGGTAGTTGTTTGTTGCCATTAATTTCTGCACATGCAGCCTAGGTCTGTGCCTTTCCATCACAGGTGGCCACACCCTGTGACATGGGAACCAGAGCCTTTGTCCACACCCTTCTGCCCGCCTCCTTTCTCCCACCCAGTTCACACACCCAGGCGAGGCCCACTGTTCCCGCCTCTTCCCTCGTGCACTTCTGCTGCCTCCGTAGCACGCAGCCTGAGGGAAAGATCCACAAGCCTGTTTTTGCCTAAGAAGTGTCATGTTTTATGTTTTTACGGACCTCTAAGATTGAAAAAGCATTGACCTTGCAGAGCGCAGTGTCTTCATTTGATTTAATACACATTAAGGGGAAAAAGTAATTCTTCTACGTCCTGAGTCTACACACGACCAGAGAGAAAAGGGCCAGGTCTTGACTCGGGCTCCCGCAGACAGGGCTGTGGTGCCCCACAGACACGCCCATGGCCACATCCCTGGACACGCGACATGCCATGGCGAAGCATGGCCTGTGCAACCTGGCGCGGTAAACACGCCAGAGCAATTAATGTCTTAACAACTCACTGCAATCCTCAGATAATTAATCACAAAAGCTAAACATGCTGTCTCACCCTCCTAATGTGCTAATGCTCTAATTATTATGCCTCAATTAAGAGGAAGTCAATGCTCCTTGCTTAAAAGTGCATGCTTAATAAGGGCTTGTGCACGGCTCCACACACAGTAGGATGTGGCAGGGAGGAAGGAGGCAGGACCTTGTAATGCAGGCTCATAAGCAGCTTCTGGCAAGAAAGTGACAGCCCCTTTTCTTGACTTTCATTCTTGGCCTAATGCTGAGTTCTGAGAACCTACTGGGACTTAGGAATGTCTCTAGGAGGGCGGGGCGGTGTGGGGGGAGTGGAGTCTGTTGCAAGCGAAAGTGTGTGTACGTGCTGGCACACGTGTGTTCTCTGAGCGTGTCAGCCAGGCAGCAGCCATTCCCTGTAAGACGCTCACAGGCGACTGGGCCTGTGAGCCTGGCTACCCCCGGGACACCAAGGACTCGGTGTGCTTGGCATTTGGGGAGAGGCTCAAGGAATGGAATGCCTCCCTCTCAATTAGATTCCATACTTGTCTCTAAATTGTCTTAAATAGTGGTTTTTCTTTTTTGAATTACATTTTAATTTTTTTGAAATATATTTTACATTATTACCTGGGACATACAAAACCACACCATTAATACGCAAAAGTGAAACCAAAATTTCACGAAATAGAACCGTGACTACTTCATGAAGCCATTTTGATATTTTGTATTTTATTTTATTCCATTACTTAATGCTGGATGCAACCCAATAAATTGACCTCATAACCCACCAATATATCTCAATAGAGTTTGAAAAAATATGAAAAAACACTGGTCTACAAGCAGAATAGCCCACAGGGAGGTTGCACTTTTTCTGAGACTCTCCACTGACTTTGAGAGTAGGCTCTGACTCCCCAGTCCCGAGGGTCATTTATCAACTAATCAGCAGAGACTTAGTGAGCAGTCACGTGTCCCTCAGTTGGAGCTTTGGCCTTCTGCCTCCTTGCCAGGCTATTTAGACCTGCTGGTAGATCAAGAATTACCCACCAGTCTTGAAGCTTAACTACACACACACGCACACACACACCACCCCCAAGGTTTCAGTATAGTAAATAGTAACTTTCTCAAAAAGGACGGTTGGTTCCCAGAGTTTTAAGGGACCGTTTTAAGGTAAATAGAACTTTGGAACTACTCTGAGCATTAAAACCAATAGAAGCTTAAAAATCACTCATGCCCTTGATTGGAGCCATGTTTTTTGTTTTGTTTTTATATTTTTCTCCTTATTTACACTGTTGGAACATTCCCTGCTTAATACTATGTGTACATACCAGAGTGCATTCTGGTAGGAAGAGGCCCAGCCTCTCTGAGACGCCCACCTCCTCCCATGACACACTCGGCTGGCCACTGTGCCTGCATTACCCTAAGTCCACTATACTTGTGACCCTGGATTCTTCACAGACATATACTCCCAACCCTATGGCAAGTATTCTGGTATTAATACTAGACCCTACAATCCTAAGCAATTCGTAATTAGAAGATCATTTCTAATCCCTTTGTGCTAGATACTGTTTCGTGAATTTAAGGAGATACTGAGAAGTATCAGACAGAGTTTCAGCTCTTTAGAAGTTTGCAGACTTCTTGGGAAGACCAGACACTGAAGCACTAGAATAGGAAACTCTCAGGTCAGGGCAGTATTTGATAAATGGCCCATAAATTATATTTGTTTAGAAGGGAGACAGAGAGATTCCTGGGGTGTTCAGCAAAGTCTTTAGCAGGTCCTGGAGCTGACCCTTAAAGGAGAACAGGTGTCATTTTGCAGCTCTGTAAACTCTGGGGTCATCCCTGACTCTCTATTCTTTTATACCCCATCCAAATTCTACTGTACTTTCAAAATATATACAGAATCTATTTCTCCCTGCCTCCATCGCTACCATCCTTATCCAAATCCCCATCATCTCCCTCCTGGATAATTATAATTGCCCCCTTTCAGATTATTGTCCATACAGGAGTCATGATGGTCTAATTAAAACTTAAGTCAGATCATGTCACTCCTCTGGCTTCTCATCTCACCCCGTTTAGAGCTCTATGAGGCTCAGACCACCTGACCCTTCACTAATTCTCTGACTTCATCTACTACTGCTTCCCTCTAACCCCCATTCATCTGCTCCAATCTCACTGAGCCTCATAGTAGTCTCCAAACACACCAGGCATGCTCTTGGAGTCCCCCCAAATATCTGCATGACTCACCTTTACCTACTGAAGGTCCTTGTTAAAAAGGCATCTTCTCAGTGAGGCTCTGAGCATCCTATTTAAAATTGCAGTCTTGGGGGATAGAAAGAATCCCCCTCTAGTACCCATCTCTATGTTATCTTTCTCTATAACTCTTATTGGCATCTGATGCCACCACAGGTGTGTTACTTATTTATTGTCATTCTTTCTTCAATTATACAAGCTGCATAAAGGAAGGAATCTTATCTGTCTGTTTTTGCACAGCTCCTAAAACAGTAGCTGGCATATAGTAGGTGCTCATTAATTGGGGTAACTGGGAAAGGACATTGGGCAGGACAGTGGTGTGGACAAAACCACAAAGGTAGACCAGTACCAGGTGTGATGGAGGGGGAGGCAGTAAGCAGGCTCACCTGGCAGGAGTGGGAGCTTTGCCTGGGAGGAAAATGGGAATTGAGGTTGAAAGTAAGGATGAGGCTGCTCTGTCTTCCATGCTACGGAGATGTCCCCTCATTCAGCACTTTATACCGCAGCCACAGAGAGCTGACATCCTTCTCTTATTATCTATTAAACACACCAGCCTTTTTGTCAGGAGGAACTATTTTTATTTGTCTGAAGTCTTGGATGGATCACATTCTGATTTGGAGAATCTTGTGAACACAAATAAAACTAGAGTTTGCCTTGAGCAACACATTAGCCACTGTCCTCGGCAGGAAATTCAGATAGCTTTAATTTTCAGAGATGGGGGATCATGAAGTGGACAAACCCCTTTCACGTAAGTTTCTTCTTGGAACTCAGCATGCTCCACAGAGAGCTTCTTTGGAAAACGGAGATGTCTTTGAACCTTGATACAAGGCTTGTGGGATGGGTAGGAGCAGAGGCCACGGAAAGCTAGAGGAAAGTTGTCAATCATGAACTTTCAAGAATGGGGCAGGCTTGCCTTGAGGTTAGAGCCAAGATGCCTTCTAAGTCCTGTCGTGACCCTGAACAGATTCACCTGAGCTGTACAGGGAATGCAGGATTTACACTGCCCAGTGTGTGTCCTTATGCTTTTGTGTATTTACCAAGAGCCAATAAAATGCACCAAGAAGTAGTTATGTAAATCAGGGGCTCTAAATTGACAAAGAAACTGCTGCTTTCAAGATGTCATGAAAGCAAACTGTCTTCCCAAATGTCTGCTTTTGAGCTCTTTGATTGGCAGAGAAGGCAGCAAAGCAGGAGATTCAAGAGGGCAGGAGACTACACAGAAATGCAAGACGTTATTGCCAATGTGCTCCACAGAGCTGGAGAATGAGAAGAAATCTTTTTGGCTTCTCTGTGTTGGATTCCTCCACACTCCAATGGGTCATTCTCTTCCATCATCAGCCCCACCCTGCTCCCGTCAGTTAAATCCAGGAAGTTATTCACAATCAGCCATCAGAGAAGGCAGGATACCGTCCTGGTGAGCAGCACAGGCTTGGTGGCCAGATGGACCAGGGCTGGAGTCCCTGCTCTGTTATTCACTGACTACATGATCTTGGGCAAGTTGTTTAACATTTCTTAGTTTCCTTATCTCCCTTGGTGATCCAGGCTCGTGGCTTTAAACACCATCCATATGCCACTGATGCTAAAATTTCTCTCTCTAATGGAACCCCTTCCCCGAGCTCCGTATTTGCACATCCCCACACCACGTCTACACCTGACCATCTTACTAGCATCTGAAACTGAACATGTCTAGAATGGCGCTCCTAATATGTTTCCCTAAATCTTCTCCACCCATCTTCTTCCTGATCTCGTGAGCTGGCATCTCCATTCTTCTAATGGATCAGACCTACCTATCATCTTTTTCTCATACTGTATATCCAATCTGCCAGGGAATCCTGTTGACTCTACCTTTAAAATACGTCCTAAACCCAGCCTCTTTTCACCATCTGCTAGGACCCTTGATTAAACCACCATCAGCTTTTACGCAGGTTTCTACGTTCATTTTCTGTCTCTCTGCACAGCATGCTTCAGTCAAGTCATTAGCCAGGGTGAGTCAGACCCTGTCTCCTTTCTGCTTCCATCTCACTCACTGTGAAAGCCGGATTCCTTGCAGTGGCACCCACAGCCACCATGGTCTTGCCTCCCTGTGTTCTGCTGTCCACTCTTTCCACAATTGCCACAGGGGCCTCCTTGCTGTTCTCCAAGGCTTTGCACTTGGAGCTTTCCCTCTCTGTGATGCTCTTTCCTCCAGTACTCACATGGCTCTCTCTCTCTCTCTCATCTCACCCAGGTCTTTACTCAAGGTCCACCTTCTCCATGAGGACTTCCAGCCACCCTGACCTCCTTCCCTGCTCTATTTTTTCCTTACACCTTATCACCATTTAACATGCTGATTATTTTTACTTATTTTGCCTATTATCTGTCTCAGCTATCAGATTATAAGGTCCATATGAGGTGGAATTTTGTTTATAATATACATATAATATAATATGCACTCCCCGAGCCTAAAATATTGCCAAGCACATAGTAGGTGCTCAATACGTATTTGTTGAATGAAAGAATGTGGAGAATGGGAATATTGTACAGGATGAATGAGATAACACATTTTAAAATTTAGCATAATATCTGATACATAGTAAACACTCAGGAAATGATAGCTGAAAATAAACAGCCAATAAAATCTAAAGCCCTGGCTTTCTAACACTACACCCAGTGATTTTACTAATCTTTGCTCATGCAACTTTTCCCTAGGGCCCGAATCAGCTCTCCTTCCCCAGTACCTGGCACACTGCAGATGTTCAATATGCTTTATTCAATCAAAATGAAAGTAGATGACTCTGAGTTTGCAGGTGACTGGTCAATTTGTACCCCCTGGTGTTGATCAGAGTCTACTGAGAGCTGCTCCTCTGAGGAATGACTGAGTCATCGAGATTGCACTGGCATCTGGTACAGGGTCAGCAGCAGATTTAAAACCCAGTTGGTACTGGAGACATTGGACTGTTAGGTAATCAGCTCTCTCTTCTCCAATCTACATGTGGCCCCAGGAAACCCTATTTTCTGTGAGAGTACAGATCTATTTACATGTACAGTTATCCCAAGAACAATATATTAATAACAACCACCATAGAAAAAATTATGTTTGTCTATAGAGTCCATTTCCTCTTAAACTCACAAAGTATAGGAGTATGATTCATTCTCCCAATAGGAGACTGACAAATGAGTGTTTCTAGAAGTGCTTGTTGGGGTTCCAGCTTAATTCCCTGCCACTGGACTTACCAAAAGGAAAAGGATGATGCACCTGTGAATGGCATTTCTCTTCTCAATGATGCAGAAAAGTACCAGCAGAGTTGCCCCCAGTACCACACCCCACATCTAAATTCTTACAAAGACAACTGTTTTCAATGTGCTTTAATTTCTTATTACATAATTCAGCCTCTACCCCTAACTTGTCTGGGCCGTGGCATGCATTCATCAACACAATACGCATTTATGGAGCATCTATTATGTGCTTTGCATTAGGTCTCAGGCTACAGAGCCTAGACGTGATCACAATAGAAGCTCAATAATAACAACATGAAACAAACCAAGAAATGTTACAAGGTAGTGTGTGGTTAAACATTCAGTAATGTCATGTGGACAATATGTGCTTTTAGAGTTCATTAGCAATAGGCCCTATAGGCAGAAATTATCAGAGAAGGCTTCATGGAAGAGGTAGTACTTAAGTTAGAGGCTTAAGAAATAAAATATTTGAATAGACAAAGACTGTGGGAAAGAGAATAAGCATAAACACATCAATAGAAGTGAGCAAGGCTTATGAGTTTGGGGTCCAAATTTTCTATGTATTTTTCACAAAAAGGTATCATTAATAAAAGGTCAATCACAAAGTCTAGGTCCTATCATAGTAATATCTCAAATGTAAATACTATTGGTTGTAAAAAAAAAAAAAAGGTTACAAAAGATAGTTGGGTCAGCATGCTTTTTAAAAAGGTACAGAAGAATTCAAAACTTTTTTTCCAAGTTGAAGGCTCCTCTTGGGTTTTATAATAAGTATTTCCTGAGATTTTATTCCTAGTCATGATTCTGATGGCGCCTTGCCATTATAGCCTCATTCTCAACAAGGGAGCCCTTCCTTTACCTGCTGTGATAACTCCGGATCATTGAGACTTTTTTTTCCTTAATCTCATAGGATTTCATGGGCCTCTTGCTTCATCCACTAAAGCTCAAAGAAGCTTTACATTACTGCTCTTCCTGAAGGTCCCTGCAGCCTACAACTACTCACCACGTTGCCCATCCTGTTCCCCATCCTCCAGGCTGGTAACTTCCACTCCTTCTATCACTGCTGTCCAGGGCAGGGCTGGAAAGAGGCTTAAGGCTCAGCCCTCCCTAAGCATCACCATTCATGGCAGACTAGAACATGCTTGATCCTTTCCCAGGACTAGGGGATTGACAAATCAAGGTCCTGACATACTATAACACAAAAAATTTAGGAAACTATCAAAGATTTTAAAAGAATCATTTTATCAATCCATTTTCTTAAGACCAATGAGCCTTTGATTCACCAGTGTGTGACAGAGACATATGGTTTTTATTTTCTTGAGGACAGAGTAAAG
This sequence comes from Eulemur rufifrons, assembly GCF_041146395.1. Classification (NCBI taxonomy): domain Eukaryota; kingdom Metazoa; phylum Chordata; class Mammalia; order Primates; family Lemuridae; genus Eulemur; species Eulemur rufifrons. Next base: position 88,586,588 of record NC_090990.1, read on the forward strand.
CTAAATGTTCCAGCCTCCCTTGCAATTAGGTCAGGGCACATGCAACTAAGTTTTGACCAGTGAAAGTCAGGTGAAAGAGATGTGAGCCCCGTTCAGTCCTGGTTCTTAAAATCATCATGCCAGCATCTTCCATCCCTTTCTTTTCTTTTGTTTGAAATCATGTATCCCAGATGGCATAACTACATGGTGTAAGAATCCCAGATCCCTGAGTCACCTCCTAAGGGACAGCCACGCAATCCATGTTAGACTATGACATGGGCAATGAATAAACCTTTGCTATGTTAAGACACAAATACTTCAGGGTTTATTTCCTACTTTAACAAAGTATAGCCACTCAATACACTCTAGGGGGAAAATGGCAGGTTGAAGTCATTGTTTCTCTTAATAACTGCTAGTAAGCACCTTCTCTATGCCAGACACTGTGTTAGACTCTGGAGCAAAATAATATATATCCTCAGCAAGGAAATTATAATATCCTTGGTATTTTATATCCATTTTACAAAGGGGAGAAGTGAGACTCAGAGAGGTCAAAAAAAAAAAAAAAACTTTCCCAAAGTCAAGCAGTTGGTGACAATTTTTCTGATGCCAGAGTTTATTCTATTTCAATGACTTTATAACTTCTCTCTCATGGTTAAACATCCCTTCTTCCCATTTTTGGCAGAAAGAGATGACCCCAATTATATTCATTTTTCTTCATTAAAAGCCTGCTATTATTTCTACCAAATTCAGAATTTTCTGCGTACTGCTTTATTACTTGCTCTGCAGTCATTGAACACAATAGAGGTTCCGGCACATTTTGTATCATTAATCATTATGGAAGCCCAGTGGGAATCATCCGTCACTCTTAGTCCTTATTCTGAACATGAGAACCTGTCCACTAATTCATCTGTGGTCCAGTCAAAATTAAGGTGCTATAGGAAAAGTCACCTAGGTGTTTTGGTCCATGCCATTGCAGTCACTAAAATGTTAACTATACCTGAACTAATAGAGATAAAATAAATCTAGTCCACAAATATACACTGAGCATTCTCTGTGTCTAGAACCCTGTACAGGCAAAATGGTCTGGCAGTTCACATCTGAGCTCTGAATCCTAGTGAGCCCCTTCAGACATAGCCTCAGGCAAAAAGCATGGTTGGTTTCCAAATCATATACATTTTTCACATGAAAGAGAAAAAAACATTTAATCTTCACTTCTAATAGACAAAAGAAATTAAGATCTTATCCTGGTAGTGGATAACATGTATTTATAGTCCAGTGCCTTCACATCTATAATTAAATATTATAGTCATGGCAACCCTGTGAAATAGCTAACATGGTTATAATTATTCCCATTTGCCGAGGTAAAATCAAGGCTCCATTTGACTTGGCTAAGCTCTCACGGTGGTTGAACTTAGAATGGAGCTGGAGCTCCAGAGTCGTTATGCTGAGAAATCTGTGCATTTCTTACAAAAGATCACTTGGTATTGGGTATAATTTGGTTAACATTCCATCCCATCCTAATCATGCAGACCAGTAGTAGCAGCTCTACGTGGAACCGGCATATGTAGGTCAGGCTTTAGTATGTTTCAGTGCTGTGCCCACCCCGCCTTCTCTCTTCTCACTTATAGATACAGCTTCTTGGAATCGAATCGCATGGAGCTGATCCACCATGCCTCTGCCTCTGACCTTTTTTTTCATCAGTGAACACATTATCTACATTGAAATTTTATCCTTTTATGTGTTCCCATAAGCTATGTATATAAAACCTACAATATATTGTGTCTCCATTCAACGTAGAGTATTCTAGTCTTTCTCTCTCTCTCTCTTTTTTAAGAAGCTTCAATTTTCTATAATTAATTACCTCTGGTGATATTTCCGTAGTTAGCCTCTTGGTGACCACGAAAGAAAGGTCTAGGCTGGTTATGGGCAAGGTGAACAGATAGCTCATTTACCAAATGACTTACTTGGAAACTGCAAAAATATCTGGCATTTCCATCAGAATCCCAGTGGGAAATGTGATTCACCCGGAATGGCTCAAATGAAGAGACCTGGATAAAGGGGTTGCCTACAGCGGGTTGAGCAAGGCTGCCGGGGCACCCAGGCACTGGCAGTGGGTGAAAGCTGTTACACTGCCAGAGCAGAAGGGCAAAGGGGCAAGCAGAGGAATTAGTGTTGTCCAAACGCACTGAAGGCTAGAGTCGTTAGTAGGGTGTAGTTGCTGCCAGAAACACCACAGTACAGCAGCGAGAGAGCGAGACAGAAAAGCTGTGATCTCTCTTTTCTCCCGTCCTCTGATCTCTTGCTGGTGCCTCCCACTGGCCAAACCCAAGCAGGGGCCAGTGGGCAAAGGACCCCAGGTGACGCAGTCTGCTCTGGGGCCAGGGTCAGGGTTCACAGGGATTGGTACACATGCCATTCTATCTGCAACGGTGGGAGAGGCTGTTTATAATAGTGAAACCCCTTTTCAACATTCTACCATCTGATGCACACATAAAATACTGGTGTAAAATGGCTCTGGCCTGAATACACATTGATGTTTTTTAATGTGTTAGTAAATACAGTCGTTGGCTGTTCCAGGAGAGAATTATGCATCATCAACTGACATAAAAGGGCGTGTGATGTCATCTTCAATTGCTGTTAGAAGAAATAGGATGAAATTATGAGCAATTAGGAAAAGAAATATTGTATCCCTATGGCAGCTCAGGTTTTACTGAAAATCCTGTTGGACTGGTTATGCAAGCCCAGCGCCACATCCACGTGTGAGGCCCATGTCCAAGCAGAGGAAAGAGTTATGACTTGGGAGTATGTTTCCATGGTAAAGCTTCAGGGAAGTTACAGGGAAGTAACTCAGAGCACATCAATGGCACAAGGTCAATGAAAAAACCTGTTCTAAACATGAGGAGTGTTTACAAGCATTCTGTAGATGTGATTTAGAAAACTCTTATCTCGAAGATGCCAATATTTAAGATAACAAATGACTCCTGAGGAAAACAAGAGCAGGCTCCTCAAGGTAATCGTGTGCTAAGAAAATACAGATCTGGATCTAAGGGAATGGGAATTGGGCTGTGGCTTAGTTCTAAACAAACAGTATCTGTCTTAACTGGATTTTCAATTTGGGGTTGGCCATATTATGATGACTCTGTAATACTGATCAATTAACTTTCTCCTTGAAAAAAGGATCACAGTCCTTCTAATACCCATTTGTTCTGCAGTTGGGAAGGCCTAGTATTGACCTCTGCAATATTGTTGAAACGGAGCTTGAGCTCCTTGAACTATGAAATCAAATACAATCTCTCCACCCTGGCATTCAAGGCCTTAATCCATCTTCTCAGGTTTGCCTTGCAATGTTCCCCTACAAACCAGCCAGACTTAATTCCCTCCATCACTTTGATTTTGTTATTTCTTCTATCACTGATTTTTACTGTCATTGCTGACCACATATCTGCTCATCCTTCAAGACCACCTTCTTTCTCTATGGAACATTTCCCGATTTGTGCAAACATATGAATTCTCTCATCAGCGGTTGTTAATGTACATTGTATTTATTTTATTCCACCTTGCATGATGGTCATTTATACTTCTGCTGACTGTTCTATACGATGTTGGAAGTTCCTTGCAGGGAGGGCTCACTACTCACAGTGACTCATATAATGGGGGCTTGGGCAGGGTGTTGAATTGGATTGATCTGAACGGTACTAGTGAGGATGAAGGAATGCATCAGAGATTCCCTTTAAAGTTCATGAAAACAATTTCAAGATTTTCCATTCCACTGAGTCAGAGACAAAACAGATCTTTTCAATCTTTCTAGAAAAGATGCTTCTAGACAAAGGGAACGCAGATAAAACCAGGCTGTTTTATCAACCTGTGAGATGGTTAACTCCAGGAAGACATTTTCAAAGCCCTCTTACTACTCTCCCAAAGGGGCTTCATTCACTCCCACAGTGCACAATTTCTACATGCTGATAATTTCTAAATAAAAATTCCTACATAGCACTTCGCCGCAAACATCCAGTCCTATATTATAACTTGTCTCCTAAATATGTCCACCTGGGCTTCCCAGAGGCATCTCAAATTCCACATGATGCCTCTGAAATTCATGATCTCCATGTCCCACTTTTCCCTTGCTCCCGTCCTCTCCAGTCCACATTTCCCATCTCAGTTAACAGCGTCTTCATCAGTCCCGTTTCATCTGTCCAGTGTATCCTGCACTGCCCTGTGCAAGCATCTGTGAGGCTGCAGGGACGAGGTAGACCTGGCCCGTGTCCCCATGGAGACCTGCCTCCAGTCTCTCTCCTCCTTTACTTGTAGGCCGGACTCTGTCACTCTCCAGCTTAACACATTCTCTAGTTCTGACCACTTAAAAAACCAAATTAAATCCTTCAGCGTCATGCCCAAGGCCTATCGTAACCTGGCCCCAACTCCCTTTCTAGGCATTCTTTCAGTACCCCGCATTCTCTGTCTAGACTGTTTTCCCCCCTTCAACCTTCTCCTCCCCAAAAAATCTTGCTCATTTTTAGAGACCCAATTTTAATATCACCTCATTTTGCACAGCCTTTTCTGATTCACACTATGTGCAAATGGGCCACCTAGAATGCACTGTGGACCAAGCTAGACGCCACTGCTGACAGCCACTGCCACCTGCAGAGGCCTGCGGTTTGCAGGTCCGCCATCTCAGGTGCCCAGCACATACGTTCTCAGGGACCAAGCTCTGGTCGGCGGCATGTGCACCATGCCAAAGTCTTCATCAGGAAGGAAGGCTGAGGAAACCTCTCCTGGCCTGCTCCCAGTACCCCGGGAGGCTCTCTGGAAATGTATGGACTGTGAATCTTTTTCTGCATGTTCTACCACAGGGAAAGAGATGCGGACCATCATTCCTTCTCTGGCTCCAAGGGCTCAACAACTTTTTCCACATCCCGGTGGCCTCCATGCCCGAGAAACCATCCCTGGAAGGCACCGTGCGCAGAGCCCCACGCTGGAAAAGAAGCCTCATTCCCACCCATCAGATCTTGGGCCTAACAAATTTCCCATTGATCTCACTTCAGCTCAGGCATGAAACCCAGGGCTGCACGCAGTCCAGTCACTGCTTGAAATATCCTTTTACATCTTGGCCAGTGTAGTCATTAATTACAGCTCAGCCAGCACTCTGGCTGTTAGTTCTGGGTGGCAACTTCATTTATTCCCACATTAAATGCTTTATTTCCATGGAGCTATTTCAGTCTCACTCCATTACTTAGCTTACCCCCATTCGACCTCTTCAGCCATGTCACCCAAGCAATTTTTTAAAAAGAGATTCCCCCTACCATATTATTCTAAAAATTTAGGTAAAATATGCAAGTTATTCTAAAACTTTATATCACACTAGATAGTAACAGGTAAAGATTTACTGAGTCTTACTATGTCTCCCATGCTCTACAAAGTGCTTTAAATACATTAGCTAATTTCATCCACAAAAAATTCCATAAAACAAATACTATTACAATTGTCCTGATTTTATAAATTAAGGATTAGAATGATTAAGTAACTGGCTTAAAGTTAAGTGATTAGGGTCACCACTGAAATCTAGATTTGTCTGATTCTAAAGCTCGGACGTTTATTGGCAGAGTTGTAATGAGTAATTCCAAAATTGTAACTGCATACCTTACTAAGCCAGAGTATGGAGATACGCACTGAAAAACAAATACAGTATTTTGGAGTTAAAGAAGTCTTTAAAATGATTGAATTCAATTTCCACTTTTAGCAGCTGAGTCCTGAGTCCCCTGGGGGTGAGGCAACATACCCAGGGCCTGGGACCCAAGCCTCCTCACGTGCAGCCGGGCGCTCTCTCTGCTGCCGTCTGCTGCTGAACAAATGCTCTGTTACACCGGAATTTGTTTTCCTCTGGGTACAGATGAGAGGAGAAGGATCTGTGGAGTGACGTTAAGTGAATTGAATGTTCTTCCTGCAAATGAAAATGAGAGGCTAATTGGATTTCATAATCACTCTCTCCGATTAAAGTTGCCCTCCCTCTTCCCTCACCTTCTGCACCTCTGATGTCCCTTAGTTGTGACCTGCAGTAAGCCCTGTTTAGTCTAAATTTGTCTCCTCACACATCTGTCCTGATCGCAAAACTCAATTTATTTCACCCTGTAAGTGCCAGCGGCTGTAGCTGGCTGCGTGGGGCGGGGCCCGAAACCATGCTGTTCTAACTGTTGGAAGCCAGCGGGCTCCTCCTGTTCGATGGGGAAGTCGTGGCTCAGCAGAGGGTCCAAATAAAATCCCACAGAGGCCAGGTGGGAACCGAAGTAGAAGTCAGCAGGTACTAGGACATTCCGTATCTGGAGAGAATGCCAGGAACCATGCCGAACCGCGGGGCCTAAGAGGAGAGGTGGAGCGTGTCCTCTCCCCTAGAGATAGATGCTCCGCATCTCTAGCCGGCGGTGCCCCGGATTGCATCTCTCCGAGAAAATAAAATCCACAAGGTGTGGACTTTGTCTTGTTCCTTGCTGCGTTTCCAATGCATGAAGCGGGCCTGGCGCACAGTAGACACTTGATGAATATTTCCTGAATGAATGAGCCCTCCACTTCGGGAACTCTACAGTGTATTCTGTACTCGGCGTCCAGGCAGCTACAGCCCCTGACCTAGTAGAAGAGAGCGGCGGATCTGATTGCTCTGGAATCAGGGAAACTACGTAGGGATGTTCATGTCAACCACCGGGCACTTCAGACAGTAACTGCGGGCCACTTCTAAGGGGGAGCGCGTGCTGGAGGGGGGTGCACGCTCATCATCGCCTTTACCGTCAGTATCAGGGCTGCCAGGTGGGCAGCGGGCAAGCTTAGCCAGTGCTGTGCAGTGGTGGGAACCGCCGGGGAGGGGGGACAGGGAGGGGGGGAAGGTCGGACTTCAGGCACTGAGAAGTCATGTGACCTGAAGCAGATCCGGCTTCTCTCTGACCCATGCTTCCTCTCTTTAAAAGGAGGAGATTGGACCCGCAGCCTCTAAGTTGCTTTCAGCTTTAATAGCCTTTTTTAAAAAAAATTTCAGCATATTACGGGAGTACAAATGCCTAGGTTACATAAATTGCCTTTGCCCCACCCAAGTCAGAGCTTCAAGTGTGTCCATCCCCCACACAGTGCACCCATTAGGTGGGAATATACCCTCCCCTGCTCCCCCTCCCACCTGCCCGACACTTGACGAATGTTACTGCTATATGTGCACTTACATGTTGGTCAGTTAAGTCAGTTAATTCCAATTTGATGGTGAGTACATGTGGTTTTGACACATGATTTGTGAAAGGAACACACCCAGGACTCTCCAGAGTCGTTAATAAAGAACCAAATCTGCCACCACTCGCCTGGTCTGCCTCCTGTTTCAGAGACAGCCAGCAGCCACCATCCAGTGCTGCTTTGAACACCATCCCTACAGACACTGGACCCTCAACCTTCATGTCAGGTAGCAATAGCAGTCTGTACCCATCGACGAGCTGTAAAAGATACAAGTGCATGTGCATGTATAGATAGACAGGTTTAATTTGTGTGTGTGCATATAAATCTAGCTCGGCTAATTTTCATTCGTGGGTTTAACTCGTGATCTCCCCATTGCATGCTTGTACTTTTCTTATTCTATCCTCGTCAAGGCAGGAACTATTTACGGTGGGTTCTTCCCCTAAGGAAGAGACCCAGTTCCACCCTTTTCTCTCGTTCAATTCCACACGCAGCTTCTATACATGTGTGTGCCCATATGCAGGTGTGATTATAAGTCACTTTGTAAAATGTCAAGTGTGATCTAGCCACTCATTAACAACACCTAACTCTGCATTTCTGGGTAAATAACTAAATTGCCACTTTCCCTGTGTCATCTCTTGCTGCCTGAGTTGTCACTTTGGTACTTCAAGGGATCAAAATATGGAAACTCTTTTAGTTCTTTAAAAATGTTATCTTCAAAGGAAAAATTCTACAACTGACTTGAATTGACATAATTGGTTCCATATCATTATTTTTCCCTACGCAGGTTTTAAATTTAAAAATGCAATTTGTTTTTTGCCTTTTTTTTTCTGGTATCACACATAATAATTGGTTATAATTAGCAATAAATTGCTTCGAGGAATGAGTAAAGCACCCAATTGTGTTAAAAAGAAATGTGACTTTAATGTCAAGGCATCCAAGAGTAACTTACTTACCAGGGTAAAGAAACTTCCAGTTTCCTTAAGGCAGGCTGAACTCCGTTTGCAAAAGGGCTTCAAGAAGAGAAGATGCAGCATAGGCCAGGAATCCTGAGGGCTCAGGTTCTAGGACTCACACCGTGACACAAGACCTGGCTAAAATGAAACCCAATAGCTGGTTTCTTTTCTCTTAAAAAGTGGGCTGAAACCAGAGGTATGTCAACAGAGGTGATTTAAGACACAAAAAACTCTAGAAATATTTGAGTGAGCGAAGAACACTATCTGCCTGGAAAGCAGGAATATTATAGCCACAGGTGTTGAGATAGACACACAAGGAATCGAAGTACAAGTGAGTGAAATTGTTTTCCATCTGGCATACTTTAGGAGCAAAACATTCTAGGAGCTGGACCTGAGGCTAGAGGTCCTAAGAACAAGGATGTGTGAGCAGAGGTGGGGCTGAGAGACAGACAACCCAGGTATCCACAGGTGATGTCGTGAACAAAGTCTCAGTACTTCCTCCTACGCCTCTACTCCATAAATCCCTCGCTAACATGGTGCCTATGACAGAGGTGCTCTGAATAGCAACCAGTGTGTAATATTGGATGGCATAGCCAGCTGCTCGCTGCAATCAGACATAAATTAAATCATCTTTATTGTTTTATGTTTCCTCCTACTCCCTACCCCCCACCCAGTCCAACCACCTTTTCAGCCTCTCTTAACCAATGCTGAGAGAATTGATCTACATCACTGATCAAATGGCAAGAGCTGGAGGGAAAGAGAGAGTAAAGAGGATGAGAAACAAGTTCTGAAAGAATCTTGGTTCCTTGGGCCAGAGATCAGTCTCTTTTTTTTCAAACACTGAATAATGACCTCATTTCTGTACTTTCTTTGCCCACCTGCACCACAGGTCCAGCGATGGCCAAGCACCCATTCATTCAGGCAGCATGGCTTGAGGGCCTGTGGTGGGCTGGGCCTTGGGCTAGACACTGGGCACAGGATGACGACTACAGTACAAGGCCACTCCCCTGAGATGGTCACAGGCAGGGTGGCAAGGAGGGAGGGGAGACATACAAACACAGACTGTTGTGACGAGGAGTGACCGTGCCACAATGGAGATATTAATCGAGAGCACAAAAGGGGGTGAGATAAATGCCACCAAGTGGGGGAAAACCAGGGCAGGATTCTAGAAACACGTGAAATAGAGAGGAGAAGTGCACTAAAATCCCTCTCTCTGCTGAAAGCCAGGGCACTGTCAGAGAAGGTCTGAACCCATCCACTGGGCTAAAACTAGTCAGATAAGGCTTGTTCTGCAACACCTCCCTGCCGCTCTCACTCCCTGTCTGTTCCAAGACAACGGGTCCAGACTGCAGTTAAGTGCCTTAGAGCAAAGAAAGAAGCTTGTGTGGTCTTTCCCTGTGACAGCCTACTTTTCACTCACTCCCACACCAAATAATTCCTGAGTGCCCACTGGGTGCCAGGCAATGTGCCTAGAGCCGAGTACAAAGACATGCACAAGACTCAAACCCTGCCTTTGACATGTGCCCTAATTAGGAAACATCCATATGAACAGGTACAGCCAACCACTGAGACAAGGATGTGATTAAGGCCATGATGCTGGCACCAAACCACCTGGGTCCATGGTCCTGGCTCTGCCAGAGACTAGCTGGATGACCCTGAGCTAGTTACTCTCTTTTGTGCCTCAGTTTCTCATCTGTATAATGGGGATAGTAATAGTATCTACCTTGTAGGGCTACTGGGAAGATTAAATTGGTTGATAAAGGTTTAGAACAAAGTCTAAGGCTGTAAGAGTTAAGCAAGCCTGGTGGCTACCTCCTGTGGGGTGGGATTCTGCTTTTTGACAGAGGGTAGGGGGTTATTGGGGAGGATTCTCAGCATCCTGGAACTCTGAAAATTATTACCAAATGGTGATAACATCAATGTGTTAATAATGGAACTAGAAACAACGTGCATTGCAGGCACAGAGGAGGGAACACCGTGCCTGGTGATACAGAGCTTCTCAGAGGAGGCAGTTTTTAGACTCACTAACAAAGAAGTCTTTGCATTCTTTCTTCATAGGCACCTACCCAGGGGACAGTCAAATGTCACTATTGGAACACAAAAGACAGAGAAAAGGACCCAACAAAAAGAGAGGAGAGGTCATGCTAAGGGTGATGCAGGGACGGCTTATTTGAACAGATGTATTTCTGAGAAGCTAACATGTGGCAGGATCCCATCTGAAGGCACCAGAAAAGCTTGCGAACTAAACAAGTGCTAGAAAAGGCAATCCCTTGCGCAGTCTTCCAGCCCCCATGTGGCTGCATAAGAACGCACCTTGGCCTTGGAACCTCTCCTTACCAAAAGATAAAGATCCCACACAACCTGTGCCAGGCTTATCACCTAGTGCGGGAATATCTTTCTCTGTTTCAAGCTCAATATAGGCTCCGTTGTTCTGCTTAAGTATGCAAGTTGTTGGCCCTCAGGCATGCCCCAGCTTGCAGTATTTCACTATTCACTATTTCTCTGGAGTCAGACATAGGCAAGAGCCTGGGACCTTCTACTGCAGCATGAAAGGGGTGTGTCAAAGCCAATGTCCTGCACAGGCTGCACAGGGGCACCTGCTAGCCATTGGGACCAGCACACACTATGGGAGCTGATCTTGTTCTGTCCCTTCTCTATGTGAGCAAAGTGTCGTTCCACCCAGTGCTTGACTGCCGCGTTTCCCTTGGTGAATACAATACCAAGATACAGGGCAAAAGTATTTGAACTCCTGTTTCTGGTGGCTGGCATTGTGATGATCTGTCTTACCCTCCAGGTAGTTGGAGTCCTAAGCTGGTGTTAGCAACCTGTGTGTTGTGTTCTGCTGAACAAGAAGCCTTCTTGATCTCACCTAAAGTGAATTTCTACTTAGAAATCCATCTTTATTTGTACATATACATTTTCTCTATTTATCTATATTTCATTATATGGACTTTTGGCTATTTGGTTGGCTTGGGCCCTGGGCAAGATACTAAACCTCTCTAGTAATTGTGTTCTCTTCGTTAAATTTAATATTCTCTATAGGCTGGCAGTGCCTCTTTTCAAAGAAATATAGATTAGATCCACTGTTGATTGCATTAAAATTTACATGGATGAAAATTCAGGGAGAAGGGAGAGACAGATGTGCTTGCTCACTCTGAAGCCTAAAAATGTCTGGTTCTGGCTCCCTACTCGTAGACCGCAGCTCGGCAGACAAGGGCAAACAGCACAGTGATCTGGATGTGATCAGGTGGGACTATAAATCATGATGAGGGTTGAAATTGAACCAAACAGGGGCACCTGTGCACACTATTTCAAAATGCAAGCAACATGGAAAATGGAGTCGTGTAAAACAAACCCACTTGCTGGTCACCAGGCAACAATTCCTTCCACCCACCACCCACCCCCCACCCTTGGCTTGGGCTGCTTCCTGCCCCCAAGAGTAATTCAGAGGCTCATGCAAACATTTCACTACATAGCATACTACCTACAGGTTTCCTCACCGCCCCCCTAATATTAATCAGAGGCAGTGAACTCCTGTGCACAAAGGTGATTTAGGAGAAGCAGGTAGAGCTCAGCTGGGGAACAAGTGGGCAGCAGGGGCCAGGGTTGAGTAGATGGCTTCCTACCATTTGGTAATAATTTTCAGAGTTCGGAATGCTGAGAATCCTCCCCAATACCCCCCTACCCTCTGTCAAAAAGCAGAACCTCACAGCACAAGAGGTAACCACAAGGCTTATGTTAATGTAGCAAATTGATCATTCCTGGTTGAGACCCAGTATTGATGGTTCATAAGGGTGGGAAGGAAGGCAGGTTCACTGTACTGTACTGGGTAGTTGGAAGCCGGGAATGTAAGAATATGTGCACAGTAGGGGCAAGGAAGTAGGCAGACACAGAAGAGGACAACAGGGCTGCTAAGAACATTTACCTATTTCATAGCTTTATGTACAGCTGGCCCAGGTCTAGGCCCTAAAGAAGCCAGAGGATTGGGCAGTGAGGGGAAGTAAGGTTGAGGAGAGACAGGCAGACTTCCAAATTGGAATCTGTCCAGAGGTTTCTTGCCCACCCATCCCCAATTAAACATATGCAAATGGCAACGGTAATAAACTCAGATAATGATAGAGTCAGCATTTAAATTCACCATAGAATGCATAAATTACAGGGGAGGTTGCTACAGATGCAAAGGCTGGATGCTTTATTGCTGGGGGGAGAGGGTATTCTGACGTGCAGGTGCTAACTGGGTATCTCAGGCCAGGCAAGGAGGCTCACAGGAAACTTCCTAAAAGGAAAAGGAATCTGAGGCCAGGTGATGCTGCTGATGGGCATGGAAGTTGCTCTAAGCAGGTCCAATGTTTTGGGTTTTTTTTTTCCCCTGGCTGGACTAAGCAGCCTGGCCTCCTCCTTTACAAAACACACGCTAGTTTATGGCACTCCAGCTTCACGGGTTCCCTTGCTGCCCTGGGAACCTACCAGGTGCGCTCGTGCTCTGCACTGGCTGTTTCTGTTGCCTGCACCCTTCTTCCTCCTGATCTGCCTGTGCTTCCCTCCTCAGGTCTTTGCTCAAAGGTCCCGTTCTCAGTGCGGCTTACACTAACTACCCTACTTATCATTGTGTGCCCCCTTACACTCGTCCTTGTTTATAGTATTTATCATCTTCTAACATACTGTATAATTTACTATTTGCTGCATACATTACTTATTTATTAGGCTTATTGTTTATTATGTCTCGCTTTACTAAAACATAAACTCCATAAAAGTAGGGAAATTTTATCTCTTGTGTCTCCCCTTCACACACACATCCCAAATATCCCAGGTATCTAGAACAGAGCCTAGTACATAATGGACATTTCTTATTTAATAAAATGTTTGCTAAGCACATGATGAAAAGCTGTCTCATTGAAAGGAGAACTTTCTTCTCAACAGAGGGAACTGAAATGTCCAAGGTGCTTGGAACATTCCTGTTTCCAGGACTCGCTCCTTTCCCAAACTTGCAGTTTGTTATTGGCTCAGAATAGAATACTCGTATCAATTAATGTAACATACATGGTTCTGAAGCAAATCATCTCACAAGGATAAAAAAGAGACCAGAGAAGTCCAGGGGCCTGGAGCAAATATGCATGGTTTGATTTCTCCTGTGCTCACATAAAGACATACTTAGCGAGAGTCATTATAGATTGTGACTTTTAGAACTTGGAGTGAACTCGCATCCCTCCCAATCATCTTACCTGACAAATAAGACGTGGGGGCGGGTGTTCAACTGCTTGCCTAGGCGCACATATCCAATTAGCGGCAGCAGTGTGTCTGCTAATCCCCTGTCCAGTGCGTGCCCTGCCCCCCATGTTGTCTCTGTACAGCTGTGCTGCACAGGTTTGTGTCTAGGCGTCCCATGCAGCCCTCTCTGAGCAGTTACTTTTATGGGCTCTGTCAGGGACCCATTTTTAACAGCACCAAGGTATCCTTGTTTCAGCACCTCTCCACAGCGGAAAGCAGCCGATCTGCTTTATTCCAGCCCGTCTATGCACTGCTGAACATTTGATTCCTTTCATTTCTATTTACCTGATTAGCCAGTAACACCCTTTGCCTTCAAAAGTAGCCTTTTCACAGGGTTTGATGATCCATGCCCATTTTGTAGTAACTTGCATATCTAGTGGTCTAGACTCTAGACAGGTTTTGAAGTCTGTGAACATTATAATAGGAATGCCCAAAGCAAATTTTGAAAACTAGTAATTCTTAGGAGGCTAATAGACACATTGATATTATATAGATAACTATACATATATTCATTTAAACAAATGTAAATGAATTTCCTTTAGTGCCTATTAAAAAGCACATTACAAATTTCCAAAAGTGGTGGGTAGTATGCATCATTTCTCAGTCTCAATTGACCATGAAGACTTTTATTGTGCAGCATCTCGTAGATCTGATGAGAACATGTTTTGGGAAATGTTGCTCTACAAGGCCAAAATATCTAAGGGCAAGAGGAAAAGAATTATGTGTAGCATTCAAGAAGCAAGGGGGCTAAGATAAATACAAAATGCATTGGCAGGCTTTGGAGTCCAAAGATAGTGAGGCTATGGCACAGTAAAAACCTAAGGATAAATCAAGATTCACCAGATATTTCAAGAGAAGAGGCCCCTCTCCTAGATCTGGGAAGTGGAACTTGCCCGTAAGAGGCCCAGCCATTTATTACCAGGGTCCAAGCCTCTGAAGTTCTAAATACAAATTACCAAGAAGCTGAAATCCACCCCTAAGCCTCTGATTTTAGCAGCTTATGCCTTTCCAGAAGAATTACCTTGCCTACCGAAATGGCTCCTGCCCAGGGCTGGAAAAGTTTGAATAAAATGTATTTAACTACTATCTGAAAATCTTAAGTCATTGAGCTAAATGCAAAAGCCTTTTGTTAAAAATCACACTCAACTAGATATTGAGGTTTATTACATACTATCTCCAATTTTTCTTCTTCCTTTATGTAATCTCAGCTGGGCTGATTTGCCTGCATTTTTTTCCAGTGGAATCTTCTTATTACTCCCAAGACACAACAGAGAATCACCAACCCTGTACAGAGGGGCATATGGCTGCATCTGGATTAGAAAATGGGGGCTATTTATACCCAAATCAATAGGCATATTTTAGCATAGCACTTGCAGGCTTTCTGAAAAGAGAATGAAAGGAAAGAAAATGCAGTTCCTTTTTCATTCTCCTTTACTGTATGATTTGCCCCATAGTATGCTTGTCACATGGCCTGGAGCAGTGTGATTTCATAATGATAGGCCCCGCTGGCACAAAGGAGGGGAAATCCAGCTGCACGGGGGCTGCAGGGGATGTCTTAGACAGCTGGCCCAGCCCTCACCGCTGTGTGTTTCAGGGAGAATGAGCAGGGTGTTGCTGATCTTGCTTGTATGTGATTCTTCCCAGTGCTAAACCTGACCCTGGGTCGGGGCCACTCAGCCGCTGGCCTCCCTAACAACCAGAGGGCCAGCAAACCCTGGGTAATGCCAAAAGTAAACAAACCTGAGGCCACAGAAGTCTTTGATTCCATTCCAGTTGGGAGGCCCTCCAAGTTTGTGCTCAAACTGGCCTGTGGCCTCCCAGTCCAGCTGTAAGAAAGAGCCAAACAGTCTGCCTCTTTTTGCAGCTTTAATTAACCCCTGTGCCATGTCGAGCCAGTGGGGAAATGCTTCAGTATGAGAGATTCATGAGTCAAACACTTGCAACTTTAAGATGGATGAGCAGGTGGCCCTTTCATAAACCCGAAGGAGGCAGGAAAAAGCACAGACTCCCTCCACACCAATTCTAGGGAGCACACAGGTCACTTCAGTTACTCCTAGGAGACCTGCCAAGATGAACTGCCAGGGCACAGCAGAATCACCAGCCTTGTAAGTCCGTTGTGCCAAGTTCTACTGGTGCCTCTGTCATTCTCAGGACAAAATCCCCACTTTCCTCTGTTTGCACCTGCTAAGTCTCAGTGCCAGGAACAGTGACTCACGCCCACTCAATCACTGTGTAAAGGCACATAAGAAAAGTCCTAGCTGCTGTCACCTAATCCATTCTCCTTTTCATTTTCCAGGACACTCAACCTAATGTCAGCAGTGAGTGTAGGACGAGTTCTGAACATCAGAGAAACAGAAGACAATGGCCCTCCCAACTCAAAAGAGCTAGTAAGTTTTCCAGCTCCTCTTCCTCCCCATTTACACTAACTTTCAAGCCTGGAATCTGTCAAATGCGATGAAACCCTTTGTTTAAATACAATTACAGCTAAATTTCACAACTGACTAATAGATCATCCTCTCCTAAAATGGTCATGATAAAGTATTGCTGTATGGATAGAAAGATTTCTGTCAGGGAACCACTGTACTCTCATTTCACAACTAGAAAGAAAGTGAAAGAAACATCATACTTAATCAAAATCCTTGGAAGAGAACATTGTAGAGTTCAAATTAATAGCACTAGGCCATGTGTCAAGTCTTAGGAAGAAATTAAATAAAAAGAACTTTTGGTGTAGGAAAATATAGCAGACATAAAACATCTAGCAGTTCTGGGGCTTTTAAAAAGCATTTTGTAAGATGTCTCAAGAAGAAGATAAGATGATGGCATTCCTGCCTTTACATAGAAATGTTGTGGACTTCATAGGAATGCACATTCTTAATTACTGTATTAGAGAATCATCTTCCAGGCAACAGACAAAAAATAAAATAAAACCTTAAAGAGATATATTAATATGTCACTATATTGCGTAAAGCCATGTGTCAAAAGCAACTTCATTCAATGATGTGTAATTGGATGAACATTAAAAATGATGGAAGACCATGATATTCTTAGAATCATGCAGCATGGAACATTTAATATAATCTAGTATTTCTGACCACCAAATAAAAAATGAAATAAGTCTTTTTGGAATGAACACTTAGGCTATATAAGTTAGGATAATGCAAGCAGCTATAACAAACCAATTCCAAAATTTCAGTAGCCTTACACAATAAAAGTGTATTTGTCACTTAAAGAGCATTCCGATATAGGTATTCCTGGCAGGTAAGCTGCCTTTCTCCATTTCATGATTGAAAGTCTCAAGTTCCTTCCATCTTGCAGCTTTGGTGTTCCTCTAGAGCCTTATAACCTTTTGTACTACTCTGGCAAGTAGAAAATAGAAGACAGAAAAGTCACACCCTTCTTAACATCCTTGGCCTTGAAGTGACATTGTAACTTTTGTTTTTATTCCTTTGGTGAGAGCTAGACATGTGGCCTCCCTAGATACAGAGGTACTGGGAAATATAATCTGGATGCAGAGCTTCTTTGCAGTGACAACTCAATATAGAAGGACAAGTGTGAATTTTGGTTTAAAGTTTGAAATCTCTGCCACAAACATATATGCCAAAGCAAACCAGGATGATCTGACTTTGCCAGGCTTTAACAGTGGCCAAAATGCCATCCACTACTTGGTGTAGCTAGTGAAGAAGAGAGAGGTGACACCAAGGAAGAGGTAAAACAGATACTAAAATAAGAAATATCCAACAATTTAATTCTTTGGCTTCCCTAATAGTTCTCGTTTCCAAACTGGTTATTTCATTTTGATTAATTTTTAAGCTATTAAACTTTGTAAGGAAATTTCCATGTAAAGCTGGTGAAGTATGGGCATTTTTACTCCATCAGCCTCCTAAACTTGACAAAAACAATTTTTTTAAAGAGAATTTTTTAAAACTTTCATCATCTGTGAAATAAGCAAACAGCTATAAACTATCAAGCACATATGCCAAATAATGAGAAATCCAGACTAAGATGAAGGAGGATTCTAGGAGCTGACATAGCTCCTCAGTTCTTAAATAAGATCCTTAAAAACAATTATCCAGGAGAGGCTGGTTAATAAATCATCAGTTAAAAATGTTTAGGAGAAGCAGATAAATATTGTAGTACTCAGAGGAGGAAAAATTTAAGAAGAAATAATGCTGACACCTCATTTTTATTGTCTCTGATTTAACTCCTAGCCAAGGAAGACCACTGGTGATGAAAAAGGGTGAATAAGACATTGTACTCACCAGACCACAATGCAGAAATCCTGTAATTTCTGAAACCTTCCTCTGAGCTGAAGCAACATCTTAAAAACTGAAAATTGTGGGAAGTTTTGACTCCCAGAGAAAAGGAAATAACTGAGTAAAGGAAAATGAACAAAAGCACATGAAGATTATACCATACACTTGAAGAATAATTATCAAAAGAGAAGAAATGTAATTTGAAATAAATTATTCTTCCCCTTATCCTCAAAAACTTATAAACAACTGATCTCTCTCTTGATAAATAATAAAAGGTACATACATTCAAAGAAGAAAAGTAAGAGCTCAAAAAATATTATTAAACAATGAAAGCAAACACAGAAAAAGATCCTTCAATTCAGGCTTTATAAAACTCCCAGAGAATGTGTTCCAATAAATATGAGTTCACAATAAAAGTCACAGAACTCAGAGATAAAAAGCCACCATTAGTGAAAGTCAGCTGTAATAACAGTGACAACAACAACAAAATGATTCCATATGTTGGAATTACCAGACACAGGATGAAATAACTAGTTTAGTATTCTTAAAGAATTAGAGAAATTTTTAAAATAAGTAAAGAGCAATAGATTATGAAAAATGACTACAAATTTGAAAAACAACCAAATATTACTCCTTGAAATTAAAAGTAAAATAATTGAAAAGTTCAATAGAAGTGACCAGAAAGAGACACCAAGAAACTTTCTGGGGTGATGATAATGTTCTAATTTTGTTTGGGGTAGTTATTATTAATACATGGCTATATAAAATTGCCAAAACTCATCAAACTAAGTGCACAAGAAGTGCTTTTTATTGCATGTTAATTATACCTCTTTAAAAAAAAAAACTCATACATAAGAAAATAAGACAATAAGAAAAATGTAGAATGTTGCTTGGAGATATTTTTTTAAAAAAGAAAATATCAGTGGGGGAAGGGATGGGTGTATACATACATAATGAGTGCGATGTGCACTGTCTAGGGGATGGACACATTTGAAGCTCTGACTGCGGGGGGGAGCAAGGGCAGTATACATAACCTAAACTTTTGTACCCCCACAATATGCTGAAATAAGAATTAAAAAAAGTAAAAATAAAAATAAAAAAAGAAAACATAAAAGAGAAATTAAGACATCCAAGAGTACAGAGTCAGGTCAAACAGATTTAATCAGAGTTCCAGGAAGACACTGAACCAACAAAATGAAAGAGAAACAATATTCAAAAGTTAGTGGAGAATTTTACCAAACCTACAAAGAAGAACTGGTACCTATACTGAAGAAATTATTACACAACATTGAGAAGGATGGAATCCTCCCCCATTCATTCTACAAAGCCAATATCACCTTGATACCAAAGCCAGGAAAGGACACAACAAAAAAAGAAAACTACAGACCAATATCCCTTATAAATATGGATGTAAAAATTCTCAATAAAATCTAGCAAACCAAATTCAACCACACATCAAAAAAAAAAAAAAAAAAATCATCATGACCACGTGGGCTTCATCCCAGAGATGAAAGGTTTAGGATTCACAAATCTATAAATGTAACTCCCCATATAAATAAAAGCAAGAACAAAGACCATATGATTCTCTCAACAGACACAGAAAAGGCATTTGACAAAATTCAGCACCCTTTTATGATAAGAACTCTTAACAAAATAGGCACAGATGGATCATATCTCAAAATTATTAAAGCCGTATATGACAAACCCTTAGCCAACATCATACTGAACTGAACGGGGAGAAATTGAAAGCATTCCTGCTTAGAACTGGAACCAAACAAGGTTGCCCTCTATCTCCACTTCTATTTAAGGGAGTGCTGGAAGTCTTTGCCAGAGCAATCAGACAAGAGAAGGAAATCAAGAGTATCCAAATGGGGGAAGAAGAGGTCAAACTATCACTCTTTTCTGATGATATGATATTATGTTAATATCTAGAAAACCCCAAAGATTCAACCAAGAGACTCTTGGAATTGATAAATGAATTCAGCAAAGTCTCAGGATACAAAATCAATGAACACACATCAGTAGCTTTCATATATTCCAATAACAGTCAAGCTGAAAATCAAATTAAAGATGCAATACCTTCCATAATAACATCAAAAAATTTCAATATCTATGAATATATTTAACTAAGGAGGTGAGAGACCTATACAGGGAGAACTATGAAACACTGAGGAAAGAAATTTCAGAGGGTGTAAACAGATGGAAAACCATACCATGTTCATAGATCAGCAGACTCAACATTGTTAAAAATGTCTATACTACCCAAAGTGATCTACAGATTCAATGCAATCCCTATTAAAATACCAACATCATTTTTCACAGATCTAGAAAAAATAATTCTACACTTTGTATGGAACCAGAGAAGATCCTGTATAGCCAAAGCAATCTTAAGCAAAAAGAACAAATTGGGAGGCATCAATTTACCAGATTTCAAACAATACCATAAGGCTATAGTAACCAAAACAGCATGGTACTGGCATAAGAACAGAGACATAGACCAGTGGAACAGGACTGAGAACCCAGATATAAAAACATCTTCATATAGCCATCTGATCTTTGACAAAGCAGACAAAAACATACACTGGGGAAAGAATTCCTATTCTATAAATGGTGCTGGGAAAATTGGATAGCCACATGTAGAAGACTGAAACAGTATCTGCACCTCTCACCTCTCACAAAAATCAATTCATAATGGATAACAGATTTAAACCTAAGACATAAAACTGTAAGAATTTTAGAAGAAAATGTTGGAAAAAAATCTTATAGACAGTGGCCTAGGCAAAAAATTTATGAATAAGACTCTAGAGGCAATCACAGCAACAACAAAATTACATAAATGGGACCTGATCAAATTAAAAGGCTTTTGCACAGCTAAGGAAACTATCATGAGAGAAAATAGACAACCTATAGAATGGAAAAAAATATTTGCATGCTATACATCTGATAAAGGGCTGATAACTAGAATCTATATAGAACTTAGGAAAATCAGCAAAAAAAAAAATCAAACAACCCCATTAAAAAGTGGGCAAAGGATATGAACAGAAGCTTATCAAAGGAAGACAGACTAATGAACAAACATATGAAAAATTGTTCAACATCTCTAATCATCAGGGAAATGCAAATCAAAATCACAATGAGATATCACTTAACTCTAGCAAGATTGGCTTTATCAAAAAGTCCCCAAACAACAAATGTTGGCATGGATGCAGAGAGATAAGAACACTCGTGCACTGCTGGTGGTACTGCAAATTAGTACTACCTCTATGAAAAGTAATATGGAGATATCTCAAAGAACTAAAAGTAGAATTACCAATTGATCCAGCAGTTCCACCACTGGGTATTTACCCAATGGAAGAAAAAGACATTCTATAATAAAGACATCTGCACTTGAATGTTTATAGCAGCACAATTCACAATTGCAAAGATGTGGAAACAACCCAAGTGCCCATCAATACATGAGTGGATTAATAAAATGTGGTATATTTATACCATGGAGTACTGCTCAGCCATAAGAAACAATGAATACCTCTTGTATTATCCTGGATGGAACTGGAGCCCATTCTTCAAAGTGAAGTATCACAAAGAATGGAAAAACAAGCACCACATGTACTCACCATCAAATTAGTACTAATTGGTCAACACTTATGCACATATATGGAAGTAACATTCAAGGGATGTCAGGCAAGTGAGAGGGGGAAGGAGGGGATAGGTAAATTCACACCTAATGGGTGCAATGTGCATTGTCTGGGGGATGGGCACACTTGTAGCTCTGACTTGGGCAGTGCAAAGGCAATCTATGTAATCGAAGTGTTTTTACCCCAATATTATTCTGCAATTAAAAAATAAAAATAAGTGTTCCTATCTCTCCGTATCCACACCAACATGTTTGTTTGGGGACTTTTTGGTAAAGGCCATTCTCACTGGGGTTAAGTGATATCTCATTGTGATTTTGATTTGCATTTCTCTGATGATTAGGGATGTTGAGCATTTTTTCACATGTTTGTTAGCCATTTTTATATCTTCTTTTGAAAAATTTATATTCATGTCCTTTGCCCACTTTTTGATAGGGTTGTTTGATTTTTTCTTGCTGATTTTCCTGAGTTCTAAGTGGATTCTTGTTATCAGTCCTTTATCTGATGTGTAGTATGCGAAAATTTTTTCCCATTCTGTAGGTTGTCTGTTTATTCTCGTGACTTTCTTTGGCTGTGAAGAAGCTTTTTAATTTAATCATGTCCCATTCATTTATTTTTGTTGTTGCTGTGATTGCCTTAGGGGTCTTCTTCATAAATTCTTTGCCTAGGCCAATGTCTGCAAGAGTCTTTCCTACATTTTCTTCTAGAATTCTAATCGTAAAATAAATTTTAAAAAAAAAAGTTAGTGGATGAGAATTTTCTAGATCTGTTGAAAGACATCAAACCTCGTTTTTAGGAATCTTAACAAATCCAATATTCATAGGATTAAAACTACAGTACACTAAAGATAAATTAAAGACCTCAAAAGCAACCAGATATTAGAAAGATTACTTGTATGATAATAACAATGAAATTGACAGCTAACGTCTCAACAGCAGCAATGAAGCTAGAAGACAATCTAATACTGCAGCCATGTGTAAGTGGTGATAAAAAACAATATGTACAGTAAAATCCCTTGCAGTACTGCATTTTTTCAGAAAGTGAACACATACGTAACACAAGCAAAGATAGGCTCCTTCTCTGGCTCACGTGCTTGTCTTGTGTAAATCAGGGGTAAAGAGGTGGGGGGAGTGGGAAAAAGGTGAACTTTAATCTCCCCAACTAACTAGGAGATCCTTAGAATCATTATTACTCTCTTGAAGGCCTCAGCCAGCCTAGGATCCAGGATTGTCCCCGTCAATATTTGAGCTGAAATACACAATGATCACCAGACTGTTCTTCAGTAGGGCTGAGATCTAGTCTGATTTGAGTTACACAGGCTTTCATTACTCTTAAAGTAACATGACCCTGCATTTTATAAAAATGGGGTCATGCTTATTGCATTATGTTAGAGTTTTCCCGTATTAACTCAAAAAAGTATACCAATCAATATGAGCTATATATTTCAGGAAAAGAGACAAAATAAAAAGATTTCAGCTATACAAATCTGAAAAAGTTTATGACTATTAGATTCTGACTAAAGGAAATTTTCAAGGATGTGTTTTATGAAGAAAGAAAATAGCAAAAAAAAAGTTCTGACATGCAGAAATGGATATGAATGAAATGAAAAAATGAATATATGGGTAAATTTAAACAAAAGCTGATTCTATAAAACAAAAATAAAATAACTTATTTATTATACTAATAAAAAGAGAGAGCTAAAAGGGAGGACATCTAGAAGCTGGTTAGGGTTTAGGAGTGACTGAAATTAAACCATTCAAAGGTCTCATTATCTGGGAGGAAGTTGAAAAATATTAATGAATGTTATAATGTGTCAAGGATATATTTTAAAATTTCAAAGGTAGCCATCAAAAGAACAGGAAAAAAATAAATACTTTCTAAATCAGTTAGAAAGAAAAAAAAACTTCAACTAATTTAAATAAAGGCAAGGAAGAAGAAGAAAACAACAGCAAAAGCAAAACAAAGAGAAAACATAAGATATTAATAAAATAGACCAAGTAAATCTAAATATATTACTAATTAGAATAAATATAGACTCTAGTTAAAAGATGTAGATTGGCAGACAGAACTTTTTTTAAAGCTTTGCGGTACTTGCAAGAGATACACCTAAATCACGAAGACAGAAAAATGTTGAAAGTAAATATATGGAAAAATTAGAAAAGAAGCAAACATTAACCAAAAGAAAAATAATATAGCTTGTGTTCATATCAGGTAAAAATA
Source organism: Eulemur rufifrons (assembly GCF_041146395.1). NCBI lineage: Eukaryota > Metazoa > Chordata > Mammalia > Primates > Lemuridae > Eulemur > Eulemur rufifrons. The sequence continues at coordinate 88,610,096 of NC_090990.1, forward strand.
GACTTTAAAGCAAAAGGCATATGAGAGATAAAGAGAATCATTACATAATGGTAAAATCTTCACTTCTTTAGAAATATATGATAATTTTACATTTGAATATACCCAATAAAATGGTTTAAAAAATGTAAAGCAAAAAAAATTAAAGAACTATAGGGAAAAATACAATCTACCATGTTATTGGGAAATTTTAACACATCTCTCTCAGAAATTAACAGTCAGGATGTGAAATATTTGAATAACATGGTTAACAAGCTTGGACTGTATAAGGCATACAGCACATGCAGCCAACAATTTGGTAACATATTTTTTAAAAATATACACAGGAAGCATTTGTGAAAATTGATCACATACTAAGCCATAAAGCACATTTCAACTACCTTCAAGAATCACTATCACAAAGAGCAGATTTCTTTGACCACAGTGCAATTCAAACAAAATTCTATATGAATATAAACCAAGAATGTGCACACACAAACACACACACACACACACACACACACGCATCTCTAAATATTTTACAGGCAAAGAAGGGAAAACCCCTAATGGAAATTATAGAATATTTAGAACTGAATAGTAATGAAACTGTCACTCATCAAATCTCATAGGCAAAGTGTTGCTTAGAGAAAATTTTGTAGACTTAGACTAGAAGAGTGGAAAGGGTGAACCTAATAAGGCAAGCAAACAACCTAGAAAGTTAGAGAAAAAGAATCAGAGAATAAAGCCCAAAGGAAGTCTAAGAAGTAATTAATAAAGAAAAGAGAAGTTAGGAATAGAAACTAAGTTATCAAACAATGGGTAGCCCCAACAGACAGCTCACACAGTTTGGCTCATAGCGATGCTCAAAGTTGACAACCCCACCCACGTGCTCAGAACGTCCAAAAAAAATTTTAGGCTCTCTCAATCATTAATGTACAACCAAGAATTATCAAGTATACAAGGACAGTCTCCCATAGAAGGCAAATTAAATAGAAAAACTAGGAGTAGAAAGCAATTTAGACAAAGCAGCAATTATTCAGAAAGAAAAAACAAACTTCCTTCAAAAAAATTAGTATACTATCCTTAGATGTGTAAGGAAAGACAATGCTTTAATGAAGTAGTGTATTAGAGTGATAGAATAAAAGGAACACATAGGGAACAAAATTAACTGTATAATAGCAGAAATTTAAAAATCAACAAGGGGCGATTACTAAATAAAGTTATAACTTTGCCATAAAATAAAGAAAAAAGACAATAAATTGATTGTAGCAGAAAAAAGGTAATCAAATTGGAGGATCATTTCAATATGCTTAGCACTCTAAATGAAAGAATAGATTTTTTCAAAAGGAGTATACGAAATATTTCAAAAATATTTATTAGTAATGAAAGGCACAGTTTTCCAAATTGAAAGTATGGAGCACAATGGATAAAATAGGCCCATTCTAAGGCATATTACTGTAAAATTTAAGGTCAGCAAGGACAAAATTTAAAATTCCCATGAGAAAAAAACAGGTGACACAGAGAGGATCAAGAATCATAACAGCTTCAGATATATCTTCACCAACACAGAAAACCAGCAGACAATTAAGAAATGTTTTCAAAATTCTGAAGAAAAATATTTTCTGATTAAATTTCTACACAAATCAAGTATCAATTGAGAAAGAAACATACAGATATTTTCAGACATGGATAATCTAAAACTTTTTCCTGCTACACATCTTTTTACAGAAAACTACCAAAGAATGGATCTCCTCAAAACTAGGAAGTAAAACAAAAAAGACGAATGACACACAAGAAACAAAACTCAAAGTAAAAGAAAGACAAAAAGTATCCCCCCAAATGATGTTGAATGAGAGTACCAAAATGATTCCCCTGCATCAGTGTAGATGGCAAACAATCCAAATTGTATCATGTTTGAAATGTTTGCAGAAGGAAAATTCAAAATCCCATAAAAATATCCACGTTCTCCCTACAGCATAAAGACGGGCATAATAAAAGTCAGTGGAAAGACCTCATTTGTACTAATGAGGTCTACAAGGATGATGGTGTAAGGCTGAGTGTTGTCTGAAAACTGAAACAACAAAGAACATGTTCTAAAATAAGTGAATTCACAAAGCCTATTGATTCCCTTTTAACCAAAAAATTAGCAAAAACTTTCCAGTACGTACAGTCTGAAATACAGTCTAAAATGTAAAAGAAATTATCCAATATATATACATGGATACCTGTATATGCATAGAATATCTCTGAAAAGAAACAGCTGATTGCCTCTGGAAAGAAAAATGTGGTGAAAGGGTTATAAGGAAGATTTATTTTTCCTTTTTCCCATTTATTCCTTTTTTTTTTTAATTTATTGTATAACACATGTACATATAGCCTACCTCAAATGAATAAAATAAAATATATTCCCTATACTATTTGATCCAATAATTTTGCTTCTAGGAATTTATCCTAAGATACATCTGCACATGTACAAAATGATTCATGTACAAAGTTATTTATAGCAGTTTTGTTTGTAGTAGTAGAAGAGTGAATATGACCTTATGTCCTTTGACAAAAATTGGAAAAATAAATTATATACATCTATATGGGATTATACCATGCATGCATTCATAAAAGAAAATGAAGAAACCCATTATTTCCTGACAAGAAAAAAATCTCCACATACTATTAAGTACAAAGGTTTAGGAGAATAAAGGCAGATATAGTATCCTACTACCTGGGAAAATTTAAAACTACTTATATATATTTGTTTACCTATGTATTGTGCATCCTTATCTAGAAGAATATGTAAGAAATTAATAATATTAGCTATTAGAAGATAACATAATGGCAGGAAGAAAAGAATGAGATATATTTTCCATTGTATAACCTCTATGATCTGAATTTTAGCCATGTAAATATATTACCTATGAAAAAATGCACAAAATAAAAATTCAAAAAATGAAGACAAAGAAAAGCCTATAAAAAGACAGAAATTAATATTTGAAATGAAAATAGAACACAACTACCGATATAGAAAAGTGGTAGAAGATATAGATTATTATTGCTAATTTATACCAATATATTTTAAATGTTAAGAAAATTGACAAATTTATAGATAAATATAATTTATTATATCAAAACTGGCTCAAAAAAGAATAGAAGAAGAATTACTACAAAAGACATTGGTCCAGCAATTTTAAAATGCTCTACAAGGAAACCACCAGTGCCAAACTGTTTTATAGGCAAATTCTACCAAATATTCAAAAACCATTAAATGTAAAGTACAAAAGAAAAGGGACTTTTTATCTTTTATTTTGTGCTATTTCTCTAATTCCTACAATTTCTGGCATATAGTAGACTGCCAGTTCATTTTATGGCACTACTGTGAACTTAATTCTGAAAACAGACATGAGCAGTATAACAAAGGAAAATTGAAGATCAATTTCACTGATTAATATATTTAGAAAAACAGTAAATAAAGCAGAAGTATATTGAAACCATAAATGTAATTTTCAAATATATACATTTACCAAATTGGGTTTATTTTAGGACTACAAAAATGGTTTTAGCATTAGAAAGTGTTTTAATGTAATCACTAAATTAATAGCTTGAAAGAGGAAAGCTACACAATTATCTCAATAAATGCAAAAGAAAAACCAACCTTTTACAAAAATGAACATGTATGTACAATAAAAACCTTAACAAAGTAGAAATGCAAGAAAACTTCCTAAACCAAGTAAATGGCATCTTACCAGAAACCTGGAAGAAACATTGCCTCAGTAGAGAAATGTTAGAATTATTTTCTATACAATCAGTAACAGGATAAGTTTTCCTAATAAAAGAACTCCTATTCAGCACTGGAGGAGAGTCTAACCAGTACAATAGTATTAAAGAAAATAAAAGCCATAAAGATTGAAATGACTGAAACAAAGCTATCATTATTTACAGGTGATACAACTATCTGCATAAAAAAATCTAAATAAATCTGCAGACAAGTTTCTAGAATTAACAAGAAAATTTCACAGTGGCTAGACTAAAATCCACATACAAACATTGCATTTCTATATAACAATGAACAGAAAATGTTTTTAAAATGTATCATTTTTTTTCAAGTACTCATCAATATATGAGTGGATTAATAAAATGTGGTATATGTATACCATGGAGTACTACTCAACTATAAGAAATAATGGAGATACAGCACCTCTTATATTTTCCTGGATAGAGCTGGAACCCATTCTACTAAGTGACGTATCCCAAGAATAGAAAAATAAGCACCACATGTACTCACCATCAAATTGGTTTCACTGATCATCACCTAAGAGCACATTTAGAAATAACTTTAATCGGGTGTCTGGCTGATGTGGGGGGAGGGGAGGGGATGGGTGTATACACACATAATGAGTGCGATGCGCACTGTCTAGGGGATGGACAAGCTTGAAGCTCTGACTCGGGGGTTGGGGGAAGGGCAAGGGCAATATACATAACCTAAACTTTTGTACCCCCATAATATGCTGAAACAAATATATATATATGTGTACATATATATATATATATATATATATAAAATCAGGTACCTAGAAACAAATCTATCAAAAACATAAGCAATGTCTTCATGACAAAATTATAAACCAAAAGTGAAGGACAAAAAAGAGAACAACATAAATGGAAATCTATACCATATTCATAAATAAAGATATTTGTTACAATGAAAATATCAATTGTCCTCTATTTGATACACAGTTTTGTGCAATCTCAATTAAAACATCAGCAGTTTGCCAGGGAATGCTACGTAAGCCCAAAATCCACATGGAAATACAAAGAAAAGTATAGAAGAAACCTCAGAGAGCCCAGAAAAACTTAAAAGCCAAGGAAGTCTTGAACTATACTGTCAATGAAATAGTACTAGATGATATCTACAGAGCACTTCACATAACAAGAAACAAAGTAAACCAATAAAAATACAATAATAAAAGAGCAGACACAAGCTGTAACATATAAATAATTGTCTTAAATACAAATGGTCTAAATATACCAATTAAGATGCAGAGACTGGAAGAGTGGATTAAAAGAAATGTTTCCCAATTATATGCTGCTGAAATAACCTGGCCTTAAACACAATGATATAATTAATTTGAAAGTAAAAGAATAGAAAAATGTATTATGCTGACAGTAATCAAAAAGTAGAACTGGTTAATTGGATTAAAAGTAAAACAATGAAAAAAGATATGCATCACTCAGAATAAAATATCTAAAGTATCTGTGTTAATATAAGAAAAGTGAACTTCAAGAATTATTATCATGAATTAGGAGAAACATTTCTCAATGATAATAGCTTTGTGAAGAACACAGAACATTTTAATGTGTGTGCACCTAATAATAGACTTCAAAATACGTGAAGTAAAAACTGTCAGAACTGAAAGGAGAAATGGACAAATCTACAATTATGGTTAAAAACTTCAACAATCCTCTCTCAGTAAGCTACAGAACAAGTAAACACAAAGTCACTGAATTAAACAGAAGACTTGAACACTATCAGCCAACTAGACCTAATTGACATTTATAGAGCACTCCACCCCAAAACAGCAAAATACACATTTTTCCCAAATGTACATGGAACATTCACCAAGATAGACCATGTGAATAGTATATTACCAAAAAATTCTACTGTTAGTTATAAACTAGAGTAACACACTTGCCTATGTGGTTTTTGCAACAGGAAATCTATACGAGCATGTTTATTACAACATTGCTCATAACAGAACAAATAACCTGAAACAGCACAAGTTGTTGTATTGATATGTTAACACAATGGAAATTTTTTAAATAAAAATAAATAGCTACTTACATAAACAGAAATGAGCTATATAAATATGATATAGTGTGAAAAAGTAGATTACATAGTTAATGTTTTAATTGTAATAATTCCCTGAACAAGTAAAATTAAATAATGTATTATGTGTATATAAATATATAATATATATATATGAATATTATATATTAATATGCACATATGTAATATGCTAAATCTATATAGACAAACAAGAAAGTTGTGAGAAAAAATTCAGTATTGTGGTTACCTCTGGGTGCTAGAAAGCAGATAGGATTGGGGGAAATACACACAATTGAAGATGTTCTTTTTCTTAAACTAACTAGTGGGTTTATTGGCATTTCCTTTATTATTATGTTTCATAACTTAAAATTATATATTTTCTTTCCTGTATATAAAATAATCTATAATTAAGTTTAAATAGTTTCTAAATTTAAATAAACTAATATAGAGAAACATGAATAGAGATCTTTTATAAAAATGATTCAAGAGAAGCCAATGGATATGGAAAACAAAGAAGATCCAACATGTAGATATTTCAGTGTTCATAAAGAATAGAACACACCAAATGGTCCAGAACAAATATTTTCAAAAATCTTCCATGAATGAGAAATGCTTGAACCTGCAGATGGAGATTATATAAGAAGAAGAACATTAAATCATCTACAAAAGGATTAGAAGGTCACATTATCTTCAGATGCTTTCATAGCAGTAATCAGTGCCAGAAGACAATGGAGTGTGTCTCATGGTTTTTTGCTTTATATTACTCCGTGAAGCTTTAATTAAAAAATAAGAAGTGTTTATCTTATTTAAAGCTGTCTGGGGAAATGGAATAAAGTACAAAGAAAAATGCACTATGCCAGGCATTAGAATTCTTATGTCCAGGTCCCAGCTGTTTCATTTACTCTCTGTATCCTTGAGCAAGTTATTTCACCTATTCTAATCCAAGGTAAAAACCATGTGGAAATCAAAACCAAAAGCTATAGTTTGGCCTGGCTGCCAAAACTGGCCATGAGGAACAGGTCAGATGTTCCATACCCAGTATCCAAAAAAAAGTAGTGAGATTAGGCATGATATAGAAGAATACCCCAACCAGGATAATTCAATCTGGTGGACAAGGATGTGCTTTAAGTGGGCCTGGCAGGTAAGTCTATGCCTGAATGGCAACATAAAGCACAGAATTTTGGGTAAGACCTTTGTGGATTTGAAACTGAAGTCTGCTACCTTACTAGCTGTGTGACCTTAGGTAAATCACATAACTTCTCTAAGCCTCACTCCCTTGTCTTTAAAATAAGGATAATAATATTGGTCACAGAATTAAATTTCAAGCACACCTATAGTAGTGCTTGGTACAGGTTGGTGCTTAATAAATAATTAACATTAGTAACATTATTCAACAAACTGTAAATCTCACTAGATGTAAGTCAAAGATTGCTGCTAACTGTCCTGCCTTTGCTCATACTGGCTTGGGGATGAAGAGGGCTGAACCTGTAGGGGAAAGCTATTGCTTATGTACCTGAAAGGAGCTAGGTAAGGCAGGAGCAGACAGGGCCTTTTAGTTTCAATTTTGTCATTGTGCAATGAAAAGATTTGACCAGATAATCTCTAAGGACCCCATAGCTCTTAGTTCTAAAACTCTCTGATCTGTGAACCAAATCTAATGTATATCCTATATTTAAAATTGATATATTGTTATATCAGCTTGGAATAGCTAGAATAATATCATCTATTGATTTATATAAAGGGTTATGGTAAATGACCTTGGATAAAGAATATAATCTAAAATGGTATTTGTAACACCAAATGGAGTGTAAAGATGTAATGGCTTATCCTTTGGACTGAGGACCTCTTAGAATCATATATTCTTCAAGTTTAAAGGGATTTCAGAAGCTATCAAATCAAACCTTCCAATCAGTGGAAGAACTACTTCTCAGTCATCCCCACAATGCTCACAACCTGGCTTGAATATATCTGATGACAATGACTTCACTCTCTCACAAGATGCCTTTTCCATTTTTGAAATTCTGTTGCTAATGTTTATCTTGAGACCAAAACATTTTGAGCCCAGATTTTTTCCTTCCTAGACAAAATTTTCCTTCATATGTGAAGATAAATTACAAATTTCCTCCTTAATGTACCTTCCAAGTTGGACATCCTTAAACAATTGACTCATTCTCCAGTCACAGTTTCCAGATCCCACAACATCCTGACTCCCTTCTGCATGGCAACTTTGTAGTGCAGTTAAAAGGTGGACCCAGATATAAGAAAAGTGATATCAGAAAGATGGCAGAATAGGAGGTCACCCACTTATATCACTCCACATGAGAAGAATAAGAATTCTGCACCCATCCACAGATATAAGTGGGAATCTCAGGATTTAGGTAGAAAGTTGTGGAACTCTGCTGGAGCCCAAGACCTAGAAGGCTCATTTTGAGAGCACACACCATAATCCAGGTGGCAGACCCACCAGTTGTGCTCCCAGGTTCAAGCCCAGAAATATGACTTTACCAAATGGATAAAATAAGGCTTAAGAGACTGACCTTAAATTATATGGAGATGCATGATCTCTCAGACAAATAATTCAAAATGCTTATTTTAATGAATCTCAGTAATTATATGGAGATGAATGATCTCTGACAAATAATTCAAAATGCTTATCTTAATGAATCTCAATGACTTCAAGAAAACACAGAAACAATTCAGAAATTTATCAGAGAAATTTAACAAAGAGATTGAAATCATAAAAAACTAACAAATCCTAAAGCTGAAAACTACAATGAACAAAATTAAAAGTGCAATATGAACATCAACAGCTGAATTGATCAATCAGAAGATCATTGAGCTCAAAGACAGATTATTTGAAAATATGCAGAAGAGAAAAGAGAAAAATATAATGTAAGGTGATTAATAAAGCTTGCAGAATCTATGGGACAACATCAAAAGAGAAAATTTTCAGGTTATTGAGTTAAAAAGGTAGTTGAGAAAGGAAATGATGTAGAAAGCTTATTCAAAGAAATAATAATAGAAAACTTTCCAAACCTGGAAAAAATGTAAATATCCAAGTACGGGAAAATTAAATGTCACCAATAATATTCAACCCCACTAAGACTACCACAAGACATGTTATAATCAAACTCTCAAAGGACAAAGAGAGAATTCTGAAAGCAGTGAGAGAAAAGAAGCAAATAGCATATAAGGGAGCTCCAATATCCTGACAGCAGACTTCTCAGCAGAAACTTTGCAGGTCAAGAGGAAGTAAGATAATATATTCAGACTGAATAAGGAAAAGAAAACTGCCAACCAAAAATACTATGTCCAGCAAAGTTATCCTTCAGAAGCAAAGGTGAGATAAAAGACTTTCCCACACAAACAAAAGCTAAGGGAATTCACTACTACCAGATCTGTCCTACAAGAAATACTACAGGGAGATCTTCAAACTGAAAGAAAAGGATGCTAATGTGTAGCAAGAAACCATCTGAAAGTATAACTCACTTGTAAAAGTAAGTATACAGACAAATTATACTTATTTTAAAACTTACTCTAATACCGTAATTGTGTATAAACACTTATTCTTTAGCATGAAGAATAAATGATAAAACTATTAAGGTAATAACTACATTAAGTTAAGACATAGGCAATATAAAAAATATAAATTATCACATCAAAAATTCAAATAGTAGCTTGAGCCCATCCTCCAAAGTGAAGTATCACAAGATCGGAAGAATAGGCTTCACATGTACTCGCCATCAAATTGGCACTAACTGATCAACACTATGGTGCTCACATGGTAGTAATATTCTCCAGGGATTAGGTGGTTGGGGTGAGTAAACTCACAACTAATGGATGCAGTGAGCATTGTAGAGGGGAAGGGCATGCCTCTAATCCTCACTTGGGTGAGGCAAAGTCATAAAATGTAACCAAAATGTTTGTACCCTCATAATATCCTGAAATAAAAATAAATTTAAAAAATTCAAATAGTGGGGGGAGAATTTAATTAAAGTGTACAGTTTTTTGTTTCTTTGTGATCAAAGTTAAGTTGTTACCAGTTTAAAAGAGATATGTGGCATCACACTATCTGACTTCAGAATAGTCCACAAAGCAATAAATAACCAAACGGCATGATACTGACATGAAAGCAGACATAGAGACCAATGGAACAGAACAGAAAACCCAGAAATATATCCATGCATTTACAGCCAACTGATTTTCAACAAAGGTGCTAAGAACACACATTGGGGAAAGGATACTCTCCTTCAATAAATGCTGCTGGACAAACTGGATATCTATACGCAGAAGAATAAAATCAGACACCTATCTCTCACCACTTACTAGAGACCAGTAATTACCTACGTTTATTTTATTTCAAAAAAATTAGTGATACAAGAGCTTTTTGCTAAATGGATAAATTTTATCATGGTGTAGTCAGGGCTTTCAGTGTACCCATCACCAGAATAGTGTACATTGTACTTGATAGGTAAATTTTTATCCCTTACTCCCTCCCAATCTCCTTCCTTCTTAGTTTCTAATGTCCATTGCAGCTCTTTATGACCATATATATTCTTTGCTTAGTGCCCACATATAAGTGAGAACATGTGGTATCTGTTTTTCAGATACTGAGATACTTCACTTAAGATAATGGTCTCCAGTCCCATCCAAATTGCTGCAAGACATTATTTCATTCCTTTTCATGGCTGAGTAGTACTACATAGTATATGTACACCACATTTTCTTTATCCACTCATCAGTTGGTGGGCACTTAGGTTGATTCCATATCTTTGTAATTGTGAATTGTGCTGAGATAAACATTCTGCTGCAGGTGTCATTTTGATAAAATTACTCTTTTCGTTTTGGTAGATACCTAGTAGTGGGATTGTTAGATCAAATGGTAGGTCTACCTTTAGTTCTTTGAGAACTCTCCATACTACTTTCCATAGCGGTCGTACAAGTTTATATTCCCACCAGCAGTGTATAAGCATTCCCTTTTGCCACCCTGTGCCAACATCTATCCCATTTTGCCTTTTAGTAGTAGTCATGCTGACTGGTGTAAGGTGGTATCTCATTGTGGTTTTAATTTGCATGTCCCTGATAATTAGTGATGTTGAGTATTTTTCCATACATTTGTTGGCCATTTGTCTATCTTCTTTGGAAAAGGGTCTGTTATGTCTTCTGCCCACTTTTGATGGGGTTACTTGTTTTCTTCCTGATAATTTGTTTGAGTTCTTTGTAGATTCTGGATATTATCCCTCTGTCAGATGTACAGCTTGATAATATTTTCTCCCATTCTGTAGGTTGTCTATTTACTTTGTTGATTATTTCCTTTGTTGTGCAGAAACTTTTAAGTTTAATTAAGTCCCATTTACTCGTTTTTGTTTATGTTATATTTGCTTTTGGGGTCTTATTCATAAATTATTTGCCTAGGTTCTGCTCTGAGCTTTGTTATTTCTTCTGCTATCTTTGGGTTTGGTTTCCTCTTCTTTTTCTATTTCCTTGAGGTGTGACATTAGGTTATTATTTTGTGATCTTTCTGTCATTTTGATGTAATCATTTAAGGCTATGATTTTTCCCCTTAACTCTGCTTTCCTATATCCCATAGGTTTTGGATGCTTGTGTCATGTTCATCATTCAGCTTAAAAAAAGTCTTTTGATTTCCATCTTAATTTCATCATTGACCCAAGGATCATCCAATATTAAGTCATCTAATTTCCATGGCCTTGTGTAGATTTGAGAGTTTCTCTTGGAATTGATTTCTAGTTTTATTCCACTGTGATCTGAGAAGATACATGGAATGATTTTTATTTTTCTGAATTTACTGAGACTTGTTTTGTGGGCTAACATATGATCTGTCTTCCGTCTTGGAAAATGACATATGATGATGAGAAGAATGTGTATTCTACAGTTTGGGGGTAGAATGTTCTATAGAAGTCTATTAGGTACATTTGTTCTAGAGTCTTGTTTAAGTCCAGTGTTTCTTTGTTGATCTTCTGCTTTGATGATCTGCCCAGTTCTGTCAGTGGAGTGTTAAAGTCCCCAGAAGTTATGCTGTTGCTGTGTGTTTCTTTGGTTAGATCTAGTAAAATTTGTTTTATGAATCTAGGAGCTCCTGTGTTAGGTGCATATGTATTTAGGATTGTTATATTTTGTTGCTAAATTCCTCCCTTTATTATTATATAATGACTTTTTGTCTTTTTTTTTTTTTACCATTATTGATTTAAAGTCTATTTTAGCTGATGTAAGAACAGCTACTCTTGCTTGCTTTTGGTTTCTATTTGCATGCAATATCTTTATTCCATCCCTTTACCTTATGTCTGCGAGAATCCTTGTGAGTTATATTGGTTTCATGGAGACAGTGTAAACGTGGGATGTGTCTTTTCATCCATTCAGCCAGTCTATATCTTTTAAATGGAGCATTAAGACCATTTATACTCAACATTAGTATTGATATGTTAGATACTGTTCTGCTCATTATGTTGAATGATACCTAGTTGCTTTGCATTCTCCTCCCTTGTGTTACTGTTTTGTAAGAGCTGTGAACTTTAAATTTCCAGTGTTTTTGCTTTGGTGTATATTGATTGCTCATGTATAGAGCACTTCTAAGCATTTCCTGTAAGGCAGACCTAGTTGTAACAAATTCTTTTAGTATTTCTTGTCTGGGAAAGACTTTATTTCTCCTTCATTTATGAAACTTTGTTTTGTAGGATACAAAATTCTTGACTGGCATTTATTCTGTTTAAGAAGACTAAAAATGGGATCCCAATCCCTCTGGTGTGAAAAGTCTCTGCTGAGAGGTCTGCTGTTAGTCTGATGGATTATCCTTTGTAAGTAACTTATTGCTGTCATCTTACAACTTGTAAAATTTTTCCTTTCACTTTGACTTTGGTCAGGCTAATGACTATGTGTCTTGGTGATGTACTATTTGTTATGAATCTTCCCAGGTGTTTGATGACCATCTTGTATCTGGATATTTAAACCTCTAGTGATACCAGTAAAGTTTTCTTCTATTATTCTCTCAAACAGGTTTTCCATGCTTACTGCTTTTCCTTCTTCTCCCTCAGGGATACCTATAGTTCTTATATTCATCCATTTTGCATAATCCCATATTTCTCACAGTAATAGTTCATTCTTCTTTGTTCTTTTCATATATTTTTCATTGACTGAGTTACTTCTAAATTCTTATTTTCAAGCTCTGAAATTCTTTTTTCTGCTTGGTCTAGTCTGTTGTTAAAACTTTCTACTGTGTTTTGAAATTCCTTAAATGATCTAGTCTGTTGTTGAAGCTTTTTACTATATTTTGAAATTCCCTAAATTACTCATTTTTTTTAAGTTCTGTTATCTTTCTGGTAATGTTATCTCTTTAGTGAATTTTTCATTCATGCCCTGAATTTTTCTTTAAGATGGTTTTCTACCATCTCCTCAATTCCATTCATCTTACTTGCCATTCATAATCTGAATTCCATACCTGTCATTTCAATAATTTTCTTTTTGTTGGAGTTAATTATTGGTGAGCTATTTTTAATCTTTGGGGTTGTTGAGACATCCTGTTTTTTCATGTTGCCAGAGTTTTTGTGCTGGTTCATTTTCAACTGGGGCTGCTTCTCTCAGCTCAAAAAAGATAGCAGATATGGTATACCTTTTCTCCTCTTCTGGGATCTCTGCTACTTGGGGAAGATGGGGATGGGTCCCTGGATGGTGTGCTTGGGTACTACTCTGGAACCTTGACAAGGCAGGAGAGGGGCAGATACTCTCTGAGCCTTTAACATTGCTGCTCTGTTGTGTCTCTTCTGTTCCCTCGTGGTTGTCACTGGACCACTGTGGCAGGGCCGGCCCCTGATGCAAGGTGTGCACATGATATGGAGTTGGCCAGCAGGATGGGTGGGGCATGCATGTGGGACAGAGGAGGTCCACAGGGTCCACAGGTCTGCAATGCATGCAGACCTGGGTAGCCAAGATGCCGGGTACATTGGTGGGAATGTGGCACACATGAGCACTGGGATTCCCCACTCCCCCCCACCCAGCAGGGTAAGGGGGAGGCAGCAGTCACAGGTCTGACTCCTGGGCAGAAGGAGTGTTCTGGTGTTGGGATGTTACAATGGTACCAGCCGCAGTGCCCAGGATTCACAGGCCAGCTATTACTTCTCTCCAAAGCAATGCAACTGCACAGGCTCCAGTCATATCTCTGTATCAGTTCATAGGTCTGTTAGAATGGAGGGACCCTCCCACCACTCCAGTTACAATATCCTCAGTGAAAGCATGGACCCCAGGATTCTCTCCTCTGTCCCTTTCCCACAGTGGGCACCTTCCCTAATTACCTCTGGTGCTACTGAGCAAGTCATCCTACTTCTATTTCTTCACTTCACTCCCACTTCCTTTCTATGGATGCCCAGTGCTCTCACTCAGATGATGAATCCAAAGATAGATACCTATTCACCACTTTCCATCCTCTCTGCAAGAGCAGCACTATACAGGCGGCTTCTAGTCCACCATCTTGGCCCACCCATTCCCTAAATTTTGAAGCAGCCCAATCAATTCTGGAATTGCCTAGAAACCAAAGAAAATTTGAAAACCACAACTGATAAGCTACAAAATGTTAAGAAACATTATAAGTAGAGATGAACTTTTGTTTCTTTACCAGTCTGCAGGACTCCAATTCCAAACCCCTTCTTAGCATCAACAGGATAAATTTCAGCTCCCTAACGTGGCTCAAAGCACTTTTTTTTACAACTTTGACCCACCTGTCTCTCTCACTAATATGTCAGACACAGAAAGTTTGTTCTCTTTTCCATGAACATACCATATTCTTTTATGCTGTGCCATCTGATTTGTTATTCCTTCTGCCTATTAATATTTCTTCTCATTCTCTTCTTGGCAAACTTTCATCCACTCTATGGATCTAGTTCAAATGTCACTTCTTCCATAAAATGTAGTCTAATTTCAAGTGTTCCTTCCTCTACTTTTCCCATTGGAATCTGTAATTCCTCTTTTAAAGTTCCCGCAAAGTTCTACTGTGATCAGTGGTCTCCAGTTGTATCTCATTGGTAACAGCTAGCTAGTAGACATTGCAGGATACCTCAACTAACCCCCTCAGTTTCAGGCATACTGTAGAATATAGATAAATTTTGAGCCAATATTACAGGACTTGCTTACTCTCAATAGCATTTTTTCTATGGGAAAAAATGTGAACAACATTCTAAATAGCAGAATTCCAAGTTAAATTTGGGAACCGAATCCTATAACTGATCCTTTCTTTCAATCAATAAATGTTTATTGAGCAATTACCTGTGCAATGTGTCAGGCATTGGTCTAGCCACAAGAGATATAACAATAAGCACATCAGTCAAATACCTTGTCCTTGTAGAGTTTATATCCTAGTGAGAAAGATAAAATAGTTAGACTATATGGTATGTTAGACAATGACAATGGTAAAGAGAAAATAATAAATCATGATAGAAGAATCAAAATGTCAAGGGGAAGGGTTGCAATTTTAGATAAGGTGATCAGGGAAGGCCTTGTTGAGATGGTGCATTAGAGTGAAAATACGGAGGAAGTCAATTAGTGAGTCATATGATTAGTTCGGAATATAGAATGCCAGGAAGAAAAAACAGCAAGGTCGAAACCTAGGAGAGGAGGCTGCCTGGTATGGTCAAGCGCAGCAGTGGGCGATATACTGAGTGGGGAGAGCAAGGCTGAAAAGAGAAGTAGCGGGAACCAGATTATACAGAGCCCTCAAGGTGAGTGTGATGACATTAGGCTTTTGTCTGATGAGGTGGAAGCCAATAAGAGCAATAATCAGGAGAGTGATATGATCTGACTTATATTTTCTTAGGTCCCTGTAATTGATCTGCTGGGAATCAGCTGGGGCAGTAGATGGACGAAGACGGAAGCTGAACACTAGTTAGGACATTTATTGCACTAACAGTAAGACATGACAGGGCTGGTGAGAAGTGGTCAAATTTTGGAGGCATTTGTCAGTATTTTCAGATAAATCACATGAGGGTTGTGAGACCAAAAAAAAAAGTTAAGATTGGGGCCTATAATCATACCACCCTGAATATGCCCAATCTTGTCTGATCTTGGAAGCTAAGCAGGGTTGGGCCTGGTTAGCACTTGGATGGGAGACTGCCTGGGAATACCAGATGCTGTAGGCTTTTTCCAAAAAAAGAAAAAATAATAAATTTTTTTAAAAAAAGAAAAGAGTTAAGGTTGGGTATCAAGTTTAGAGTTTGGGGGTGGGGGGGCGCTTGTTTTTTATCCTTGCAATTTAGAAAACAAAATTTCATTTGCACCATTTGGGGAGTGGTAACACTTGAAGGTGCTGACTTGGGAAGGGGGGGGTGGGGAAGGGAGGGATATATACCTACATGATGGGTGCAATGTGCACGACCTGGGGAACAGACACGCCTGGAGTTCTGGCTTGGGGGGAAAGGCGGTACAGGAGCAACATATGTAACCTGAAATTCTGTATCCCCCATAACAAGATGAAATAAAAATAAATAAATAAATAAATAAATACAACAATGATGGCCGTAGAAAAATAGACAAGAATGGACTGAGAATTTTACATATCAATTAACCTATATAAAAATGTGGGGAGTGGGAGAGAAAAAATTATTATTCTACTTTTTTCTTGGATAAATACATATGCATACATGTGTTAGCAGAAGCTTTTCAAGGAAATTGAAATTAAAAACTAATTGCTGTGCTAATGCAAAAAAAAAAAAAAGAAATAGAGAAAAGTATAAGAGAAGTTGGTTTGGAGAATGACCCAGAACTTAGCTTTGGAGATGTTAAATTTGCAATCCCCATTAGATATCCAGGTGGAAGTGTCAAGTAGGCTATAGGATATATTTTTCAGGGACAGGGAAGACATTCTGGTTGGAGATATGAATTTGGATGATGTCAGCACAGAGATGCTATTTAAAGCCACCTGGACTACATCACCTATGCCGTGACTATAGATAGAAATAAAGAAGTCCAAGGGCTGAGCCATGGGTATGCCAGTATTTTAAAAGACAGACAAATGAGGGGAAAAAAAAACAGAGAGAAAGAAAGAGATTGAGAAGGAGCACTGAGAAAGGGAGGAGGAACCCCAGGCAAGTGTAGCATTTTGGAAGCCAAGAGGAGAAAGTTTTACAGAGAAAGGACTTATCATCTGTATATCCAATGCTGCTGAGACTTTAAGTAAAGTGAAAACTGAGAATAACCATTGGATTTAGCAACACGGAGATCAAGGGTGAGTTTGATCAGTACAGTTTCAGCAGAGTAATTGGGGATGCAGGCCTGATTGGGGTAGATTCAGGTGAGTATAGGGGAAGAGAACTTAAAGTAATTTTTAAAATTTAAGATGTTTTCAGTAATGAGAAGGAAACTATAGAGAGTTAACTCTAATGGAAATTGGGAAAAAGGGAAGTTTCCTTTCTTCCTTTTGGAATGGGAGAAACAATAGTCTATTTGTATATTTCCAAGAATATTCAGTAGAGAAGGTAAAATTGATGGTGGAGGAGAGAGGAAGTGAGGGTGATGTCCTTGAGCAGGCTTTAGAGAATGTGGTAGCATAAGACACTTGGGAGCAGTGATATGGACAGAATATGGACAGTGGTTAGACGCTGGGAAGGCCACAGAAGCAGTGACTGAACCAAGGATGTAGAATAAAGGCAGGGATCAGGGCTGTAGGCCAACATCTAAGCCCAAGTCAGGAACATGCAGGCCAAGCACCAGAGCCAGAAGTGTAACCTGAGACTCTGTCCAACAGTTTACTGTATTAGTCAGGGTTCTGCAGAGAAACAAAACCAATAGGAGATATATATATAGAGAGAGAGATAAGAGGGCATTTATTATGAGAATTGACTCATACAATTACAGAGGCCAAGAAGTCCCACAGTATGCCATCTGCAAGCTGGAAAAACAGGGAAGCTGGTGGCATAGCTCTGTATAAGTCCAAAGGCCAGAGAACCTGGAGTTCTGATGTCAGGAGGCAGGAGAAGGTGGATGTCCCACCTCCAGGAGAGAGAATTTGCACTTCTTCTGCCTTTTTGTTCTATCCAGGCTCTCAACGGATTGGCTGGAGTCCACCCACGCTGGGGAGGGTGGACCTTCTTTACTCAGTCTTCTGATTCTAATGCTAACCTTTTTCAGAAGCATCCACACAGACATACCCAGAAATAATGTTTTACCAGCTATCTGGGTATCCTTTAACCCAGTCAAGTTGATACCTAAAATTAACCGTCACAGTTACTATGAAATCAAGGCAAAGGAAACTAGAAAGCAAGCACTGTAGGACCAATGATACAGCACAAAGAGCATTTTATTGGATCAAGACTCCTTTCGAGGGCCTACAATCCTTCCCCATGGATATTCTTCCTCTGGTTCCTAAATCTGATGACCAATATATCCTTTTTAAGAGATTGCCTTTATCATTATTTTCATAAAGAGTTATGTTTGTATACAGAAAGTATTAATGAATGTGTAAGGTATCAAGAGCTCTGAAATCCAAATAGCTATTCCATAAAGTCCCATCAATGCTTCCAAAACCCACAAAAGCCATCACACAGTATTCAGACTGTATATCTGAAACCATTTCAATTTTCTGGGCGCTCACCTTATTGCCTTACTAGTCATCTGGCATTGAAATGTTGGAGTTGCAAGACAGAAACAGTCTGAGTCTCTGAGCCACTGGGTCCCCGGAAGGCAGCAGCATGGGACTGCCTCCTGACCTGCATCCGACACTGATGAGAACAAGACATAAATATTTGTTGTATTAAGTCACTGACACTTTTTTCCCCAAAGCATAGCCTAATATGACCCTGACTAAAACACAGACACACTAACTTGGCAGAGGTAAGCAGTTGGCCTATAAATGCCAATCCTTTAAGTCATAGCAAGCATCACAGATGCTTAAATAACAAGTTCCCCTAGGATATAACACATAATTTGATCCACAACAATTTGGTTTTCACACAGAACATCTGGTTTTCAGTAATACATCTGTGTAAATTGAGTTAACCTCTATGATGATATTGTATTTGCATCTGAGGAGCCGGAAAGACAAGACTGACTGCAGGTTAAATAAAAAGTGCCTCGGTCTATCCAGATCTGCTCTCCAGGCTCCTGTGATAACATATGTAAACACCCTGTAGGCAATTAGATTCTAAATTCTTCTCTGCTAGAATGATCCAGGTGGCATTAGAATAATTTTTTTAAAGCATTTTTCTCCATAAGGTTACAGTCTATGATGTTTTTCTTTTTAATTAAACCTCTGCACAGTGAAAAATGAACCTGATTTCTTAGAAGTTCAAATCTTTCCAGAACCCCTCAACTCATCTAAGAAAGCCAGTCTAGCTGATTCAGGTGATTGTTTTGCCTTACAAAATACTGTCCCCAAAGAATCCTTTATAGCCACTCAGAGCTGACAAACAGTCGGTTATTAAGGTTTCTACCTGTATTGCTCAGTCTGCACTTTCCACTTTAGTATTGCCCCTGTTCATCTGCTCAGTAGCCACTTCGCTATTTTTGATGCTGGGGTAGAGATTGTTGAGGTGTTTTCTTGGACTTTCTCTGGTTGCTTAACATTGGAGAAGCAAACAGAAATGGTAGCAGCAGGCAGACGTTTGGGTCTAGACCAGGCGACCTAACCCAGATGTTGAAGAGAAGGTCACTGGAATGTGCCCCGCATCATGAATCTCTTATTTAAAGCACTTTCTACTTCACTGATAAAATGACAGGATTTATTAACCAGAATTTATCCTTCCTGGCTCTTTTATCACTGGCAGTAAGTTTCCATAACAGCGTCACTGTCCCAAATATTTGGTAAAGGCTTAAACAGTTTCAAATGTGTGCTCCTTTATTTCACATTTCATTTCATGCTTTGGTATATTTCATGGTGATCTCTTTCTAACCAATAAAGTTTGTTTTAGGGAATAAGATGCATTTTCTTTAAACAGTCAGACTGCAGAAAGTGTCCTATATCACGAAAACTTTTCACAGGACTACGTATCACCAGAGGGCCCTGCAGACCTTGAAAAATAGTGGGGCTTCTTAATTCTCATGGTGGTTGGTTTCATCCTCTCATGGTCTCATTTCCCAGAAGTAACCTGTAGCAGGATGGAAGGCATGCTTCGCCAGGTCTCAGTCTACCTCAGTCTAAATCCTGACCCTGCCACTTGCAAACTATAGCTTTGAGCAAATTCATAAGCCTTATCATCCTCCTTTGTGAAATGGGGCTAGTAATACTTGTCCACAGGGTTATTCTAAAGAGTCAATACAGTACCCATGTAAAAGTGCCTCGCACTGAGCCAGGCCCAGGGCATACACAATCATCTGGCAGAAATGAATGGTTTGCCTGGCATCTCCTAAGGAGAAGTGATATGGAGAAGTCCAGGCCATTCACCAGATGTTATGGCCTTTTAAGATTTACCCAGTTTATACAGTTAACCGTCCATTCTAACTCCAGTGCTTGTCTCTCTTGTTGTTCAACATGCTCCCATTTTGTTTTGAAACTTCGTATTTTTACCCTCCCCACTAAGAAAGAACCCTGTGGATTCCCCATCAGAGGTGTGATTTCCTGTCTTTCTGTGCCGCCTCTTCCTCAGAGGAAGCACAAGAGGTGCCAAGCAAGACCTTCATTTTAACTCAGAGATGAAAGTGTTTGGAGCTGAGGGAAGGGTGGCACTGATCTACTTACTCTCTCGGAGAGATTTGCTCTGAGCAACCCATCTCTGGAGTGCAAGGGGGGTCCCCTCCAAACATTCCCTGTAAGAACCCATTTGCTGCCAAGTCCAGGGACTACAGGAACTCCTCAGGTTTAGAAGCTAAATCACAGTGTAACATCGAGCCCTCCTCCTCTCAACCTAAAGGCAAGCCTTCTGGGGCAGAAAGCACTTCAAGTGAAGAATGGGCTTTCAAACTAATCTGTACCTAGATGATACACAGCCCGTAGTTCAGCTAGTGCCTGTGGGTGGAAACTGGGGCAGCAGCAAGCCTCATCTAAACTAGTGTGAACAATCTTTCTCTTCTTTCCTTCTCACCATTCTCTGCCATCTAAGTAAGTGCCTTTCAAACTCTGCTGACTGCGAGCCACAGTTAAGAAATATATTTTATTTTGCAACCCAGTATTCACACACACACACACACACGTGTGCACACACCTGTATGTGTGCACACACCTGCATGTGCGCACACACCTTCATGTGCGCACACACAACTATCAAAAACGTAATGCAACAATTCTTACCCCTTACTATATACAATGTACTTTATTTTCTGCTCTAGTATATTCTTTCTATCTCAGATTTTAAATGCTGGTCATGACCTATCAAATTGATTTTATGATTCATTAATGGGTCACAGTCTGTAGCTTTAAAAACACTGATCCAGGTATTTAATAAGGAGCTACTAGCCTGGAAAAGAAGTAAATGAGGGTCATACTTTAAAGCATATAGAAAATTTCCATTTTGCTTAAATTATATGGACAGTCTGGGAAGATAGAGTAAATGTACTTTAACCTATTTTTCTCACTAAATACAACTAAAAACACAAAAAATTACATATAAAATAAATATAAGAAGACTCCAAAAGATGGAGAGAAGAAGGCAAACTGACTGGGAACCTCAAGGACCAAGGAATGATACACTGGTAAGTTCCCTGGGTTTTCTTTTTGCCTCATATATGTCAGACTTGGAGCTGAAGAAGCCAGCAACCTGGAAATGCCAATGAGTGCAGACAAAATCAGCTCTCTAAAGGACCAAGAAAAAGGAAGCCTACAAAGCAGAGCACTTAGAGAGTAACCACTCCATGCCAGATGAACACAATAGGTAAAATTGTGCCTCACCCCCACCCCAGCAATGGCCAAGTAGAAAGCCCAAGTACAAGAGGCCATCACAAGGCACCCTGACCCCTGTACCCAAGGCAGGGATATCAGAGAAGGATGGGTAGGCGGCAGGGACTTCCATCTCTGTTGGTTGGTAACTCCCACCACTGTCTACAATGTCAGTGGAGACATTGGAGGAGCCTGGGCTTCCTCCTCCACCTAGTAGGACCAAGAAACCCCTCTCTTCCCCACTGCAGTGGTGTCAGAGGAGGCCTGGTGGAGAGTCAGGACTTTCACCACTTCCCAGTGGGAACAAGGGCCCCTGCAATGTGGTGTGTGGCTCCCATAGGAGGAGCAGCAATGAGGAGCTGTTATTTTTCACAGACGAGGAGTTACCAGAGGAAAGCCAGAACTCCCACCTCTGCCCAGCATTAACAAGGACCACATCCCGCTGCAGCGGGAAACCTGAACTTCTACCCCATATGGCAGTAATGAGTTAGCGAACCTCCTTCCTCTTCCAGAGGGTGTCACAGGAAACCAATTAAAAGCCAGATTTAAATAAGATCTAGGGCCTCATAACATAACACCTAAAAGGGCCAGGTTTCAGTAAAAAAATCATTCATCATACCAAGAAACAGAATGATCTCAAACTGAATGAAAAAAGGACAATTAATAGATGCCATCATTTAGACCATAGAAATATTGGAATTATCCGACATAGATTTTAATGCAATCATCACAAAAATGCTTCAATTGTCAATCACAAACATGCTTGAAACAAATGAAAAAAATAGGAATTTAAACAAAGAAATAGAAAATCCCAGCAAATAAATAGGAGATATAAAGAAAACAAAATGAAAATTTTATAACTTCAACCAGATTTAAATTTTCAACAGAACAATAAATGAGGCAGAGGAAAGAATCAATAAACTAGTAAGTAAAAAAAAAAACAGTAGAAATTACATAATCTGAACAGAGAGAAAATAGACTGAAAAGAAAAAAGAACAAAGACTCAGAGAACTGTGGACTTTAACAAAATATATAGTATTCATGAGATTGCATTCTCAGAAGTCGATGGGGAAAAAAGGGTAAGACTGCAAAATATCGAGAGAAATAATGGCTGAAAACTTCACTAATTAGGCAAAAGACACATATCTGTAGATTCAAGAAGCTATGTTACACACCACAACTTAGCTAAATCATAAGTGTGATTCATCCCAGGAATGCAAGGCTGGCTCAACACAAGAAAACAGTGAAATATACCACATTACAGAACAGTGGGAGGATGAGGAGAGAAGTATATGATCATCCCAACAGATGCAGAAAAAGCATTTGACAAAATCCAGTATCCTTTTATGATAAAAATTCCTCAAAAAATGAGTAAGAGAAAGAAACTTCCTCAATATGATAAAGGGCTTTATAAAAAAAAATCTGCAGCTAACATCATACTTAATGATGAAAGACAAAACTTTCTCCTGAAGATCAGGAACCATACATGACTGCCCAATAAGAGTGTTAAAGTCCACTCTTATTCAACCTTGTACTAGAAGTTCTAGCTGGAAAAATTAAACAAGAAAAAATTATCAAATACATCCAAAATGGAAAGAAGTAAAACTATCTATATTTCCTATATTATATATTATGTTACAAAAAATTAAGAAACCAATTCCATTACAATAGCATTCAAAAGAATAAAATGCCTAGAAATAAATCTAACCAAGGCAATGAAAGACTTGTACACTGAAAACTACAAAACATTGCTGAAATAAATTGAAGAAAACCTAAATAAATAGAAATATGTCTCACATTGATGGATTGGGAGATTTAATATTGCTCAATACAACCCCTATCAAAATTTCAACTGCTTTCTTGCAAAAATAGAAAACTGTATCCTCATATTCATGTGGAATTGCAAGGGGCCCTGAATAACCAAACAATATTGAAAAAGAAGAACAAAGTTATAGTACTCACAACTCTTAATTTTAAAATTTATTATAAAACTATAGCAATCAAAACAGTGTGGTACTGACATAAGGATAGACATATAGACCAGTGAATTAAAATTGAAAGTCCAGAAATAAACCTATATATCTATAGATAATTTCTTTTTGGTAAGGGTGCCAAAACCATTCAATGGGGAAACAGTAGTCTCTTCAACAAATGGTGCTGTAACAACTTGATTTCTATATGCAAAAAAATGACATTTGACCCCCTACCTCATGCCATATACAAAAATCAACTCAAAATGGGTAAGTAATCTAAACATAAGAGCTAAAACCATAAAATTACTAGAGGAAAATATGTGAGAAAATCTTCATGACCTTGAATTTGGCAGTGATTCTTAGATATGCCACTAAAAGCATGAACAACAAAAGAAAAAATAGATAAGTTAATCTTCAACAAAATTTTAAATATTATATGCATCAAAGGACATTATGAAGGATGTTTTAGAAAGTGCAACCTTTTACAGAATGGTAGAAAATATTGGTAAATCATATATCTGATAAGGGTTTAATATCCACCATATATAAAGAACTCCTGCAGCTCAACAACAAAAACAGGCAACCCAACTAAAAAACAGGCAAAGGACTTAAATAGTCATTTCTCCAGAGAAGACATACAAATGGCCAATAAGAAAATAAAAAAGATGCTCAACCTTATTAGTCATTAGGGAAATTGAAATCAAAACCACAATGATATACTACTTCACACTGACTAGGATGGCTATAATTTTTTAAAAGTGAAAAGTAATAAGTGCTGGTGAGGACCTGGTGAAGTTGGAACCCTCATATATTGCCTATGGGAATATAAAATACTGCGGCCACTGTGGAAAAAAAGTTTGGTGGATCCTAAAAAAAAAAATTAAACATAGAATTACCATATGACCTGGAAATTTCACTCCTAAGTATATATCTGAAAGAATTGCAATCAAGGACTCAAACAGACATGTAAATACCAATGTTCATAGCAACATTGTTCACAATAGACAAAAGTGTCCCAAATGCCCATCAACAGGTGAATGGATAAACAAAACAGGGTATACACATACAATGGAATATCATTCAGCCAAGAAACGAATGAAGTTCTGATATATGCTACAACATTGATGAACTTTGAAAACATTGTGCTGAGTGAACTAAGCCAGACATAAAAGGACAAATACTGAATGATTCTACCTATATGAAATATCTAAAATAGAAAAGTTCATAGATACAGAAGGCAGATTAGAGGATACAGAGGCTGGGCTAGGGAGGTAATCAGGAGTTACTGCTTAATGAATGCTGAGTTTCTGTTTGGGGCAATGAGAAAGTTTTGGAAATAGATAGTGGTGATGGTTGTACAACACTGTGAATGTAATTAATGCCATTGAATTGTAAATTTAAAAATGGTTAAAATAGCAAATTTTATGTTACATCTTACTACAATAAAAACTATTTTTAAAAAAAAAACTCATGGGTACTGTCAAAGAACAATGAAACCAACTGTAAGGGATTCCCACAGGCTTACATTGTGACAAATGGATCATTAAAAATAATCACTACATTTGTTAATAACTGGAACACATCAAACACTTAAAAACCCATGACATCAAATCAATACCAAAAAAAACTAGCCACATTTGGGCATTTCTAGGGCACAACTTATTACTCTGAAGATTGGTAAATAATGGGAAAGAATTAAGCAATTATCCAGCTTTCCCAGTAGGAATTACATTAAGGAAAATCAATGGTTGATAAAGATTTGTCTTTCTTTACAGAATTCCAGTTAATAGATGCAAGGGTAATAATGAGATTAGAAAATCTGATTTTGCAACCCCTAATGAGATAATGGATCATCAATCATTGTGCAATCCTTAAGTGAAAAATTAATGCAGATCGTTATAATGGAGGTATCCATTTTATACCACTGATCCCATTGATCAATCTTAGCATCACTGAAAATGGGACACCTACACATCATGCGTCTCATGATATGATGCAATACGTAGTACGCAGCACTGTCCATGAATGATTCTCACTTTAAAAAATTGAAATTAAATCTATTCAAACAGATTAGTAAAAAAGAACTGTCCCTATTTATAGATGATATGATTATCTACATAGGGCATCCCCAGGAATATACCAACAAATTTTTTTGAACTCCTAGAACTGATAAGTGAGTCCAACAAGGTCAGAACATATAGACAAGCATACAAACTCAATTCTGTTTCCATGTATGAGCATTGAACACGTGGCCACAAAAATTTTTTAAAAATACTATTTATAATCACTCAAAAATATGACAAAACATGTACAGGACTTGTATGCTAAAAATTGCAAAATGCTTATGAAAGAAATCAAAGATCTAAATAAATGGAGATAACATATTTTATTCTTAGATTGAAAGACTCAACATAGTAAAGATGTCAATTCTTCTAAATTAATATATGGGTTCAATGTAATTTCTATCAAAATGCTGGAAAAATATTTTTTAGATATAGACAAGTTTATTGAAAATTTTATATGAAAAGTTGAAAGAACTGCAATAGCCAAAAACAATTTGTAATAAGAATAACATAGGAGAAATCATTCTACATTATTCTAAGGCTTAGTATACAACTACAGTAATTAAGACTGTGCGGCATTGTAGGAGGAATAGAAACATAGATCGATGGACCAGAAGACACATATTTTATATATACCGACATATATATGCCCAACTTATTTTTTTTATAAAAATGCGAAAGCAATTCAATGGAAGAAAGGTAGCCTTTTCAACAAATGTTGCTGGATCAATTAGACATCCATTGACATAAACAACAAAAAAAAGAGCCTTGATGCAGGTTTCACACTTTATATAAAAAGTAACTTGAAATAGATTATAGACTTAAATATAAAATATAAAACAATAAAGTTTTTAGAAACGTTAGGAAACAACATAGGAACAGCTTCAGAATCTAGGGCTAGGGAAAGAGTTCTTAGACTTGACATAAAAACATAACATATAAAAGGAAAAATTGACACACTGAACTTCATCAAAAGTAAAAACTTATGCTTTACAAAAGACTCTGTAAAGAGGATGAAAAGACAAGGTATATACGGGGAGAAAATATGTACAAACCACGTGTCCAGTGTAGAACTAGTATGTAAAATATATTAGAAACTCTCAATTCAATAGTAAAAACAAAATTACAATTAGATAATGGGCAAAAGAC
Organism: Eulemur rufifrons; assembly: GCF_041146395.1. Classification (NCBI taxonomy): domain Eukaryota; kingdom Metazoa; phylum Chordata; class Mammalia; order Primates; family Lemuridae; genus Eulemur; species Eulemur rufifrons. The sequence goes on from NC_090990.1 coordinate 88,636,880, forward strand.
ATAAAGCGACATTTCATTAAAGAGGAAGTGTAGATGACAAATAAGCACATGAAAAAGATGTTCAGTGTTATTAGCCATTAGAGAAATGCATACTAAAACCACAATGAGATCATTACATACATATCAGCATGACTAACATTAAAAATAGTGACAAAAACAAAGTCTGGCGAGAGTGTGGAGAAACTAGATTACTCACGCATTGCTGGTGGGAATGTAAAATGGTGCAGCCACTCTGGAAAATGGCTTGGCACTTCCTTAAAAAACTAACCATGCAACTACTAGTCAACCCAGAAATTACACTCCTGGGCATTTATCCCAGAGAAATAAAAACATATGTTCACATGAAAATCCACATAAATGTTTATAACAGCTTTATTTGTAATATCCAAAACTAGAAACAACCCAAATGTCCTTCAATGGGTGAATGGTTAAACAAACTGTGGTGATACATACATCCATCCCACAGAATGCATCTCAGCAATAGAAGGAACAAACCATTGGCTTGTGCAACAACCTGTGTGCATCTTTATGGGCTGAGTGTTTGTCTATATAACAGTCTTGAAATGACCAAATCACAGTAATGGAGAGAACAGATAAGTGATTGGCAGGAGTGAAGAAGGGGACAGGGGCAGGAAGCGTTAACAGAAACGTTCTCTATGTTGACTTACCAACGTCAGCACCCTAGTTGTGATACTGCACTGTCGTTTTTGAGAGAGATCACCATGGGGGAAAAGCAGGTAAAGGGCACAATAGACCTTTGTATTATTTCCTATGAGTACATGTGAACCTACATTTATCTCAAAATAAAAAGGTTAGTTTTCTTAAGTATATGGACAGCATGGGTTTGAGACTGAATTATTCAACTTTATCGAAGGACCTTAGCAAGTTATTTCACCTACCTGGATTTCAGTTCTCCTACCTGTGGAGCAGAATGGCAGAAGCTAGCTTAAAAGTTCACCTAATTTTGGGTGTTATGTAAAAATATAGAAACTGAAGGCAGGATGAAGGAAGTGCACAGACAGTAATAATAAATTTTGCCAGTCTTTCCTACACTATAGGGCTGTTTTGAAAATCATATGAGAGAGAATATGTAGCAGTGTTCTGAAAACTGCGAATCATCCTACCAACATCAAGGATGTTTTCAGATCACCCCCTTTTTTGCCTAAAATGAACAGAATAATAACTAATGTTGTTATGATGACTTTATTCTTTTTAGGCCAAAAGGGGGGTGATCTGACCACATCCTGAAAGACATAAAAGTCAAATAAAATAATTGGGTAAAATTGTCTTAGATAATCCCATGGGTAATGAACTGGAAGACAAACACCTCATATAGTTTTGCCTCTTTTCCTTGCCTTTGTACCTCCTGCTATTGCTAGTACCATTTACAGCTTCCCAGGCTGGGAAGAAACCCTTACAGAGCAAGGATGTCAGGCCTGCTAGTCTCCCAGATCCACACAGCAAGGAGGGCCAGTGCAACAAGCAATTTCCCAAAAGCTAACCATATGTGTCAGTTCCCGCTTTTAAGACACCATCCCCCTCTTCCTGCTCAAAAATAATTCAAAATAGTATTTTATAGATTGGGGATGAGACAGAGCTGGAAATAAGGGAGTAAGCACTGAGGATATCAAGTCATCCACTGACCACTGGCAACCCACGGGATGAGCCCTAGAACACCACCAAGAAAGCCCTCTTTGCCAGGCTGACCACAACGCCAGGGAGAAAGGGAGACAGAGAAATAAAGGGAGAAAAGTGAAGGCAAAGGTAACTTAGGAGCACAGCAGTCTGGGAGAATTATGGGCTCTCCCTGAGACCTGGCACATGGGGAAATGGATAATCCAACACCTCCAGATAAGAAATTAATTTCCCACCCATCATAAGAACACACAGCAGCTGCCGCTTAGAGGTACATTTATAACCCCTTAATTTCAGTGAGATACACAGCAGGTGCACTCTGTCAAAGACAAGGAAGATGGAGACTTTTGCCTCACTTCTTCTCAGGCACCTAAAGTAAAAGAAGGAAGAGGACAGAGGCCTTAGGACACTTAAGAGACAGAAATGACACAAAAGGCCACTGACCTTCACTGAAGAAAATGTGAAATCTCCCTGAGCCCAGGGTCTCACCATCTCTAGACAACCAAGGACACTGTTCATCCAAAACCACAAGAACTAGGGCAAGTCAGCAGGTGATTGGGCACAAGACAAATCCCTTTGCCTCAGCTGGCTGCACACATTAATTATTCAAATAATATCTACAGTTCCTCACTTACTGACACATATAAGTAAAGCCATGATAATCTTTGTAGGTTTGCAGAACTTCTAGAACATCATAGAAACACCTTACTAAAAGGAAATGCAATATTTTTCTAAGGATAAGTTATGTTTTGACAGCAAAGGGTACAATTTAGCAGTGGTCCATTCCCAGACACAAGACAGTATTCCAAACACCTTGAAAAGAGCCAGTGAAACTCATAGAGAAAACAAATATTTACTACCAGAGGGAGACTTATGCTTAATGAAGTTTAATTAAATTCAAATGTATATATTTCTGGCACTCCACTGGAAATATATGAGAAAGAAAGAAACAGTTTTAAAACTATTTCTAAAATCAACAAGCTTATATTCAAGAACAAAGAGCCCTATGTATAGATAATGATTAACCTATAAAAAGCTCAGAAGCTAACATGTATGTATATATATTTACACAGAATATTTGAAAATGGAATTTTCCTTTTAGTTCCAAATCTATCCATTCAATGAACTCACGTAAAACCCTGTTGTATGAGCAGCAGTGCGCTGGGCACAGTCACAAAAGTGACTACGGCACAGTCAAATATGGGAGAGAAACAGGTAATAAGTAATTATAAAATAGTGAGCTATTTTGGGATGACAGTAAGCACAAGACAGAGTGACTGAATAAAAGGGGTGATTAAATCCTCTGGCTGGCGGAGAAGGAGCAATGGAAAGGTGTGTGCTGGTGGAAGGATGAGGGAGGCAGTCAGTCAACGGTCACTCTTCACTAGGATAGACAATTGGCTTGACATGGGAGGAGGAATTGAACAGGCAAGAACTTGGTGAGTGATTGGTTCATGCCAAACAAATTCCTAGATAATGCTATATTTATTTCTTTTGTATTCACTGGCTGCATTTGATTCACTTACCCAAAACATAAGAACTTTAGACTGGCTTCATCCACGGGACTCATATTACTGAGTTTGGTGATACCCATTGTTAACTTTTCACTGCATTTCCCTCCTCCAGCTTTTCCTAATGTAGTGTTTATCTGAGAGCAAATGCAATGAAATGTGTAATCGTCTTAATCCAGGCTATGATACACCTGATTTCTGGCCTTTCATCTCTTTCCTATTATTTTGGTGGCTACCACAAATGTCAGTGACTCTGAAGCCAACATAGACTGCCTGGAGATGTTGGACACGCTCTCCCTGCAAGACCTAAACTTTCCTTCCTATTTCTGGCCTGAAACATGATTCTAACTCTATTTACTTCCTCTTGTGGTATTTCCCAAGACAACTGACACAGGATCTCAAAGTTTGATTTTAGAGCAATCTGCATTAGATAATCCACAATGGAAATTTCATATTAGAAACAATGGGACTCTATCTGCAGCCAAGAGCCCATTTGGTTTCCAGTGAGGCAAGAGTAAAATCAGAGCCACTGGCTAAAAGTCCCAAGCCCACAATTTTCTCCTTTATTCACATTTTCTCTTATGTACTTGGAGATATGCCCATGCGCTGATGAACAATTGTATTCTGCATTTTGCATTCTGCTTTGTTTGCGGAGACCTGGAGAGATTTGTGGACTCTGGGATAAATTATGTGAGGGGATGTGACTATTCTTTACTGTTCTGGGTGATGAGAGTTGGAAGCCCATGGACATCTAGAGAAATTATTTTCAGAAAATGAGCAGTGGTGGTGGATCATGTGATGAACTCTGGGAGGAGAAATAAATTATGGTCTGAAACAGCTTGGACATTTGTTATTCCTGATGGAGCTGGGCCTTCATTTGGGTTTGGAGATTGCTGTGATGTATGTAGCTCCAGCAGAAAATTCCTCAACCCTTTGTTACAAAATGAACTCATGCGCTACCGATCATCCTCAATTTGAAAGAAGTTGCTTTCCTTGCTCTCGTTTTCATACTTACAGTACATTGGAGAAGGGGCCTGAAAATTAACCCCTTCATCCACACATTAAGCCATGGGAAACTCTGCTTTAGACTGGCTTATATTAATGTGAAAGTCCTTCCTCTCAACTTACAAAGGCAGTTAGATACAAAAATTTCTCACAAGGATCATTTGAAGGGCTTTTATTTCAAAGGACATAGTAGGAACAACAAATCTTATTTTTCATTGACTAAAGCCATTAAAAATTGAGCATTTCATTTGGCACCACTGTGGATACATAATGAACCAATTAGAATATGGCCCATCTTGACTACATGATAAAAGTCTAGGTAATCCTCTGATGTTGACTTTTCATAAATTATGGCTTCCATCTCTGAGTAAGCTATTTAAAATAATCAAAATAGAAAGTTCCAGTTTGCTGACACAGAATAGCATCACTCTCTCCCTTCCTTTCCTGATAAAAACTATCTCAGAGCATAACACTCTTTATTTTCATCAATTATGATCTCATTTCTGGCTTCATGCCCATTGGGCATGATTATGCCCAAGGGCATTTGGGAATGTGTCAAGTGGCAGGTATAGTCACTTGCATTTTTATACCTCTGAGCTCAAGTGGGGAGGGATCCTCTATGTCCATCCTCTGGATCATTGCTTAGGGGTGTGGCATGACAGGATTTCACCCTTGCTCAGTAGACGTCACCTAGCTCTGGGCATGCAACTCATCTTTGTGTTGAGAGATGGCAAGGTGATAACTCTGAATCAAGAGCTTAGCTTTAGTAATCTAGTTGATTTTGCTTTCTGCTGTTCTGCCAAGGCTGCCATCCTGAGGCTCTGATGATATTTTAAAGCCATGCATATTGGTCAGCAGAAGGACCACTGTCACACCCAGCTGCTCTCTCTGTAAGGAAATCAGGACATTTTCTGCCTGTAGGGTCTTTGTGTCTTGAGAGTCTTGCCTGACTGCTTCCCCTAGAGATCCTAGCTCCTCCAACTCAAACATGTATCTCAAACATGTACCTAAGGTTTTCCTTGGGAGCCAAAAAGAACAATAAATACATAAATTATCTGCTAGGGTGGAGAAACACTCATTGAAGAAAAGATGATACAGGCCTTGTACAGAAAACCTCACTCTGAGCCGGCCTGCTGGCCCAGGCACGTGAGAATGCGTGCTCCGTACAACACCCCCTCCTTCCCTCACCTGGAGGCACATAACCATAATCACAAAATTGTAAACTTGGGATCATACAAAGGTTCCAATAGCATTGTCTCCTGTCTATGTTCCTGACGTCAGAGGTTCTGAGACCAAACATCCCCAATCCTATTCTCTTTCCAAGACCCTACCATTAGGCTTCTGCCTTTTGAGGTCCCCTAGGCCTTTGCAACTCAAAATATGGTCCATGGACCAGGAATATCAGCATCATCTGAGAGTTTGTTAAAAATTCAGAAGCTCAAAGCTTCTGACTAAAAATCATCATTTTAACAAGATCCTTGGGAGATTTGTAGGCACATTAAAATTCACAGAACACTGCTCTAGGTCCCTATCTCTCACAGTGTAGAGACAGGATAACAGGTGTTAAATAATGATAATGATGATAATAATAAACAACAATAACAGAATTATTACTACCACTACCAATAATAATAATAGGATTTATTGCAAGTGCCCTACTTGAAAGGACCATGCTAAGCGCTTGACATTCATTATATCCTTTAACCAGTGTCCCTTTTTCTTAGTGAATTTCAGGGTCTCCCATCTCAAGAAGTCCCTTGTTCCATGATCCGCATGGAAAGAGTCACCTTAAGACATAAACTCACAGAAAATCCAGGCATGAGAGAAACCAGAAGCTAGCAGTGCACATGGTCCACACAAACAGTGAGGAGGAGGGTGGTTGAAGCTGCCAGAGTAGGCCTGACAAGCAGTTAGCCAAGGGGAGATTCACAGGCATGGCAGTCAAAGAGCAGGGCCAGCTAGGAAGGAGAATAGAGGAGGTGGCCAGGCACAGGGGCGAAGTACAGGACTGCCACTGAGGAGCCTATCCCAGGCTCACTGCCATCACTGCCCAAACCCTCTTGAGTCCATCTAGACAGAGCCAAGCCTTTGACCTGCAGGTAAAGGTAACAATGTCTAGAAATACAGACATACACACACAAACCTTCCCAACCTGCTTGAGAATGTATGAGAAGAGTTGGGGGAAGGCAAAAAAAAAGCCACTCATGGCAGCTAAGGTGGGACTAGAATCTGGGTCTTCTCCAAGTCCGTGGCTCTCCGTTCCCCTCCCTCGTATCTTCACAGAGAAGACACCTTCTCGTCTGTGTTTATACATTCTACTGCCCTTCAACTTATAAGAACAAAAGCCCCAGAAATAGCAGGGCTCTGTAGGAGACAATGGTTGGCAGATGCTTGGGCCACAACAAATGAAGCCAAAGTTGCATGTTCAACCACGACATGGGTCAGGCTGTGGTGGCCCATGTCCACAGACACAATCCCTAGAGCTGCTTCACTGTCCTGCACAGCAGGACACGTCCTACCCCCAAGAGCCAGCAGTACTGTCTGCATACATGAGAGACCATGGTATTAGACCATTGTCTCCTTGAAGTCAGGAAGTGAATATTCTTTACTTTAAGTAGGGCCAGGTAAGGTGACTAACACATTAGGCAAATGAGTGTTGGATGGTTAAAGAGAAAGAATAAGTCATCTGTGCACTGAGCTGGTGTAAGGGTTAACTTTGCAATTTTTCAAACTAAGTCTCTTCTTACTCAAGCTTTCCCCACTATTCAAGTAAAGAAAACTGAATGCCAAATGGACAGGACATTATCTATTCCTCCCTTGGCTGTTGGAAGCTTTTTTTCTGCTGCTGTTACAGCCATTAGCCCAATTGACATGAGTATGCTGTGTATGTGTTTAACCCCCTACTATACTGTAAGCTCATTACAGGGAGGGACAAGCTTGATCCTGGTTATGTTCCATCACGTACAACAGAATGTCTGGAAAAAAATAAGTGCCCAGCAAATAACTGTTTAATTGGAAGTGACTGAATTCCAAGCCCTCTGACCAGCTTAAATATGGAGGCCAGCTGTGATCAACGCCACTGTGTCTGCCTCCAGGCTACACCTCTTCTCAAGAAGTTGCTTCCTAGGTTGTTGGTACCTGCCTCTAGACATGAGTGGGTTGCAGCAGGTCCTAAGCACGGAACTGATGCTAGCTGCTGAAGCATATGCTCATTTGGGCTGTCAATCACTATCTAATATGCTTAACCTAAGTGATGTATTGATCCTAGTTGCCTGGAAGTACACTTGAAAAGGGCTAGGTGACATTTCCAAGGAGAGACAAGATACTTTCAAGTCAATTAGAAGCATCAGAAGATCCAGTGCAGAGGGAGGAACTCACCTCAGTGGCACAGTGCTTGAGAAAGAGAATTGAATTAAGCCCCCCTTATGCACCAAATCCTCTAATAACCTCCCACATCTAAGCGATATGGTTGCTTGCCCTGTCACACCTGCCACAGACAAGGTGTCATGGCTTTTTGCACCAGACCTATAAAACACAAAGTAGTTGTGATTGTCAGAAGAACAAATACAGAAAATATTGACTCACTTGGAATTTCAATCTCAGCACCTAAAATTTCTGGTTTAGAAGATGGGTGCTTTGACTTTAGAAATAAAACATAATTCCTTCTGTTTGCAAAACACTCTGTACTTTTTAGAAACTTTAACCTCTCCTTTAATCCCAGTCATACCCACCATAAACCTGTAAGAGAGGTTGACCATCATAATTATGCCTAGATGAGAGATGAAGAAATTGGGGTCAAAAAAGATATATTGACTTGGTGAAATTCACACAATTAGGGAGTATCCAATTTTCAACTACAATAAGATTATCCCAGGGATTTTCCCATTAAATCTCCTATGGCTTTACCTCTGAATGAAAAAAATTTTAAAAGCCTTAGGAAAGGCAAGATACTCCAGGGAATTTTAGTTCTGTGCATGCAAAATTTAAACAAATGACTTGGGGGGTTCATTCCCTGGGTCTGCCTGTAGCTTGAGCATCAGGCTTCCAGCTGGGCAGACAGAGTCCTGCCCTGGAAAGCAGGAGAGGCACCAAAATAGCCATGGACAAGTCAAACTTCCAGGGTTAGGCTCAGGATTTATGGAGACTGACACACAATTTGGGAATTCTTCTTTTAGAGAAGAATACAAAATTATAAATTCAAAATTTGGTATAAAGGTGAATATTTGTTTAGAATAAGAAAATAAATCACAATTATACAGTTTTAGAAGCTGACAAATACAACATACATCAAAAAAATTAAATAACCTAATAGTTTTCCTAATTGCCTGACACCTCCCTGTATAACATCTTTTTTCGTACTCTACTGAAAGCATAATCACCTCTTCATATGGCAACAATTTTACAAGTTTCTATAGAAAGAATATCAAGATAATTTAGTCTTTCCTCTAGCATAATTGATGGGTATTTGTTTATTATTGGTAATTTAGAAAAGTTTCAGATTGACAACTTATAATTAGCAACTTCATGTAAATTTTTAGGATTATTAACAAATTTAGAAAAACTTCTACCAAGTTTCTGTTGTAAGTGAGCTATAAGATTTAAAAGAGTTTTCCACAGACTAGCTTCTAACTCTGTACATTTCAAAATTTGCTCCTTCTCTATTAACCACATAAATGCTGTGTCAGGCATCCCAGGACATCATATTGTGATATGACTTCCAGCCCTACAACTTTGGAGGCTGGTGAGTGGGCACAGCAGGTGGTAGAAATGTCCCTGGAAGCCATCCCTACATGGGGCAGCTGTTAATAACTAAACTATGCATGGAAGTGACAGCGACCTATATCTACATAGCCACTAAACCCAAATCATTAAATCTCACTCGGGATCCCCCTTCGCTGAATTCCAAAATGACCATGGATGTTCCGTTGTCTCTCCGCACAGCAGGAAGCGAGACAGAGGGGAACCTGGAGTTGGAAGAGACAGTGATCTTACCCAATTGCAGTTAAAAAAACATTGAATGTTCAGAATGTATAATCATATGCATTTGTTACTAGGGTCCCCTCAGGGCCATGGAAGGGGCCTGCGCTGGTGAGGAGCTGCAAATGCCCCTTTCGTTCTCCGGTGCTTTTGCCCATCAATAAAATGAGGTTGCTGACTATTTCTATTCCTCAAAAAGGGATAAAGATTGACCTGAATTAGAGATGAATTCACAGGGACTCAACCTGAGTTCTCAGATGCTGATCCAGAATGTTTGGCGTCTGTCGCAGGATCCTCAGCTCGGATGTGGGACAAAACACGGGATCAGCTAACTATTGCATGGGGCAGAGAAAGCACTTTGCCTTAAAGGAAGAACAAATAAGTACAAGTCAAATAGAAAAATGCAAAACGATTGTCTTGTAGACTCCCTGGGGTCTGCTGTAAAGCTGACTTCGGCTTCACTGGCTCCGGGACTGACAGGCCGGTGGCTCTGTCCCGCGGCACCCTGGCATCCTGGCCTCTGCGCCGCTCCCTCGCCTGGGCCTTCATGCAGGTCTGGGTGATTGGCCCCTTCCTGCCTCTAACCAAGCCGGGCCTCCCCGTCTCGCTTCACTCCAAAAAGCCCCCTACAGCCCCAGTAGCTGCCACTCACTGCTTCTTTAAATGTCTCAACCCAACCCACTTAACCCTCCCTGCGTGCGATGGGCTGCAGCAGGCAGGTTTCCCCGGGTGTGTAACCGCAGGGTTCTGCGCCACCGTCGCGGGCTCCCGCTTCCTGAGCGCCGACACCCTCCCGCCGCCCTGTTGCTGGCAGCGTCTCCACTGCCTTGCTCTGCCTCTGCTGCCCCACCACCGCCCTGCTGCTCTGGTGACTTCCCGCAGAGCACAGAACGGGGGGAGGGATGTGGGAAACTAAAACAGAAAGGGAAGGCAGGCCGGGCGCGGTGGCTCACGCCTGAAATCCTAGCACTCTGGGAGGCCGAGGTGGGCGGATCGTTTGAGCTCAGGAGTTCGAGACCAGCCTGAGCAAGAGCGAGACCCCATCTCTACTAAAAATAGAAAGAAATTATATGGACAGCTAAAAATATATATAGAAAAAATTAGCCGGGCATGGTGGCGCATGCCTGTAGTCCCAGCTACTCGGGAGGCTGAGACAGGAGGATCTCTTGAGCTCAGGAGTTTGAGGTTGCTGTGAGCTAGGCTGACGCCACGTCACTCACTCTAGCCTGGGCAACAGAGTGAGACTCTGTCTCAAAAAAAAAAAAAAAAAAAAAAAAAAAAAAAGAAAGGGAAGGCAGACGTAGAAAAGAGAAAAAACAGGCAGAGGTAGGGGAAAGAGAAGGAAAAGTTAGAGAAAACTATGCCAAACCCCTAAGGAAATCAGAGATGTTTTTTAACTCAGCCAAAGGAAAGAGTGAGCTGTGTTTTTAAGCCCACAGGCTGCTGGCAAGGAAAATAAACCCCCTAACAGATCTGATGGTATTAAGGAGGAATGGGGAAGAGTAGGGACCAGTGAGTGGGGCAAGTCAGGGGAATGACTGAATCCTCCCCAAAGGATATTAGAAGAATCCTTTATTCAAAGGATTTCAATGCAGAGTGTTGTTTTACTCAGCAATATTCAGCACTGACACACTTCAATTTACTTATTTTTCCATAGTTTGTGGATCAGTGAGTTAAATGAGTGTTTACATCTACATAGCAAATGGATGAATCTTGAGTGTATTTTGGGCCTGGAGAGGTCACATGGGGACTTCAAGGCATGACAAACAGAATGGTTATTATTGTCACTGCCATCATCATCACCACCACCAACATCACTTTCATCATCATGAATACTTTAGATGGGAAAATCCTTCAAGAATAGGCTCCCAGTGCTTCCAGCTTCCCCTCCCACCTAAGTCGTCTATTTAACAGATCCCAGGGCACAACAGCACAGAATCTTTCCTGTGCACGTCTCTCCTCTCTCTCCCCTCTACTTGAAGTTTCTTCCATGTATATGATCATGTGAACTCTTGGTGTGAAATAACAAAATATAAACTTGGCATTGCCTGAAAAGCCCCAGCGCCATTTATCTGGGTACTCAGAAATGATATGCAGATCACATGCAAATGAACCCATGGCCCTCTTAACTAATTTGATACACCTAGATATGGCTCTTAGGAAAACCTAGTGGAGACACCTGCTACAAACACCGAGAGAACAGTCCCCTTGGTGTATTTCAGCCCTTCTTTGCCTGCTACCAATTCTAACTAGGAAAAGTGATGAACTGGTACAAAATGATAACTAAAAAATTGGAAAAAAAATAGTAACCATTGACTTTCATTCATACTGGCATTATTTTGTGCTGAGAAATTACCAGGGGGCATCAACCTACCCATCGAACCTCAAAATGTAAAATACACTATACATCCTAAGACAAGGGACTTAGGGCAAATTCGTCAGGGGTTCTAGTGTGGCCAGGCTCTATCTTTGGTGACGGGACTAGGAGGAACTTAGATTCTGCTGCCCAGGGTAAGAGAAAAGGGTGTCAGCCTTAACCTCCCAGATAGCTCCCAGCAGTCAGCAGGGGGCAGAGAGAAACTGTTGGACCAAGCTGGCTTCCTGTTTGGAAGTCCCTCTGATCTCGGGCTGTGACAGGTCTGTGATGCTTCCACACTGCAGTAAGAGAAAGCGAATTATGCTCCCTCCTTCATCTGTTTGTCCTGCACTGGAGAGGCTGCTATCAGGCTCCACTGCACTGACTCCCACCTGGGCCCTTTCCTTGAAGTCTCCTACCCACCTGGCTCCCACAGAGAAGTCGGTCTATTAGGCTTAGGATGATTCAAGGCCAGCCGGTCTCAAATTTCCCAGAGACACAAGTGCAGAAGGAGAAGTAGGGATGAGGAGGAAGAAAACACATACAGTAGGGAGAACACTTGACAGGTAGTTGGAAGAGGTCTTTGAATGCTATTATGTTTACCCACACAGCAAACATGACTCCCCATGTGTGTGGAATATGTAAAGGGCAGGGATCAGGACCATTTCCCAGAGCTGAAATTAGGAAAACATGTGTGAGTGTACCTCATCATGAGTGCACCATCCTTAAGCCCCCAAGCAATAGTCTTAAGGGGATTCAGCCTTGGGGAATTCATGGGCCTTACTTCTTGATCTCAATCTGTAGTCAGCATTCCGCTGGAAAAGCAGAACCACTAGGGGATTTGGACAGACAGACACAAAGATAGGCAGGCTGGCAGATGGATGAATGGACAGACGGGTAGACTTATTACAGAGATCTGACTACATAAAATTGCAATGCCTGGTTAAGCAGGTTCTGCACAAGGAAGGTTGGAGCTTGAAGAACATAGTGCAGGCAGTCAGGAAGGTGGGGGAAAGTAAGACCAAGGGAGAACCCACAGCCCGCAGGACAGTCTGAAATGCCTGTCAGTCCTTATTTCCTCCAACCTTGGTGGTATGGCTGTCCTGCAGGAGCCAAACACACACAACTGGCGTAAGAGTGAGAGGCTGGAAGATAGAGCAATTGCAGGCCCAACTGCTATTCATGCTGAAGAGGTGAATCAGCAGATCAGCAACAATGTGTGTGAGCTACAAAACGGCAGCTTCACACGTTCACCCTCCAAATCTCAATCACAAACCTTGCTGTAGCTTACTCAAAAGGCCACACACACAGAAGGGAATTCTGGAAAACATAGCTTACCTACCCAATCCACACATGACAAAGCCACCACACAACCTAAAGCCTCTCTCTTAGTGGCAATGGACTAGGCCAGCCACTGCCAGCAGTCTGGGTGCCCCAGTGTCATAAGCTGGAGCTCTAGACTTGCAGCACTCACCCATAATGAGGCTGCAGGAAGGACACAAAAGCACATTTGAATGAGTTTGCAGAGTCACCCAAGCATGTCAAGGGCCAGTGTTGGAGAGGGATGCCAGCCTGGCACAACCTCCTCTCTTCTCCATCCCCAGCCCCAGGGCACTTGGACCATGTGAAGTGACCACACACTGCCATCTTTCCAACCTCGCCGGCAGATGTTGCTGTCTCCTGCCAGACCAGGATTTGTTCACTTCATCACTCAGCTCTGACTGCTGCAGAAAGGGCTCCAGCCCTGCTGGGGGAAGCAGACAGGAAGACTCTCTTCATCCTCAGTTTTTATGTCGATAACATGTTTCATCTACAGCCACACCACCCTGAACACACTGGATCTTATCTGATAATGTGTTTTATTGCAGGAACTTGCAATTAGATGCGTTCTACTAATGCTACTGTGAAAACGAAGGAAAACTGCCTGGGGTTGGGTAAAGATGAGCTAGATATTATAGGCCCACACTGGCATCCACAGAGATTATTAAACTTCTCATTAACTGAGCCAGGGCTTTGTCAGGTCCTGAGGCAAGTAGTCTGGGACTGTGAGCATGTGGATTTCTCATTCAGGACAAGTGCGTCCGAAAGGGGAAGGCAGTGGTCAAGAGGGAGGGTGGCTAATTCCTGGCACTCCTCAGCGAGGACTCAGAAATGCCTCCTCCCCTGAGAGCCCTGTGGGAGCAGCAGCCATCCAATCCCAGAACAGCCTGTTTCCACACAGCAGACATGCACCACAGTGCCGATGCTCAATCTAACTTACCAGATGGCATTGAAAAGTCACAGCTTCTGTTTTTCTTACCCTGACAAGGTTTTAGAAGGGTAGAAATGGAACACTTCTTCCAAGTGAAATAGTGTCTGTTCTGGCACTGTGGAGACATCATTCCAACATGGGGGAGGGAGGGTGCCAAGGCTCGCACATGTGTGTGTGCACGTGTCTGTGTGTCTGTGTGGACAGGAGGCTGGGGCAAGGATGGGAGAGGGTGTGATTCCTAGCAATGTACTCTCCTCTTGTCTCCTTGCAGCCTCCATTGCTGAAAATTGAATAACTCAGGTCACAGAGAAGGCACAGAGCATAGTCACAACATGCATCAGGTGAAAGCAAATTAAATGTACAAGCACTTAACTCAAAACCAGTCTTTACATCCTGGAATATCAAGAGCATCATCTTAATCAGGGGCATCAGGGACATCAAGCAGCCAGGACAGGAAAGACCCCTATTCTGGGTAAGAGCTCTGTTCTTACTTTTGGGGTACCTCCTATTAGCAAGCCAGGCTGTGCTGTTTGCAGAGCAATTATGAGTTGCCCTGCAAAGCAGTCCAGGGAGCTGGTCACGATCACCAGGGATGCTAACGCAGAGCATAAGCTGAGACTAGGAGAGGCTAAAAACTGGTGACCCATGGCAGAGCAGGCAGTGAGAGCTTCAGAGGCCAGATGTTGCACTGGAACCAGGAAAAGTGGCTCAGTTCCAACTCTGCTACTTCCCGGCAATTAGCCAAACAGATCCTAAGCCTTGCTTTCCTCGCTTGTAACATCAAAATATCAATACTGATGTCACACGTTTTCCCAAACAAATAAGAAATGAGGTATGCATAAATACTTTATAACTGACAAAGACAAAAATAAAGCTAATATTTGAGACTTTCCAAATAGTAATACCTACCATTTATGTTCATTAATTGCTTGATCCTTTTAATGATCTATTTTATACTTGACAAATTGAATCTCAAGAAATTAAGAAGCTTTTCCAAAGTTACACAGGTAATAAGTACAGTTGATAAGATTGCAACTCAGGCTATCGACTTCAAAGTCTACCTGTTTATCTTTATTCCATTCTCCCTGCCTCTCAATGCCATGGTTGTCCACAGGCAGCCAAAAGTAGGCATTTCCCCTCTCACACTTCTGAGTTCGGGACTTCTGAGATCTTTAATTTTGAAGACATATACGTAGATTAAGTTTGATATTTATATCACAGTGTCATGGGGGTTGCATCCTGTTGCAGCCCACCTGAGCCTTGATTTCAAAACTTTTGTCTTGCCCAAGCTGTACCTTAACCTTCCACTCTGGGCCCCGTATGTACCTCTAGGAAGAACAGATTCGTAATTCTTTTCTTGGCACCTCCTAGCTCTTCTTCCAGGGCTAGTCTCTAGCAACAGCAACCCCTTAGCTCTTTCTCAGACTGGTCTTGCCTCTCAGGGTATTGAATATCCTATTTCTTCCAATATCAGATAAATGCATTTTGGGTCTCTCTGGCCCAACAAAATAATTATAGCCCTTGCACTCGAGTTGAACCCAGCACAAGAAAGTTTATTCCTTCTTTTTGATGATCTATGTCCATATTCACCAAGCACCAAGCTCAAGCCACTGTGAGGAAAGCTGAATCCTGCACTGGTCCGAGCAGGAGGAGGATGTAGCCAGATTCTGGCACCATTAAACTGGGCGGCCAGCTGCAAGACATTACCAGCTGCCACGTCAATCATTAATGAGGCAGACAGCGCCTGTTGCCTGTGTAGTGAACCAAACTTTATGACTTGGGATTTCATTTCATTTAAAATTAACTCACTGAATGAAGAATCAGCCTCCAGCTTGTGAGAGACAGAGCTGCTGGCACCAAGAGGAGACTAGCAGGCCAGAAGCACAGAGGGAACACAAAGCCCCTCACTGATACGGTCCAGCTGTTTGTGTGCGGGCCATGTCTTCTAATTCAATTCCATCTCTGTGTTCCCACGCACAGCCTCTGTGTCGCCTCTCCTTTCTGCTGTGGCACGTGCTGACGCCTCTCCAAATCGCCCTTACTGTGCTTTTAAATCTAGGCAAACTGGGAATACAGTCCTCTTTATTTGTGGATTGTATTTTCCTACTCAAGAGAAACAAATACATTTTTTTAAATTTTTATGTGTATGTAAAAATTAACAAAACATTTTTATAATGCTTAAACACACATAAAGGGAGAGAGAATTACAGAATGAACCATGATGAACCCATCATTCTCCTTCAGTAATTATCAGCACTTTATTAATCTTGTTTCATCTATGTTTCATCTCCCCAAACTTGTTGTTTGTTTTGTTTTTCCTGGAATATCTTAAACCAAAACCAAGATATCATGCCATTCTACCAAAAATTCTCTTGTATTGATCTCTAATTGATAAGAACAGTAATATCTGTTTATCTATGCATATAAACCACAATACCATTAGACCTAACAAAAATAGCAAGTGTTTATTAATACTACCAAATACTGAGAACATATTCAAATTTTCCTCATTGTCTCAAACATGTCAGTTTACAATTGGTTGTTCTATTCAGGATGTAAACAAGGTTTACACGTGGCATTTGGTTGTTAGGTTTTATTTTATATAACACTCCTCCTTTCCTTTCCCCACTTCTACACTATTTTCCGAGCCAGTTAGTAAAATTGGGTCATTTGTTCTCTAAAATGTGCTATATTCTGAATTTGGCTGACTGCTTCCTCATAGTGTTAACATGTTCTTCTATCCTCTACATTTCCTGTGAACTGAAAGCTGGAGGTTTCAGGGGATTCAAGTTCAATTTTTTTAAGTGAAAATCATTCATAGATGGTGCCATATACTTCTTATTGAATCATATCATGAGACACGTGATGTTTGGGTGTCCTATTTTTAGCGATGCTAAGATTGATCAATGGGCTCAATAGTATCAGATCTCTTTATTATAACACTCCTCATCAATCATTAATCAATTGTTTATCAATTGATGATTATCTCATTAAAAGTTGCAAAATGGAAATTTTCTAGATCCACTATTACCTTTGCATCTATTAAGTGGAATTCTGTAAAGAAGGACCAACCTTATCAAGCATTGATTTCCCTGAATATAGTTCTACAGGAAAGGCAAGGTAACTGCTTAATTCTTCCTGTTATTAGCCAATCTTCTGAGTAATAAGTTGTACCCTAGAAATGCCCAATGGTGACCAAGGGTTTTTTAGTATCAGTTAGAAGTCATGGGTTTTTCATATGTTTGATGTTTCAACTAAATGTAGTTATCATGACATCTTTATATGTATCTATATGTAAAGATATATCTTTTTAATGATCAATTTGTTCCAAGGTATGTAGAGTACCTTTGAGTTTGTTTCATTGTTCCCTAACATGACCCATTAGACTTTTGAAAAATATTTTTATCATGGTAATATACATCACATAAAATTTACCTTATTAACCATTTTAAGTGCACAAAGCAGTAGCATCATTTGTAATGTTGTGTCACCATCAGCATTTTTTTTTATTTCATCTTATTGTTATTGGGGGATACAGAATTGCAGGTTACATACGTTGCACCTGTACCGCCTTTCCCCCCAAGTCAGAGCTCCAGGCGTGTCTGTTCCCCAGGTCGTGCGCATTGCACCCATCATGTAGGTATATATCCCTCCCTTCCCGACCCCCCCCTTCCTGAGTCAGCACCTTCAAGTGTTACCATTCCCCAAACAGTGCGCAATGCACTCATTGTGTAGGGAAACCCCCATCCCCTCCCCCACCCCCCACCTCAGTCTGATATCCAATTGGTGTCGTTCCCAGATGTGTATTTAGGTGATGTTCAGGGAAACCAATTTTCTGGTGAGTACATGTGATGCTTGTTTTTCCATTCTTGGGATACTTCACTTAATATAATGGGTTCCAACTCTCTCCAGGAGAACCATAGAGATGTCGTATCTTCATCATTCCTTATAGCTGAGTAACATTCCATGGTATACGTATACCACAGCTTACTAATCCAATCATGTATTGATGGGCATTTGGGTTGTTTCCACATCTTTGCTATTGTGAATTGTGCTGCTATAAACATTCAGGTACACGTGTCTTTGTTAAAGAATGACCTTTTTTCCTTTGGGTATATGCCCAGTAATGGGATTGCTGGGTCAAATGGCAGATCTACTTGAATCTGTTTAAGATACCTCCATAATGCTTTCCACAGGGGTTGCACTAGTTTGCAGTCCCACCAGCAGTGCATGAGTGTTCCTGTCTCTCCACACCCACGCCAACATGTGTTGTTTTGGGACTTTTTGATAAAGGCCATTCTCATTGAGGTTAAGTGATATCTCATTGTGGTTTTGATTTACATTTCTCTGATGATTAGGGATGTTGAGCATTTTTTCATATGTTTGTTAGCCATTCTTATATCTTCTTTCGAGAAGTTTCTATTCATGTCATTTGCCCACTTTTTGATAGGGTTGCTTGATTTTTTCTTGCTGATTTTCCTGAGTTCTAGATAGATTCTTGTTATCAGTCCTTTATCTGATGTGTAGTATGCAAAAATTTTTTCCCATTCTGTAGGTGGTCTGTTTATTCTCTGGACTGTTTCTTTGGCTGTGCAGAAGCTTTTTAATTTAATCATGTCACATTCATTTATTTTTGTTGCTGCTGGGATTGCCTTGGGGGTCTTCTTCATAAATTCTTTGCCTAGGCCAATGTCTGTAAGAGTCTTTCCTATATTTTCTTCTAGAATTCTGATTGTATCACGCCTAAGGTTTAAGTCTGTTATCCACCGTGATTTGATTTTTGTGAGAGGTGAAAGCTGTGGGTCCTGTTTCAGTCTTCTACAAGTGGCTAACCAATTCTCCCAGCACCATTTATTGAATAGGGATTCTTGTCCCCAGAGTATATTCTTTCCTGCTTTGTCAAAAATTAGGTGACTATATGAGGATGATTCTATATTTGGATTTTCTGTTGTGTTCCACTGGTCTGTGTCCCTGCACTTGTGCCAATACCAGGCTGTTTTAAGAACCACGGCCGTGTAGTATAGTTTGAGGTCTGGCAAATTAATGCCTCCCATTTTGTTTTTGTTGCTTAAAATGGCTTTTGCTATACGGGGTCTTCTTTGATGCCATAAAAAGTGTATAATTATTTTCTCTACATCTGTGAAGAATGATGTTGGTAATTTAATAGGGATTGCATTGAATCTGTAGATCACTTTGGTTAGTGTAGACATTTTAATAATGTTGATTCTTCTGATCCATGAGCATAGTATATTTTTCCATCTATTTGCAAGTTCTGCTATTTCTTTTCTCAGTGTTTCATAGTTTTCTTTACAGAGGTCTTTTACCTCTTTAGTTAGGTATATACCTAGATATTTTATTTTCTTTGTTGGTATTTTGAAGGGTATTGAGTCTTTAATTTGGTTTTCCGATTGACTGTTATTGGCATATATAAATGCCTCTGATTTGTGTATATTAATTTTGTAGCCAGAGACTTTGCTGTATTCATTAATCAATTCCAGGAGTCTCATGGTTGAATCCTGGGGGTTTTCCAGATATAACATAATATCATCAGCAAAAAGTGAGAGTTTGATCTCTTCCTTCCCTATTTGGCTCCTTTGATTCTGCTCTCTTGCCTGATAGCTCTCTCAAGGACTTCCAATACTATGTTGAAAAGTAATGGAGACAATGGGCAGCCCTGTCTGGTTCCAGTTCTAAGTGGGAGTGCTTTCAATTTTTCCCCATTCAGAATGATGTTGGCTGTGGGTTTGTCATATATGGCTCATATCATTTTTAGGTAGGTTCCATCTATGCCTATTTTGTTAAGCGTTTTTATCATAAAAGGGTGTTGAATTTTGTCAAATGCTTTTTCTGCATCTAATGAGAGTATAATATGGTTTTTGTTTTTGCTTCTATTTATGTGGTGAATTACACTTATAGATTTACGTATGTTGAACAACCCCTGCATCTCGGGGATGAAGCCCACTTGGTCATGATGGATTATTTTTTTGATAAGTACTTGGATTCGATTTGCTAGTATTTTATTGAAAAATTTTGCATCTATATTCATGAGAGAAATTGGTCTGTAGTTCTCTATTTTTGTTGTGTCATTTCCAGGTTTTGGTATCAATGTTATATTGGCTTGGTAGAACGTGTTGGGGAGAATTCCATCCTTCTCAATATTGGAGAATACTTTATGTAGGATGGGCACCAGTTCTCTTTGTATGTATGGTAAAATTGAGGTGTGAACCCATCTGGACCAGGGCTTTTCTTTTTCGGAAGGTTTTTTATTGCTGTTTTGATTTCAGTTCTTGATATTGATCTGTTCAGGTACTCTATTTCTTCTTGCTTGAGCCTGGGAAGACTATGTGTTTCTAAAAATTTGTCCATTTCCTCCGCATTCTCCAGTTTGTGTGCATAAAGATTTTTGTAGAATTCATAGATGATATCTTGTATCTCTGTAGCATCGGTTGTGATTTCTCCTTTGATGTTCCTAATGGAGGTTATTAGAGATTTTACTTTTGTGCTCTTGGTTAGTCTAGACAGGGGTGTGTCTATTTTGTTTATCTTTTCAAAGAACCAACTTTTTGTTTTATTAATTTCCCTTATAGTTTCTTTGTTGTCCTTTTCATTTAATTCTGATTTGATCTTAGTAATTTCTCGCCTTCTGCTGGGTTTGGGGTCATTCTGTTCTTCTTTCTCCAGCTCTTTGAGTCTTTTGTTAGGTTGTCTATTTGCAGTTTTTCTGTCTTTTGGATATAGGAATTTATGGATATGAATTTTCCTCTCAGGACTGCTTTAGCTGCGTCCCATAGATTTTGATAAGTTGTATCTCCATTGTCATTTAATTCAAAGAAACATTTGATTTCCATCTTGATTTCTTCCTTTATAGAATAATTATTCAGGAGAAAGTTATTTAGCTTCCATGACTTTGAGTAAGAGTGAGGGTTTCTGTTTGTGATCATTGTTACTTTTATTCTGCTGTGATCTGAGAAGATGCATGGTATAATTTCTATTTTTTTGAATTTTTTAAGACATGCTTTATGTCCTAAGACATGGTCAATCTTAGAGAATGTCCCATGAGCTGATGAGAAGAATGTATATTCTGTGGACTTTGGGTAGAATGTTCTATAGATGTCAGCCATGCCCATTTGTTCTAGCATTTTATTTAGGTCCATTATGTCTTTGTTTATTTTCTGTTTGGAGGATCTGTCCTGTACTGTCAGTGGGGTGTTAAAGTCTCCAGCTATTACAGTATTGTTATCTATCATTGGTTCAGATCTAGTAGGGTTTGCCTTATGAATCTAGGTGCACCTAGGTTGGGTGCATATATATTGAGTATAGTCATGGCTTCTTGCTGAATTGTGCCCTTAACCAGTATGTAGTAGCCATCTTTGTCTTTTATTATTTTTGTTGGTTTGAAAGCTAAGTTATTGGAAATTAAGATTGCCACACCAGCTTTCTTTTGGTTACCGTTTGCTTGAAATATCGATTTCCATCCTTTTATTTTCAGTCTAAATGCGTCTTTGCAGGTTAGGTGAGTTTCTTGAAGACAGCAGATACTTGGATTGTGTTTTTTTATCCATTGGGCCAGTCTATGTCTCTTGAGCGGGGAATTCAAGCCATTCACATTTATTGAGAAAACTGATAAGGGAGACAGATTTTTGTTCAGCTTGTTGGGTAGAACTTCATTGTGATGTTTTCTCTCCTGGGCCATTGTGGTATCTGGAATTTGATCTTTAGCTCTTGAGTAGTTTTACATTGAGTAGTGGATCTTTCTTGTGCTGATCCGTGTGTAATTCTCTTTTGAGTACTTCTTGGAGGGCTGGTCTTGTCTTGGTGAATTCCCTCAACCTTTGTTTATCTGAGAATGTCTTGATTTCTCCTTCATATAGAAAACTTAGCTTAGCTGGGTACAAGATTCTAGGCTGGGCATTATTCTGTTTCAGAAGTGTGAAAATGGGGCCCCAACCTCTTCTTGCTTGTAAGGTTTCAGTTGAGAAATCTGGCGTAATTCTGATGGGTTTTCCTTTGTAAGTTACCTGTTTCTTTCTCCTTACAGCTCGGAGAAGGGACTCTTTAGTGGATATTTTGGTCAGCCTGATGACTACGTGGTGTGGTGTTTTCCTATTTGCTATGAATCTCCCAGGGGTCCTTTGAGCTTCTTGAATCTGTATGTCTAGAGTATTGGCAAAGCGTGGAAAATTTTCCTCCATTATGTCTTCAAATATCTTGTCCAACCCTTGCTTATTATCTTCTTCACCCTCAGGAATGCCAATAACTCTCAAGTTAGGTTTCTTCACATAATCCCACATTTCTTGAAGACTCAGATCATTTCTCTTACTTTTTTGATCTATCTCTGTGACTGACTTATTTAGTTGGAAGGAGTTATCTTCAATTTCTGAGATTCTTTCCTCTGTTTGATCTACCCTGCTTTTGAGACTTTCCACAGTGTTTTGTAGCTCTCTGAGTGAATTCTTCATTTCTAGGAGTTCAGTTTGGTTTTTCTTCAATATTTCAATTTCTTTAGTGAATTTTTCCTCCAAATCCTGTATTTTTTGTGTGGTTTCTTTGTGTTGGTTATCCATTGATTCTTGTATATTATTCAGCTTGTTTATGATCCATAATTGGAATTCTTCCTGTGACATGTTGGTGTTTTGAGTCTGGTTTGTGTCAAATGGTTGGGAGCTGGTATTTCTCTTTGGGGATGAGCTTTCCGTTTCATTCTTTGTGCTCTCCGTGTTTTTTCGCTGGGCCCTTCCCATCTAGATTTATCGTTGGATCTTTTCTTATAGATTTAGTCTGGTTAACAGCACTGTTTGTGCTCTATTCTTAGGCTGTGAAGCAGTCTAGGTATGTTGCTTCTTTTGGCAAGAGGGGGAGACTGTTGTGTATTGTTTAGAGATTTTTCTGTTTCCGTTGGGGGACTGCTTCCGATGGGTCCAATCCTAGAGGATTGGAGTGATCCAAGACCGCTTTGGCGAGTTAGGACACTGTGTTGTGGTCTTTCAAAAGGCAGGCAGGGTCCACACTAATAGTCGACCGAAATTCTCTTTGTTTGTTTGTTTGTTTCCCTTTGGTTCTTCCTCTATAGGGGAGGTTTCTGTCTCTATCTGCAGGCAAGATACCAGCTATGGGGAGAGGACAGTGCCCTTGCTTGCTCAGTGCCCCAGTTGCTGTAGCTCCCATGGGCAAAAGTCTCCCTTGGCCCAATGTCCCCAGGGATCAGGTTCCACACTCTCACTTCTGGAGAAGTCTCTAGTGTTTACACATGGGCGGGGCCCCTATATAAGGTCTGTGGACCAGGGGAGGGGGCCGTCCAGGGAGCCTTTTGGTACCCTATTGCTCCGCAGTGACTTGGCTGTGGGCCTTAAGATGGCAATTGCGCGCCCGCAGATCGCCGGTGCTTGGGGTGACTGCTCAGGATCCGGTATGTGCCAGAATCAGGGACCTGGCACATTCCAAAGCTCACCGTGGGTTCCCAGTTAGAAGGCGAAAAGAGAGAAGAAAGAAAAAAAATAAGAAAAGAAAAGAAAAGGAAAGAAGGAAAAGAAAGAGGAGAAAAAGAAAGAGAAAAGAAAAAAAAAGAAGAAAAAGAAAAAAGAAAAAGAAAAACACAAAAAACCAAACCAGAAAACACCAAAAACACCAACAAAAATGAACAAAAACAAACTACATAGCACCACACCACACCGCAAAGCGTAAAGATACACAAATCTGAAGTATATAGTTCAGGGACTCAATTTTTTTTTTTTTTTTTTTACGCCTTGGTGCAGCTCCGCCCCTTCACGTCCACTCTGCTGGGTCCCAGGCGGTTTCGCAGTGGATTTCAAGATGGCGTCTGCACGCCCGCACAACTCCAAGGGTGGTGGGGATCCAGCCTCCGCGCTCAAAAGGGCGCAGCAGCCAGTGGCCCGGAGGGCAAAGGTGCCCGCCAAGGCTGCCCGGCTCGTGAGCCCCCGCAAAAAAAAAAAAAAAAAAAAAAAACCAGAAAAAATTCACCAAGAATAAAATATATAGTTCATCGAGCCTATTCTTCTTCTTCTTTTTTTTTTTTTTTTACGCGTTAGCGCAGGTCTGCCTGTTCACCCCAAGCACGGCCCCGGCGGAGATTGCCCCCGGGTCCAAGCTGTTCCCTTTATTGCTACCCAGCGTGCTCATGCATATCCCGCACTCCTGGCCTTGGTTCAGAGACCAGGGGAGGGCGCGGGGCAGAGAGAGCCACTCGGCACTTTATGGCTCCCGAGCAGTTTCGCCCTCGCTTTCAAGATGGCACCTGCAGAGCTCCGGGATTGGAGGGGACCGGCTCCCCGGCAGGCAGAGACCGCCACTGCCCGGGGGCTGGCCAGCAAGGACACGCACCGGGGGTGACCGGCTGGAGAACTGCCAAAAAAGGCAGCACGGGGTACAACGCTATTTGCTGTCCGGGAATCTTTTGTGTTTTTCTGCCCTGGTGCAGATCCGTCCCTCCTCGCCAAGTGCTGTCTCAGCTGAGAGCCCCCAGCTTCTAAGGTAATTTCGCAAAAAAGCCTCCTGTCTGCAATGCCCCACATATCCCTCGGTGATTCTGTGCTGGCCTGGGACAGGGCTCTATTCAATTGGGAGCAGAGGTCATTGAGGAGAGCAAGCCGCTTTCCCAAGAGGCTGCACCCGCCCCAGCTGGGGTTGGGTGTAGCCGACCCGCGCTCCGCTTGCTAGTGTCTGTCCCGCGTTCTGCAGAATCCCGCGTTCCTAATTTTCATTCACCTCAGACCTCACTCGCTCTGTTTGTCCCACGCTGATTCTCAATGGATTCACACCACTGTTCCTGTGTGGGAGTGGTCCTCTAGCGTTGTGGCAGGTCTGGATCGATGACTTCCTAACTGGGAGCGCAGATCCAGGCAGTCACCACCACTCCACCATCTTGTCTCCAGCCATCACCATTATTGATTTCCAAAACTTTATCACCCCAAAAAGAAACTCTGTATCCATTAAATAATAATTCCTTACTCTCTATCTTCCAACCTTTGGTAATCCCTAGTTTCTGTCTCTAAGAATTTGTCTATTCTAGATATTTCATATAAGTGGAATCACATAATATTTGCCCTTTGTATCTGGTTTAATTCATTTAGTATAATATCTTCAAGGTTTATCTACATTGAAGCATGTAGCATCTACATTCACTCGTTTTGGGGGCAGAATAACATTTCATTGTTTGTACATACCACGTTTTGCTTATTCACTCATTTATCCGTGGACACGTGTTGTTTCCACCTTTTGGCTATCATGAATAATGCTGCAATGAACATTGTCATACCTATTTCTGTTTTAGTCACTGTTTTTTATTTTTATTTTTTGGATGCATACTTAGGAGTGGAATTGCTGGTCATGTATTAATTCTATGTTTAAGTTTTTGACAAACTGCCAAACTGTTGCTTCAGAGCAGTTGAACCTTTTATGAATACATTCCCACCGGCAACATCCAAGGGCTCCAAGTTCTCCACATTCTCACCAATATGATCCATCAGTCTTGGATAGCTTGCTAGTTTTCTGCACAACACAATGCTCAAAATCATCTTGTACATTTATTGCTCTAAACTTGGAATCGACCATTTCTCCAAGGAACTCTGGTTTCCTTGAGTTGGGAATAGTATTTAGAGGGCACAGACTGGGCTCTAGGGGTGCTCATAGATGCTAGGTCATTGTTGCTTCTGGGTCATTTCAGTGAATGGAGATATTAACCCTGCTGGGGCTCTTCTAATCCCAGCTCCTCCAGCTGGAAAAGGTTCTTTAACTAAGAATGGCCTAAGAGTTAAGAAAGAACCCAGGGCACTGCCAGTACAATGTAGCCTCAAGGTAAAGATCAAATTAAGGTTGTGGTTATCAAATCTTGTTAAGACTTCAGAAAGATTCATGGTGATATCTCATAGATTTTCTGAGCTAAACAAACAAACAAAAAAGCTTCTAAGACTCTTATGGGCATTTTTGTCAAAGCACCCCAACTTCAGCACTCAGACTGGGAAGAGGCCCGTCTCAAAGAGATTTGTAGATGTGGCTCTTGCATAATGAAGTGAAACCCTAACGAGATTCATAGAAAACTCATAAAGTTTTTAAAATAATATTACTAACAAAAGCACCATGAGTTTAAACTAAAATGCACAGAAGAGTACATAAAACTTCTATGGACATAAAGAAGACTAAGAAAGCTACTCATCTGAAAAACCAGACTGTTTCCTAAAGAAAAATAAGGATATTGTGGAGCCAAAAGCTGCAGAGAACCAATCTCAAGGAACAGAACTGGGCCTTTGTTATGGAATGGCCCCTGCTCCCCAGGGCAGGGGCTCCTGTGGACGTGTGCCCCACTGGACTTTAGAATTGCTGTGGACTTTCCGTTTCCTTCTTTGTAGATAGGAGTGTCTATTGCAGTTATTCTATCATTGTCTCAGTATTTGATGTTGAGTGTGTGTGAAAAAGGTAACTTTTTCTCCAGATTGAGAAGAAATGCACTCAGGAGGCTTCATCTACATGTGGACTGGATGCAGATCATAAGATGCTAGATTTGAACCTGATACCATAATTGGATGCAATTTTGGTAATGTTGGAAGGGAATTTTGTATAGTTTTCACATGAGAGAAGTGTGAATTGTCATGACCATAGGAATAAGGGTGATAAATAATATCTAAAGACTTCCACCATCAATTCTTCCTCTGCTATACACACATGCTATTCCACATACAAAGCAGTAGAATCTGAGATGGACCTGTGACTTGCTTTGAAAAATAGAATTCATCATAAATTACATTCTAGATCTTTATAGATAGATAGATAGATAGATAGATAATTTAACATTATTATATTTCCTTCCAAGGGGAATGTTTTGACAAATTTTACAGGTGTCAATCAACCCTTGTTCAAATTGGGCACAAATAAAATCTAGCATCAGGGGAGTTTTATTTGGAAGTGAATTTTTAACTGTCAATACAAATGCCAAAATACTACACAAAACATCCACAGGAACTTTTCATCTTTTTTTTAATTGTACACAAACATTTCCTACTTAATCCAACATACAACAGAGAAATGCTACATCTTTTTATTTCAATGTGCATACAATGGAGAATACAAGAATAGATATATATTTTACAAGATTTAACTAATAGATATTAGCAAGTTGACAGTTTAAGTCTATAGCTGAGAAATTATCTAACAAAAATAATCAGAATTTATTCAGCAGTCACTTCCATAACCAGTGTTATTCTGCCAAATAAAACTTGTTGCCAATCAGGCTTCTGGTCAATACTGATACTAATACTCAGTTGGTATCACTGCTCCCCACGTTGGTTCTTTCTAACTACTCACATAGCAAACTGTTGAAAAGTAGGGGCAAGGATTTGGAAAAACTAACAAAAAATTCCCAGCTTACTATCTCTTCTTGGACATAGGCAAAATATCTTGGCAAACTCAGTTCTGGTGATATCTTGATGGTTTAAAAGTCTATTGCTGGGGAAAAATTCCATCACACATGTTCATACTTATGTTCTATATCTTATGAGTTCAGATGTTAAGAGGACTTTCAGCTTCAACTTCTATGCTCTTGGAAGTGAGGCATCATATATTAAAAATCCAACTGTCCTGAGACCATCATTCTGTGAGGAGGCCAAGGTTAGCAACTGGGAAAGGCCTCATGAAACGAGAGAAAGATGATCAATCAGCTCCCAGCTCTTCTGGAAAACTGTACTAGTGAAAGCACTCACCAAACATGTGTGTAAAGAAGCCGTCTTGGATATGTGAGTCTCAGTAGACATCACATGGAACAGAAGCACTGTCCAGCTGGGCCCATCCTAGATAGCAGAATGAGTGAAAAAGTAAAAGGGTTTTATTATTCTTTAAAACGCCTATTTGTGGCACCCTGTTATACAGCAATAGATAACTGAAACACTAATTAAACGAACTTGTCATTTCTTACATTTCTTTTTTATATCTACCATGCCCACTTGGTTCTTTTTTATAGATTCCATTCCTCCATGAAATTCCCCATGCATTCATATAGATCCTTTAATATATTTATCATAGTCATTTTAAAGTTTTTGTCGGATAATTTCAACATTTGGACATCTGAGGGTCTATTTCTATTCACTCTTTTTCTCTTGATTACATGTCACATGTTCTTTCTTCTTTACATGTTCCATAATATTTTACTATACCAGACATTGTAGTTAAAAAAAAAGAGAGAGAGAGAAAGAAACTTAAAAGTAAATATTTATTCCTAGAAAACAGTGCATCCTTTTTCTGTCAGGCCACTATCGTAAGGTGCTGTTTCCATCTAATCTATATTGAGCTGAGTCTTGTTGCAGCTTCAATTATATGCAGTTTACTATTGGATTTGAATATTTTGAGGATGAGATTAGGACTTTCCTTTATCATACTCTGAGATCTGAGCACCATGGAGACTCTGGATATCCTTTAATTCTTTGCATCCCAGTCACCAACTTCCCAAAGTAGGAGAGACTTTTGCTCTGTTGCCTGACCACCAGGCTTTGGATCATTGAGGAATTACCTTTTCTCTCTAGCCCCACTTGTAATTTTCTGTACCTCAGGATATTTCTCTTCACCCTGGTGTCCTATCTCCAGTTTTTGAAAAGATGCAGCAACAGATTCAGTAAAGACCTGAGGTGTCTAGGAGGGATTTTGCTCTACCTTTACCACTCTTTCCTCAGCCTTCAGGGAGCATCTTTAGTCAGTGCCTTTGGTGAAAATCTAGTGTGCCCTGAAGAGATTTCTATTTTTTTTTTTTTTTTTTTTTGGAGACCAAGTCTCGCTCTGTCACCCAGGCTAGAGTGCTGTGGTGTCAGCCTAGCTCACAGCAACCTCAAACTCCTGGGCTCAAGTGATCCTCCTGCCTCAGCATCCCAGAGTGCTAGGATTACAGGGGTGAGCCACTGCACCCGGCCAGATTTCTATAAATTCTGTCCTGATGCCAGCTTTCAGCAGGACATTGTCTTGCACTCAGGGAAGATCTTATGCATCTAGTTAGAGGATACGATATTTCCAACTCACTTGCTCTCTCCTAGCCTTCATCAGGCCACTATGTTGTACTTGGAAAATGTCCCTGCCTTTCACTTAGGGAAAACACTGTGCTTCTCAAGGGAATTTCTCTTAGCCTTCCAGCTGTCCTCACCTTTGGCATCCTTTCCCTGTGTGTATAGTAAAGACCCAAGGTGGAGTCAGCGAGTGGTACTGACATATTCTCTAACTAAGGATACCATCAACCCAGCCCCATATGATCATTAAAATTGATGGAAAGTTAGCTCAGTTTCTCTTTATCTCTGTTTGTGATGAATTCCTCCCTTTCCCACTGTACTTCCAGTGAGAATACAGCCAAGTGTTCCCTTTTTCCTTGAATATAACTCATTTAGGTTTCTTTGCACCTTCAGCTCTCTGATGGGTTTTTAAATTATGATTTTTATATCTTGCCCAGTTTGTTCTTGTTGTTAAGGTGGTAAATTAAAAAGGAAGCTGTGTCAGGAAATGATATTTTCAGTTGGCTCTTTTCTTAGTGAGTTTCAGTTCTATGAGCCTTGGTTTCTCAATCTGTAAAACAGCTGCTTCCTACTATTCAAAAGAGTGTGGCAATTAAATAGTAAACAGTGGTGAAATAGTTCAAAATGGGGAAGAAGCTCAAATGCCTGTTTGAACCTGGAGGCAACCCACCTAACTGTATGCGTCCCCTCCTCTGTACTCTCTGGCTGTGATCCTCTTTCAGGCAGTTCCTCGGACATGTCTTGCTCTCTGGCCTTTGAACATGCTGTTTCATTGCCGGAAACACTTGCTGCTTCTTCCCCCTCTTCTCCTTACTAACTTTTATATATGATCCTTCCAGGAAATCTTCCCTGACCCCCACCTCCCCAGTTAAGTGCTTCCCCATCATAGCACTTGTCATTCAGTATTACAATTGTGTATTTATGTGTGTGTATTCTTCACTGGACTGTGAGTTCTCTGGAAGCAGAGCTATGCATGTCTTGTGAGTTGCTGCCTCACAACATGTAATAGAACACATACAGTGGCACATGAGCTGCTTTTTTCTTAAATGAGTGACTAAATGAATGAATCACTCTAAGTAGTGTTATTTCTTCATTTAGAAAATACTTACCGTACACCTACTAGATACTAGCATGATGCTAAATGCTCTTAAAACAACAGTGCATATCCATCTATAACCTACAGCTCCCATTCTCAAGGAACTTACATCTAGCCAGAAGGAACAGAGAAACACATAAGAAAAGCTAAACAGCACTTCAAACATTCAATAAAAACAATATGGTCATATAAAAGAAAATAATTTCAGTCAAGAAAAATAGGATCAACTATTTTAACAATACCCATGTTGCTGATAAGACAAAGGACATAAAATCTGAGAATAAGCCTTTATATTTGGCAATTAGGAGGTTAACAGTGAACTTTGAGAGAGGAACTTCAGAATTTGGTGACAACAGAAGCCAGACTGCAGACATTTGAAGTGAAATGGTGGTGAGGAAGCCAAGTCTGTGAAGCCCAGACCGTGGGTGGAGCCCACACATTAAAGCAGTTTGGCTTGAAACTGGAGAGAACAGAGGACCATTCTTTGGAAGGCAATAGATCAAGCTGATTTAGTGGCAGATGGGAAGGATCCCACAGAGAGGGAGAGAGATTGAAAATGCCCAGGAAAAGCAGAACACCTAATAGGACGTCATTCTCAAAGAGGAGATAAGGACCAATACTTTCTATTGGGGCCAAGAGTGAGTCTTAGGAAAGGGAACTCCTCTCTCCTCCTCTAAGATAGGAGGAGAATGAAGGCAGAGCCTTTGAGGGAGCTGTTGGTAAACAAAACAAAAAAACAAACAAACAAAAAAAAAAATGACTGCATGCTGGCTTCCCTCAGAAAAGCACAAAGCAAGACCATTTTCTGAGAGGGCAAGAGAACTGCTAGGGTGGGAGACTTAAGGAGAGTGGAGAAGGTTTAGAGAATAAATACGGGGATGTGTCCTCTCTTGGAACATGGTCTATGTCAGGTGACTTTGTGTCTCGGGTAGATGCACGAGGGGCCCCTGACATAAAACCTTCCACTGTGACGTGGCTGGCTTCTCCCAGGAAGGCTGGTGAGGAACACTTACAGTAAAGGAAGAGACATGTGCAAGTGCAGCCTATGGAAGGAAGGAAAAGTGAACCTCAGGGGAATGTTGAGTCAGACCTCAGTGTGTGTGAGAGAAATGCTGAGCACCTAATCAAAAAAGCAGGAGCCAGCCTGAGTAGTGGAGCCTGGGACAGGAGCTGGGGGCAAACACAGAAATGGAGAGAGGTATCGGGCCTAACCTGGGGAAGTTTAGTGGTCATTGTGCAACATCCAAGACCCCTTGGTTATATTCTTACCGAGCTGTTCACAACTGCAGCCAATTTTTTTCCTAGAGCATTTTAAAGGTATGGTTGGTCTTTGGCATCAACAGGCAATCAGGTGGCATCTGAGAATTGTGTCACAGCCACAGGGCTTAAAGTCAGTGTCAGCACTCTGGAAAGATATTACCACAGCAGGACTGGTGCAAAAGGAACAAGTCAAAGCCTTATACCAGAGTCAAGTTTCAGCCTGAGGATTAGTTGTTAAAGAAAAAGTAGAATAGGCTACTTAATAGAATTGGGGACAGGGAGGTTATTGGAACTTAAGAATTAGACAAATCTTGTTGCTCTGCTCTAGTTAGTCACAGAGGTTATATTGTATTAATCAGTCCTGCCATCATTGGCATGAATTCCAGAAATTCCAAAAGGACTGAACCAGCAGTGACAAGTCCAGGCTCAGGATATGGTCTAAATGGATTTGGATGAGGAATTCCAGGTCAGTTCGTTGGCCAGAGCAAAGCCATGTAAGACTCTTGAACTAACTGGGCCTAGAACCACAAATCAGGGGGAATGAAAATAATCACAACAGCATACAGAAGTGAAGACTACTGGCGAGAAGTAGGTTGATACCAAGGCATTCCTGAAAAGAGATACATAGGCTGTGGCAGTAAGAGGAAGGAAAATCAGCTCATTTTAAATATTGAAAGAGTAAGAGGGAGTGGAAAGGGAGATAAATGCTTTGAAGTGGTCAAGGATCCAGAACATAGGAGCAGGCTTATAAATATGCCTCGGGGGGTAAGCCAGGAGAGGTGTCCTCACCTAGAGCCAAAACAGCACACTGTGAGTAAGGTGGGGTCATTGTGATTGTCCCCAGGCATTCTCTGCCCATGATTCTTAAGGTCTACGCCCAGGCTGGGAAGCCAGGAAGGCATCAACAGGGGAGTGTGGTGCAGAAATGAAAGAGACACAAAGGATTCAGCACAAGGAAAGATCATGTAGTTTATCAGTGGCCCAGGGCCACATTCTGAGGGACTTTCTGATCTTGGGAAATGGGGAGTGGGAACTCACACAGACTGAAGAGGGTTATCCAGAGGCAAGAGCTGAAATGGGCAGTGCATAATTATAAATATTTTGCTATGAAGAATCCATCCTCTTTCCTTGTGAGGAAATATCCTTCCACCCGTGTGTATGTGGTCTTGGATATGGGTGAGGACAAACACAGAAATGGAGAGAGGTATCAGGTCTAAGCCTGGGCAGTTCAGTGGTCATTGTGCAACATCCAAGATTAATGGAGACATTTCAGTGTCTGCCTTCCATTACCATTTTGCATCACAGAAGCAGGAGGGAGCCAGATCCCAGCTCCTCCCCTACCTTGCCATCCTAGGGAATGGGCATGGAGCCCTGGGCTAAGCCAACCAGACTGCAGAGCTTTGAATACCGAACATAAGACCAGGAGGTGGAGATTGGTAGAGGCTGGAAGGGGGATAATAGAGCCCTGGTTCCCTCCTATTTTTTAAGTCTGGTCCTGATGTTTTCATTAATTTTCTGATCCCTTCATACCCTTCCAATATATGTCCTTTCTGCTTACAACTGTCAGAGACAGTTTCTATTGTTTGCCATCAAAATCTCTGACTGATGCACATGGTATGACAGACAGTCAGAGGATGACAACAAACTTAGGTTGTCAGCAAGGGCAATATTGATGCAACTGACCTTGAAATAGAGATCACACCAAAAGTCAAGAACATAAAGATGTTATTGGTAGAGGTGAAAATGGGCAGTCAAAAGGTAAAAAATAAAAAAATTGTGGGCCTCGATAGGTATTAGAGAGAAGGAAACCACACGTAAGTCAGTAGTGGTTTGGGAAAGGAAAAGGAGCTTCTAGCCACACAGTAGGAAAGAGACCATTACACAATCACCATTAAACATGATAAGTGGTAAAGAATATAAACTTTGCAGTAAAATTATCTATATTCATATCCCAACCCTTACGCATTATATAAATTCTCTGTGCACAAGTTCCCGTATTTGTAGAATAATGTAATAATTTACATATGGAAAACAATTAAAATCGTGCAGAAAGACTAATACATACTAAAAAATAAGTTAGTTCTTTTTATATAAAATATCAGTGTTCTGTGGAAGCATAAAGCCGTTTACCTAACTTGGTCTTGGAATGGGGCAAAAGTTATTGGAAGAAAGTGATATTTAAGCTGAGACCTGAAAAATGAATAATAACAACAATAGTGCTAATTACTCACATTTACTGCGCTCTTTTCATGTGCCAGGAATATTACCTCCTTTATTCCTCAGAAAAAGCCCTATGGAGGTAGGTACCAATGTTACCCCTGTTTTATAGATGAAAGAAACTGATGCTCAGAAAAGTTAAGTACCTGGACCAAAACCACTCTGCTAACTAGGCAGGGGGGTAAGAGAGGGTGGGAGAGAGGCAGGTGCATTATCAAGCATATTTGAGACCCCTGAAAATAAATTTCTGACCTGGAGTCATATGAATCTCTCATCGTCCAGACCCAGCCTCACTGGAGATTATTTTTCCACCTACGTATATTCTCAGTTTTCTAACACAAGGTGTTCAGAGGACACAGTTCCTTAGATGAAATTTTGTTTTCCACTCCACTTTTCAAGAGCTTGTATTTTTCATAATCGAAGAATAACTGCAGAAGTTATTGATCATGACAAAATTAACATATTTTTCTGAATTAGATTCATATCAGCACACCTCTCAAAGCTGGTCTCAAAAAATCTGGTCACTTTCCTCCTGCCTCTGATGGGAATGAGGGAAAAACATGCTACATGCCCTCTCTGCTGTTCAAAGAGAGGCCACATTTGTCCTGCACTCTAATCAAAGAAATGTGCTACCGTCTTGCCCAATTTGAGCCCTGACTTCATTACTAAAATGCGGTGTCTGCTGAGGTGAGTGACAGGGCAGCTGTTCAACATATGCCTGGCAACACTGAATAGCCCCGTTGGTCCAGCAAGTGGGGGACGCTCCATCCCTTGGAAGCTGACGGGGAAACTGTAAGTGAGCATAAAGTAATTACCCACTTGGCACCTGTCCAGGCCCTGTTCAATGCAATTGAAAGCTTCTGTCCTTGATGCCAACCTTCCCCAGCTTAGGGAGGTCAGAGAACTTGGAATATTTTCACCACTCTATGCTGCAGAGACCTGATCTGCTTTGAAGATCCGTCTGAAATTCACTGAGGTCGCCAAGGGGAGGGATTACCCCCTTCCCAGCCAAAGAACCTCCCGTCTCGTGAGAGCTAATATCATTTCAAATGCTCTTTGGTCCATGTTAGATGTTGCTGCTTTCCCCTTCCCCCATGCCGCAGTGTACAGGGTGCCTCCCTCAGATATTATCCGACTTGAACAGCACATCAGCCATGTGAGGGAAACAGAATATGTGTAATTAAATGTTATTGCCATTTCACAGACCATGAAGCCTGATGTTAGAGAGGGTGACTGATTGTATGGGGACGGAGTCACAGTCTTGTGCGTCCTGTCATCGGGGTGCTTGGTGTCCTTTTGTCTCCCCACACTTCACCTCTGATTCCATGATTCCCAACCAATCTTTATGTGGGGACATCCCAGTGCTCTTTTGACTGCCTTACATGTCTTTAAGAAGTTATTTTTAAAAATTATTTTCCAAGTAAAATTCACATGAATTAATGTTTTTAAAAATATACATTTAGGTTTCTGTATTCTGTGAAGATGATAACCTAGTATCTTCGGACCCTTTCCTGAAATTCAACCCTGGAGAATATGATGCAGATGGCAAATAGGGATTTTTGAAGCTAAAAACAGCACATGAATCACTTGGGGAGACTGAAAAATGTCTTGAACTGGTAGGTGGGGGATGTATTGCATTCTGAGACAAAAAGGCTATGAGAGGCAGCAGAGAGAAGGCAGATTGAAGAGAAGCCTTTCACTGCTGCTCTTAGCTTTCCCCCTCATTGTTCTGAGATAACTGTCAGCAGCTTCTTCCCTGCAGAAGTCCTTTAAGGGTCCACATTGGTGTTGGAAAAGCAAAATTGAGGCAGTGCAGATGCCTGCTGGGGTGAGGAGCTGCTGAAATCAGGTACACCTGACCAGGCACTCTTGGAAGGACGTCAGTAGAATATATGGTAATGCTGTGTGCACTGGGAAAGACATCAGTGCTCCTCGAAACAGGTGGAGCTTCACACCAAGGTGCTGAGCTTCACAGTACAGGTGGATGGCAGGGCCCACTTCCACTTCTGTCATGAGTAAGGGCCACCTGCACAATTATGAGTGGTGGGCCTGGCTCTTCAGCATCCTGACACCCCACTCACTCCTCCTCCAAACTACCTTTCCCCGGGGGAATTATAATCTGTGAAGACTGATTCATCCTAGTGCTGCTTCTCCCCAGTAATTTAATTGAAAGAAGAAATCCTGACCAGGGGAATTGCCCAGGGGAGAAGCAGTAAGAGGGAAGGGTACAAAGTATTTTTATGATGCCGATGGCTCCAGGCCCTGGGTTTCAAGGCCTCTCAATTTTTTTAATCTCTAAATAGATAGAGACTAGAGTTTGATATTTATCCTTCCTCAACAAACACTACCAGAGTTGATGATATGCACAGAAAAACCTAAGATTACAAGCCCAAATAAAACTAGAGCCTAATAGAGAAAGAAACAATAGCACACACTATTTGAAGCAGAATCATTTGAACAAATGAAAAAAGAATATAACATTAGTATGATAACTACGCTTAAGGAGATGTGGGAATATATTAGTAAAACAAAAATAAATTATAGAAAATCAAGTAAAATATTAGATGCAAAAAATTTAGAAGAACACAATACACAGGACAAATAAGAGAATGGAATAGAGCTAAAGGAAGACTTAGAGAATTGGATGATCAGAAAAAGAAACTCCTCCTAAGAGCAGTACAAAAGAATAAGGAAACAGAAAATATAATTATGGGAAAATTTAAATGCTAAGAGGTCTGTAGGATAAAAGTTAGAAGCACTAGTATCCAGATAATAGGATCCTATAAGGAATGGGATGGGGAAATGGAATGGAAAAAATATTCAAAGAAATAATGAAGACAAATTTTCCAGAATAATGAATGATAGACTGTTTCAGAATGAAAAGGCTCATAAAAAACCAAATAGGAGAGACAAGAAAAAAATTCCATACCTATTCAGATTATAACAAAATTTTAAATTATTAAAGCAAAGAAAAAATACTTAAAGCTTCCAGAACAGGAGGGAAAAATGGTCTCCTGTGGAGTAACAAGGGTTAAGGCTAACACTAGAATATTCAAGAATACTGAAAGCTAGACGATAATGGAAATTTTTTTTAAAAGAAGGTAATGGAGTATAATTTGCAAGTATTGAAGAAAAAATAATTTCAGGTCTAGAATTTTATTATCATTCCAATATGAGGACATAATAAAAACAGTTTTAACTATACAAGGCTTCAAGAGAAAAATCAACACTAAAAACATTCTTGCAGAATTCATTCAAATAAGAAAAAAAAAATCAGAGATGCTGCAAGAGGTAGGCAAAGTAAAAAAATATATATCTCAGTAAAGTTTATTGTTCATTTTTCAAGCTGGTTCTTTGAACAGATTAGCAAGAGAAAGAGACCTCTGGCAAAAATGGTTAAATAAAAAACAGTAAATACACAAGTAAATAAAATACAGGGAAAACCCAGAAAACTATGAATACAGAGATTCAAAGAAAATACTATGAATGACTACATATTAATAATTTTGAGACCGAGAAGAACTAGAAGAAATAGAAGGTGTAAAATGCCAAAATGTAAAGAAATAATAACAGGCCAAAAAATATATTTTAAAAAGTAAAACCTGAGAAAGACAGCCCCTTTTAAAAAATTTATAATTCCCATGTTCAGATTGTTTTAGAGATGAATTCTACCAAATTCCAAGGATGAGCTATTTCCTAAACTATATATATTTTTCAAGAGACTATAAAAGTAAATCCACCAAGCTAATTTTATAAGGCAACAATAATCAATATTTTCTTCAAAACCAGATAAAAATAATATAAAAAATTAAAATTACAAGCCCACATCATGTTAAATGTAGATGAAAAACTCTATATAAAATTTTAGCTAAGTGATTAAATGTGAATGCATCATAATTACATAGCAATTAGGTGATTTTAAAGATCTTATCTTTGAGAGATACATAATGAAGCATGTGTTGATGAAATGATAAAATGTCTGGAATTTGCTTCAAATCATCCAGTCTGGGAAATATGAAGAAGTGGCAATAGGTGGAATAAGATGGGCCATGGGCTGATAATTGTTAAGGTCGGGTGGTGGTTACATAGTCAAACTATTCTCTGTACTTTTTATTTATTTTTAATTTTGCATAAGAAGAAATAAAGAAAATTATTATGTGTATGTTATTCCAGTATTAAAATGGTGGTTTTTTAAATTAGAGAAATTTATAAATAAAATTTTCAATAGTAATAGACTTAAGAATAAAAATATAATTTTTTCAATTGTTGCAAAAACAGTACTTAACAAGGTTCAATCCCTAATTTATGGTGGTATTTTTTTTTAAATCTTATCAAATCAGGAATATAGTCAATTTCCTTAACTTTTTAAAGGTAATATAACAAAAACCTATAGCAACATTATATTTAGTGGAGAATTTTAGGTGTTTTCCCTATAAAATTGGGAGAAAGAAAAGGCAATCATTATTAGCACTACTAGTATGTAACGTAGTACTAGAGGTCTTGGCCAACATTATAAGAAAAGAAAAGAAGAAATAAGATTTTCCAAGAAAGAAATAAAACTGTCATTACTTGCAGACAGATGAAAAAGAGAATTCAGCAAGTTTGGAGAAACCAGATCAATTTATAAAAATCAATAGGATTTTAATATCATAAAGATATCAGTTCTCCCCTAATTAATCCATAAATTCAATGCAGTCTTATTTCAAATATCAGCTGGAATTTAGAGGAACTCAATATATTCATTTGAAATTTCACATGCAAAAGTAAACATGCACAATATTTAAGTCAAGAAAAGTTCAAAGGATAGAAGCAAGAGTTGTTCTATCAGATATTAAAAATAGTAGTAAAGCCATAGTAATAAAAACAAGGTGACATTGGCACCAGAACAAAATATGGACAGTGGAACAGCATTGTCCTGTTGAGAACAATGGTAGTTCAGAAAGGGAGCCAAGTACATATGAGGACTTAACAGGGTAAAGATAACACCACAAATCTAAGTAGAAGGAATGGTTATTTAGCAAGTAGGATTGGGGAAACTAGCTCATTACACGGAGAAAATAAAACTGGATATCTGCTTCATACCTTATACAAAGCTGGAAAGTGGACGGATTAAAGATCTAAATGTGAAAGACATTTTTTATAAAGTCAAGCAGAAAAAACCACAGAAGAATGTCTATGTGGCCACAGTGTGAAGAAAGACTTCTTAAACAAAACTCCCAAAGCATAAGTCATAAGACAAAAAAAAAAAAGTTTATATCAAAATAAATATTTTTCCATTTCACAAAGTGTATCACAAAGTTAATAAATATGTAACAGAATAGGATAATATATTTACAATGTCTCAAAGAAAATCCCATCTGGCATGTATGAGGAGTTCCTACAAGTCAACATTAAAAAATAATTATAGAAACATGGATTCACAAATGGCAAAGAATAGGAACATATGAGTCACAGAACAGGAAACCTAAATGTCTATGATGTATATGAAGAAATGTTTGAAATTAGTAGCAATCACAGAATTGCAAAGTAAAGCAACCATGACATGTCACTTTATACCAATTAAAGTGGCAAGAATTAGAAGGCTGATTAATGTCAGGTGTTAGTGAAGGTATGGAATTACAAGAGCCCTTGAGCACTGGGCGGGAATGTTCACTGAAGCATGGCTTGCGATGGTGAGCCCTGGGAGATCATCCAGTTGCCCACCAGCGACAGAGTGTACAGGCAGACTGTGGCAAAAACTATTAGTCTGATATTTATTAAGGATCTCATATCATTAATATCACATTCTTCCCCTAAATGAATACGTTAAAAGCAACAGTCTATATGTATATATAACATGGATGGATCTGAAAACACAATGCTGATAATGTATAATACAATTTATTTAAGTTGAAAATACATGTGTACAAAACAACAATTTACATTTTAAGATAACACATTCAAACAAGAAGATGCACATTAGACTTCGGAATGGTTGCCTGTAGGGACAGGGAAGGAAATGGGGTAAGGGAATGAATGAACGAATGAGTAGCCAACTTTGTACGGACCAGTAAGAATCGTGAACTAAGGGGTATAATTAGCTCAGCATTCATCTTATTTATTTATTTATCAAAAATAAGTACCTAAGAACTGCATATGTGTCATATGGCTGTCCTGAGAAAGAAACAGTGAGGAGCTGAGGCAGGACAGTTCAGCACAGAAGGCAAAATCAGCTGTGATTGCAAATAATCAAAGGTTGAAAACTGTTGCTTTGGTTCATGGTTCACACACTTGTTTGGTCCCTGGACTACTGTCTTCATCACTCCTGCTTATTATCACTCCTCTAAACCCTTCCTGAGAGCCTGGGAAGATAACTACAGCTTTTTATGAGAGGCTGACGAAGACCGACACAAGCAAATGATGATTCATACCGGGAGCAACATTATCAACACCCTGCATGATCCCAAAACATTTTTCACGTTAACTTTAAATTACAAAATAAAGCTTTGGAATCCTAAAGTCTAAAGGAAATAAAAAGGTAAAAACCTTAATTAATGGTCAATGACTTCTGCAATACTGAAAGAGTTTTACCCTTAGGTTTGAAGCTCAACTTCTCCAGGACTATTGTTTCTCTTTCTCCTTCTTTCCTGCTTTGCCCTGATTCATTCAGAAAATGAGGCAGGAAGAAAGAATTATATATCTGGTTCTTGCCTATAAAGACTCATGCATTGCCAGAGTTTTACAGCACCTTGAAGAGGCATGATCTTCACTGCTATGACTTTTTCCTCCAGCTGTCTCCCCCTTTAGTGGAAGCTTTTCCATCACTGCTGAGCCCACCTAGATCCACTCTTCACTCTGGTCCATATTGCTCTGTGCTCCACAAGTCTGACCTATGTCCCCTTGTCCTCTGGTCCAGTTGAGTTTGGCCAATTAGCAGCCCCGGTAGGAGAAGTAGGGGAGGAGGAGTTTTCCCCGTGCCCTTCATGAAGGGTAGCTGTGGGCTGGCTGTGTTTCCAAAGATCTCAACTACAGACAAGTGGCACTTTCCAGAAACCTGTCCCAGGGTTCCAGGAACCACTTGGTCTCCCTACTACTCTGGCGCCTGGGGGTGGTATTGGAGCCCCACTGTTGCCAGCTCCAGGGTCCTGCACCATCATGTATGATTCTCCTACACCCATACCTTTGAAAATAATACCTTTAATAAAAATCTCGTCAAGTTGTCCTAATCTGATTTTGCCATCTGTCTCCTGCTGCTACCTGGCTGATGCATCCAACCTGCTCCATATTTGGCAGAGTAGTTAAAAAACAAGTTCATTTTTCTTTGATGACCCTTTTAGGCCCTCCATAAACATTCAGAGTTTCAAATTTTGATGTTGATTGGAAGCCAGGAAGCAAAGTTATAAACAAAGCTGTTTCAGGGCTCTGGCTGGGATCACCCAAAATATGCCAGGATTATCTCTGAGAATGACTAATGAAAGTGTTCCTCAATCTGTTCCCAGAGGTATCACCATCCCCCATGGGGACATTTTACCTGAGACTACCCTCTGTGCTTTTATAGATTTCATTACAATTGTAACAGGTTTATGTTTCACTGTTAAGAGTTGAATAAAACTTTACCCATAAAAAGTAAATCATTGCAAATCCCTAGACAAATGGAATGGTCTTAGCATCATAATATTAATTTATAGGGCATGTGTGGTATAACTTTCATCTGCAGAGCATCTCAGATTAAAATGACTTACGGGGTTAAAGAATAGTCGGGGCAGGCTGAGAAAGAGCCGGTCTG
Source organism: Eulemur rufifrons (assembly GCF_041146395.1). NCBI lineage: Eukaryota > Metazoa > Chordata > Mammalia > Primates > Lemuridae > Eulemur > Eulemur rufifrons. The sequence goes on from NC_090990.1 coordinate 88,677,949, forward strand.
GGAGACAAATGTACCAAATGGATATCAATAAGCTAAACACAGGGATCACTTCACCACACTCCTGGGCGCCAGACAACTCAGAGGTGAAATACCAGGCTGTTAACTGCTAAAGCAGAGTCTCAATTTAAGAAAGAGAATAAAGAAAAATCACCTGCTCGCAAACACTGCACAGGGGGCAGCACTGCACATCGGGACGGCATGGTACCACGATGCAATCAGACTCACTCGGGAGAGGTGTGGAGTTCCATCTCATGCCCTTGGCCTTGCCTCCCTAACTACACCGTTTCCTAAAGACGCGGTGTTGCTTTCCAACATACCCTTTCCTCACTGTCTGCACAGCTCACAGCCACCTATGAGCTGATACTCAAGGGCAGCTGCCAGGGATCCATTCGACAAACGTGTCCGACTATGTTCCTGCACAGTGCTAGGCACTGAGAAAGGAAAAGTGAACAAAACAGCCCCTGCTCTCGTGACGCTTACATTCCAGTTGTCTACATCGTGGGTGGGGTGAGGGAAAGATAGACAGGAAATAATAAACAAACGCATGAGATGTCAGGTAGAAAAAAAAAAAAAAAAAAGAGTTAAGGAGAAAAAAATGAGCCAACTGAGAGGAATAGAGGGTACTGCTTTAGAAAGTCCGAACAGAGAAGCCAGAAGCCAGGAAAGCTGGACAAACCTGTGGTTCTCTCTACCGCAGAATACGTGCACAGTTCTAAATTCAGTGGTATATAGTGGGTATACCTAGTACACACTAGATGCTAATTAAGTAATGTAGACTGAATGAACACAAATAGACCAGGCTTCAACCTCTCCTACGGTGTCCTGGAGAAATCAATGTGTTGCCAGCACCAGCCCCCATGAGCCTGAGTTTATATACTCATTTTGATCATGAGATGCAATGAAAGATAAAGCTCTATAGCAAGGGATCAAGAGGAAGGTAAGAGACAGGTACCAAGTGAGTCCCACAGGCTATTAACCTGTCACCAAGAAAACAAGGATAAGAGTGTTTATCTGCAAGCCTTAGCCTCCAAGGAAATTGCAGGTCTCTTTTCAGTTTGGCTTTTAGTGTAATTAAACATCAAGACCCCCCTAGTGGTCCAAGGAAGCTCTCCTTGGCTTCACTTCATAAATGGTAAAACTGAGACCCTGAGACACTCAGTAACTTCCCTATGTAAACTATGGCTGGCAGAGGCAAGACATAGGGTTGAGGCAATTGGATACATTGTTAAAAGGGAAACACACACACACACTCACCACACACACACACACACACACACCCCAGTCTACTGCAGGGAACATTGGAAGTAGGGGACTTCTGTCTGAATAGCATGTATAAAGGAATCACATATACCTAATAATTGTTTCCCTCTCACCTTAACTACCCTATAAGGCCCTTCCAAGATTAATACAGTTTGAGAGATGGTGTGAGAGATGGTACGGCCCTAATGTGAAAAATGGGGATAATAATATAAACAATCCATTTCATTTATTTTCAAAATTATCAGCACATGGGAAGAACACTTCAGGAGACAACACCAGTCCTTGCCAACATGCAGTCATCTTTTCCTTTCTGGACACACAGAAGATTATAATACTCAGTCACCTTGAAGTCAGCAGAATCATGTTACCAGTTCTGCTAGATGACACGTAAAATGAGATAACATATCCCTTCCTGGCTGAGTCTAAAATGTCTCAGTGAGACTCTCCATCTTCCCTCTTTCTCTTTAGTGAAGAATTTGGAGGCCACGGTTTGAGATGGGAGGGCTAAAAGTCTGAAACAGCCTGGATGGATGAGTCACTGCATACAGCACAGTTTCCTGAATAGCTGCTGGAACCACAGTGGATTTTGCAGGAACAAGAAATAGACTTTGGTTGGCGAGCCACTGTGTTGTTGGGATTGTTTGTTACTGCAGCATGGATTAGTGTGACCTGACTTACACGCATACGATAACGTTAGTGTCCTCTACCCTACAGCCAGGACCAGCTGACCCCGGCTCCTGCATTGACCTTTTGACCTTTAGAACTTTCAGCATGAGCTCAAGGGCTGGGCATGAGGTGCTGCAGAGGGGCAATGAGCCATGCTCTGCTACTGGAATTCAGAAAGCTCGGTTCCTGTCCTGCTCTCGCTGTAAATCTGATTGGCCTACTTCTGGGAGGGAGCTCACCCTTAATCCATAGCATTCTCCCCTCGATTACCCAGCCCCCTGTGCATTCCTTCCCTAGGAGCCACCAAATCCCAGAACAAATCCCTTCTGTGAAGATTTCACAGTAGCCCTCCCCTGCCTTGGAGTAATAGGAATTGTCTGTTATCTCTGGTTAGAGAATTAAAGTTTTACTTGGCCAAAGCCAAAAGGTAATACAATTCTATAACACTGTAGTTTCATCTGTTTATTACTTACTGTTTGGAGAGAAAACAATAAATAAAATATCTGTGTGTGTAATATCCCCTTTTCCCTCTAGGGACTCATATGAGTTCCAAATTTCTAAATAACCTCAGTGTGAAGCAGTGTTTGCAAACAGTCCAGCAGCTTCCTTGTGACTCTCTCATTAACCTTTTCAACCCTCCAATTCCTGTCTCTTAGGTCAGGTCACTTCTATTTAATAATGCTGGAACACACCACTGCACGGTCTGAAATAGCAGAACGGGCATGTTCTCACACGTATCCAAATAGCGTGTCAGCCCCGTGTAATTACAGGCCTGCGAAACATCAAGCGTGGGCCACCAAATAAAGAAGGGGCCTCATGGACGACAACATTAGTTACAGGAAAACTGATCCCTGTAGTTGTGGCCAGCGGCTGGTTTCAGACTCCAAGGCCTCCACCCGCACTCCCTCCTGTCTCCAGAAGAAAATGCAGAAGCCAAGAACCATGCTGAGGAGAAGAACCTAAAAGCAGAACTAAATTCTCACAACTTTGTGACCTCCTGACTGTAAGGGTTTCTAGTTGCCCCGGAAAGAGTAAATGGATCTGCAGATGTTGGGAGGCCCAGGGTGCGACTGCCTGTTAGCGCGTACGCTCTGTCACCCCCCGCCCCACCTCTCTCACATGCTGCTCTGGCTGGGCTCAGCCACAGCATTTCCCAGGATGAGCCAGAGGGACCCCGGGCCTCAGGCATTGCCCCTTCCTTAGACCCGTGGAAAGTCATTTCCATTCCAGGGTAGTGGTCACCGTCGTGTGCTGCTTTCCAATGCGGTCTTCCCAGTCTTAGACTCTCACTCCTGCCTTCTCATTGCTTTTCGCAACTCCATCAAAACAGAAGAAGATCCTATAATTCTAAGTCTTTCACAATTTGACAAAAACACCTTTATAATAATGCATTAGCTCCCCCAGGCAATTTTAAGCCTCTTATCTTTAATTGTGGAATTAAGGATTTTATCTCCCATGAAAAGAATTTCATGTGTCAACTAAGCAACGTGCAGGGTGGAAGGGAGCCTCCCAGGGCTCCTGAAAACCGTGCTAAGTCTTGGTGGGCCCAGAGGTGGTGCCGCTTCGGGCATGTGAGGGACAGAGGTGAGAGGAGAAGACATGAGTCAGAAAGAACTGTGAGTGTCCTGTTCTCTTGCTCTTGGCTGTCCTCAGATGAATGGATCAGGGCTGCTCCCTCAGAATTTCTTTTCTGTGATGGTTACCAGGGGAAAGTCCTAGAATCATGGTTTCTTGCACTGTGGCCCGTGGGCCTGGAGCCCTCTACCCTCCCTTGGTCTTCCTGCCCGTCTCTGGCACTACACAGTCCTGTCCTCTATCCCTTCCTCGCCCCTCATCTGAGCCACCATCACTGACAAGTCCGTGCCTCTTCACCAAATGCACCAGCCCTCACCCAACACAGCTGCCACCTTCTCCCTAGAACGACTGTCCACTCCCTCAAAGCACAGAGTTCTCTGCCTTGAGGTCATTAGCAAAGGGACATCTGGGGTGAGAGCAGAGAGAAGGAGCTGGAAACGTCCTATTGTTCAACAACATATCAGCTTCAGGGGTAGGTGAGCCTCTGTTATCACAGAGGGAGCTTCAGCCAAAGGAGAGGTGGAGGGTAGAGATGGCAGAGGTGTGGGACTGGGCAAGGGCGTTTACCACTGTCCCCACACAAGCGAGTGTGTGCAAGAGCAGGTGTTGAGGGAAACTGACATCTTTGACAATAATTATAGTTACCAAGAAACTTTAAAAGTGAGAAAAGAACTGAAACTCTGGCTAGCTAAAAGTAATACTAATTACAGGCTTTATGCAAATTATTTCTAATTATCACGCAACACAATAATATGTCTATCACTATAATGTGTCAAGTTAACTTTTTCCTAAGTTCTCCATAACAATTCTGAACTTTCTTCATGTACAAGTTGTGCAAGTAAAAAGACTATCAATTAACCAGACCACATTGTCTTTTCAAACCCTTTGCCCATATTTCTACACGGTTATCTTTTTCTTTAAGGGTTTTTGAATGGCCTTTATGCATTGAGGAGGGAATCCTTCTATAAGTTTGGGATGTGTCTTCTAATTTTGATAGTGTGGTAGGCTGTAGAGAAACCGGTCTAAGTCCTCATTAATAATAATTATGCTCTATGTGCTCTCTTTCCATGCAATGTGCTTGCCTGCTCACATAAAAAAAAAAAAAAAAAAAACCCAGAAAAAGTACCCATTATATCTATTTGCTGAAGTCTGGAATTCCTTTGAACAGGAAATCATCTTTCATCTCACAATTAGAGGTAAAAGGTTTACAAATGCATAGAGCCACAGAGATAATACATTAGTGTGCTTCAGGTCAATATGAATGATGGTAGAGTCTTTCGTATATTTATGGGAGGTTTCATTTAGAAAGTAGTAGAGAATTCTGTGCCAGAATGGGTGAGAGAAAGGCCACCAGGAGAAGTTCTAGAGACCAAGACTGACTGCCCTAGAATCTTCTCTGACCCTTTCCAGGTCAGGCTTAGTTACCTCTTGCCTGTGGTCCCATGGCCCTCAGGTACCTGCCTGTCATATCCCACTGACCTCGCTGTCATATCTGTCTTGCTCACACCCCTATAATGTGCTTGGGGGGCAAGGACTGCTTCTGAGCAGTTCATCGATGTGTCCAAAGCACCACACCTAGTAGGTTTTTAATAAACACTCATTGAATGAATGGGTAGAGGAATCAATAAATCCATAAAGCAACATTATTACTTTCCTCGAGGCTCATATGACAGGATCATTGCTTCTGCTGTAGAAAGATAGAGAAGCACTAATATCAAGGGAGAAGATTCAAGTTCTGTAGAGGTCATCTTCTCAAGCTGAGAATGACCACCACCCTGCCAGCATCTGGCCAAAAAAAGCCCCAGGAATAAATGCCCCAACAGAACCCCACTCCAAGGCCATATCCTCCCTTGGAATTTAGATTCCAATATATCAATGTGAATGAGGGCAGAGCCTCCCCTCCCTTCTCCCTTCCCCAAGAGACACGTAGATTCCCTAACTGGCTGAGATCCTTTAGTGTCTTGAGCTATACCCTGCAGCAGGGATAACTGGGTTTTCAAGAGCTACATATTCTTATATCTTCTTTCGAGAAGTTTCTATTCATGTCATTTGCCCACTTTTTGATAGGGTTGCTTGATTTTTTCTTGCTGATTTTCCTGAGTTCTAAATAGATTCTTGTTATCAGTCCTTTATCTGATGTGTAGTATGCAAAAATTTTTTCCCATTCTGTAAGTGGTCTGTTTATTCTCTGGACTGTTTCTTTGGCTATGCAGAAGCTTTTTAATTTGATCATGTCCCATTCATTTATTTTTGTTGCTGCTGGGATTGCCTTGGGGGTCTTCTTCATAAATTCTTTGCCTAGGCCAATGTCTGTAAGAGTCTTTCCTATATTTTCTTCTAGAATTCTGATTGTATCACGCCTAAGGTTTCAGTCTGTTATCCACTGTGATTTGATTTTTGTGAGAGGTGAAAGCTGTGGGTCCTGTTTCAGTCTTCTACAACTGGCTAACCAATTCTCCCAGCACCATTTACTGAATAGGGATTCTTGTCCCCAGAGTATATTCTTTCCTGCTTTGTCAAAAATTAGGTGACTATATGAGGATGGTTCTATATTTGGATTTTCTGTTGTGTTCCACTGGTCTGTGTCCCTGAACTTATGCCAATACCAGGCTGTTTTAAGAACAAACATATGAAAAAATGCTCAACATCCCTAATCATCAGAGAAATGCAAATCAAAACCACAATGAGATATCACTTAACTCCAATAAGAATGGCCTTTATCAAAAAAACCCAAAACAACACATGTTGGCATGGGTGTGGAGAGACAGGAACACTCATACACTGCTGGTGGGACTGCAAACTAGTGCAACCCCTGTGGAAAGCATTATGGAGGTATCTTAAACAGATTCAAGTAGACCTGCCATTTGACCCCGCAATCCCATTACTGGGCATATACCCAAAGGAAAAAAGGTCATTCTTTAACAAAGACACATGTACCCGAATGTTTATAGCAGCACAATTCACAATAGCAAAGATGTGGAAACAACCCAAATGCCCATCAATACATGATTGGATTAGTAAGCCGTGGTATATGTATACCATGGAATATTACTCAGCTATAAGGAATGATGAAGATACGA